>NC_054876.1:15847377-16503211 GCF_018320785.1 Cheilinus undulatus
ACCAAAAAAATACAATCCCATAGAGGATAAACATTACTATTAAATATTAAATCTGAATAACATTTGACTACTCTGCACATGTCTATCCAAGCAATCGTGTCATTTTATAAACCTCAAAAAAATCCAAGAAAAAGGATGAGTTAAAAGCATGTGAGAAGCTCTGTGTCTACGCTTTGTGAGCAAAAAAACAGCTCCCAAACAAACCTGAGTGCTTAAACCTAAACAACAGAAAACTCCACCATTTATATCATCAATTAAATTTTGATGGCCGCCCCAAAAGGTATTTTATAAAATGCAAGATTGTTCCAAACTCAAAACTTGCATAACTTGCAAGTCCCCAAACCCTGCACAGTCCGCATAAATAAATCATGTTTGGTCCCTTATTGACAGAAGCAGCACTAGCAGAAAATCAGAGCTGACATTATGTAATGAACTAACAAGATGGTGTTTACTGTCATTAATTAGTCATAAACTAATGACAGTATGTCTAGGCTTCATAAAACTAACTGCAAACAGCAGGAGGAGAGCATGAAACCCTACGCCAAGAGTCTGATGAATCCGCTAAAGGAGCATCCACCGGATGTTTTCCAAATAACATGGACTTACAGAGCTGTGAAACAAACTTTAAAGACCCTGTAAAGTGAAATCCAAAATGTGTGTCTTAAAACACTACATATGCAGGAATATGGCTGCTGTAAACATGTGAAAACACTGAGATTTACATGACACTGAATTTTAGATTTTGACCGTTTAGACCTATTTCCTGGCTTGGTTTCATGTGGGATGGGCAAATATGTGGACTTGTGATGTCACAAGCCCACAGTGGAGATTAACCCCACCTCTCTAATACTACAATATAAAATCACAGAGCAGTTCATCTCAGTACAGTCTATTGTAAGCTGATTTCAATGCCTTCATTAAGAGTTAACAGTCACTTAAATATTGTTTTTTTGTTCATTCAGAGGTAAATTTGCCAAATCTATCAGCCACAGTGGTCTATGGATCATTTAAAGCATCATAACAGAGATTTGAGCCAGAAAACAGACTTTGTCTTTTCTTCTAAGGTCACCATAAGGTCAAGGGGAGGCTAATGGCACGAGTGCTTTCCTCAGTTCAAATCTTAGCATTTTTTAAATTTGAGAGGATCATACTTCTCCTGAGGCGTAGCTTTAGCTCATTCAACTGAGATGCCCACACCATCCTGGAGCAGATTTTACTGCCTCAGTTTTCATGATTTTGAAGCTTAATTCTATAAACCTAGAGATGTTTTATTTGACTGAAATTTGACCTGGGAGTTCATAACACAGTGGCCAATCATATACCAAACCTAAATATGTATTTATTTTCACTTTACAGGGTCTTTAATATCAGACAAAGATGACTCAAGTAAATACAAAACACAGATTTTGAATGATGATTTCATCTATTAAAGAAAAAGAGCCATCCTTTGTGAAAAAAAGTAATTTCCACTCTTGTTAAATCAAGAATTAACTCAGACTGACCCCTTTTATGGCAAAGTTGAGTTCAATTTCACCAGCCATGACCCAGCCTGATTACTGCCAGACCTGCTGAATTAAGAAACCCCTTAAATAGAACCTGTCTGACAAAGAGAAGTAGGCTGAAACATCTCAAAAAGCAACGCATCATGCCACACTCTAAAGATATTCAAAAACAGATGAGAAACAAGGTCATTGATATCTATCAGTCTGGAAAGGGTTACAAAGCCATTTCTAAGGCTTCAGGACTCCAGCAGACCACAATCAGAGCCATTACCCACAAATGGAGGAAACTTAGAACATTCCCAGGAGTTGACAGCCTACCAAAATTACTCCAAGAGAGCATCAACAACTCAAATCAGGAGGTCATAGAAGAACTAATCACAACATCTAAAGACCTGCAGGCCTCAGCTGACTCAGTTAAGCTTCATGATTCAACAATAAGAAGGAGACTAGGCAACAATGGCATCCATAGGAGAGTCACACATTTGCCAAAAAACATCTTGATGATCCCCAAGACCTTGGGAAAATATTCCATGTACTGAGGAGACAAAAGTTGAAAAATTTAGTAGGTGTGTGTAATGGAAATATTCTAACCTGTATTTACCTAATGTTTAAACCTTGCCATGTCTTGAAGGATATGACATCATATCTAACCAGGTCTTTTCCTCTTGAGGAATTTTTAGGGCTGTATTGAGTGCTTTATAACCAAAGGTCCTCCAGGCGGTCAACAAAATCTTATTTATGGCCCAGAAAGGGTAATTTGTGGGACAAGAGTCTGTTTTATGACCTAAAATGTAAGCTGTTTTGTAAGCATGCTGAGGGGTGTAAAAGAGAACCGGACAAATGTTCATTGCACACTCTGTCACGGCCATTCTGTGGCCATGGTAGGTGTGTTCACCTGCAGGTGTGAATAAAACCAAGAGAGTTTCTCCTGCTGGTTGTTGTCGGTGAATACTTTGGACAGGCACTATAGGTATTTCACAGAACTCTAAAAAAGGGCCATCCTGTGGAATAACTTTTGAACTTTGCCAGTTGTTTTAAGTCAATATAAAATTAAGACCTTCAACTTGAAGTGTTTATTCTGTTTTATATTTCCTCTCTTTATTTAAAGGTCACTTATTTTACCCCTTTAAGAGAAGTTTATATTGGTCTCAGAGGTCCCCAAAACATGCCTGTGAAGTTTGTTGCTGAAAAAAACCCACCAGTATAGGATTTTTGCATGATAAACCCCCTCTGTTTCAGTCCTGCTCAGGACGAGCTATCCCTGTCTGTAGCTTTAAATGTCAATGAGCTGTCTAACTCTGCCCCTGACTCCGCCCCTCTCAGGAAGTGGATGTGGCTTCATGGATGTGGCTCTCCTGATCCTGCTCTCAGCTGGCAGCTGAAAGCAGGATCAGGAGAAAAGGGCAGAACTTTCTTCCAAGTGGGGAGGGCCAACTGAACCTGGGGGCGGTGCTGACTCCCCACATGACATCATGAGGGGAAAATCTGAGAATAGCTTGTTTCAGCCAATATTTTCTGAAAGGTGGAGAAAGAGGAGGGGGGTTCTGATTCTTGGGGGGATTGTGGACAGGCCAGAGGCACATATTTTTGCTAGAAAAGCCTGAAAAAGTGTATTTAGCACAATATGTGACCTTTAAGTGACCCCTGTGAGCAAAGATCTATTTCTTTGCTGATTTTGTCCTGCACATGTACAAGTATGCACATTGATGATGTAGCTGGTGGACAGTTCATATCAGAAAGCTATGAACCATCAGGATGCCTTCTTCAATTATTTAAGTTTCCCAGCAGCAGAAGACAAGTTGTTGTTGGCCTATAAACGTCTTGCAGCAACACAGTTTGGTAGTTTTAGGTCATGCCCAGGATACTGAATTTTGAAAGTTGTTTGTTGTTTTCGTGTATCAAGGACCAACATCCTGCTTTGCTAGCAGCAAGGACATCACACAGCTATACAAAATGTGGGCAGTCATGAACAAGTCAAACAAAATAGGACATTTCTTCTTGCTGTTAACTGCTTTCTCAGACATCTACCCTATGGCAGTGGTTACAGGCTTTAAGGCCACAGGCTTCAAAAATAAAATGGTTGCGGATGGTTGTGATTGCTTTTGTAGGCCATATGGAGACATCAGTGTTAGTTTTATTGTTGCTTTATCAATTAAAATCTCTTCCAAGGAATTTCTTTGTTGTATTTACCATGAAATATTTCAACTCAGTGACAGTGCTGTTTTTCTAAAGTCAAACATACAACCTTCTCCTCTGCTACTGATGATATTTATATTATGTTCTGTGATACTGGTAAGGGTGCAGTAATAGGGAATAGGGTAGGCTGGTTCATTTTTAGTAGTTAAATTTAGTAGTGCATGAACACTGATACAAAACCAGTGTTAAAACACAAAGATGTGATCATGTGAGAAGTGCAGACACCTGAATAAGTCTATTTTACTGTAAAAAATATGACATTACACTTATTATAAGCCAAAATTTAGTAAACAAGTCCATAAAAAAAATCTTATTTCAAGTGTAACAAGGATTAAGCAAGGCCTGAAATGTTAGTAGTGAGTAAAAATAGTTATTACTACAGCAAGTTTATGTACATGTACTAGGATTCTTAATTTAAGATGGCAGAATCAATTTGAGGCAATCTGACAGGTATTGTGGCTTGTTTAAGTGTGCTAAGATATTTTGACTGGAAATTAGACACATTCTTTTGATGAGGGTTGAATGTTGTGGAAGTTACAGCACCTATAACCAATATTCACACCCTTGGATACTTATCCCTTTTATTGATTTTATAAATCAATTATGGTCAATATGATTGGCTTTTTTGGCAAAAAAAAAAAAAGTTCTTCGGTGTCAAAATGAAAGCAGATTTCTATAAGGTAATGTCAATGAAATAATAAAATATGTAAGATACAATAAGTAGTTGCATAGATATATATCCCTTTTAACCGACTGACCTAATTCAACAGAGGTCAAGTCAACTTGTGCTAGTAATCTCACAATTAGTGAAATGTGGATCACCTGAGTGCAGTGAATGTGTCTCAAGTGATTGTAGTAAAAAACAAAACTTGTGTCTGGAAGGTCCAGTAACACCACAAGAAACTCAGAGAAAATGTTGTTGAAAAGTGTAACACAGTGGATGGATGCAAAAAGATTTCCGAGGTACTGAACATCCCCTGGAGTTCAGTTAAATCCATGATCAAGAAATTTGGCACAAATCTGCCTAGATCTGACCGTCCTTAAAAAACTGAGTGATTGTGCAAGAAGGCGACACGTGAGAGAGGCCATCAAAACACCCGTGACAACTCTGAAGGAATGACAAGCTTCCGCAGCTGACATGGGAGAGACTGCATACAACAACTGTTGCCCACTAGTCAAAGCTTTATGGGAGAGTGGCAAACAGAAAGCCACTGCTGAAGAAAACTCTGATTAAATCTTGACTACAGAGTTTGCAAAAGAGACTCCAGGGTCAAGTCTCTGATGAGACTAAAAATGGTGTTTTTGGCCATCAGACATCCCCACTGTAAAGCATGACGGCGGCAGCATCGTGCTGTGGGGATGCTTCTTGGTAGTCGGCCCAGGAAAGATTGTAAAAGGTGTTGCAGTGTCCAGATGTGCAAGCCTGACTGAGACCTATCCACACAGACTCAGTGCTGTGATTGCAGCTAAAGGTGCATCGACTAAAACTGACATGAAGGGGCAAATATTTATGCAGTCGCTTATTTTAGATTATATAATTCTATTAAACTGGCATGACTTTATAAAAACATGTTTTCACTTGACAAAAACCCCTATTATATACTGACGATGGCTGATATATAAAATCAATAAAAGGGTGAAAGTTTTTATAGGCCTATATATGGATGTGCACCACTTTTGGGTCTCTGTACATCATAGACTTTTTCAAATTTACAATCCAGGGAAAACAGCTCCATGACCCACTTTAGTGTCCCGAATCACCAGTTGAAAAACAACTGACCTTGAGTGATACAGATGTTAAGACAGATGCTGTAAGATGTAATCATCCCTGAAACAAAGTGTCCAACTGGATTCTACGCCTACGTTTGAAAGATTTAATTATGGAGAGCAGAACAGCCACTTGTAGTGTTTTATTTGAAGTTCAAATGTTTATTTTCTAGCGATACTGTGATAAAATAAAGACGAAATATATGAAATCTCCTGGTTTACACTGTATTTAGTCACACTTTGATACTAACAACTACAGTGTAAGAGCTGACAATTATGAATCAAATCTCACCATGGTTGTTTCAGTGATGGATCCAAAGCTGTTGATGAAGATGTTGCAGGTGACGTTGACAGGAGGACCTAAGAGAAGAAAACCGCACATCAAATTGGGACTTCCTGCTCTCCTAAATACCATCAATGATGTTTTCTGTGGAGATCACATGAAGAATTCAAAGAGCGGCGTTCCCACTAAACAACATCACCACGGTTGTGCCATGCTCTGCCCTGATGGATGACTTATCCATGATAAGCAGCATGAAATTGTGTTGTCATTTCCAGTACGTTCCCATTAGTGTAGTCCATCTGTCAACCACTGAAGGAGTAAATATTTCAGCAGCTCATTTCCTGAGAGGCAATCATTTATTAATTCTCCTTTAGCAACATTAGTTTATTTCTAGATAATCAGCTGGGATTTACCCAAAGCATGCACTGACGAGGATGTAGAGCAAATATGAAATATATATGAAATGCGACCCCAGAGACAGAGGGGGGAAGTGTGTCAGAGAAAATCTGCTGGCTTCACTCACAACCAGAGACCAGAATTAGACTGAAATAAGCCTGTGGGGTTAAGAAAGAAGGGAAACCGCACATTTCTGACACAAAAAATCAAGCTTGTGTTAAAAAAACTATCACAACCTGAGGCTGTGGGTCAGCATCACAACAGTAACAGTACATGACAAAAAAAAAAAAAAAAAAAAACATCAAAGCCTGCAGCCTCTTTTTACTTCTGACGCATCTGTGAGTGATTTGTGCTGCTTCACAGCTCAGATTGTGCTAAAAGGAGCCGTGTACTTCTCCCACACCTGTCCTGGTAGAGGACTCCCACTGCACGCCACGGTGTGCGTGTTTACCTTTGAAGTTAGGTCTGATGCGAGCGTCGTAGCCAGATGTGCGTCCCATCAGTTTGTCCAAAAAGTCAGATGGAGAGGGAGGTTTGACTGCTCTGCTGGGGAGCTTCATCTCCTTACAGAGCACAGACCTGCCAGATGACAGAAAAACACTACTAGACACACTGATGATTGATTAATTTACACTTTTAAAAATGCTGACTGTTCTAAGTTTTTTATGTTTTACCCAAGTCAAAAAAAAAAAATCTCAGGGATAAACTGGATATAATCTGTACAAATCTCAGGGTTTTTGGCACCACTTTCATTTTGTAGTTGAAAGTGAAGATGTAAATTACCTGCTGAACAACATGTACTGCTCAGTTGACCATAAATGTGAAGTTTTTTATGTGTAAACTCTTTTCTTTAATCTAGTTGTTTTTAGATGATAGCTTTCTAAGTGAAAATGCATCATTCACAGCTTTGTTGAAATGGATTTCTGTATAAAATAAAAGCACAGCTTGGCTGATTTAGAAACTGTTTTCTATAGTCAGTCAAATAAAAGCAGTAAATAAACTGACATGCACTAACAATGTCTAAACAAACATCAGAGATGTCAAAAATCCCATGAATTAAAGTCTTTTCTTACCTGCCTGGCAGAAATATGACAGAAGAAGCCAAAAGCATAAAAAAGATGTGCAACAGCATTCTCGGTCACTCGATACACTGGAAACAAATCCAACGGAGGGGAAAAGAACTGGGAAAAGAGGGGAAAAAAAACAGCAGAGATGCAGGGATGCAGGAACTTGTTGTGTCTCTTCCAGCCGGGCGCTGCCTTCTGGACTCAGCTGAGCGTCCCTCCCTCTCTGCAGGTGTAAAATCCAGGAAGCTGCTGTTGTATAATTCAGAATCTTGAGCAATTTTTTTTCTTGCTTGTGTTTGTGTAGAAGACTTCAAGCTTTATCTCTTTTTTATGGCCTTATTCATGTTCAAGGAATTACTGCAAGAATATTTAAAGAGACAGATGCTTTTTTTTAAAGCAGAGAGGCTTACGTTGCTGCATCTATCAGCAGCAGACTTGCAAACATTTAAGGATGGCAGCATGTTTTATTCACTTTCATGAAGAATGGCTGGGAAAAAATGTTTTAAAGAATTATGGAGTTGCTGAGCAATGAGGGGTTGCACAGGTTCCACAAACTCATAAAGCACTAAATAGGGCTTTCTTCCAAATCTAGATCCAGAAAGATGGTCACATAGACAAAGTTGAGCAAAAAAAAATAAATAAAAAATTCCACAAATCATAAATTTAGGGACAACTGTTGCAAAAAAAGTCAACAGCATCCCCCCTGCCTTACTGTAGTTTGACACAGTCCAGAAGTGAGCTAATCCTTTGAATCAGGACTATAGCATCCATAATTAGGACAAACTGTATGTAATCACAGAAAAAGTAGGCATCCTGCTCTAATTAATTCAAGTGTAACACTTCTCAGTGAGCATCAGCACACATCCAGAGGTTATTTATCCACTGCAGATCTGTCCAGAGTTTCTGGTCTAATTATTTCATCTTCAAATCGCCTGACAAAATCAAATATAAATGCAGAAGCTCATGTTTATTCCTCCATACAGAGGAGGGGGAGGCAGTTCAGCCATTTACTCATGTAAAATTAATGTCAAAGAAAGCGACGGGACGTTATGGCTGCACGTGTTTGCCTCACACTTGAAAGGCCGCTCCACACTTCGCTCGGGAGCGCACAGTGTCAAATAGGATAAGAAATGTGTGAGAACACAGAACATGAGTGTAGTCCTAATAACAAGAAGCCCAGAGTAGAAAACACACAATGTTTCTGCATGATGGAGCATTTTCACCTCCGGACAAGATAAGTAGGCCAAGCTTCATTTTAATGTTTTTGTTGGAGCGTACATTGACTCTACTTAATTAGATCGCACTTTGACACACTGTAAAATTTAAGTGAGACTTTTTTTTTTTTTACCCAGCCCTGCCTGTTCCTGTTTGAACTAAAAATGGCTGCATTTAGCTGAGGTCACACCTCCAGCATCACCTCTCTTAAATTAAAGGATTTAATCTGCATAGCTCGCATGTGTGACCCAGGTTAATTTGTCAAGCATTACACATCGATTAAAATGCTTCAGGACACATGATCTCACCCACACACATTAACAACTATCACATCTCACAATGAAGTCAGCTGATCTGGGCTATTATCAAGCAGCAAAAAATAATGGAAGACTCTGATTTAAAAATAGCTTTTATTGCAGCTTTTTCTCACGACAAGCTGCTCTGATCACACCATGGGAAACAATGATCCATGCTCAACATTTTTCAGCCTGGTGGGAGAAGCAGACAAACAATCGCATCTTGACCACGGTTTAAAAAAAAAAGCATAGTTGGTGGAAGAAGAGGCAGGATGAGAGAAATGAAAAACAAACAAAACAGATGCAACAGATGCAAATGTCAAAAACAAAAATATTCCAGCAACATGAAATAATTTACATAAATTCTCTGGTTTGTTTGTTTGATCAGATTTGTCTGTAAGTGCATGGAAACAGCTGTCAGAGTTCAGTCTCATCATGAAGCGTAACTCCCCTCCTGTAGTGAGTGTCAGCCTTCGTCTTAATCCTCGTGGATGTTGAAAAGCTTGGCCACTTCATTCAGATCTGCATGTTCCTCTCCATCTTTGATTATCTAAAAAAAAAAAAAAAAATAAGACACACAGTTCACAACCAAATCCTGACTTTAAACTTTCTTCAGACACAAAGCATGTTTCCAGAGTGACAGCGTGTACCTTTCTTGCAATAGGCATTCGGTTGAATACGTTCCACAGGATAATGCCCACAACCACTTTGTCCCTCAAGTAGAAGATGACTCCTTTTCCGTAGTCGTCTTTGTGCTGTTCCTCTGCTGGAGCTGGTGTTGAAGAGGCCACAGGGCTGACGGCTGTGTCCTCTGTTTCGCTCTCTGAGCGGATCCCTGTCCCTGCAAGACGTTTTACAAGAAGGGTTTGCCATCATCATTTATATCTAGGCTAAAGACGGATTTTGACCCAATAGTGCCTCCTCCTACCTGACTTCTCTGTAGCAGCTTTAGGTGTGTCCTTGGCTGTGGCCTTGGCAAAAACTCCCACTGTTGGCAAGCTGCTGTCAACGATGCCAATCGCTTCATAGCCAACATCTGGTCCCAGGTCACTCCTGTAAGAAAGGCATTGGAAAACATGTTAAAATCTTTACTTATTTGTTTTATCTTCAAATGTGATGTCTTAGCGATGTACTAAAATTATGAATATTGTAGACCAGTGTTTCCCAACCATTTTTCTTTGGGCCCCCCATGCATCTCTAAGAAAAGCTCAACAACCTCCACCAAAGATCCACTTGAATTGAAAGTGCAATGCACTGCTGTCAAAAATCAACCTCAATTTCAACAGTTTCATTGATTAAACCCTAATGCCTATGCGTTTTTTTTTTTCTCTCTTAAGGCCGGCTCAGACTACACGGTTTCTTTGGTTGTTCACGACAGCACCATGTCAGACTATGCGACCAAAATCTTGTCCTGTCTTGCCCAACAGCCTGGCCACACTACAAGAGTGAGTCGGACAACTCAGCGTAAGCTGACATCACCACTGAGTGCGAACTCATAGGTTGTCGGGGGGCGGGCCAAAGAGTGTCAATCACTCTACAACAGAAGCGCTCTGTGTGACTGTCAGTATTTTGCTCAAAAAAAAAAAAAAAAAAAAAAGAAAAGAAGAAACAACTAAAGACTGGATTATGGATAAAAGTTATGGAGGTATCAAAAGGAGGACAATATGGACTGGCTCTTCTTCAGATAGAACTTTAGGTATGCATGTAATAACGTAAATAAAAAAATAAAATGTACACATTAGTTTTAGGGAATTAAAGGGGATTAAAGTGGTAAGTCTTGTAAATGATGATGCAAAGATAATGAGCAAATGTTCTCCTGTTGTTAGACGTTATGATTCACGTCGATGACGTCAGGTCAGGGTGTCAAACTAGACGACGATGTGCAAAAAATTCTGACATGCTAGTCTAGTTGAATCGTGGTCGTGGGGCGTCTTGGACGTGCCGTTATGTCACACTAAAGGACCGTTAGTCGTTCCCAACGCTTAAAATCGGGCCCGAGTTTTGATGATGAGCTGTGATGTTGCAGCTGGGTAGTCTGGTAGTCTGAGCTGGCCTTTACACAAAGACTTTTGTATAAACTACTTAATAACTGTTTTATCATGGTTTAAGTCAATATGTGCAAATCTAATTTTGGCAGCCTCGGAGTAGGGGGTGGCATTGTGAGTAGGATCTCATGGGTCCTGCTGGACCAAACACATTAACTTGCAGGAGCGGGCTGTTTTGGCATTGCTGCAGGTGGGAGAAGGCAGACAAAAAAACCCTGTGGGTCCTGGAACATCAAATATTATAATGAGATAGCAAGTGTTAAACCAAAAAAGGACTAAACACATGACTTAGAAAAGAAGATTTATACTTTTCTTTTACAACAAAAACACATCAATGCCAGAATGTGAGTAAATTTTTCACAAGAGTAAGTGATGGAGCAAGAAAACTATTGGACTTTGTTGAAACACGCCCACAAGGAAACATATCTGGCACAAATGAGGTGAGATGATACACCTGCTCCACACTAGCCAAACAAAGCCCTGATTAATGATAAAGAACCTCTGTGCTCAAATTAAACAAGATAACAGGAGATGTGTCACATGTTGCTGATAGAAATCACGGTTTAATTTTCCGTTTTTCGTCAGTTGGAGTTGCAGGTGATGCGTAAATATGTTAGAATCTGGGTTTGTCTCTGCACAGCCAAACAGTGTGGTGCTGTTTTAAAGCTCCACAATAAAGTGGATGCACCTTGCTGTGGAGGGGGTGGGCTTACTGCATTAAGCATCTAATGGCGAGGTTGGTAACAGCGCAGCGTTAATAGTGTAAAGACTAACCCACTGTGAGCTGACAGAAGTGCTCATGCTGTGGTTTTTATGACACACAAACTTTCCAGAGATCAGAAAACAATTTAACTTCTGTTTGATTTAAAATAAATGATGTGTAAGTATGTTCTGAAAATATTACTTTGAAATGAGTATTACCAAGCCATAAACAAGAGTTAAATCAGTCTGTGGCTCCCAACTGCTCTTTTATCCATGTGTTGCACCTTACGCATGATGAAGACGTGAGTGTTATGGTCATTTTCCATTCTGTTCTTGAATGCTACCAATGGTTTGCTGTAAAGCCTCAGCATTTACACTCATGAAGGCGTCTCTTGATTGCCGAGAAGAATATGCTGAACGCCTCCAGCATTTTTCTTGACCAAGGAAAGGATTCTGTAATCATCCACTTTAGTCGTTTTCCATGGTCTCCCATGCCTCTTAATATTTCCAGGCCTGCCAGCTCATTATTTTTTATAACAATGAACAAATTTGTTGATTTTGCAACTCCTTAATTTTTGCCATCTCTCTTATAGATTTATTCAGCTTTTTCAGCCTACTTTTGGTTTCCTTCCCTTGCATTGATGTCTCCTCAGAGATCATACTGGGCACTGGTCAAACAGTAAAATGCTAAATACTGTACCACTTTCCAAATAATTATAGAACTAAACATATTTTAGCTAGACAGTGTAATTTGGTGTGATTCAGTCGGTTTTCCTTTCATAATACCGGTTCATGGTGTAACATTAAGCTCCCCTTAACGTCTTGCCTTCAATATGAATGCTACCGAGCCGTTATGCTAGACATCCCACCTCTGTACCAGAGGAAGTAACTGAGGTATCACTGGGGTGAGATGGGATCACAGTTAGATAGTGGAGCCAGAGAGGAGGCGGGGTAGCAGCAATGTCGATGAATGAATGCTTGAGTATTGTCTTCGGAGTCATGGCTGTATTATTTTTCACACACACAAGACGCAACTGAGACTGGGACCCCAATATCATGTCCTTGTAAAAGTACAAGATGTATCTACACAACTTTGTTGTAGCGTGTAATTCTTTTTTCCTCCGGCGCCAAGTTTGACAACTTCAAGATTTTAAACTTTAGTGCCAAATCTGTATCAAACGCTCATACAGCTCCAACACACCACACAAAAATAAACACGCTGTGCTGAGTTGACCCTTGTAAAAAATTCAGCTGTAATTTCAGTGACAACTCCCCCGATGCATCCTGATGAGTTTCAAGCTGGATGATGACCTGAAGTAAAAATCTCTGCCAGACATTGACAGATGACATGCTGTGGTCATTCTGCCCAGAGAGCCAACACACTAAATGTTGCATCAGGGAGAAACCAGCCAGACCTGTGGTTCTTCTGCTTTTGGTTTGAAAGACATCCACACTAGAAACAACATCAGCTATGTTACGGAGAACCACTTATTGTGTTATCAGCCAGCTTCTGGTGATGTCTTCCGGCTGTGTGATATGAAAGAAACTTAAGTTAAAATAAACCAATAGGATATGGGTTACATGATGTTTACATAAAGAGTTTACATAAAAAGTTAGCAGGAAGAACCATCAATTTGTTGTGAAAGCAGTAGCCATTCAAAATATTTAGATCCTACAGAAATCTACTTCTGTTTAATTAGAAAAAAGAAAAAAAAATTCAGGACAGCCTGCCGCAACGTATTACCATTCCACATACACCCCTCACAGTGGGAGGGTTTTGCCCCCAGATATGGGAGAAAAGATCAGTGATGCAGGACATTGGATTTTTGCAGATATTTCCAAACTCATTTTAGCCAATTCCAATATACACATTTCTTTTTATTGTAAAGAACATCAGGTGTCTCCTTTGAAACGAGTGGTTGAGTCAGGCTTAGCTGACAGAAGTAGACATTCTGGAGATCGTTTTATGTTTGGGGCTTCATTCAAAATGTTTAGAGCTCACGGTGGGCCTCCTTGAACATGTTGTGCCCTCAACCTGATGGTACAGTTGCACATTTGCCGATACTTAAGGCCTATTTAAGATTTATATGGTATTGGCTATAAATAATGTTAGAAATGGTCATATCTGCTGATACAGATATCATGCAGATAATACCCTGCATCTCTAGAGAAGATCTCAGAAGATAGAAATGACTAAAAAGGGACGATGGAAAAATGGTTTAATTCTTAGCCAAGATGGTAGACATAGCAATAGTCTGAAGCTATGATGACAGTTTTTATCTTTAAGTTAATGCTACATGTAATTGGATGTATGAGCAGTACCAACAAAATACTGGAAAAGCTTCTTTAAATGCAGAGAGATCATACCGGTTTCACACCAGTTACATGGTATAAGCATGACCGGCCCACTCATTCCTGCTGTGTTTATAGATCAGATACCCTGACTTTATGTGGAAATTTCACTGCTACGCTGGCAGGAAAAGGTTGAATAAAGCCAAAGTGAAAAGTTCATCCATTAGGATTTGCAGATACAGGTCACCAAGAAAATCTGAGGAAATTTTCAGGAGTGTAGTGCATATGTGAAAGGGGCTTAAGTGATTAAACATGGGTCTGTATGTGACTGCCTGAGTGAATAAGTGCGTGACTATATTTTCAGAGCCGTACAGAGTTGTGTCAGCAGAGGAGTAGCGACACCTAGTGGCAGTTCATGGAGCACAGTGGACCTCCGCTGACGCCATGCTCGTCTATAGCACTGTGGATACCCTGTTCAGGGGAGTAGGCAGAGCTACGCCTCTCCCCTGTCTGGCATTTCAACAGCCTTCCCAGAAAGCTGTGGTCAGCCATGTACCAGGTTTTAACCAAGTCTTTTTAAACTAAACTTTTTTTGGAAGCTCAAACAAACACAGATGAGAATTTATCTTTTATTAAAAAAACAAGGATAGAAACAGGTCATGCCTCTATTTAATCTTCAAATGCAAACAAAGCCATCAAAAGAGTACTGATTATTTCTGTTTCTGTATTTAAATGCTTGTCTTCGCTTCCACTGGATCAGTGTCAAATGAAAATTTATTGAAAGCAGACTGAAAGTGCTATAAATAACAATTTCCAGAGACAGGACTCAAAGTGAGTTATATGATTGATTATCAAAAGTCAGCAACATTTTCGGGGTGCTTTCATTCAGTTTGAGATCACTAATTATCAAAAAACAGTGCATCAATGACAGTGCATAAAGTAGCTTTAAGTATGGCAATAACAGTTTGACACAAATAAAAACATAATAGATTTAATGACCTAAACTGAAAATTTAACTGATCGCTGCTGCTGACTGATAAAGAGTAACTGATATGTGATATCCACAAGGCATCACAACAGCCAGAATCTGCAGCTAGGTTACAGTTGTTCATCATGTGAAGCCGTGATACTCTGACTGACCCACTGTGTTTTTTTGGACCTCAGTGAACCCATGTTGTCAGCAGTGTGTCACATTACACCAGCTGCTGCAAGGACCCACTGGCTCCATGCATGTTTGTAAAGTGGGCCACACTCCTCACTGTGGTTTTAATTTTTGGCAGCCCCCTTAATATCTACTACAGCCCCTCTGTGCTCATATTAGTAAGGTTTTTAACAGTCAGTGCAGTTATGACCAGTGAGAAAAGTCAGTGCGAGTAAGGCAGCCCTCTGCTGGGAACTCCAACCTAATGTCCTCTAAAGGCATTTTAAATATTTCACAACTTAATGGTATTCAAGAATTCAAGGCAATCATGCATGTTCATGTGGCTTCCAAAAGGATTAAATCTGAGTCATGTGCACATTGCTACATCCTGCCCCGATGCCCACGCATTTAAATGTATTCAATCAACATGGACCTGTTCTCTATCATTTCAGGCTGAATCTCGCCTGCTCATGAGTTTCATATCATTTCCAATTAAAGTCAATTTCTTTGCTTGAAATCACTGCTTTGATTTGCAAAACGGATTAAAATTATGAATCATGAAAACACTGATTCAGCACCAGTAGTAGGAAATAGTCAGCACTGGGACACTCACCAGAACATAGACTGATGCCAGTACGGTTTGTTGGCTCCAGTCATGTTCTCTCCTGCAAGTCTTCCGCTCACGACAGCGTGATCATGGTGCTCCACTCGTCTGCGGCCCAGTCGGATGTCATAGAAACACGCAGCATCTCCTGCCTGCACAGAAACAGAGGATGCACGGCATGCATGAGATTTAAAATCACTTACATGCATTACAAAATGCATCACATGTCTGGAGGTACACGGTTTCTCGATCATAACTTCAGTTTGCCTGAGGAGGGTGCTGTAATACAAGATCAGGGCTAAAAAGGTATATGATGTTTGTTTATGAACCATATAGGAGAAAAAGCTGCTAAATATACATACAAGCTACATATAAGAGGGAAACCCACTAAATAAACCATATGCTTTTGATTTATATTTTTACTCAACATTTAAATTTGGCTTTGTTACCAACTCTCATTATAAAAGTGGGTGATAAAAACAGTTCCTGTAAATAAAGGGTTGATATTTAAAAAAGGAGATAGGCTGCCCTTGAAATTTTAAAAACATGTTTGACCCGGTGTTCGCTGTGACTACTTTAAATTTTAGACATAATCTTGAAACAAAATGGCTTTTAGTTTTAGTCACATTTTAGTAATTTCAACTTTTATAATTTTGGTCTAGTGTTGGATGACGAAAATCTATTCACATTTTACTGCAGATTTAGTTGTTGGCTATCTAACTTGTTAAACAGTTGTTAGCCTTGATGCTAGCAAGAAATTCCAGTTGGGGTTGGTTGTCACAATTTCTTAGGGTTGTAACGAGACGTGTACTGTGTTTCACAGCCACTCAGGGAAGATATGGGAGAAGTGTTGGACATGCAACCAGTGGGCACACAAACTCTGCTTAGTTAGCGTGCACAGACCCTACATTTGCCATCACTGCCACCCATAATTTAAGTACATTTAGAGAGTATTTTTTAGAATTATTAATACTGCTAGGTATGATCATTATTAAGTATTATATTTATTTTCTTAACATTTTCTATTATTCAATCTTTGTTGTTTTATTTTCCTCTCAATTCATTATCATTAAATGTTGCTGTGATTATTTCATTCTCAATTATTTGTCCCCCATTGCTCATCCAATATCTCCCCAACCCAAAAAATAAAAAATAAATACATTAAAAAATGAAAATAAATCAACATCACCCATGTTACTGTAGTGTGTCATTGTCTTATTGTTTATGTCCCTCTGTCACTTAATAGTGTCACTTTTTTCTTGACATGTTTTTTTTCTGCACCAATAAAAACAAGAAAGCCAAAAATGCCCCGAATGAGGACACTGGTTATGGTTATGCAAGCAAAATCAGAGTTAACTGTACCAAACTGTGCTAAACTGTACTGAACCAAACTTGACCACATGGTGAAAAACTCATCATAGTACAACAAGGATGACTCTCTTACTAACCTACTGACTATAAGATGAATGATGTGTTTTTCTACCAATACATTATTTAAGGCTGTTATTTCTAGCTTTTAAACATTAACTTACCACCCAAATATTGGATCTAGCTTGCAGCTCTGCATTGACCCGAAAGCCACCAAAGTCCGAGTCCACCTCCAGACCTGCTGACTTGGCAAGGTCAACATTGGGCTCCAGGCCAACAGCTGCAACTATGTGATCCGTTTTGACCTGTGAGGGGAAACGTAACAATCAGTAACTGATCAATTATTCTCTAATTCCCACTGAGCCCGTGTCAAAACCTGGAACCTACCACTCGGCCGTCCTTCAGGCGGATTTCCAACTTGTCATCTTTGCAGGTGACAGATTTCACAAGAGCTTCTGAGATTATTTTCACACCCTCTAAAAATAAAGAGGTAGAATATTTGTTTAAAAAGAACAAGTGGAGAGAGAGTCTGTCTTGGGGAAACTTTTTCAGAAGTAACAGTACTGTGCAGAACTTCTAGGCATGTTTGGGCTCACTTCTACTTTTAAGATCTACTTTTCATGCGCGCCTAGAGCATAAATGAGCCTTAAGAAATACCAAGGGTACTACCTAGGCAGGTAGTAGGGTTACCACAAGCCCCTGGTTATGCTGTGGGTGTCACATGGGCGCGAAAACCGCCAGTAGTCTCTGAGTACATTACCAGAGTAGCAAAGGCCTAGACAAAAGAGATGTGGTTGAGCTTGACTTTGTGGCACATCAGCTGCCTGGCTGATGAATCCCCGCACCCTGCATGCCTAAAACTTATGCACATGTCTGTATGTCTTAAGAGAACAGACACAAACCTCTTTTGACTTTTTCTGTTGTCCAGTTGCTCAAATACTCAGGTAGCACTTTTCCCATGTTGCCCTTCTCAGGGTACATCTGAATGACCTCCAGGCCAGACTCATTGGCTGATAAAATGAGATTTAAAAAATGTGATAGAGCCACAGTGGGAAAGAGTAATCCTTCTAACATCTGTATTTTTAATAGACTACCATTTTCTCATCTTGCCAAATTAACTTACATCTTCTGCCAAGGGCACAGGCCAGCTCACTGCCCAAGAAGCCACCTCCAATGATGGTGATGGACTGAATGTTCCTCGACACCTTGTCTAAAGATTTAAAATCATCGATCTGTAAGGAAAAACGGCAATAATACCATTATATACCCTTAAATGATATAAATGATCAGAGTATCACAAAACAAGGTTGTAAACTTTGAAATTTTACTGGAAAATTACTAAACAATTATGGTATCTGTTTGAATACCTTAGCAACAAAAAACGAACTCACAATATTAGTTATATTTTGGTTTTAATTACCAAAATTGTAGGAAAACTCCTGCAACTGTCTTACTCACACAAATACATTGGTAGAAATAAATATGACTGAAGCACTGTTTGTTTTTCTAAAGCTTTGTATCCATTTGATGCAGTTTTTCATACAACTATAGATGCAATGTTTAGTTATTTTATTTCATGACAAATATTCATTTTTCTCTTACCAACTAATTCCAGACTGGTTCTGTCTACATTTTTGGAATATTTTTGATCATTTACCTTTTCCGTGTAACTTTTACACCTAATGTTTCTTCACCATTCCCACCCAAATAATTAAAAACACTTTTCTCAAAGCTTGTTACTACCAGCATGTACTCCCAGACTGGAATAAAGATATCGCCATCTTGTGGCTAAACACTGACCTTACGGAACAAAGTGGTCCTCTTCATCACTTCCTCTCCTGCTCTCTCGATGACCTGCAGGTTTCTTGGCACGCCACCTGAAGAGACGAGCTTGGATTAGCTTCGGCTAGGTTTACGGATCACTCTGTGATAAATGCATCTGAAGGCTGCCTCACCTGTAGCGATCAAACACTTGTTGTATGAAATTTCAGAGTCATCGTCAAGTTTTACTTTGTTGCCTCTCACGTCCATGTGTACCACCTTGAAGAGATTAAAACAGTTCTTTGCAGTCAAATCGATCATTAATATAAAAATTTTAATTCTTCAGTCTGCTATGAAATATTGAAAATATGATCATGTACTGTCTGGGAATGAAAAGTTTGCACATCGTTGTTTGATTTTTAAATAAAAACAAACCTTCTTGCCAGTGAGAACAGCCACACCCCCATTTTCTGCACTTTCCAATTCTTCTGGTTTAATGTAGAATGAGGCCGGCTGGAAGTAGATACTAAAATATACAAATATAGGGATACAGTTTTTTTCATTTGTCTCAGTGAGTTCACAATGATCAGAGATATTCTGTTTAATCGTGAATTTGTATTAATAAGCAGTTCAACAGGGACATTTTTCTGCAAAGGTAATGGTGAAATGTCTTTTTTGCATTCGTTTTCATCATGTGTAGAATAGTCAGCATACAACTAAAATGTAAACACAACTGTACACGGAGCATCCCCATATTCCTTTCCCATAATCCATCTACAAAGTTTGTAGACCAAATTAACAAATTTTACTATATTTGTAGTACAAACGTAATTTTTACAAAATAAAATAGTCCATTACTTAGCAAAGTCCTGGTATGTTCTAGTGACTGATGGTAACTAATGGCCTACATTTGTCCTGATTTATTGGAAAATATGACATATCGTTTAGTAAACATAAACAAACAAGCTCCGTTTTAGTTCTTCTACAGTGTTCTTTTGTAAATATCAAAAAGGGGGTGTTCATTTGTTATAGAGCTTAGTAAACACTGTTAATGAACAGGAGGTAAGTGGCCAACATGAACAGAAGACAACAGAAACTATAATTTTCTAACGTAAGCAAACAGAAATCACAGAACAACACTAACTGATGCAAAGACCACTTATTTAGCCGAGAGAAGATGTTAAAGACCATCAGATTTTGTTGAGGACCATCAGATTTTGTTGAAGACCATCAGATTTTGCAAACTGCCTGCTGACCTGAGATCTGCTGAAACACTTAGTTTCTTCAAAAGTGGCCTTAAAACACTGCTTTTCTCGCAAGCCTTTGGTTGTTGGGTTAGCTTTGTGTTTAACTTGTCTATGGATTTCAATATGCTCCTTTTAGGAGATCCCAACATTAGTATATGCAAAATGTACAGATTGTTGCAAAAATTCAGTTTTTCTTGAATCAATAGTGTATCTTTGTTGTTGCTTGTGTTTGTTTTGTGTCTGTTTTTATCCTCTGTAAACCACACTGAGTTTACATTTGTATGAAATGTGCTATATAAATAAAATTGAATTGAATCAGATGGAGAGTAAAACCCACCTTTGAGATAGATTAATGAGTTTTTGGTTACCAATGTAGCACAAGGAGGGGCAAATCAGGGTATGTGTATAGGCTTCTGTGTAGATTCAGGATTAGGTCCACCTAAGGCATGCTCTGTGTCTATGTTCATTTCTATTCAACACAAATTAATTAATTGATTAATTAATTCAGCTTGTGACTTCCTTAACAGTTTGTCACCTTATTATTGTCTGAATTGCAGGTTGGTAAACTTGAACTGAGGACATCCAAGGTTAAATGTATTTCAGTTCTACTGCATTAACAGAACTTCTATGTCTTTTAATACATTTAATCTGTATTAAGACTTCAGTACTTTACCATCTGCTTTATGCACTCAGACTGCAATGGCCACTTTATTCCTGCTCAATATTAAGCATAGTCATATTGCTATATGCAAGTCTTTGTACAATATTTCAATGATATTGCTTGGTCTCTATATGTTGTCTGATTTTTAAGTTTCTTTTTTTTAAATTTTCATAATTTACATGCTTGATGTACACTTTCGTATGCATACTATCAACCTGCTGGGGACTACAGAAGGAAATTAGACTAGTATAACCTATGGACCTCTGATCATTTGTGACCTGACATCAGTGTTTGGTTGCAGTACATTACGATAAGTCAAGTCTGTAATGCACTGAAATGTACTGACATTTCTGAGGGAAAACATAAGGGTACTGAAAAGTTTAGCATCCCTCCTATTGATATATGACAAAGAGAGACATCTAATGTTAAATATGAGCCTCTCCTGTTGCTTTTAACAGTTTTTATGCAGTTGATGTTATTCTGTGCTCTATAAATTTGGGATCGTTACATGAGCACATCAACTCTCCTCGCACAGATCAGCTGTTGGAGCCAAACCACCGTATGTTGAACGACACATTTCAAGTCCTTCATTGTGTAATGCATGAAGTGAGCGGCTAAATAATACTAGCCAAAGAGAAACTGCAGGAAGTGCTGTGCAAATGAAGAGAGCAGCAGATCGTGCACACACTTTTGGACAGCAGAGTTTAAGTAAGTTAAGTAAAATAAAGCCTTTTTTACACATAAGACGAAATTAACTGAAGAGAAGCATCGATTATAACTTGTATGTGTCAAAACTTTGTTAACAGTCTCCTACATAGCCTCCTTTATTTTGCACGGACCGTAAAAAACATAACTACCACTCTAAGTTACAGAGATGCTGATTCGTACCAGATTTGTATGGCCTGTGTTCTGAAATATGGTCGGTTATTTGCCCTGGAAATTTTGCTCAGCAAATTACAGACATGCCGATACATGCTTTTTTGGCTTAGTGTGACAGTTAGACAAAAAGATGTCTTTCTGCATATACAGTTGAAAACAAACAACACACAAAACAACAACTTCAAGAAAACACACCTTCTTTCCTTTCCATTCCACTGTTTGAATCTCAGTGTTTCTGTCACACTAGGGTCATCAGAGAACCAAAGCTCCTTAGAAAGAGGTGGCCTCATGTATGGAAGGTCTGGCTCATCAGTCACAATCAGTACCTGGAATCAGAATTTTAAAAAAAGTAAAATCATTCTCATATCATTTTACGAGATACAGTACACCAGAAAAATAAAACCCGAAACATGTGACTCTACAATGATAATGGCCTGAATTCAAAGCTAAGCTTTTATTTTGAAAACAGAGGACTAGCTGACCTTGGCACCTGGATCTCTGGCTCGAATGGAGCGGGCAGCAGCAAAGGAGGCTGTTCCTCCACCAATAAGAAGGTAGGGGGCGTGTGAGGGGATCTTGGAAGCGGCAGGTGTGATCTCTTCTACTGGAGTTTAAGACAGCAACAGCAAGCAGAAGAAAGGTGGAAAGAGAGAGGAAAAGAAGAGGAGAAAGAAAGGCAAAGAGCACAAGCAGGACAAAGACAACAATTAGTCCATGATGTTGGATGCACATTCTGACTTGTTCAATATAAAGTACAGAAATACACCTGAAAGGAATGACTGGGGAAAAGAACATTAATTTTAATGTGAGTGAGATTAACCTTTATCATTACAAGAACCCAAACAATGTGAATAAAAAACAGGAACAGGCAGGGTAAAAAGCTGTAACAAGGAAAAAAGGGTTAAAATTATAAAAAGGAAAAAAGGTGATTATGTTTAACATTAACATTATCAAATAAGAGGGAGTATCTGTGTTGTATTTGCCCGCTTTCCCGCTCCAACCGAGGCTGGACTTTGGTCTTACCACTCTCTGCCACCACTTCAGGCTGAGGCTCGGGGGGCTCTGCTGTGGGGCTTTCTGCTTCTGCTGGAGGTTCTGTTAGTGTAACCGGAGCATGAAGCAGTTAAGACAAAACAAACCCTAACATGGAAAATGTACAACCCTGCCTATATTCACAGTTTTGACTGAGCTCTTACCACTCTCCACTACGGGTTCAGAGGGCGGCAGCTCTGTAGGTTCAGCTGGGGACGGCTCAGGTGGGGGCAAGGGTTCTAGTAGTACAGTGGCAGAGTTACATAAGGACCTCTGGAGTTATTGACTATCTTTATCTACTCCACAGAATCAGGTCAGGTGAAAAAACCGATGTGTAGTACCAGTTAAACTGTAACAAAAGGTCCAATACGTCCAACAGAATGAGTCCACTGATCTGATCAAAGAGTCTTTTCTTTTCACATCTTACCCTCCTCTACTACAGGTGCAGCAGGCGTTTCTGCTACCTCTGCTGCCTCTTCTGGAGGTGCTTCTACCACTGCTTCTTCTGCTACTGGGGTAATTCACAGCATGGGTTAGGATTACAATCCTTTATGAGATTACTGAAGAGAAAGAGCACCAGGATCCATGCATTTCTTCAGTTTTACACTTCAGCAGAGCATGCACACCCTCATGACAACAACTGGAAGCTGCAGAGGTTGTGCATACTTTGCATAACTTAAGAAAAATCGAAACAGACGGTATGATTATAAGACCACTGATTTTTTGAGATATTTCTAAATTCTGCCTTACAAAAGAAATAAAAGTATTAGGGATGCACAATACAATGTACAGTATCAGATTTGGCAGATATGAAAAATTCTGCTGATATTTACAACCAATATTTTCTGACTGGAAATATCTGCCCATTTCAGATGTAAATATTGGCCATTATTTGTTCACCCTCAAACTTTAAATTGTGTCTTCAGGACTGAAGTTGGAGGTCTGAACTTCATTTTAATATCAACATCAGCTAAAATTATTTTGTAAATACAGGTAAAAATCCAATATTGTGCATCCCTAAAAAATATGTAAAAGTGAAAAAGTAACTTACTTAAAGGCAGCTTCCAGTTGTTCAATTATATTGACACTTAAACAAAAAATCCTTCAGATTGTACCCAAGGACAAAGTTTCACAAAGTGTGACATCTTCAAGGAAAGAACTCAGAGGAGGGGGCTCCGTTTGCAACACAAACACCACAACAAGATCAAACATACTGAAGACTGAGTGTTTCACAGGGGCAAAAATATTTAGACTCAAATATTTTAGAACTGGGGAGAGTATGTGAGGTTCCACTGAAACTGTAAGGGGGTTAATTTTCAAGGTTAATGGAAGGAGAGTGAATAAAACACAACAGAAAACAATATGAACCATGAGATGTGTACCAGAACACAAGACGGGGAAGGACAAATAAAAAAACACAGGCAAGACAAAGAAAAAATTACAACTCATGCAGTTATCTTTTCAGCTGCTGGATAAAATTAATATTATTGACACAACACCAAAAACCTTAACTTCAATAGGAAACAAGTAAAAATCAGTACTAGATCAATACTTGCTTTGGTATAGTGGTGACAATAATACAAATCATAGGCACTAAATATTGGGAATTTCTACCTTTCCTTGAAACAAAAAATTGCAGCTGAACTCCTGCACACTTTTTTATTAGTGTTCTCTGTTTTGTTTGCAGCAGCTTTTGGGTTAAAAATACAACTGAAGATGTGAAGTTTTCATTATCACTGACTATCAAAGTAATGACGTTTAAATTGCTGTGAATTTAATTTCACAATTTTATGAACCATTCAAATTCTTGTAACTCTTTTTACTGGACTTCAAAAAAGGTCAATAAAAACTCCAGCTTGTTCAGAATGCCTGAAGCAAGAATTTTAGCCAGAAAAAAAGAGAGTAGAACACACTAACCCACTTTTAAAAACCTTTCACTGGCTCCCTGTTTCTTTCAGAATTGATTTTTCTTTTAACTGCTTTTAAAGCTTTACACGGTCTCTCTCCTCCACATATCACAGACCTTCTTTCATTTCATGTTCCCTCAAGACCACGTAGGTCCTTGAACGCTTCCCTTTTAAATGTTACTCATGTTTCACAAGCACCGGGGTAAGAGCTTTATAATACCAGCTTGTTTTTATGCCAAAAACTATGGAATTTACTCCCCAAGACATTAAAACGGCGAGCCCTATTGGTGTTTTTAAAGAAAAGTAAAGACATTTCTCTCATCTGGCTTTAACATTTGGTCATTTTACTGCCCTGTTTAAAATTATTAACCTTTTCTATTGCTTTTTTTTTTTTTGATTTATGATTCTACTGTTTGTACTACATTGTTTTCATTTCTTTTATTTTTTACCTCGTTTTAATGTCTTATTGCTCTTTTATACTTCGGTTTTGTTGCAGTCTGTCTGATCTTTGTTAAGCACTTTGGCTGAAAGTTTTTATGTATGAAAGGTGTTACACAAATAAAGCAGAGTTGAGCTTTGGTATCGAAAAGTATCTAATATTTTGACAAGCCTTTTAAACACTTACATATTAAGACAAAAAAAAAGTTTAATATCCAGACACTAAGTATAAATCTTGGTTTTGTTATCATGAACTTCATAATTATTTTATGATACAAATTAAGAGATTGCAGGAGAGAAAAATGAAAAAGCAGAAGTGTAAGAGCACCTAAACCATACAGTAGGTCCAATACTTCCAAAAGAATGAGTCCACTGATCTGATCAAAGAGTCTTTTCTTTTCACATCTTACCCTCCTCTACTACAGGTGCAGCAGGTGGCTCTGCTACCTCTGCTGCCTCTTCTGGAGGTGCTTCTACCACTGCTTCTTCTGCTACTGGGGTAATTCACAGCATGGGTTAGGATTACAATCCTTTATGAGATTACTTAAGTAAAGGACACCAGGATCCATGCATTTCCTCAGTTTTACATTGGAAACTTTAGAAGAGCATGCACACTAACATGACAATAATTGGAAGCTGCATGAATTGTAGTTCACTTTGTATTAGCTTAAAATATCAGGACATATGATTAATTCAAAGATTTTAAATTATGCCCGATGTAAAGAAATTTAAAAAAAAAAGTACAGTTGTAAAGTAAAGTTACACTTACAGGCAGCTTCCAGTTGTAAAATTACATTGAAAGTTAAACAAAAAAACTCTCCTGATTGCACCACAGGACAAAGTTTTACAAAATGACATATTCACAGAAAGAGGTCCAAGGAGTGGGCTCCGATTACAACACAAATATGACAACAGATCAAACAGGATCAAACATACTGAAGACTGAAATGACTGTTCACAAACAGAGAAATATTTCGACTAAAATATTTCAGAACTGGGGAAAGTATGTGAGTGTCCACTGGAACTGCAAGGGGGTTGATTTACAAGGTTAGAGGATGGGGAGTGAATGAAACCCAACAGAAAACATGAACAATCACACCTTTGACAAAAAATGTATTTGACGAAACACAAGACGGCGAAGGAAAAATGAAAAACATGCAACAACAAGGAAAGTTACTGCTCATGCAGTTATCTTCTCAGCTGCTGGATGAAATTAATATTGCTGACACAACACCAAAAAATCCAACTTCAATCGGAATCTAGTAAAAATAAAACCATATCAAAATCTGCTTCAACATCATGGCAATTAAAATACAAGCCATAGGCACCAAATATTGGGAATTTTTACCTTTTCTTAAAACAATAAATGCAGCTAAACTCCAGCATGCATTTTTCTGAGTGTTGTCTGTTTTGTTTGCAGCAGCTTTTGGGTTAAAAATATGACTAAAGATGTGTAGTTTTCATTATCACTGCTGCACTGGTATCAAAAAGTGCTTGACAAGCCCTGTAAACACTTACATATAAAGACAAGAGTTTAATTTACAGAGATTTAAAGCTTGTCAACATTATCTTGAACTTTATCTGTAACTCTTTTAAGATAAAGTTCTGAAAATGTGAGAGAAAATTAAAAAAAAAAAAACAGATGCATTTTCCAGTCTTTTCTTGCAATAACCCAATTTTACCAGTTGGTGTCGCCATGCTTGCCATCAGGTTTACTTTAATCTGTTTTATAGCTAAGGGTGAGTATAATAGAGAAGGTTTTTCATTCACGCAGCTTCAAAGTTAGTAATCTTTTCTTCAATAACTTAAGGTTTCAAACATGCTGTTTAAACAGATGTTATGCATGCATGTAGGGATGTATAAAAGAAAGCAAACAACCTGGGGCTGATTCAGTCGTTTCACTTGGGGCTTCTGCTTCGGCTTCAGGGGCCGGGGAGCTCGGCTCCTCTGGCGTGGGTTCTGCTTGTGGTTCTGATGAAGGCTCTGCCACAGGTTCTGGTGTAGGTTCTGGCTCAGGAGCAGCTGGAAGAGAAATTAAAAGATGATCAGACGGAAGCTTTTGATTTATTCATTCATTAGACTTACAATAGCAGACAATTATTTTGTGTTATGTGACACTGGGATGATTTATCCGTGAGAAAGTTGAGGATGATAAATATTCAGTTTGTTTTAGCCTCAGCTGTTTACAAAGCAATAAAGAGCGAGCAGAACCGTAAACTTAGAAAACAGAGCCTGCTAATTCAAAGCAAACTATTCCATTGAAAACATCTATTTATGATTGATAAATAAAGTTTTTTCTGTCAGTGAGTGGAACAGTTAACACAGTACTGATCATGTTTTCTTGAGCTGTTTCTAACATTTGCACAAGCTCTGTGTTTGTGTTTTACCACCTATAAGATCATTAACTGAGATGGAGTTTGATCTATAAATGCAAGATAAAATACTACTCATCAATGAGAGAGAAATTACTCACCCTCTGGCTCAGTGGCTTCCACAGCTAAAACAACAACAACAAAAACAATCAATACAGTGAGGTTTGAAATTAAAGTTTTGCACAGGTATGTTTCTTTGTTGACATGAGCATGTTTGGATTTGTTACAGAATTAAATAAACTGTAATTTTTTATGATCACTTAATTCAGCTGTTAACACTGGCTCACCAGGCGGCTCTGCCTCGATGGGCTCGTCTGGCTGTTCTGTGGTGACTTTATGTCTTGTTGAAATATCATCAATACGCTCCTGGTATCTTATTTGGTCTCCCTTTATAGTTCGGTATGCCTGTGAAAACAAGAACATAAAATATACTCATAAACAGTACAGCTATGACTCTGCCAGTCAGATGCTATGTTCGGTCCGTGTTCTGTTGGTGAAAAGGTGTGAAGCTTACTCACATAAATTCCACCACCCAGGCAAACCGCTCCAACCAGAAGGGCATACAGCTGGTTTTCTCGACCTCCCCCTGCTGGCCCGGTGGACATATGAGCCACAGGTATTTGTGCTGGTAGTCTGCCATGGTTTAAACCTGAAAAAAATTTCATAGAACACACAAATCATATCAACAGTTTGAATAACAGCACCAATGATGATATCCAAATGTACCATTGTTGCAGTATATACGTGTATTGAACACAGAAGGGTTTTATAGTAAAACTCAAACAACATTGATACCATTTCGGTTACCAAAGCAACAAAAATCAAAGCATGACACAACCACTACTGGAGAGTTTCTTGTTAGTAATCAGCAGAATTGGCAAAACCCAGCATAATATCTTAATTGCACGCAGGCCTGCCCACAGAATTGGCTGGGCCCCTGAAAAACCCAGTGACTGGGCCATCCTCAGCTGTGATTTATTAATAACATCAATTCATTTGTACTGGCTCAGCAGCACTGGTGCTAACCTCCCACTAACAGTGACTTCATTTTGGAGCTGAAATGTGCGTCAAGCTATTATTAGGTTCTGATGCTGAAATTATTTATTTTTTGCCACTATCTAACCCCATTTCACCATGCCACCTTTTTGCTACTCAATCCGACCATTTTTGACCATCATTACCCGTTTTTTGAAATATACTTTTTTGCCTTTTTTTGTCCCTTTTAACTAATTTGGGCACTCTTAATCAATTTTCTGCAATGTATCACTCCTTTTCAACACTTCATCTGGCCATTTTCAGTACTCTAAACCCATTTTTGTTGCCCTTTAACCCTTGCTTACTACCTCATCTGGCCATTTTTGCCCCTATTTGCCACTTTTAACCCATTTTTGAGACTTTTTGTCTCTTTCAACCCATTTTGCCACTTTGCCCCATTTTACACTTTTTACTCCCTTCTCGCTACTTTTACACCATTTCTGCCACTCTTTAACCCCTTTTTTGGTGCTTTTTTTTTTTCTTTTAACTTTTTTGCCACTATCTACCCATTTTTCCTCCAAATTTTTGCAACCTTTCAACCAAATTTTATTACTTCATCTGGACACTTTCTACCCCTTTTCACTACTTCATTAGGCCATTTTAGCAACATTTTGCAAGTCTTCACCCATCAAAAGAAAAAATTTTGCCCCTTTTTACCCATTTTTCCTGCCACTTTATAACTCCTTGTAACAATTTTTCCTGTCAATTTTACTTGACAGTCTATATGTTTGTGCACAGCATGTCTTAGCTATGAAATGTGACGTTACTTTTTAAGTGATTTGCTCTATGCCCATCCACATTTTTAACATTACCAAAAAAGGTAACTCTTTTATTTTGAAAAGACTACAGTATAAATAAACAGAATTCCTTTTTGTTTCTTTGATAATAGTGGCTGTGATTACTCAGGTTAAAAATAGAACATACTATCACAGCTTAACTCTACTATGGACCATGATTTTGCATGATGATTTTGTAACTCCATGGCCTCCCACTTTGCCTGGGCCCCAGAAAGCTCTCCCCTTTGTCCCCCTTTCCAGGTAGCCTTGATTGCACGAGTCCATATGTTTATCTTGGTACCAAATCTTTCATGATCTATTCATGCAATTTAGACAGTGCTTTGTCTCTTTCTATGCTTTTTCTTAAAACATAAGTAAAGAACTGATCATTTTAAAAGCTTCAGCGCTTTTAGGTGCCAACAACCTTTGAAAAACACAAAGAGTGGATAGCTTTAAAACACATGGTGACAAGAAGTGAAGAAAATGTTGGCAAGTTTAATGTCAGTGACATCACATGTCAAGTCAGGATACTGAACTGTAACACAAAGGGGGTCTGTTCATAATAACAGAGCTGGCAGCTTGAGAGAAATGTGAAATATGCCGATAAGGGACTGAACAAGTTAAGCACCCTCTATGAAGTTGAACAACTGGTAAAGATGCTTCTGACTTTTATGATAAAACTGCACAATATGCCTGTGGATGTTGACCATACCACTGTCAGCATGAAAGTACTACACTCATATCCAAGCCAATAAAACAACTCAACCTTTTAGACTGAGCTTTGACTTGAGGGTACTGCCACACTTTGCTGCTGCAAATGAAATTAGGTTAATTAGCACAATTTGAGTTGGATTAGGAGGCTTTAATCCTCATTACGACCGACCCCTCATATGGACTGCTTTCTTTTAATAACTCTTTATTGCTACCTTCATTCATAACTCATTACTCTAACCCACACTTAAAGGCATGCAGGATAACTTTTAACGTTGTGCTTAGCCTCTCTAAGTCAAAAGAGGCTGGCACCCCCATTATCTAGGGCATTGTAAATTCTAACAGGCGACACCTGTCACTTTGTAACCATAGTGCAAACCAGCACAGACCTGAAGCAACATATGCGACAGATACTAGACTTTAGTCGTCTTCACTCTTGTCTCGTTTGTGAAACGTGTCAGACAAAGCCAGGGACGTACGATGTGTCTTGAGTTGGCTAGTTGCCGAAATGTCACACACTTCAGCATGTTAGGCTATAGTTAACAGTTTATCCCAGTTAACGTTAGCTGTTACAATCAAACGAAGGTCAATATACAAATAAAGCGACCAGAAGTTAGCTCGTTTGATTTAGCATTCTTTCAACATTCATGTCATGCTACAGTCCATACGTGTTTGACTTCAACCCAGCTAACAAGGAGACTGCAAGTTACCGTAACTAGTTAACTTACCTGCTCGCCTCACGTTCTGCCGGCACACAGTTGATGAAGCTCTAGCTAGAGGTGCAAGCTTTTTCCATGCAGTTCTACATTTCAGCATTGTGGCTCAGCTCCGCTCTAACGGTTCCCTGCTAACTAGCCGACTTGTCGGACGTGAACACCAGCTAGTTAACGTTAAACAAGTCCTACAGCCAGCACACACTGACAACTAGCAGCACCGCGCTACACGCCAAGGCCAGAGACAGGTCATAAGTTTGAGGAGGATTATGGGTAATGGGAAAGGCTCTCTCAACACGGGAGATGGGACTGCACCGGAACTCACGTAGGGTAACGTCTCTGGAAAACAATGGCGTCGTCAAATATGTCACAGTGCTGAGGGTGAGTCTGGTTAAAATTTTGTGGACCGATTTTTGATGTTATTTTTTTGTGTAATGATGTAACGTGTATTTTTGAAACCATAAAAGCAACATGGTAGCAAATCATTACAAATTTCAGTGTATATTACAAGCTGTTACGCATACGAATAGGTGTTTTGTACTCTTTTCTTTTAGACTCTTCGGTAGCTGTCGTAACCCGCGTCTTGCTCTTGACTCTTGCACAGTTTAAATGCAGCCGAGCTGGACTACTGCCCTCATGAGTTTACTTTATCGCACATACCACGCTGAGAAGCTAGTTTGAACAGTACAATACAAATGACGAGGCAAGTAACAGACTAAAGTTAAAGTTTATATTAACACGATATCAAAGCAAATGACTGTTAATGCAAAATTGAGTCACTGAGTCATGAATCATGATTTATGAATCTAGAATATCCCTCTTAATGGTCCTAACACCATTTCATTTCATGTCGCCCTCTGGTGGCTCTAAAAGTGAAAAAAGGACCGAGAGAGGGAGAGCTGTATCGTTTTAGTATTGAAAGTCCATTTGCCTCCTTCAATGAAGTGGACTTAAAATAGTTGTTTTTAAATGTTAAACATGTGTAGCAGCAACAGATTTGGCTCGGCTTCTGACAAAGCCAGTGAATGGTTTCTCCTCAGTACTGATGAGATCAAGCTTGTTGGATCAGAGACATTCGTGCGAGCATCAAGGCTAACAGTCAGTCCATTATGGAGCTTAAAAGTGTGTCAAGCTATTATTTGCTTCTTCTGATGTAGAAGTTATTTATTTGTGCCACCTTTAAATCACTTTTCCCACCAATTTTCTTCGAGTATCATATGCCACTTTAACTCAATTTTGTGCAATTTATCTGCCAATTTTGCTGTTACATCAATTTTTGCCACATTTGAACCCCTTGTAGTCACTTCGTTCCACCCATTTTTGCCACTTCTACATTATTTTGTCAATTTTAACCCATTCTTGCTGCCTTTAAACCCCACCCCCCATTTCTGCCATCTTCTGCGTATTGTAGCCTGTTCTAATATATATATATATATATATATATATATATATATATATATATATATATATATATATATATATGTAATTATATATTGTTGCTTCTGTTAACCCCTTTTTGCCACTTTAAACATATATTTGCCACTTTTAACCCATTTATGCTACTTTTCAAATACAGTTTCACCGCCTTTCTATTTTTGCCATTCTTACATTTTCAAGAAGGTTTTATACCAGGTATGCCAACCTAGGGTCAACATTTAACCATAAACTGTCAACCCCATTTTCACCAGCAATGAATTATAGGGGAAAAAAACCCTTAGCACTGATAACAAATGATTTTGAGATTGAACAAAAGTCAAAATGATAAATTTAAAGGCTCAAAATCTGACAGAAAATTTGAAACGTATTAGCTCAAAAGGTCAAAACATGGCATTTAAAGTCAAAATCATGTTTTGAAAAGGCAAATATATTAGAAAGTTGAAAACATGAATTTTAAAGGTTGAAATATGAGATTAATTCCAAAATCATCAGTTTAAATCATTATAGCGTGTAAAAATAAAGTTACATTTTGAGTTTTAAAGGTCAATATGTTACTTAAAATTTAAAGTTGGGGATGAAAAAGGTTACATTATGAGATTTAAGACAAAGTAAGGAGCTGAAAAGGTCAAAACATGAGAAAAACATCAAAATTGTGAGTTTAAAAGGTCAAAATATTACTTAAAAATGTAAAATTGAGGATATAAAAGGTCAAAATATGAAGTAAAAAAAGTCAAAACCATAACTCCTTCATAACTCTGAGATGCAGAATTAAGAATATGAAATGAAAACAAATATTTATTTTCCCACATTCCTGACTTTTTATCTAATTATTTTAACTTTTTACATATTTTCATTTTTTATGACTTAACAAGGATATTTTAAATCATCAAGTTTAAGTTTACATTTTTAAACTGGAGGAAATCTGCAGACCTCCAGCCAGGTGGCCAGTTATAATGAAAATATGATATGATCTGGTGGGCCAGGTATAACTGTACCAAGGGCCGGATTTGGCCCCAGGGCCTTGGGTTTGACCCCCTTGCTATATACTATGATACAAATGAATACAGAAACTTTTTGCTTTGACAGCTTAAATTTATAATGGATCGTGGTTTTGCTGACCTCCATTGGCCCCCCCATTTGGCTGGGCCTCAGAAAGCTCTTCCCTCTATCCCCCTTTATGGGTGGCCTTTATGTATAATGTTAGCATTAAGTAAAATACTACTGATGTTGGAAAATTATTTTCAGTTTGACAAGAGGATGTAATGTTAAATTCCTCGCAAGCATTATAAATGTTTTAGCAAACAATTAATCAGATAAAGTACAACGTCTGTTTTTTATTTTTACTATTATTATCAACCACATGTCTAAGGTGCCTATATTGTTGCTATTAACTGATTGTAAATGTTCTCTATTACTTTTACTAGTACTGCTGCTTCCACAAGTATTACATTTGTATTTCTACAACTTTTTAAAATAATCTATCTTCCATATCCAATATAAATCTCTTGTTTTATAAAAAGCTTATTTGAGACGCTGTGATTTTGTGACAGTATTGGTGCCCCTGTGGACAGAACATTTCTTGTCCTTGCTGATGTTATCCTGTACGTGTGAGTAAGGCTTTCTAAAGAAGAATCTTCTTCTGTTTCCTTTACAGTTGAACACCTCTTCTACATGAATCTTTGCAAAAATGAAATCAAAGGCTTTTTTGGCAGTGTACTGTTACTGCTTCAGCTGACATTGACCCGGCAGCAGAGGTGGCAGGTAATAAGAATTACTGTACAGAAACAGGCAGTTTCCTCTCTGATGGTCTTGTTTGCTTTAGTAGTTCATATAGAGACATCAGTATTAACACCAGTCTGTTTCATAACTAGCCAAAAACTCCTCACAGGAGCTTTAATCTTTTTTTTTTTATGTAACAAATGAATAGATAAACCAGAGCTCATGCTACATTGTTTATACCCTAAACAATTATGTAACACCCATTTGAAAATGGTAATGGATTTAAATGCTCCAAATTCAGCAAAAAGATGCTCTGTTGGGATGAATAACTAGATGTAGAGTTACTGAGATGCTGAGACCCAGAGATACCGCATCTGTGATTAGATCTAAAGGCATTCAGGGATACATGTACTACTGGCACTTCCAATTAAGTGATCCCAAATACAGCACTGCTTGCATATTTTCAGCCGCCTTTGCTAAATTTTGATTGCACGGTTATGTATGTTCTTAAGAAGCCTGATTGTTGGAGAAGCTGCTTGTGACTTAGACGTTACATAATGGTCTAAATGGGAAAAGATCATGGAATGCATAAAACTATTTGCAGCATGAAACTGTAAACAGTCTCTCACCAGTTTAAACCTATGAAGGTTTTGCTTTTTTCACAGCTTGATTTAGAATCAGGGTTTATTGCTTAGGTTTACACACACAAGATATTTGTCTTTGTGTTTTGATATTTTACATCAAAAATGCATGTTGAGTTAAAAAGACAGACTGAGAAGTTAAAACAATGCCAATGCCAAAATAACTATAATAATGTATAGTGAAGTTTTACAGTTTTTTGCTTGAAACTCCAGTTGCTAGGCAGATTCTGTCTAGAGAACACTTTTTTAAAACACTCACATTTAACCCTTAGAAATAAATAAAACTCTTTAAAACAAATCCCTCTTAATTACTGTATATTTTTACAGTAACTAGCACTTATACAAGACTTAATTTACAACTCTCCTACCCTTTATTTACTGTAAATTCTACCTTTTTTTTGTTAGACTGTAAAATATGAAAGCACTGTATACTTTGGGGCTGGGCAGGTTAACACTGTTGCCTCCCAGCAAGAAGGGTCCAATGCAGGTCAGGTCCTTTCTGTGTAGAGTTTGTGCATTCCTCAGGGTACTCTGGTTTCCTCTCGAAGTCATGCTCACCACTCTAACTGACGATTCTAAATTGCCTGTAGGTGGGAGCGTGCCTGGTTGTTGTCTCTATACACCAGTGGTGACCAGTCTAGGGTGTATCCCGCCGCTCACCCAATGACAGCTGGGATAGACTCCAGACCCCCAAAAATGGGATAAGCACTGTAGAAAATAGATGGATGGATGTATACTTTATTTGCTGTATATCTTCTTGATCTACCTTTGTTAAAGAAATTAGAAATTTTCCACATGCTTTTAGAGCTGATGATGGGATGCTGCTATAGCTCAGTTGGCAGATCAGGCACCCATATGAGGCCACAGTCCTCAATACACTTCCCCCACTTTTTCTCCATATTTCCCATCTGTCTTCAGTTGTACTATCCGATCAAGGCAAAATGCCCAATAAAAAATCTTAGCATTGATGGTGGTAAAATGACATAAGACAAACATTTAACGTATGACGGTCAAACAGATATGCCATTGATCTCTCAGCCCCTCCACCACTCCTTCCAGTTACTGCCATCAGGTAGATGATAGAAAGTCCCCCTGAACCAGACAACATCTACTAAAACGCCTTCATTTCCTCAGCAATAACCAATCCGAGCAATAAAAATTAGACACCATACACAGTTAATTTTGCAGTGTTAAAGTAACACTTAGAGAGTTAAATTTAAAACTGTACCTGAGTGTGTATTGTCCCAGCTGAAATTGGTGTAAATAAACTCATTCCCTAATTTTACAATTTTAGATTAAATTAACTCTGAAAAGGTTAAAATTTAACACTCCCTTACACTGTACTATGTTATTAAAATCTAACACTACACGTTGATAAACCCGGAAGAGTGTTAAAATTACTCTTAGTAGTATTGATCATTTACTCTTTTAAGTCAAACCAACTCAACACAGAAAAATGGCAGTGTTATTTCAACGACCATAGTGTTAAATTTAACACTATTCATGGGTCTGATAGCGTTAATTCTAACACTCAGTGTTAGAGCTGGGTAATTAATCAAAAAATAATTGAAACCGACATTTAGAGCCTATAACCGACAAAAACCTGCCATGTCAATTATTTCAATTTTTTCCCTTGTAAAACAAACTACTAGCTGTGTAGTCACGTGATAGGCAGCCAGGTAGTTTCATTTCAGCGGTGTATTTTAAATTCAGTTGTCTCAATAAAGAACCATAAGTTGTTAATCTCTGCATGTTCCTCTCAGTTATTCGTTTTAAAATTATACAGATATTTATGGAACAATCAGAGTCGGAGGTTGGGGCTGAGATTATCGTTCATTGATCGTGATCAAGGTAAAAATCCCAATTAATCGTTATTTGGATTTTTGCTATGATTGGCCAGCCCTACTCAGTGTAAATTTCTAACAGTAAAGTGTGCTTCTAACATTACACTACTATACACTTCTCACAGGGGGTGTTAAATCAAAGTATCGGTAATCCATGTGTATCAGCGTATTGTTGGTGTCCCCTTAGTTCTACTTTTTACGCGAAATTATCAAAGGCAAACTTGAGTGTCTATTTAAGAATAAACAGGAAAATCACAGCAATTTCAAGAATGTGCTCAATCATGTCTAACACCTGACTATCTTTTTAAGTTTTCCACTCCATCTCAACAGGTGGGAAATGACTAGTTCAGGGTGATGACTTCACTCATGTACTGTACTGATGAAGAATATGGAGTATGCATCCTTTAGGAATACCTAAAGTCCCAGGCGAAAGTCCTAACTCAGTGGAAAACTTCACTCATGGTGCAAATGTATCAAATGAATCAAAAACAACAATCCATCTGAAACATGAACAGAGGAATTCCAACAGTGATCAACAACAAGCAACAGCTACACATACAAACACCCTACCCATGGGCATCATGGGAAAAGTCTGCCTACATATGCAGTCTAAAAATGGCAGAAGGAGGAGATAAGATCAATTGACCCTCTACAGAGTCAAATAACTAACGATGAACTCAGAATTGAGTTAAATTACTTTTTGGGTGTCCATCCATCCATCCATCCATTCACCCACTTTATTACTTTATTAGTCAACAAACCATAAGACCATAAATCATTACAATACTAAAAAAGTTTTCTTTATATGTTTTTTGTAAGAAGTGAAGAGATCTTACATGCTTTTCAAGATGAAGATGGGAAAATTACATGACACAAACATTCCACATAGAAAAACAGTGAAACAGCTTTTAGATTTATCTTTAACTCGATGTTGTTGTATTTTAACAAGGGGTAGCCCATTTTGATAAGCAAACTAATGGGTACAGTAAGAGTTGTTGTAAGACCACTAAATTTAATCTCTTTGCACCAAAACCTCCTTGAAATTTCTTAAGGAACAATGGGTGTTCTATTTAATGTGTTGTATTTAGGGCTGTCAAGATTAATCCAGTTAATCAGGATTAATCAAGGTCCATGATAAATGCACTGATATTTTTTTAATTTGGATTAACTGCTTGCTTAATTGTCCCTTTCAGTACGCTTTGGTTAAGGCATGATAGCCTCTCCCTGCTGCCACAGTGATGTAAAATAAGTCCACCATTGCCTCTTAATGTCTCGTTTCACATTTACAGACAACTGAGTGGACAAGTCAAAAGGCATCTGAACCTTTTTAATGTTCTCATTTTTCATTTCCAACCCATTACTGTAGTTAAGTTTATGTTAAAATCTTGGCTCTACCAATAAAAGAATGCCTGTATCTAAACAGGAAGTTGAATACCCCTAGACAGTGGGAAAATAAGAAAAGACAAAAGCAAAAGTTTAAAATGCAAAATTAAAGGACTTTCAAATGCAATTTAAAGTGTGCAATTAATTACAGTTAACTACAGAAATTCTATGATTAATTGCGATAAAAAAATGTTAATCTTCTGACAGCCCTAAGACACACATACGTTAATACATATACACACAATTGTATTTTTATACATATAAATACAATTGTATTTTTTGTGTATGTATATATATATATTTATTTTATTAAAAAAAAGAAGAAAAAATATTCTTTTGACTTATTTCTTTTTTCCTCTGTTACAAAGGAGAGTGGATAGTGCCTAAAATGAGGGAATAACATGAGGGAAAGAGCTGCAGCTTGGGCTTGAAGTCAGGCTTCCTGCTAGAGAATTAAAGTCTCCACCAACAGTAAGTTCCCAAGTTGTCTTTTTGGCTTATTAATGAACTTTTAATAAATAACATGTTTTAAAACATTACTTTTCAACATTAAGATGATGAAACTTCATATTAGACAAACATTTTTGACATTTTTTATTTAAATAAGGACATTTTTAAATTTATTTGTCCAGGAAAAGCTCATTGAGATCAAGGATCAAGAGTCTTACTGACAAGAGTGTCCTGGCCAAGACAAGCAGCAGCACATTTAAGAGTTACAGACATGAGATAGAAAATATGACAGTTACAAACACAAATCAACCAATCCTGAGTCACAGAGCTCAAAGGCATCAGTTTAAACATCTACAACCAGAATCAGCCTCACCCAACACCTTCAATCTACTTTAAAACATTTAAAAAGACCAGCTACCCAAGACATAGAGTCTCCTGTAGCAGGATCCAGGCTGCAGAAGCAGTGTACCTGAAGCTCTTTATGCTCATTCCAAACAGGAACATAGTGGGATAGAACTTTTAGGGGCGAATGTGAGCGTGCCTGGTTGTCTGTCTCTCTATGCCAGCCCTGTGATTGACTGGCGACCAGTCCGAGGTGTACAGCCCCCCACCCCGTGACCCCAAACGGGATAAGCGGTATAGAAAATGGATGGATGGATGATGATATGTTTGCCTCGAAGCCTACCTGAAAGCTCAGTAAGACTTTATTAGTTTCTGTGTTTTATAACAAATGTGCCCCCTGCAGAATTAACAACCAAACTGGTGAAAAACACATTAAAAAGCCTTACAAAAGGTAAATAGAATCAGTTAAACATATTAAATGTGAACTTAAGACCTTGTAGCATGTGACGCTGCTGTATGTTACCGGCCAATACAACTCTGTCCTCAAACCTGTCAAACCTCATTATGTGTAGAATCCCCCACCTCCTCCTCTTTAACGCCCCCACAGGCCAACTACTCCATACACTTGCCCCGAGCACTTACAAAACAAACACATAATTCTGTCTTTCTCTCGCTCTCTCTCTCTCTCTCTCTCTCCCTTGCTCTCTTTTTTTCTCTCTTGTCAGTGTGATCAATTTCTTTGACTTCCTCCTTTTGGAGTGGCTGCGCTGAATACCAGAGTACAGGATATGCTTCGCAGTGCCTCTCAGTTTCACAGCAGCAGCAGAGGCAGCAGAGGCAGAGGCAGCACTTACAGCACTTACAGCAGCAGCAGCCGCCGAGAAGACGACACACTCTGCAGTCAAGATGAGTGCTGGGGATGTGGTCTGCTACGGCTGGCTCATTAAATCCCCTCCGGAGAAGAAGCTAAAGAGATTTGTGAGTAGGAGTACACGCCGGACACTTGTTTATGTCCTCTGCCAAGCTAGTAGAAAAGCCGGGTTGTGCTGTTTGAGGCTTGTGTTTGTGTGTAGATGTGCGTGTGCTATGACGTGGAATGATGATTTAGAAAGATACCGTGGGTTGTGTGTGCTTCTGTCAAACTGAGCTGGTTTTGTCTGCTTTCTATCATCTTCCTCATTTCTGTGTTGACACCTTGCTTTAGTATTTGTCTTTTAGGGTACTTTATATCTCTAAGAACAAATCTTCTGTCATCATTTATGTATTTAAACTGCAGATGTACTCCAGAATTATGTATACATAGTTTCTTACATGAAGGACATACAGCCGTCAGTGTTTTGTGGCTGTTGGGATCATGTGATAAGCTGAGCTTGACTCTATGCTGTGGGTGTCTGTGTGCGTGTGTGTGCAAAATTGTGAAACATGGGAAGTAATGTCAGGGGCAGCCAGACACTTCAGACTGAAGTGACAAGCAGAAATAGTTCAGCGTTATGATGGCTGTTACATGCACTTCCTCTGTACCAGAAGAGGAGGAGGAGGAGGAGGTGGGGGGAAAGAGGAGGAGGAGTAGGAGGAGGAGGTGGAGGAGAACATGGGCCATTATTTGTCAACAGCAGTGAAAGGGTGGGTGGAGGCGTGTGTATGCTGTGATAGGGTGTTGGGCGGGAAACACAAACTTATTTTAGCACAATATGCAAATTTCTGATTCAAGTAAATACATGGGTAAGGACAGAAATATGATCAGGCTTATTATTCAAATGACAGGCATATAACAGTATGGAAATGTAGTTTATCTAGGTCAAACTTATCTCGGTTAGTCAGGTTATGAAAGACATGAAAATCAGCAGATGTTTATAATTCTGATGCTGCTTCTTAGCTTAACATTTAAAAGCAACCTTATATAACATTGATAATAAAGAAAAATCAGATTTTTACTTCAGCACCTAATTTAAAAAAACTGACTTTTTAAAAGGCATGTTCATTTATTTAATGTTTATTTAACGACTATTGTGCTCAAGTAAAAGTGTGGTTACTCTGGTTAAAATTGACTTAAGTAGAAGTAAAAGCACTGGTCTATAAATCTACTCAAGTACAAGTAAAAAGTATTGAATTTAAAGTTTACTCTAAATACTGTGTACTGAGCTGCTGAGGAGTTGTATACTGAAATATGGCAATAACAGCAAGAGAATAAATCTCCAACCAGGTTGATTAGGTAAAGTCACACCTCTATAAAAACGTTAGATACACAGAAAAACTGACAGTGTTAACTAATATATAGAGTTAAATCCAACACTTTAAAAGTGTCTATATTGGTCCACACTACATATTAAACTACACTTTTAAAGTGTAGTGTAGTTTTAAAGTAGTTTACAGTATGACAGAGTTACACTAACTCCTGAAAATCTGTAGCAAGGTGGGTCTCCTCTGGGAATAAGTCAACCTCATTGCAAGGAAATGCATACTAACGCACTACACATCCTTTAGGAGAACCTAAAATTACAGACGGGAGCTCTAACTCGGTGGATAACTTCACTCATGCTGCAAATGTGTCTAGAATCAAAAACTAAACCTGTCTGCAGTGACACAAATGGACAACATCACAGGCGCTCTGTCTCTCTTTCTTTCCATTATGAGTTCTTCAGTCTGTCTCCTGATTGGTCTTCGCAGCTCTTCGCTGCTCAGTTTGACAAACTATGAACAGCCTGCCATTGGCCGTTAGGGGATCGTCAAATAAAAAAATAACAAACAAAAAGAGTGAAACACACTAAGAGGAAAATATTGTTAATAGGGATGAAAGAGGAGAAAAAGCTTAACTACTGAAATGACCAGATGTTCAGGCAATGAGGTACAGCAGTTTGAGTCTTAACTTCTTGAGGCCCTGTGAACAAAGATAAGGACATTGTTACATTTTGACTTTCCTACAACACAATAATAGGTTCTGCCATTAGAATTTTGAGATCATTGTCCAGAATATCCATGCAATTTCAAGCAATTTGCTTGGGATGTCTGAAGAATTCAGTTTGAAAACCTCAGGAAATTTCTTGAAACATTTTTGGGAACATGTTTGGATGTTTCGGAGAGAGAAATTACATGGAAATTTGAGAAATTAATTGATATTTAATTTTTGAACATTTAGTCAAAGAATTTACTTTCAAATTTTCTTGAATTGTCATTGAAATTTTAAGTAATTCTGTAAAATTTTGGTACAATTACTTTGTTAATTATAGTGAATTTGATTCAAAATTAAGCTTGAAATTTTTTCTGTTTTTCAATGAAGTTTATGTGAATGTTTTATGTAAGTTTTTAGACTTCTTTTTTTTTTGTTTAGAAAGGTGTACTGAAACATTTGTGAAATATTTGAGGACATTTTAGGGTATTTTTAAGGGGTTTTGTTATTTTACAGAAATTTTTGTTAGAGTCTTAGACATTTTAGGGATTTTTTTATGTTTTGGGAATCTCCTGTTTAAAGGGAATTCACCAGGATCTCTAGAACTTTAAATGGAAATTTAGTTCATACCTAGCCTTAAGAAGTTCTTCTGGTCTATCATCACATAAAGGACTATAACGTGCATCTTTGAATGACTGATACCATTTCTTACTGACTTAAAGCCTCCCTCAACTGGCTGAAACACTCAAAGTGTTTAAAAAATAGAAAAATATTTTTTAAAATCTATATTTTTGTGTGTTGTAGAGAGATATTAGCCTGTTGTCCTCATATGCAGACATCACATTTGGTCAAAGCTACTTCCTGTTCAAAGACAAGGCTTGGTTTTGAAATAATCAGGCCCTTCTGATCGCAGATAAATGGGAGAAACTAAAAATGCAGCAGAAACAAAACCTCAGGTCAGTGGAGGTTATTAACAGGCTTCACGTTGATAAACCCCAAAGAGCAGATTCAGAAACTCAGAGGGGGAAATAAAACAAAACAGAAGGAACTTCAAATGTTCAGTTTTCTCTCAACATTTTATTTCCACTTTTGGAAAGGGATTAAAGTATGTTTAACTTTAACTGTCAGCATTAAAGCAGTAATTGGGATTTTATTAAGATCCTAATTCAATGTATCAAATATTTTGAAATGCATGAAGTGTGTTCTGTTTTGTTCTCATGGTGCACCACAGTCAAGTCAGAGTAGCGGGGCAGCAGTATCGGCCCCCTGCTCTCAAAGTGATGGAAAATAAGGACATTGCTTTTCCTTTGAATGTCTTCATTTACTTTGAGACAGCTCAGTACCTTCTGGTACTAAACATTTCGGTTTTTACTAACCAGGAGGTCCACGTTATTTTATTCTCAGTGCTGAAGGGCCACGTTTTTACAAATTGTCAGCTATTCTTAATTTAACTGCTGTGATTACTAATAATGTCATGAAAGAGCAAATATCTTGCTTACATGATCATATAATATTATCATTTATGTTTTTAAACCCAAGTACAAATAAAAACTGTTAATTCAACGAGATATGCAGAATTAAAATTAATTTATGAACATAATAGTCCCTGGTTATTATAATATATTCTACTTGTGCATTTATTTAAACTAGTTAATTTATTAATGCATGTCAAAAGGTTTAACAGCCAATCATATCTACTATTTTTGCAAAGAACCAAACATTTACAGTTATCAAATATAACGAGAGAAAAATTTCTTAGTGTATTGGTATTTGAAATTGATGTGGGAGCCACACTGTGGGAGGTGGAGTCAGTTTTTACTTTAATTTGTCATTTTGTACATGCACTCCTGCATTTTTCATTTAATATTCATTCATATTTGACTTTATTTGATTTCTCAATTAGCACACAATTAAGAGTCTATTAACTCAATTTGGACTTACAATGATATGAAACGCAAACTAAGTGAATTTTAAACTTAAGATTAGAAAAATGTGAATAACGGTGATTAGCTATAGAAATCCAGTGATTAATAGCATTTTTAAAAACTCATTGGAAGACAGCCTGGCAAAATAAAATATCTCTGCTGCATAGATATGTAAGAGGATGGACAGCACATGCCTCAAAGTGAAGTCAAAACATCTAGAGCTCCCCCTACTGACTGGTGTACTGATTACTGTATGATCTGTAAGCTAATGTATGTTTTGATTAGCAGAAGTGGGGTGATTTGTTCCCATGTTTTTTGAGGCAATCCCTTATCTAATGCCTGCCCAACAGCAGCTGTGCCATCATTGGTGCATCTCCTGGCTGATGGCAGTTTACTTTTATTAGTCGTATAACGGCATCTTTAGCTGCCCTGACAGTAACTTTACTATCATGTGATTTTATATTTCTACAGTGTGTTTGAGTTATTTATTTATTTCTTATTGGAGCTCTCTTTAAGTGATTTTCTGTACATTTTCAGAAAATTGTAACATCTAGACCAGGGGTGGGCAACTTGTGGCCCAGGGGCCACATGCGGCCCTTCACCCAACTCACTGTGGCCGCCAAGTTAATTTCAAATACTAACCAATTATAAATTTGAAGAAAAGATGACAAAATCTGCCATGAAAACATATAAGCAGAAACATTTCTCTAGTAGCCTTTCACTACTGGTATATGGTCAATTCTTTTGTCTAGTTTTTTGAATTGAATAAAACAAGTTTAAACTTGTTTTCTTTTTTTTTTTAATTCTCATGTTTTTATTTTGTTTTATTTTTATTTTATTTGTATTTATATTTTGTAATTATCCCCAATCTATTTTTAATATGACATGTTTCTGAATGCAGTTAACGCGATTGTTACTTGTTACTTTACTTGCGTATTTATTTCAGTATTTTATTTGAGTTTAGTGATGTATACAAAAAGTTTTACAGAAAAGCTTGCAGCCAATAAGCACTACTAAAAGGAAAAATGAAAAGAAATTGATAAATCAAAGAAAGAAAAAAAAGAAAGAAAAGAAATATAATAAATAAAATGGATAAAAATGTAAAAAATAAAATTAAAAAACAACTAAAGAAGTTAATACATTTCTCTTTTTCAAAGAAATCACAACTCAAAGCAGACTGAAATTGACTTGATCTTGTTTTTCACATTAAATTATCCTTTTTTTGTTTGCACTTGAGTTTAACAGCATAATGTTGGTATAATAAATTATCATGAAAGCAAACTGTTTTTCCTTTCATTAAATTATTAGTTATCACAGGGTTTAGATTTCGGATGTCGAACAATCTGTAGCAATTTGGCCCTTTGGCATTGGCAGTTATTAATGCAACCCAAAGTTGCCCATCCCTGGTCAACCTGATACAATAGGATACGATAGGATATGATACATTTTATGGGCATATTTTCCTTGGATTCCAAGTGCTGCACACATTCATCTACCATTACTGTGATGAATAAGATCCTACATGAATGCACCTCCGCACTAAAAAGAGACTGACATGTTACATTAAGTGCAGAGGTGTAAATTATGGTATGAAAAAAAGGCTGAATTCAGATGAAGTGCTTCAGTCTGAGGGTCCATGCTGACTCACTGTCACACAGGGCTGGCTGACTGTGACACATTTATAAAACTGAACCATTGTTAACGTCATTAGTAACACTCCAGTTTCTCTCTCTATGACAAGTCAAAATGTGTGAAAAAGAGCTTTTATTTCTGCCTGGGTTAAGTAAGGCTACACAGTTGTCAATGCTGATGACCTGCTGCTTTCATGTGAACAAAGCTCTGCAGTTAGGTGACATAACGACAGCTTTTGGAGCGTCATCTGCAGAGGAAGACCATGAAAAAGTGGGTGAAAGCTGTTAGACATTACTGATGGACCTCTGCTTTCATGGAACTCTCTTGTTGGCCATGATTTTGAATTAAATAGAAAAGGTTACAAGTCTATGACAGCCCTGTGCAGACATGCATATATTTTATCTGACTCCATCTTCATGTGTCAAATCCTCGAGATACCGACTTATGCATCACATAATATCACTAAAACAACACTGACTTCCCACTGTAAACAAGTTACACTGAGCATTTTCTCAAGAAATTAACTATGATTGGTAAACTAGCCCTGTTGTTCCAAAACAGCAAGATAAATATGACAAAACTTAAAGAAAAACACAAAAATTGTTTTCTTTCCCCTTTTATTCCAACATTTTAACATAATAAAGTTACACACACAAAACTGAACCACTGCAAACATAAAAACAGCAACAGAGGAAACAAAAGATGATAATAACACATTTCACAACAACACAGACACAATGCACATAGTATCACCTAATTAAATATTCATTTCATCATTAAAAGGTCCAGCTCTCCTGTAGAGAGCCTACTACACAGACCTCAAGACAAAACAGAAACAGTAGGCTTCATTTTTTTGTCTGTAAATAGATAAATCAATATTTGTTATGTTGAAACAGACTCCCAAATCTTTCTCCAAATGCTTTCAGTCTTAACTGAAGTGTCATTTAACATGTCTGCTACTTGCTCCACACCACAAAGATTTATAGAAACCTCAACTATTCTTGTTTTTATTGAGGGGTATACTTTTTTTGCATTTGACAAAATTATTCTATCAGCAGCTAAAGAGGCTGATCCTGTCTTCTGTTGTCTTTAGCTTTGCCCTGTGCTCCAGCAGACAAACAATTGGACATGCAGAAATACTCATATTCATGATAACTGAAGAGTTGATCTCAGGGCTAAACATTTCAGAGTTGATTTTAACTCCCACAGTGTCATTTTAACTCCATTCTGTGTGAAATAGTCTTCAGTGTTGGATTTATAGACAGTGCTGATCCCTCAGTGTAAAGAGTCAATTTATCTAAACCCTGCTCATTGCCATCTCAAGTCTGGGGGGATGTGTGAGTGGATTTTCCCACCATGCCCTTGGTTTAGATGTGTTTGGATGTTGCCTGTCATACAGTGATCCCTGCTTGGGTTATTTTGGTCATTTTTTGAAATTTGAGACACATTTTGCACCATGAGTGAAGTTATCCACCAAGTTAGAGTAAACAGCCGTGACTTTAGGTTTTCCTAACGTCCTACTGCAATTTTTAGATCGCAGAAGGTGAAATATTTCTTTTACCTGAAATGTGTGTCAAAATGCCAGTTCAACACAATTTATTTGCAGAGATTTTATGCTCCACACATCCAAGTTTCAATTTTTCCAAGAATAATTTGCAAAAAAATCTTACTTTCCTTGGTGTTCAGCTTGAGTTAAATCTTCCAAATATTGTGTTCAAAATATGAGATAAAATACAAAATAACTGGTCAAAAAGGTCAAAACATGACTGAACATTTAGAATAATGAAATTTAAATAATAATAATTAAATAATAAAAAATAATTTCGAAATTTTTAAAGTACAAAATAAAAAGTCAAAATCCTAAGTTTGAGTCCTAATTGTGAGATGCAAAATTAAAAATGTAAAATTAAATCACAAATTAATTTCTTTTCCCACATTCCTGATTTTTTTATCTAAATATTTTCACCCCTTACTTTTTCAGATTTCATGACTTAACAAGGATATCTTAAATCATAAAGTGTAAGTTTACATTTTTATACTTGAGGAAATCTGCAGACCTCATGCTGATGGGCCACTTATAACAGAAATATGAGATCATCTTGTGGACCGGATTTAACTGTTCCATGGGCCTGGATTTGGCCCCCGGGCCTTGAGTTTGACACCCCTGATTTAGGACTTTCAGAAGTTTAACTACAGTATATGCAGTGTGGACCAACAGATGATTTTAAAGTGTTAAATATAACTGTATATGAGTTCAGTTAACACTGTCAATTTTGCTGTGTATTTGCCTTATTAAAGAGGTGTGACTTTGACTGTACAACCTGGTTGGAGATCTGTCCTCTTGTTGTTCTTGCTGATTGGGTAAGATCATTTTTACTGTAAAACTCCCCAGTAGCTGCTCAGTACTTACAGTAAACTTTAAATTGAATACTTTTCATTGCTACTTGTGTAGATCTTATAGCCTAGTACTTTTACTTAACTAAATTTTAACCAGAGTAACTGCATTTTTACTTGAGCACAATAGTCATGTACTTTTTCCATCCCTGCAATGATCCCACTCGTCCACCATCTTGCCAATCATAAACATTTTAAACATTCTTCCAATCTATGGAAGATTTTCATCTGTTTAACTCTATGAGTCTGACTGACTTCAGGGTTGTTTTAATGTCTCTCCAGAAATGTTTCCACTCTGCTGAAGTAAATGTGACCCCTACATGTTGTTCCCAATGTGTCAGTGTCTAATGTCAGTGTTGTTCTTTCAAGATAATCAGATAAATAAGTCAAGTTTTAAGAAAACAACCTAGATTTATTACATTTTTCAGGAGATAAAATGTCCTCTCAGGACTTCTGTACATGCTCTTTTTAATGAAAATAGTAAATCATTTAGAGGCTTTTTGTTTTATAATGTTAACATATCTCTGAAAAGGTGAAATACAACCTAAAACATCAAAATCCATCTTTATTATCCCCCTTAGTCTTTACTAAATGTGCCTGTATATATGAAAGAATTTTGTGTACCTAGGATCAAATTGCTGCCCGTAGTTACGGTTTCCTCTCAAACCTTGCAGAGGTATTGGCAGTAAGTGTGGTATGTTTTACCATTTCCTGGTACGAACAAATATGTGACTGCAGTGGCAGAAAAATACCCGCATGCCAAGGACTTTCTGTGGCTCCACCCTGATGATGCGCACAAAGCCACAAACCAAGTGTGAAACCTGTATGAACATTAATGCATCACTGTTTAAAACAAGTTTATTTCAACATATCTGTTTTTTACATTTGAAATATAACACCTACTACACTGGGCTATCTAAGGACTTGAGTGTTAGATATTACAAGTGGATCTTTAGAGCTATAAATATCTACTTACAGTTTCAGTGTATAGTTTTCAGTTAGTCAAAAACTCTGACCCAGAACTGTATAAATAATTCTTTCGTTGTTGTGTTTGACATTTTCCGTTAAATACAGTGAACTTCCTCTTCTCTCTGCTTCTGGGAAACTTGGGTTCAAGTTCCGCTTACTGGCCTTATCAAAAGCAGAAAAAAAATGCTACGTTAGCCGATGTGAGGAGCAGGAACTGTGATCTTATTCCCATGACTAACGTAAGGGTGGTTGATGGGAAAGGGAGATGCTAATGTAAGAATTGTGCAGCACTGATGGTAACACAATATAAGGATAAAGTTCAGTTTATACTAAAAGATGATTTCTCTCCTGCAGGCCTGGAGAAAACGCTGGTTTGTGCTCCGGAGAGGTCGAATGAGTGGTAACCCCGATGTGCTGGAGTACTATCAGAGTAAGAACTCCAAAAAGCCCATCCGCACCATCGACCTGAAAGAGTGCGAGGTGGAAATGCTGAACGGACAGCTCAGGATAAAACGAGACTTTCACGGGAAGCACCTCTTCGTGGTGAAGACGTCATCTCGAGTTTTCTACCTGGTGGCCAAAACAGAGGAGGAGATGAACTGCTGGATCAGCAGCATCAGTCAGATCTGTCAGTTTGGGAGCCTGGAGGAGGCAGGTAAACAAACACAGAGCCTTTTAACTTGAAATGATACGTCGAAGCTGCATCTGGAAGATTTTAAACACCGGAAAACAAGAGTGTTAACCAGAGGGTGCAGATCTGAAACTTTACTCTTTGGTCCACATGAGATTGGTGTCACTTGTCTTCACACAGGAAGTGGTGAACTGAATATCAGACTTGAAAATTAGGTCAAAACCAGAATGTTTGTTTGGGGCTGTTTGGTTTTTAGTCAGAGGATCAGAGACCACAAGAAAGCAGTTTACTGACATCTCACACACAGTTAAGTCCTCAGAGCTCTAGCTTTAAAATGTCTTTTTTTTTTTTTAATTGCCCAAACAGTGGCTGAGTTAATAATTTGTGCAGCAAACACAGCAGTGTGGTATCAATAATATTGATCTATTTTAGTGATGTCAAAATGATGCATCATGAACTCTGTGTAATGACTAAAGAATGAGATCCTGGACACAAGCAGCCGAAATGAGTTTCTTCCGGAGGGTGGCCGGGCTCAGCCTAAGAGGCAAGGTAAGGAGTTCAGACATCTGAAGGGAGCTAGGAGTAGAGCTGCTGCTCCTTGGCTTTGAAAGGAGCCAGTTGAGGTGGTTTGGGCATCTGATCAGGATGCCACCTCGTCACTTCCCTGTGGAGGTATTCTGGGTACATCCGGCTGGGAGGAGCCTGGGAAGACCCAGAATGCGCTGGAGGGATTACCTATCCTGTCTGGTCTGGGAACGCCTCAGGATCCCCTAGCGGGATTTGAAAGTGTCACTGGGGAAAGGGATGTCTGGGTGGACTTGCTTAGCCTGTTACCCCTTTGACCCAGCTCCAGATACGCAGATGAAAATGGATGGATGGAAAAAGATGCATTTATTTTGATTAATTAATCACAGATAGGGTGACATGTCAGAAAATTATCATGTGGTCTGTGGCTCCTGTCCTACATCTCTATCATCCCACTTCCAAACTCTATCCACTGTCCTCCTCTATAAATAAATATACAAAATGCCCAAATATATATCTTTAAAAAAAATGAAGAGCCACAGCAGCTTGATGAAAACACTTGCCCAAAATGCCTTGGTCTTTTATTTTAAATATAAACCCATCAAATAGTGCCATCAACATTATCTGGAATAGATTAATAAGTGATGAAAGAATTAGTTATCTAATGAGGTGAAGAATTGAGAAATATTCAAACGTGAATTTTAGAAATCTGAAAAAAGAGTTATGCAGAAGGTCTCTCTGCACAATATAAATGCATTTAATCAAGTTAATTCTTTAAAGACTGTAATTTGTTCATGATTAATACTTTCAATTAGCTACCAGCACTTATTTATTCATCATTTTATCTACTGAGAATGTAGAAAGTTATAAAAAGGTTTAGATAAACATCAAAATGAAACCAGCAGACTAGAAAAAATCATAAGGCAATGTAATAAATTAGTTTCAGCCTTAGGAGTCCATGATCATGCCAGTGTGATGACATCATTTTTTCATGTGATACCATGAAAACACAGCCACATTTTGCATCACCTTCACCTTGTGTAGAAAGTGTGATTTTTAAGCTCTCTTTTAGGTTCTGTTTGATGTCAAAAGGCCAGTAAGAATAGGAAATATGATCATTTCACTTTGATGTAAAAATTATTTTTACACATAGGGGACAGTGGTCCATACTGCACGGGACTTGCACAGGTCATTTATTCAGAATTTCAGCATGCTGTGTCATTTTTTTTTAAGAAAGGAAGATAAAAACGTGTATTTTTACTATCTGCTAATCATTCATTATGTAACAAGACTAGGTGAAATCTACTAATTATCTGGGATGCCTGTTGAAATGCCAGACTGAATTGTGTGTTCTGGTAGTGATTATTTTTTGGGTGTTTAATTGTGCTGTCACTAATGTCTGTGGGTTGAGAACTGAAGGACTCTTAAAGTTTAAAACATAAAGCCAAGTTGGCAGGAAACAGCAAATCTGACATGCCAGATCAACTGAATATATTTCACACTCATCTGGGAAAGCTCCCATAGAAAGCATTTGGGAAGGGCAGGACTTTTCAGAAAATCTTCAGAGGGTGATTGGAGGAACTTCTGTCCGTCACATTCATGACAACCAGTCAGAGCTGCAAATGACGTAGTGCACATGCGCTAGTCTTATGAAGCCCACTGCTGGTTTAATGGCAGACCTTCGTGTATAATTGATGCCAAAGCCACTTGGGAGGGGCGTGGATGGCCAGGTGGTTGTGCGGTAGAGTCCAGCCGGTGGCGCTCCTCTATCAATAAAGGCACAAAAAAGCCCCAAAATAAATCTTAATAAAAAGAAGTCACACGGGAGACGTACAAAAACAACCTCTGTGCCAAGACAAGCTTTCAGTGTGACCCTTTGTGCTTGTTTTAAAAAGAAATTTAGGCCAGTTTCGATAAAACTGCCACTTTCCTACAGCTACATCCAAGCTAACAACTACTGTGACAGCAGCCCCTGGATACACTGGAAAATCCCCCTGTTATGATCAGAAATCCATGCCGAAACAGAGCAGGAGTAGAGCGAAAACATCTTTTATGTCACAGAAACCTTTCAGTGTTGCTCTCTGCACTTGTTTTAATAAAGACACACTGTCAAGTTCTGACAAAAGTGCTGCTGTGGCTAAGTCCGAGCTAATCACTAGCTTGGACTTAGCAGCCGTTGTATCCGACCACTCACACAACAAGTAACCCTTTCCTGATAACTATCATATATGCCAAAGCAGGTCAGCAGAAGAGTGAATACACCTTTCCCAACATGAAAAGCTTTTAGGGTTGTTTTTGTTCTTTATTTTACACAGAAAAATGATCCAGTTCTAGTAAAATGGACGAAGTGCTAAAGCTTTATCTCAGGTATTTACAGCAGTGGAGGCAGCCATTACCAAGGGCTTTCAGTACAACTAAACCCCGCCCATAGCGCGACTCCCTAAAGGTACAGTCACTCAGTCAGTCACTCAGTCAGACACAGACAGACCCACCTGTAGGGCTGACCTCAGAAAAAAGTGGTTTATACTGTCAAAACAAAATGGCAAATAATAGCCTGTGGACTTGCAAGGGTCAAAAGAAGTCTGAAACACTTGAAACTTTTTAAAGGAACTTTATCTTTTAAGATAGATTTTTCTTTGCTTTTTCCTGTGTTTCCTGTGTTTCCTTTTTTTTTTTTTTTTTTTAACATACTTTAACAGTAAATTACGTTTTTGGAAGGGACTTAAAGAATGCATGTTGGTTTTTTTTTCCAATCCTAACTCTTTACTCTTCTGATGATATCAGATTCAGGTAAAATTTTAAAAACGATGCATAAAACATAGCGAATACTTTCAGCTGTGTGAGTATTTGCATTCATTTTGAGAGATGAGGAGAAAATGAGGAGTTTGTTATTGTTTTAAAAACCCTAAAAATATATTTAGGGTAAAAGAAATCTCTACATCTATGATCAGTCTTTGATCCAGGCTTGTGGTTTACATGCTGATAATTTTCTCTCTAACTGAGCTCTCAAACCCACAAACCATCTCAGTCATAACACTTTAGTCAGAGATGTTTGATACAAATTCTATCTGGCTTTGCTTCTATAGCAGCAGCAAATACATTTTATTTTGTTTTAGACTAATCTGCAGCTAGCCATACTTCTCTCCAGGAAACAAATCCGTTTTAAACTAGTTTTTTATGGAAAAGCTGTTAAGCTAATAGCTGTTAAACAAAAATGTGCCGTCAAATTTAAACGCAAGTGTTCAGGAGAAGCTCCCAGCTGTTTAAAAGGTTGTTTTTGTGTATACTAGCCTGTCATGCGGCTCACTGATGCAGCTGTCCACAAGAAGATAACAGGGAACTGGAGTCACATTCAGATGAGATGATAAATGACAAGACTGTTTCAGCACTTCTCTAAATATGCCCCAGATCTGCATAGAATTAAACATCTTTTGGAGGTGGATTTTTTTTATGGCTTTAGCTCTTTTTACTTTAAACATTCTGACTTGTTTTATACTCACACACCGTTTGCTCTCACGCAGTGATCTGCTGTTTTTTTTTTCCTTAAATGAATCTAGTGATACTTGGAGAGGACACTTAAGGACGTGTCAGTGTGAAAGAGATTAATGGTACAGAGTTGCTGATTATGCTGCCGTACATCCCCTTCCAACTCTGAGAAACCAAAGCACACACAGCTGATGAAAAAGTACAGTTTCGTCCCACATTAAACAATGTAATTTTAGGAAATTTTGCTGTTTTTTTTGTAGAATTTTAGATAAAAGTGGTGTTAAAAAATTGTGTTTTAACAAAGAGGCAGACTGTGTCTGAGTTCTTGTAATGTGGCACCTCATTAGTTTTACAAAGGATTATAAAAGGTTGTTGTGGGCAGAGCACAAATGTCCTTTAAGGGTAGCAAATGTTTTATGAGAACAAGCAAAGTCTTTTGTATTTTTGTTCTCCCCACACATGGGTGTGCAGGCACAGCCTTGCCTCTGCGGCCTTGAGAGAAATGGAATGAGACAAATTTCTGAGCGAAGGCCACCCTGACAAGAAACTGAAGAAAGTATAAATAAAAAAGGGAACAGGACTCGCATGTGCCTGCAAAAATGTTCATATTCACCCACTCCTTCATGAATGTACAGGTTGTGTACTGAGTACGAGATGTGCTAGCTTTTGTTGTCAGTTTTTTGTAGCAGTAGTGGTTGTAGCATTTCAGACATTACACGCTCTCTTTTCTGCTCTGCTTGTTTTGAACAGAGAGCTCAGAAGAAGGCTTCCCTCACACCCCCATCTCCCTCCAGCCGTCCCCTGACAGCTCCGACAGGGCGTCTGTATCCAGCCAGCTCGATTCCAGTCACCCACTGGACTACCTGTTACTCGCCCAGTGTGAGACGGGGAGTGTGAGCGCTAGTCGGTATGTAGCTTAAACACACAGTGAAATGGTATCATGAGATTGTGCTGAAGAACTACAATGTTTTCATTTTTCTCTTTCTTGTAGACTCAACAGCTTCTCAAACTCTGAGATCTCTCTGGAGCAGAAGTCATCAGACGATGCAGTCAAAGACATCGTCCCCTCACCTCTCTACACCGATTCCTCTTCCTCCTCCATTTCTCACGCCCCCAGTCTCACTCCACCCATCTTCCCCCATGGAAGATTGACTAACCCCCCTTTCAGCGCTCCATGCACCTCCCTGGCTCTGCCTTCTTCCTCCTCCTCTCCCCTTCTTCACTGTGCCACAAGCGTCTTCCAGTTCGACAAACCTTACTCTTCTGCGTCCTTTGAGGCAACGAGTGACACACAGACGCCTCCTCCGCTGCCACCGAAACCCAACCACCTGTCAGAGCAGCAAAGTGATGAAGGAGCAAACAGGACAAGGGCGATGAGCACACAGCATTTCTTAAGTCACGGTGCTTTGTTCTCGCGGAGGACGTCATTGTCAGGCCTGGACCATTTCAGAATAGGTGCGTGCTCAATGGGATGGCAGTCACACAGTCTGAATGACACAGAAGATAAGAGAAATGTCATTAAGTATAAGCTGATAATAGTGGTTTTCAGGGTACACTTGTAAACTAAGGTCTTTTGATTGCATGTCTTTGTTTTAGGAGATGCTGACGGTAGATTGATACAGAACAGAAGACAGAGTCTTAATCTGGTAAGAGGTTAATCAAGAGCATTCTGACATTCAAAACTTTTCTTTTTCCCTGATCTACAAGAGCCTTAAGTCTTTCATCATGTCTGTCCCATAAATACAAAACAAGGTTAAGTAGCTTATTTTAGCCTTGCACAAAAACTCGAAGCCATGCATATTTCATCTATCCACAACAGATGCACGTCAGAAAAGAGAGTCTTAATTTGTTAAGAGATTCGTCAAAGAGTAAGAAACAGTATTTCCAAATGCATAGCTGCAAAAACATCTTGACTCTTTGCTTTTTGCATCTTCTCCTTCTTTTACATCACTGCATGTCTAAATCATAAATAAAAAACAAGGTTTAACAGCTTATTTGAGCCAAAAGAGAGGAAGCTTTGCCTCATTTAGCTCCTATTTAGCCATTTTGATATTTGGAACTTTTGAAAATTCCTCAACTTCTCTCTGTTTTTATCTTTGAGAGTTACATGACAAATTGGGGGCTGTGCCATTTATAAAAGGCAAGATTAAACAACTTGTTAGCTTAGCCTAAAGCTCACACGGAGGAAGCACTAGGTACAGTATGCCATTTCAGGCATGTAACCTTCCTGTTACAATCTGAGGTGGTTGGACTACTTTGCCATAGTTGAAAATGTTGCCTGGCAAAAACATAACAAGAGTGTACGCACCCACTGAACCCAGCCAGGGAATCTTCCAGAAAGACACAAGACTAACACAAGCACTTTGATTACAGTGCCAACAAAAAGTGCATGTTTTACCCTTTTATTGATTTTATAAATCAGCCTTAATCGGTTTAATTTGCCTTTTTTTGACAACAAAAAAAAGTCAAAAAACTTTCATGTCAAAGTAGAAACAATTTCTACAAAGTAATGTCAATTAAACTAAAATTTGGTAGGTTAAATAAGTGATTGTATAAATATTCACCTCTTTTTAAGTGAATGATCTAGTTCAACAAATGTCCAGCCAGTTGGTGCTAGTAGTGAAATGAGGATCACCTGAATGCAGTAAATGTGTCTCAAGTGATGGTAGTATTAAGACACCTCTGTCTGGGAGGTCCAGTCACTGGTTAACCAGTATTCCTGGCTACCATTACACCATGAAGACAAAAGAACACTCCAATCCACTCAGAGAAAAGGGTATTGAAAGTAGAAGTCAGAGGATGGATACAAAATTTTTCTCCAAGGCATTGAACACTCTCCAGAGTTCTGTTAAATCTATCATCAAGAAATGGAAGGAGCATGGCACATGTGTAAATCTGCCTAGATCAGGCTGTCCTCTCAAACTGAGTGACCGTGCAAGAAGCAGACTAGTGAGAGAAGCCACCAAAACACCTATGACTACTCTGAAGGAGTTCCAAGCTGAGCAGCTGAGACAGTCATACAATGACTGTTTCCTGGGCTGTTTACCCGTCAAAGCTTTATGGAAGAGTGGCAAAGAGAAAGCCACTGTTAAAGAAACTAGAGCTCACCAAAAGACATGTTAGAGACTCCATGGTCAAGTGGAAGAAAGTTCTTTGGTCTGATGTGACTGAAATTGTGCTTTTTGGCCATTGGACAAAACACCACATTTGGAGAACACAAAACAATGCACATCACCACTAACAAGCCACCTCCACTGTGAAGCACGGTGGGGCAACATCATGGTGTCGGGGTGCTTCTTGGCAGTGCTCTTGAAGGCTTGTAAAGGTAGAGGGTAAAATGAATATGGCATAATATGGGAAAAATCCTGGAGGACAATCTTATTCAGTCTGCAAATACTGAAGATTTATTTTCCAGCAAGACAATGACCTGAATCATACAGCAAAAGCTACACAGAAATGGTTTTAAGATGATAAATTCTGGTGTGGCTGAGTCAAAGCCTAGACCTCAATCCAACATAGAATTTGTGGCTGGACTTGTAATGGGCTGTTCACGCCCAATGCAAAGAAGAATGGAGTAAAAGTGCTGTGGTTGCAGCCAAAAGTGCATCTACTAAATACTGACTTGAAGGGGATAAAGATGTATGCAGTCACTTATTTTTACATGACATATTTTTATTTGATTGAGATTACTTTGTAGAAATCTGTTCTCACTTTGACATTAAAGAGGTTTTTTGTATATATACAGTGCTTAACAAATTTATTAGACCACCTGTCATATTTGTCTCAAAGACCATCCAGCATCATGAAGTGTTTTAATGTGGACTCTTTCATTTTCACCGAGCTCTCCACGTTTTACCGTTTTGAACAGGAATGAGGGATTTCAAACTGAATTCACCTTTTTATACCCAAATTTGAGCCGGCTCACTGGGCTTCTCTGAGAAGTCAGAAATTAATCAAGCATAACAATCAACCACTGACTTTACGTTGAGTGGTGGTCTAATAAATTTGTTAAGCACTGTATATATTTTTGTCAAAAGAACTGAGCATGACTGATTTATAAAATCAATAAAAGGGGAAAACATCCAAGGGGGTGAATACTTTTTGTAGGCACTGTAACTAGCTGAGCAGCTTTGACAAAAGTGCCATTCTATTCATCTATCTCTGTTAATAACTCCTTTAAAACCATGCAGTAATCTAGTCATCATGCAAATGAATACACACGTCAGCTAAATAATTTGAAAGGAACAACAGAAAAATTGCAAATGCAGCAGCTTGAACAGTTTGAACTTAAATGACAGTATGGTGCACGTGTCTGATCACATGATGCTTTGTCTTTCAACAGCCCTGTTTGAGTACTGTACGATTTCAAAGCTTTGAGGATGAGTCATATGTTCCCATGGCTTCTCCTTCTCCCCCTGTTACCGCCACTGAATGTGATGGTTACATCCCCATGAGCCCCAGGACATTCAGCTTCCTCAATACAAACAGCAACATCGAGTCATCCACACCTCTGACACCGCTGATGTGTCAACCTGCAGATCTCGCACCTCCTCCAATTCACCGACATTTAAAACCACGTTTGAGGCGAGGTGAGAGCCCTGATTGGTTCTTCTTTAAGAATTGGTGTTGTGGTAAAAATATGGCCTTTTGTCCTTGACCGCAGAAACTTCATCTTAAGGGGTGTTTTGGATGTGATTAGATATGTGGTATTAAATATTTATAAGGGTTAACAGATGTACAAACTTGTCAGCATGTAAATTCATTGCCGTAACAGTAATCGGTTGTCATAATGACTCACAATTCTGACTCATCTGGACAGCAGATAGGCTCAGTGATCTTTGTTATGTATCACTGTTACAAGTTGACCTTTCCTTTGCACGTGAGAGAACTGTAACAAATCTAATAACTTTGTCCTTTGTTGGTTCACAGTTCGACCCCCACCTCTTGACTTGACAGGACTCTCAACAATCACAGAGTGTCCCACTCACCTTCCTCTGAGCAGAGCTATGACTGAAACATGGTGAGAGAAAGAAGTCTTGTATTTGCTGTAATAGTGTATTTGTCCAGGCAATTCTGAGCAGTGCTTAGAAAATTTCTGCCATGATCGATCCTTTTTGGAGTCTCCTGTTTGAAAACACCTAGGTTGTGTTTGGATAAAAGAGTTGTAAAATGCTCATTTTCTGTTCTATGGTTATCAGCTTTGAACCTGAACTAGCTTACGCTTCATGCATTGGTCAAATTTAGCTTTCCAGCTAACTCTTCCCAGCAACAGTCATCCACAGGCCTCTGTTTCCCTATACAAATTCAGTTGGGACACAGAAAAACGCTTTTTGTTGTATAAGTCAATCCCAGTGGCAGCGAGAGTGAGTCTGACAGTTTGGGAAGAAGCTTCAGAGTGTAACCTTGCTATATCCACCTTGTTTGTGCTTGTACTCCAAATGGTTCAAACATAGCATTCAATTTAATTTAAGAATTCCTGGATAGGTGGTTTTGACTGATTTTACCCAGAATTCTAAGGGATTTTAAAGAAACCTCACAGCATCAAAAGGTACACAATTTTCTTCTGCTGGGCTTCCATTAAGCAGATGAAAATATTAAAAAACCCACCCCTCACCTTACACAGCAACGTAAAAAAGCCTCTCACTGTCTCATGCAGGTAGGGTGTGGGCAAAAAGAAAGGAGTTCTTGTCTGTTTTTTTAATGCACAGTGCACTGGAGAAGCCAAGGGCAAGATGGGACCTGCCACATTTTCCAGTACTTGTTTTAGTAGTTGTGATGTCAGCTGTATATTCATGATTAGTCCTACATTTACCTGAAAGTCTACTCATAAAGTTTGTCTTGTTCTTCTTGCTGAGCAAGAAAGCTGGGGAAGCTCAGGAAGCAATGCCAACCCTCTTATTGCTTTGGGCCCCCTAGGGGCTGGGCCATTCACCCCCTTGGATGTTTCCCCTATTTTTTGATTTTATGAATTTATCATAGTCGTTATATTTAGCTTTTTTGACCCCAAAAAATCTCTTTAATATCAAAGTGAAAACAGATTTCAGTTATCTAAAAATATGTAAGATAGTGACTGCATAAGTTTTCAACCCCTTCAAGTCAGTTTTTAGTAGGTGAATCTTTGGCTGCAATCACAGCACTGTGTCTGTGTGGATAGGTCTCAATCAGGCTTGCACATCTGGACACTTCAATTTTACTCCATTGTTCTTTGCCAAACTGCTCAAACCCTCTGACTGAGAGGTCTGGGCTTTGACTCGGCCACTCCAGAACATTCACCTTGTTGTCTTTAAACCATTTCTGTGTAACTTTTGCTGTATGCTTCCATTAAGTTTTGACCAGTGAATAACCCAGGCAAAAGCTGTTTTAAGCACAGTCTCTCCCAGTTTGTGAGGACAGCCTGATCTTTGCAGATTTACACATGTGCCTTATTCCTTCCATTTTTTTATGATGGATTTTACTGAACTCTGGAGGATATTCAGTGCCTTTACATTTTTTTATCCATTCCCCGACTTATACTTTTCAATAACCTTTTCTCGGAGTTGCTTATAGAGTTCTTTTTCTGTATGGTAGTTAGGAATACTGATTAACCAGTGACTGGACCTTCCAGACACAGTTGTGTTTATACTACATTGTGAGGCCAGATGGCTGGAGCGCTGCTGAATCAGATCAGTCCCTTTAAAGGGGGGGGGATATTTATGCTATGACCTATTTTACATAATATATTTTTATTTAATTGGTATTACTTTGTAGAATATGTTCACTTAGACATTTAAGAGTTTTTTTTGGTGGAAAAAAACCCCACGATTGATTTATAAAACCATTAATGGGTAAATGAGGGGGTGAATACCTTCTAAAGGAACTCTACTTTCCCTGGTTTTAAAACTTTATCCAGTTCTAGGATGATGTCTGTGTTTGTATTTGTAAAGCTTCGTTGTTTTCTGCTATTGCGACAGAAATTTATGATTTTTTTTTGTTTTATTGTTGAATTTGCAGCTTTTCAACGAAGTTATTACCTCTTGAAAGAAGACCTGAGAACGGGGAACACCCAAGAGATGAAAACAAAAACTGCACTGAAATGGTGAGATTTTATTCATATTTTAATGGACTCAAAGGGAGTGTATGAACTCAAGCACGAATTGTGCAATGCTTTTCTGGATCCGAACCTGGAGGAAGCCTTTCCTTGCAGAAATGATGTGATATCACTCATCAGCTGAGGATCTTGAATAAATATGACCCGGCTAACATGGCATGAAGAGATTTTGGAGCTTTTATGTCTGTTCTTCAACATTCATCATGTTTTATCCACAATCTTCTAACTGTAGGAGAGTTTGTGGGAGTAGACATCAAACATTTTCATCTCCACACAGCTAAAAAATGTGGGAGTAAAAAGTGTTTTTCCCAAAATACTCTGATCAGCAGATTGTAATCACAGTGGGGTCTTTCCAGTGTGTGTGCATGTAGCAGTATGATGTTGCACAAGGCTTTTACTGTAGAGGCTGCATGATAAATTGATTTCTCAGAATAAGGTTAAAACATATTAGTCATGTCCTAGCCTCTCCCTGCAAGTGAATGCACCCTAGACACAAGTAGATTCCTATGTTTTCCTAATCTAAATATTTTTATCTAATCAAGGCTTTGCTTTTAATGCAGCACGGATAAACCGATTTTTAAAAACTGTTTGCGTTTAATGTGATTTTAACTATGAGCAGCCATGACTCAGTAAAGTGTTCATCTTTTTCATTTCTCTAACAGGAGTCAATGAAACATTTCTCTCTAACTTTTGATGGAGCTGTTCAGCCGTGGGCGAGAAGATCAAACCTCGACTATTTGTCACTGGATTTCAATTCAGCATCGCCCTCTCCTGTGCTGAAGGTAGGGTTAGATCAGGAAAATGACGCTTCATTTTCTGCTGTGTCAAATCTGCTGTTTCATACCATGTGCAACAACAGCCTCTGTAATAGAGTTGTTGATCTTTCTGAAGTGGACAAGAGTCGTTTGTATTCTACCACCGTTTCCTGTCACCTGCCTGCGCCATCTAAATGATGTGCGCTTTCGATGCTGCCAAGGCACTGTGGGAAATAAATGAAATCTCTCTCTGAAGTGGAGTGAAAAAACCTGAAACCCACAGAGGGTTGATCTTTGAAATTTTAGAGGGATTTTTCCTTTCGCTTGATAGTGCACACTCAGCAGAAAATTGCCGATTAGAGGTGCACCAGTTGTAAAAATAGGAGCTGGTGTCGATAAGGATAATTTTGCTGATAGTAGATTTGGAGATGGATGTTTTTCACTGTGTAGTAATTATTCTAAGATGTCCCTCCCTCTGTTACAGACACATGCCTTACAAACCACATGGTACTGACCTTTCTCAGAGGGTGTAAGACTCACTGCCAGCATTTTCTTTTACATTTGACTGTTGAAAAATAAAGAAGTGTTGGGTTACTCTCTGTGCCCAATAAAACAATATTTTCATGGAATCAGTGGTCATGAGGCTGATTCACTGTGCGTTTTGAAGGCTTGGTATTTATACCCCTTTTGCATTTTGCCTTCACTTCGAATGTCATGGAGGCGTACAGCAGGGGACGAAGTGCTCTCCCCTTCAGAGGTAAAAACAGAGGCGAATAAAGAATCATCAGAGCCAGCAGGGGAACACATTAGAGTTTATGTGTGGTGCCGTGTACTTGATGAAAAAAGCAGGTAGAATTGACCGGGACATCTATTATACAATCACAAAATCAATATAGGCTATTAATAATGACGGCATAGTTTTGTTACAGTGAATATCATGTAAAAGTTCATTTTTTCTGTGAGGTGCTGACTAAATGCAAAATAGAGCTGTGCTCCTTCATTTTTCGATGATTATCATTCACTTTTATGATACATACTGCCTATAAAAAGTATTCACCCCCGTGGATGTTTTACCCTTTTATTGATTTTGTAAATCAATCATGTTCAATATAATTTGGCTTGTTGACAAAAAAAGATTATAAAAAAACTCTAATTGAAATTTCTTTGAAGAAATCCTTTTTCACTTTCAAATTAAACAAAAAAATTGAAGGTTGAATGATTGTATAAATATTCATCCTTTAAAGTGAGTGACCTAATTCAACAGATGTCCAGCCATCTGGTGCTAGTAGTCTCACAACTAGCAAAAAAGGATCACTAAGTGCAGGGAATGTGTCTCAAGTGATTGTAGTATTAATACACACATGTCTGGAAGGTCCAGTCACTGGTTAATCAGTATTCCTGGCTACCACTTCACCATGAAGACAAAAGAACACTCCAAGCAACTCAGAAAAGGTTATTGAAAAGTAAGTTATAAGTCAGTTTTCCAAGGAATTTAACAGTTTAGTCAAATCTGTCATCAAGAAATGGGAGGAATATGGCACATGAATCTGCCTACGATGGTGGCAACATCATGCTGTGGGGATGCTTCTCAGCAGTTGGCAAAATATAGCAACATCCTGGAAGACAATCTTATTCAATCTGCAAGGGAACTACGGCTCAGTAGATTTATTTTACAGCAAGACAATGACCTAAAGCATACAGCGGAAGCTAAACAGTAATGATTTAATGACAACAAGGTGAATGTTCTGGAGTGGCTAAGTCAAAGCCCAGACCTCAATCAAAAAGAGAATTTTTGGCTGGACTTACTGGTGCTGATTTCACCAGATCCCTGTGCCACCCGACAGAAATTGAGCAGTTTTGCAAAGAATGGAGTAAAATTGCAGTATCTAGTCTGAATGGGACCTATCCACACAGACTTTGTGCTGTGATTGCAGCCAAATGTGCATCTACTAAAAACTGATATAAAGGGGTGAATATTTATGCAGTCACTTATTTTACATCACGTTTTTGTTTAATTGAAATTACTTTGTAGAAATCTGTTTTTATTGTTTTCACTTTGTATTTTCTTGTAAGAAAAAGTGTAATCATATTTGCCATGATTGATTTAGAAAATCAATAAAAGGGTAAAACATCCAAGGGGGTGAATACTTTTATAGGCACAGTACTGGATTACAATATTTTTTAAGTCATGGTAAATATATTTACAGTATATTAATATAAATGTGGATTTATCTTGTGGAATCTTGATTATTCAGTAGAGGGTTTATTTAATTGTTCAAGTCAGAATAAGAGTTGCAAATTAGCTGCAGCTCTAAGCTCTCATTGCACTGCATCAGTGTCATGCTTTGGATTCAAACTGTCAAATTGCAGTCCCAAACCAATAAAAGAGATTCAGTTCAGTTGTAAATGAATTAGTGCAGTGTAACTTTATTTTCTTGTAAGTAATGCACACCCATGTTGACATTAAAGCTGTTTATTTAATGTAATGATTTGTTATTTCCATATAATTTGCAGAAGCCCTTTCTATCTGATGAGAACAGAGTGGATTATGTGAAGGTCGATGAGAAGAAGACACAGGCACTGCAAAATACCAAAATGGAGTGGACAGATGTGCGACAATCAAAAACATGACTTGAAAAAGACATGATGAAGAAAATCACCACCCCTTGTTTCAAGAGGACCATCAGTAACACCAGCACAGGAGAAAACTGCGGACCAAAACCATTTAAAAGCACTTTGAAAAACAGTATCAAAAAAGCACAAGAGAAAGTAAGCAGTTGTATGCTTGTTTACTGGGTAAAAACTCAAAATTGCACTGTAAAAACTTTATTTACTCTCAGTTGACCTGATCTCTACTGTAAATAAGACCAAACCGTGCACTGCATCACAATGATTTTTACTGTAGCATAATGTTTTACCAAATTTTGAAAAGGGCATCTTATTGCTGTACTGTCTGTATGATTTGCTTTGAATGTTTGTTATTTAGTGTTTGTGGCTGCAAAGAAGAAAAGTGATTTTTTTTTATGCCCATGCCCCCAAACACACAGACTTTGTAACAGAACATCAATAATCCAGTCTGAGATCCCTTTTTTCTCTTTCTCCTGAAATGAACTGCTCACAGAAAAGGCTTAGTGACTACTCTCTTCTTGCCTTTAGGGTTAATATTACCGGTATTAACTTCATTTGTTAAATTTCAATGAAGAAAATTGTAATGACCCAAACAATAATTTTCCCCTTTAAAAAAATTCAAATTTTATTTATTGTGCTTTCTTATTTATTTTATTTTAATATGTGTTCTGTCTTGTTGGCGCATCTTCACTGCTGGCATGTTCTCATGTTTATGCTCCAATAATATCAATAAAGTCTATATTTTAAAAAAAATCTTTTTTCCTAATAATTTCTTAAAAGGTGTGAGGGCAGTGCCTACTCCTGATCCTGTTTTGCATGCTGAAAAAAGGTGTATGACAAAAAGTGTTTTTTAAAAATCAGGTTATGATAATTATTTGTATTGTAATCATTATTATTGTTATCTTTATTGTGATTATTATTATTATTATTATTGTCATTTTTTTTTACTATTTCTTATTTTCTAATATTAATATTACTGTAATTATTTATCTTTTTAATCATTACAGGTTTTATTAGAGAAGCATTATTATTCTTCTCTTTTTATTTTACTTAAAACCATGTTTAATTATCTTTTGATAATTTATCTATTTTATTAATAGTAATAACAATAACAATGTTAATAATAATAATAATAATAGTAATAATAATAATAATAATGTTTTTGTTGTTATTATTTTTGTTGTTGTTATTATTTTGTTTTTTTTTTGTGATCATTGTCATTATTATAATATCAATATTAATATTTCATTTTTGATGTATAAGTCAGTGGTTCTCAAACTGGGGTCCAGGGAGCTTGGGGGTCCGCAAAATAATTTAAAATAAATTATTAAAGTAATGCCATGTCATTCGAAAACATATAAATAGATAAAAGGACCACAAACAACCACACTAAACCAATGACTCCCACATTATTCAGCTTTGAGAGAATAAAAACTCAGATATGATTGTGACATATCACATAAATCTGTCTCTCATCACGTATCAGCCACTTAGCTCAGGATGCATTTGGTGTGCAGGTCCAGCTAGCAACAATGGATAAATATTAAAGCATGTCCACTTCATCAAGTGATGCTAGGCCCAAACCAGTTAAACTGAGAAAGTATTATGACAGCTATCTCTAGTTTGGTTTTATTGAGAACAGCGGTGGAAGACCAAAAGTGTTGTGTGTCTTCATGTAAAGCCATGAAGCCCGCAAAGCTAAAGCATCATCTGATAACAAAGCATGCAGAGTTTAAGGACAAAACTGAAGGGTTTTTTTTTTTCAAAGTAAAAGGGTGAGGAATACATCTGCCAGAAAACAGGAATAGTGAACCTGACCACAACCTCAGAAAAAGCACAGAGGGCTTCTTATTTGACTGCTCCAAGGATCACAAAAAGGAAGAAGCCACACTCAATTTAGAGATTGTATTTACACTGGAGAGTTTAAAATACAGCATCTAGGAGTACAAATGGCAGTTAACATATATTTAATCAGCCTGAGGGTTACGTGAGGTCCTTGGAGAATTTTCTGCCCTGTAAGGGGTCTCTAGCCCTGAAAAGTTTGAGAAACCCTGGTACAGGGGCGTAGCTAGGGATTTGGAGCCCACAAAAAGAATATTACACAGTCCCCCCCTTAACTGGCTGGTCAAGCAACAAATGTTGCATTATTTTTTACAAATATACACACGTTTTAATGTATTTTTGAAGCGTAGCAATACTGTGGTTAAACTTAATTTATCATTTATTATAATTTATTTATGAATTTTGGACTATACCATTTGGACATTTTTAGGGGAGCAGAGCCCCCCCAGTATTTATTTTACTCAATTTGATACAAATTTCAGTTGGTTGACCCATTTATTTTGTCACTTTTTATTCAATAATGATACTAATTACAAAGAAAAAAACATAAAAAACACACTATTTATTGCAGGCTCCTCAAGGGCCCCTCCCTACTGTGGGCCCATATAATCAGTGCCCCGTTTCCCCCCTGTGCTACGACTCTGCCCTGGTATAAGTAACTTCTTATGTGCCTAGTACAACTGAAGCTTCTTATATCAAACCCACTGACAGATAATATTTTGGCTTTGCCACCGGCTTTGAAGCGATCCATTCAGTAATTGTAAAACAGCATTTGCAGTAGCGTTCATAACTATTTAATATTCTTATTTCATACAGGGATAAAACCCCGAACCAATAATTCTCAATATGTTGGAAATTAGAGTTTTGTTTCAATATGTCAGCCACATAAACAGCATCCCTGTTTTTCTATTTTTTGAAAAAAAAAAAAAAAAAGTTTAATTTTACGTTGTACAAAAGCACACGTTCCACACGTGTTGCGTCACTAGCATGCGCCGGGAGGAGAACCACAAAGGGGATTGAGGAGATTTACCTGAGAAGTCAGGGGAGGAAGTTATCATGTAATATTTTAACGCTGGCGTTTTTGTCCTCATCAAATCCGCACTTGGCATACGTGGCTGAACTACACACATCAATCAACCCCGTGTGTAGCAGTTCTGCATATTTATAGCATAATGTTTGTGTTGCTATGTGGTCTAACGTTACCCACCGTTAGCAACTGACGGACTCACATTACAACCACTAACTGCAGGGCTGAGAGGGGTAACGTTGTTAGCAAGCACCCCAGCTAGCTAACGGGAGCTGCAAACAGATAAAGCCGTGTATTGTCTCTACCCGAGTCAAAAGCTTTAACTAACAGTAAAGTTTAAGCTAAATTAGTGCTAGCAGACAGCATGCATTGAGAGGTAACATCGTCTCCTGGGTCAGAAACAACAGCAGCTCAGTGCTGGGAGGTCTTCAGTGGGTAAGTTCATTCACTTCATGACTCATCGAAGCTAGTTTCACAGTTTCAACGTGCCAGTGCTTCATCTGTTTTATTTATAACACTCTGTTACGATGCTAGGTTTGATGAACAACATTCAGCACAAGCTAACTATCATTCTCCGTGCTAATGCTCTCATTTAAAGTACATGATGAGGTATTTGTGGCCCTTCTTCCTCCGCTGGTCTACACTGTGATAGGGGGATTTTCAGCTGCAGCCAGGGTACGACTGTTGCATGATCCCAGGGGCTATTATGTAAAAAAACAACAAGAAAAACAGCAAAACTTTGACTAAATAGGCCCATTGTGATGTAAAAGCGTAACATGAACTTGTTGGCAACTTGTTTGTCTGCCAGTGTATTTCTCCAGCACTCATGTTGTAACTTCAGATGCATTACTAGGTTTCTTCGGCTTAGTGTAGTTTTAGTTTTACTAAACAAGACATACATCTTTTTAAAATGTGAAGAAAATCGTACAGGAATGTAAATTCATAAAAGTTAGGACATTTTTACATTTGATGAAATGCTATTGCTGCTCTACGTTGCTGAGCAGCTTCAGCCTGCCATTCGTGAGCTTTAGGAAAGAGAGCTCATTTTCATGAAGGTACAGAGACATAATATCTTATATTTTGTTGTACAAGATATCACGATAGAGGCAAATAAACCTCCCTAAAAACTTCAGTGCCATCAACTAGGCTGGCCTTGTGCTTTTAGCTGAAAGCATGGCATTTCAGAGCATTAAAGAGATCCATAAAAGAAAATCAGTGAGTTATCTAGTAAGGCAGTAAGCCTGTTTGAAAGTTTGCTTTGTTTGATTAAATTGTTCAGATGTGATGTGCTTGTTAAATTGATTTTACTGTTTCTGTGTCTATCTGCTGTTTTTATGTTTTCCAAAATACAAGGATTTCCAGCATTTCCTCTATAATATAAATCTGAAAAGCAGATATTTTGTATTTAATACAAACCACTACATGTGCACCATTTAGGATAGCAGATAGAAAAATTAAAGTATGATAAGATATATTTTATTGTCCTACACGATAAGAAATTTGTCTTGGGCTCTTCACTGCTGCAGCCATAGACAGCAATCAAGAACATACAGATTACACATGAAAAACACTTAAGACAATAAATATTTTCTCTTAAAAATCTACAGTATAAATACCACTAGATTCTCAGAGCACCAGCGCCAAAATTTAAGAGAAATCACAGTCCTGTCCATAGCCATTCCTGCCTTATTTGATGCTATTAAATATCTTTATAGACACAGGAAGAGTAGCCTCTTCAAAGTAGTCTGCAGGGATGTGTGATTTTACCTGCTTTTATTTTCCATGCTTAGTTAATCAGTCTCATCAGTTTAGATTTTAGCTGCACAGACAGGTTACCAAACCATGCTGTGATGCTGTACCTAATTAGGCTCTCTATGACAGTGGTTCTCAAACTGGGGACCGCGAGCCACAGCTTGGAAGTCTGCGACATACTTTAAAATAAATTGTTAAAGTAATGCCGTGTCATTCGAAATCATATAAATACATAAAGGGACCACAGAGCCATAAAACAACCACACTAAACCAATGACACCCACATTAATTCAGCTTTGAACGAATAAAAACTCAGATATGATTGTGACATATCATGTAAATCTATCTCTCATCACGCATTAGCCACTTTGCCCGGGATGCATTTGTAGTGCAGGTCCAACTAGCAACAATGGATAAATATTTAAACGTGTCCACTTCATCAAGTGATGCCAGGCCCAAACCAGCTAAACTGAGAAAATATAATGACAGCTATCTCTAGTTTGGTTTTATTGAGAACAATGATGGAAGACCAATAGTGTTGTGTGTCTTCATGTGAAGCCATGAAGCCCACAAAGCTAAAGCCTTATCTGATAACAAAGCATGCAGAGTTTAAGGACAAAAGAAAAATATTTTTTTCTAACAAAAAAGGGTGAGGAATACATCCGCCAGAAAACAGAAATAGTGAACCTGACCACAACCTCAGAAAAAGCACAGAGGGCTTCTTATTTGGCTGCTCCAAGGGTCACAAAAAAGGAAGAAGCCACACTCAATTTAGAGATTGTATTTAGATTGAAGAGTTTAAAATACAGCATCTAGGAGTACAAATGGCAGTTAACATGTATTTAATCAGCTTGAGGGTTATGTGAGGGTCCTTGGAGAATTTTCTGCCCTGTAAGGGGTCCCTAGCCCTGAAAAGTTTGAGAAGCCTTCTTTTAAGGACTGAAATGTGTTCATCCTCAAACTTTAAATTGTGTGTTCTAAGGACTAAAAATTTACATATCTACTACATTCTGATATTTGTAATAGGTCAAATTAGTTTGTAAACATTGACACATCAGATACTGGCAAAAAAAAGTTAAATATTTTTTATGCTGTTCCTTGAAATTCTATCTACCCCTTAGAGGTTGCAGAATTTTTTAATTTGCTTAATGAAAACCATCTAGCTTTGAATTTAAATGAAACAGATGAGAAAATGTTTGACACATGGGATTTTAGAGATTTTTAAAGCTTAAATATCAGTTGTAAATATTGGGAGAGATTTTTATATCTGCAGATAGAATAATTCATTTTTAAGCTAATATCTGTACTGATATCATGCCGATAATATCACGCATCCTTACAAATATTGAGAAAGTATGGCCTCTTTTTAGTAGTGATGGGTATTGTTTGTTATTTTTTACTGATACTGGTGCCTAAATAGTGCCTGAATCGATATACTTTGAGAGGAAAATTCGGTGATTTGGTCCGGTAGGTATTGGATGTGTTGGTACCGGTACCATGTTGGTACCGGATTTTGTTACCCATTCCTACTTTTTGTTAGGTAAAATACACAGATATTTGAGGGAAAACATCAGACATTTATGAAATTCATTAATTATTTTTATTTATTGCAATAAAATCAGACTGCATTGTTTTTATTATCAATGAGCTCATTGCAGTTGAGATAATATTGCTATTTCACGGTGCCGTTAGTCAGAAGAACGGTCATGACCAACATGACTAACTCTGTAATGCGTCATGAAGGCATTACACAGAATTTGACTGAAGTAAGTTTCAGGTCATGGGAGTCCTCACTGTTAATGACTTTATTAAAAAACACACACACAAGATTGCTTTCTTTTAAGACAGTTTTGTGTCATTCTAATCAATATTATCTTAAGCATTTTAAAGTAAACCGAAGTAATGTTCAGACAAAAGAAAATGAAAGAAAAGCTGTCTTCCTCTCCCCTAATCAAAACTTCTTGTTCATTCTTTGTATCTGGTGCTGATGTAATATTTAAAATGATTTTTAATGTTCTTTAATTTCTTGTTACAGGTCCCATACCTGATGGAGGACAAATTCACTGCAGTGAATCTATCAGCTGATTTAAAAAATTCAGCAACTATGCCTTCTTTCGGACTGTTTCTTTAAACCTGGTAGCGATGGCGTCGCGTAAGGCAGACGAGCTGCCAAATGACTCCAAGGATGAGGCTTCAGCCTCCGAACAGCTCTCCCCTAGCGGCACCGATGACATTACGGAGGAGCTTCAGTTGGACACAATGAACTCTGCTGTAAAATCCCAAAAATCTAGAAAATTTCGCAGGACTGCCCTGGCATTTTTTGGAGTTCGTAAAAGCATCTGTATCTTACCAAGTTTTTTTGGTGGAAGGAGTAAAAATCAGAGCAAGTGGTCATCTAAGAAAGGGTTCCCCAAAAGCAAAACCCACGATGGGCTGAGTAAAGTTAGTTATGATGACAATCTGCAAGGCGGCTACACCTCAGCTGGAGACTTTGAATACCGCTGCCAGAGGGACTCGGCTGCAGATCTCCACAGTAGCTGCCATAATGAATGTAGTTTCCCTGCTGTTGAGCAGAAATCACTGAGTCTTACCAGGCAAAAAAAGGGTTTGAGGGGTCTTTTTAACAGTTTCCGGCATCATAAAAACCATAGAAATGTTGGACTGGAAAAACCAGAAATGATCGCAATGACCTCTCCTCAGTGCAAGAAAGAGATGCCTGTTGTCCTGGACAACGCTAACCAGTTTGTCACAGAGTGCCTCGGATCTGAACCTGATGTGCCTGATTTAGCAGATCTTATGTGTGATATTTCAAATGATCTTGAATCCATTGATGCAGCTGCTGTGATAGCATCAGAGAATTATATGGTGCAAGAAAGTCCAAAATGTGAGCTGGATGGTCAAATGTGTGATGATCAAACAGAGGAGATTAATTTGATGGCTGTAGTTTCTGGTGAATTTGAGGAGAGTATGAGAGTAAACAGCGAGCCTTGTTTGAAAGTTAAGATGATGTCAGAGCCGGCAAAGACTGAAACGCCTGCTGGCTCATCAGATCAGCTGAACCTGATGTTTGGAGATGTTGCATCGTTGAAGAGCTTTGACTCCCTCACTGGCTGTGGGGACATCATTGCAGATCAAGAAGACGACAGCATCACAGAGAGCACAGTGTCAGGGGAGAGGAGCAGAAATGGAGGAAAGAGGGCCTCTTGTTGTCTCACCTATCAAGGTGGGGGTGAAGAAATGGCCTCACCTGAAGATATGGGTGAGGAGTGTCTTCATGATTTCTGGGGTAATAACGCATCAGAGGAAATGTGCTATACCCACAACCAAGACCACACCGATCTGACTGCTGACCTGACGAGCTCTCACAATCTGGATTTACTGAACAGTAATAGTGCACAGCAAGCCAGTGGCGTGGATACCTCTTCAATGGCTGATGTGTTAACTCCTCAAGATGAGCATCAAGAATCAGTTCCAAACAGTGATGAAGGTTACTACGATTCAACCACCCCAGGGCATGATGAAGGACAAGAGAAGACCGACAGACTGAGGTCAGACAGATTGCCTAGAGACAGTTACAGTGGGGATGCCCTCTATGAACTTTTTGCACCAGACGAGAGTCTCATCAGTCCACAATATGAAAGCAAATCAAAGCTGCCTAGCTCACAGCCATGCGAGTATTTAAGCCAGACAGTTGATGTGGACAGTTCTGCTTTTGTTCCAGAAATGAATCGATTACAAACAGGTGCTGAGCTGTACAAAGCTCACGATTTTCCAGAGGTGCCCAGCACATGCAGTAAGTCCCCTAAACTGGCACAGAATATAATTTGTCAGCAGGAAATTGGCACAAATAAGAACTGTAATATGAATTCAAACCCTCAAGCACCAGTAGACAAGAATAACCTAGATCCGGATACGTTTAATGACAAAGAAAATATGTCTGCTTCCACTGAAAGAAGAACAAAATCCATAAATGCAGATAGTGAAAAAAGGCACAGCAGTATATCATTTGGAAGCACATCTGACCCAGATTTTGAAACGTTTTGTGAACCCAAAGAACAGCATCTTGAGGAAAACAAGCCTGTGGCTTTACCATATAAAAATATCAATTCTCAGTCTCCATACTGTAACAGCGATGTGGATGATGAGCAAGCTGTGAGTTTCTCTCAAGCACTTGTGGACTACACAAAACACTCCGAGATGCTGAGTAACTTGCACAACAGTGTGGATGATTTGGAGGCAAACTCTGCCTTCACTCCAAACATGGAGGCCTTACCTACCATTGTCACATTTGATGTAGTTGACATGCATAATGAGGGGGAGTATGACGAGCAGATTCAAATGGAGCTGGAGGAGGACATATCATCACCTTATCAAGAGTTTGAAGAAAGCTATTTACAAAAAGATGCATTTGCTGAGTGTGACTATCAGATGTTAGACTTGTATGAGCAAAACCTGATCAGTAACACATGGGCGATCGCTAGTCTCCCCCGGCACCTTGGCCTTACAAGAGTCAGCCAGTCCATGCCTAATCCATTGTCTCTAGACAGGAGAAGTAGGTCTCTGGACACAGAAAGCCTTGAGCTGAATATGCCTGACGCATACAGACAGAACAGAGCTGCTATCATTTCGTGTCCTCAAACTGAACAGGACTCTGAAAGAGATTCTTCACTGTATTACAAAAAGAATGTACTTGTGTCTGCACCAGAGTCTAGAGACAGTAGCAGCATTATGGCCTTATCATGGCAAACAAGGTCAGAAATGGCTTTAAGCCTGCCTTTGGCTGATGGGGAAACCTCTGAGAAAGTACAGAGTCTCAATCAAGTCAAACACAAGATACCTTCTAGTTCATCCAGCAGTAAATCCCAGCGCGTGTGCTCTAATGTGTCCCGTGATGTTACTTCACAGAACACAGAGCTTTGCAACAGGCAGTGTCACCTCTCCATACAATCAGATTCTTGTTTACCTCACAGCACCTTTGTTTACTCTGGAATGATGGAGGAGGTATCAGATGATGTCGATGAGGATGTCTTTTGTAAAGCTGCCACTAGTTTGCAGTCCTATAATCAGTGCGGTAAGAACAGGCCAGTGGTTAACAGGGAGGGGACATCTCATGCCGGGAGTCCTCCGAATACATGTGTGTTTAAAGATGAAATGGCTGTTCATGGTGAAACAAAAACGCCCAGGGATGCGGCTTGCAATGTAACATGCAACCAACTCCCAGAGGCTACCATCAACTGAATAGTTCACATGTATGTGCCAATTTGTGCTTTTATTTTACATCCTAAAGAGGAGTTGTTGCTTCATCTCTTCTGGCAGAACTGATATATTTGGGAGGAAATGTCATTTTAGATAAACAGGATTTTAAAATGTAGAGTCTCTGCCATCATCAGCTGCATTTTCTATTAGGAAGTTAAAGGGATTTTCCTTATTTGCACAAAAACATTTGATCTCAACATGAAAACATTTGTTCTTTTGAAAATACAAGCAAGAAAATGGTTGGATTTTTAATGAAATTATTTAAAGATACCTGACATTAAGCAGTTTAGTTATACCAGAATGATTTTACACATATGTAACCTCTGAATACAGGTCTTAACCTTTGTTTCATGCATATTCATAAGGCTTGTTTCCATCGCACAGCCAAACAAAGCTCTCCCAGTCTTGTTGACTTTGCACCCTGAACACATGTAGGCTTATGCTTTAAGTGCAGACTTCTGTTTGTGTTTAACTGCTTGTTTATAGCTTCTCCTTGCTCCAGTAATGTTTATGTTTTTCCTGTCATGGTGCTCAGAGTTAGTGTTTCTTTTGGTACTTCATCTTAGGCCAGATAGGGGTCAATTTAAAAAGTGTCTCTCAAAGATGTGTGACCTTAATGGAGTGTATTTAAAATGCACTGAGCTGTTACATTTAGCTTTAGCTCAAATTATTAAACTTGCATTGTAAGTTCACTGCCATTTACCCTACACAGATCCTCTTTGTTTGAAAGTGCTTTGCATTGAGAAAGTCTGAGTCAAAACTATGAAATAGTAGAGAAATACAGTAAAAACCTAGAACCCAAAGGTAGGGTAAAAGCCTCTCCTTGTTGTCAAATTGGCCCGACAAGAAAATTTTGCCACTTATGACTTTCTCTTGGCCCATTTAAAACAGTTTGTCCACCTGTAAAGTGCAAAATTTTAATTAGAATGTTGCACTCCAGAATTGCATTTCTGTAAGTTATTAGAAGTAGAATTTGGTTTGATTAAGTTTTGAATTGGAGATAAACTGGAATTTTTAACTTGTCAAATTTTCTTGTGCGTTTAATATTTTATCAGTGTGAGGTTCAACTGTCTTTTTTTCTAGTGTATTACAGAACAAATGTCAAGGAATTTGTATTTATATTCTCCACTGTTTGTACACTCAAATACTGTATTTAAAACAGTTTAGACATTTGGGAATTACTATTTGTTTGCATTTTATTTTTATTTTTTTTACCGTCTTAAAATTACATCAATGTTACATTTTAGTATTTCTCCTGGAAAAATGTTTTGTCAAAGTAGAACACTGCCTTACACTAAAATAAAATGACAAACAAATTTCTTGTTTATTTGTTCATTTTTTCTTGGTTACATTCAGCACAGAAGAGACAAAGGGGGAGAAACAATGGCTAATTTATAGCTTTAAGTGTGTACACAGTGTAAGCTTAAAAAGTTTGAACATTGAATGATTCACCTAAACAGCAAAGATGATCATGCACATGAAATAAGAAGTCTGGACATTTGTTCTGTGTACATGTGCAAACATGCATATCAAGGCTGAATGATTTTAAAAAAATAATATATATATATTTTTTTTTACAATATTGGGATTGTAATTTCAGCAGCAATTATTTTTAGGTTCCACGTCTTTTGTATTATTCAACAAACAAGCAGTGAATCATTCAATATTATAACCAGATAAAATGTTTTGATTGAGAAAAACATATTAAAACAAGAAAAATCAGATTTTCATTATTCTAGAAAAAAAAAAAGATATGTGCATCATGCATGTGGGATCTTATTGCAGGTAGGATCACACATGCATAATGCACATGGCATAATATCTCTACCGCAAAAATTTGTTAAACTGGTATTTTGACACATTTCAGGTTACAGAAATATTGCACAGTGCAATTTTAAAAAGCAGTGAGACATATTGCAAATGAATTGATTGTCAGTTAATTGCCCAGGCCTTATGTGTCCCGTGTTTCTGCTGAATTTGACAGCTGGTGCTTTTAATAATATTATTAAGTTTTAATTTATTTTATTGATTTTTTTATAATTAATCCACTTTTAGTATTACCATAAATAAAGAAACCAGTAAGTCAATTAATATAAGGAACTAAGAATTATTTGTCAATTACTTTACACAGCAAACTGAACCAAAACAGCACAGACACTCAATGCACATAAAACAAGAAACTGTTTTTTTTTTGTTTGAAACAAAGGGGGGCAATGAGTCAAAATCACCCTTTAAAAGGTTAACTTTATGATTAAATACTGTATAAATACATGAAGCATTAGTGTATAACAGAGCGATTTTGTACCCAAGTAGGAATATAACCTGGCACTGCTTTTGTCAAAGCTCCATGTTCCTGGAAATGTCGCTGTTTTTCAGTACACAGCACTCACACAGGTGAGATTTATCAAACTATCGTGACAGTCACGAAGAGAGCATTATGAAGCTCTACGTTGATGAGACGCCTGTTTCGGTAGCTGCTGGTAAAAACAAGCGTGTAACGGTCCCTTGACCCTCGTGTCTTTTCACAGCTTAGGTTACTTGTTTCTCTCCTAATATCTGGCAACCCTGGCCAAACTGCGACAGCGCCAATGGCAGCAAAACATAACTGTTACAGGCGAGGAGGATGACAGCAATAAGGTGAGATGAGCAGCGTTTGTATTTAGCACTGGCAATGCTAAACGTGCAGATTATGTAGAGATACATGTCGTGTGGTGATGGTTTAACACCTGTCAGTGATATTAAATAAACGTCAACTTTATCTCAAGTTACTGTAGTATTCCGGCTAAACGTTAGCACACGCTCAGCCGCTAAAGCTAACTATTAGCAACCTGACGCTGAAGTTAGCCTGTGGAGCCACTCAGTTGGCTATAATTACTGTGTTCGCTAACCACCTCGTCCGGCTACAGTTGAAATAAGACACATATGTTGCCTGACAACTTGACAGTTAGCCGAAGCGTACAATAAAACTCATCTTATCAATGCCTAGTCATGGACTCACAAAATAAACCATAGTTGGCCGATTAGTTTGTGTAGCTAAACGTTGACTCTTCAGCTTGCTAAGTAACGGTAAATGCTAGTTTGCTAATGTGTGCTAACCGTATCTCTGGGCCTAAGGATGTCAGAGCTGTTATCTCCAAATAAAATTAAACCACAAATATGACGTCGTGTGCAGTATGAATTTTATCGTATATTTCTAATAAATGTATTATAAGTATGACATTTCTTGTATTTTCATACTGTTTAACCTTCCTCCATCCCGTCCCTGTGAGCTCATGATGCTGCTGCTAGTGATACTAAGTACTTCAGTTTTTTTTTTAACTTGCATGTGAAATAGTTGATAAATGCAACTATAGCCACAACTTATGCTATTTCACCACTTCAGAGAGATTTCTGAGGACTCTCTGTCATTGGGACCAATTTAGTGTTTGAATCTGAGGCACATTCGTGTGGTTTGCTGTTTAGTTCAGGCTGAAATGGTTAGAAATGAAATAGTTAAATCCCAGTTGTTCGTTGTGGTAACGGTTAATGTCACGCAGCTAATTTGGCTCCATTTTATTTTTTGCCATGGAATATTTTAGTTAAGATGAGTTTAAACATACTATATAGTGCCTTTAATGATGTGAAATACTATTTTAAGTAATAAAGCAGATTGATGTGCCTGTACAAGTTAAATTAGTTTTTAAAAAATAAATGTGCTTAATGCATGGTGCAATATTTGAAAGTAGTATATACTTTTAGGACTTGGAAAAAATAATTTTATGATATGTCCCTGGTTATGATTTTTCATGTAGACATACAATGGAAACAGCCTTATGTTTTGTATTTGAGGTGGAGCGCAATAATTTTTTTTAATTCGGATTTGAGCATTTGCAGTAGTTATCAAGTGTTATTTGTCCATATATTAACAAAAAAAAAACAACTAATATTTTATTTCAAAATAGGAAAATATATGACAACTTACTGAAAGAGCATATCTGTTTGGCTTTGAGCATGACTGTTTTTGCCCACTAAAATAACTTATAAAAATCCCTCTGTGAGTGATGAGCCAAGCATAAATTTAATGTTGCATCAAAGCTTTTTTGTTTGTAAGCAATTAAGGCTGGTGAGAACTATACCATAGTCACATAGAGGATTTTGAGTCAGTATTTTTGTTGAGATTGCATGAAATAAACAGTGGAAAAAGTAAATGAAACACTTGTATAGTGTTTAACAGCCAGGTTTCAGTCCTGACATTGTGGCAGGAAAGATGTTGCTGGTCTTAAGTAAAACGTTGCTTTCGGCTTGTGTGTTTATCCATGTTGCATTCGGTCATTGAACTGTCTCATGATTTGTTGGATCAATCTCGAACACTGGATGCTAAAGTGAATCCTGAATTTGTCAGTTGTAACTTCAAAATGTTTGACCAGACAAGAAGTAGGTATAGCCAAAAGTGACCGCTGTTCAGTTTTCCCCTGGTTTATCCTGATGGATACTATGTAGGGTCACCGATGTAAAAGATTACTTCAGGGCCCTGCTTCACTTGTTGCTATGAAACAGAAATACACGAGCCTGTGCATGTGCAGAGATAGTCTGGAGGCCTTGCTGAGTCTAAGCCTGTGAATCTGGAGGTGGAGGAGAGGATCTGCTGGCTCCCGTAAACATGTATCGATGTGATCATGCAAGTTGTGATCAGCAGTGATACACTGCTCTGATGCTGTAGCCCTCAAAATATCTATTAACCCCCAAAGGTTTTCATGGAGATCAGCGTTTTTTTAAATCAACCAGTGAAGATATTGCCTTTAAAATATTATGTGCTGTTTCAGTACACGGACAACATTGTAGTTAGAAATCCCAGCAAATGCATTGCCTTTCATTTTTTATACAGACATCCAGTAATCCAGATTAACATCTGTTTTCTATAGTTCTCATTGGTCAGCACTGATAAAGGTCTAAGTAACGTCATCTTTTTATTGCAAATATGCTGCCTCAAGAATTTTAGTGTAGAGTTGTAGTGTAGCTGTAAGTGTTCTGCATTTACCGACTGCCTGAAGAGAGATGATGAGCTGTGTTTGTGTTAGTCGTGACTGGTAAAAAGGAGTTAGCTGATGACAAGGCTGTGTTGCTAAGCAACTCACATCATGGGCTGCGCCTCTTGAAGCTTGCAGCCTGCTGTATTCTGCTCTGCAAGACTGAGGGAGAGTGCAATGCAGTCTAGTGTGTCTGTTCATTAGCATACTTGTTATTAAGATTATATGATTACCGATAACTACATGTAAATACATATGGATCTTGTGCCTTAGGCTCTCCTGAACCCTCCTCTTCTTTACCTTAAAACAGATTTGATCCCTGAGGAATCCTGTTCAATTTAGATTGTCTGTCAGAGGGCAGGAGGCGCAGGGATACTCTGTTCAGCCCACACTTTGTCTCAGGTTGTGTTAACTCTTGCGCTTACCTCGTGTGCGTCTGCATTGGATGCTGCTTACGACACCACGAGAGCTTCTGTGCTCATAGGAGCAAGGACTGTTCTGCAGTACATTAACACATTTTGTGGAGGATGAGAGGAAGTCCTAGTTCAAACAAGTAAGCCTGACAGACAGGGACATTGGATGAAGACTGTGTTGTCCATTTTTAATTTAAATAAAAAATTTAACTGTGTTTATATAACCACGATGCAGAGGAGGATCAGTGTTGAAATTTTATTGCTATACATTATTGAGCACTGATTGTTGCCAGGGAATACATTTAGACAAACAATAATTTACCAGTATTTTGATAAATATGAAAACATTCCAAATATAATACCAGTGATGTTTATTGACTATTGAAAATGTTTTCAATCTATTTGAGAATATTAAGTTTATTTTAATATGTTTTCACTTCTGTCATTTATTTTTGCACCGCCACATAATTTTATCATTTATTGATTCATTATTCATAGATATATTTATTGATAACGAGGGAAGAGTTGTTAAATTTTCTATACATTTGCTGCTTGCTCTTTTTAAAGGCTTGTAAAAATAAAATGACTTGAATATTAATCAATTTATATTTTAAGTAAGCAACAGTGTTTCTTCTTTGAAGAGAATTTCTTCTTAAAATGCGAAAACATTTGGAAGAAAATGGAATAAAAATACTAAGAATCATAGATTCCTGCTTATGATTATGGAGAATAGAATTGAAAAGTCATCTTCATCAAAGTTCAGTCCTAATATCTAATGCCTGGTTTATTTGGAGAAGGTAACGGGATAAATAATGTAATTATCATGTGCTGATGCTATTACCACCTAGCAATGGTTATTATTTCAAAGTATTCTTTGTTTAAAAAAACAAAACAAAAAAACTAAATTTTTTGATAATGCTTTTACTGCAGCTAAAACACCTCCAAAAAACAAATCTAAAATTTAAGCCATGAATGCCAAACCAAAGTTTGAGTGTTAAATGAATTAATCGTTCTGCTAACATAAAATCATTGGTTGTAAATTTGGAAACATAATTGGTTTGTGTGACATTTAACATTTGTCTGAAAACAGAAGTGACAGTCATATAAGAAGTGTCATCTGCAGACGTGCAAATGAAACAAATGAATAGACTTGATCGGTTTGCAAACCACAAACACCAAAACCTAGTCAGTTTGAGAACATATCAACCTCCATATTCAGATCAGTACTTTCCCTGCACTTTTATTTTGTGTCATTTCTTTATTTGAATAAGTGTCTAAAATGTTCCATTCCTCTGATTAACTGTCAATTCACCCAGATAGCAGAGTTTGGAGAATTTATTGGTTGAATAGAGTAAATTGGGAAGAGTAAAAGACTTAAAGACTAAAAGCACACTTATTAAGGTGTGCTTTTGAAATGCCTGAATTTGTTTTATTGTTCATGTTATATTTTCCTCCATATATTGTTTTTAAGAAATTTATTTTGGCTTTTTTACTTTTCAGGTTATCTACTAGTAATTTCTAGGCTGCGATAAAACTCAAAACCTGTGATACCATTTGACTAATACAACACAAATTCTGTATCCATCTGCTTTTCAGTGCACAACCATAGAGGAAGCTGGGGACAACCCTTGACTTTCACTTGGCTTCTTTGGCTGATGCACTGTATTGGATTTTTGTAGATATCCATTATGCCGGAATTTTATGATTCAGACGATATGATATTAGTAAGATGCAAATGTAGTTCTGACTAAAGTCCTAAGAACACGCTTAAAGATTTAAAGAATGAGGATAAAGAAAAAGACTTCAGCTGGCGTTGGTCTGTTGGTCTTTTCTAAAACTCCACAAACTTGCTAATAATGATAATTAACTTTAGAAGCTAATATTTGCCAACACAGTTATAATGTGGATAATATTGTGCATCCCTGGTGAAAACTTTTAAATTGTATGAAAAGAATTTAACAGTTTAAAGGTGGACTTTTAACAAGTCTGTGAACATCATAACCATCCAAGGTAGACTTGCCACATGCTCCGAGTGTAAAATGATAAATGCTTCTGTATGTGCTTCCTCAGAAGGCACAAGTTTTTTTGTTATCAAACTCGTTTTAAGAACCAAGACTACGTTAAAAACCTATGGCTGACCGCATCTATCTGGGATGCCTGTTGAAATGCCTGAATGTATTTTGTGTTCTGGCAGAGTAGGGCCCTATGAAATCCATTTTATTTTTTTCCAAATTCTGTTTTATTTTTTTCAAAACTCTGTTTTTTCCATTTTATTGTTTTGGAATTTTATTTTTTATAGGGATGCACGATATTGGATTTTTGCCAATATCAGATATGCCGATATTTTGAAACAAATTTTTGGCCAATACCGATATTTAATTACATTTTTTCCACTGTTAAAAACACCAATTCTATCATGGACTACCATTTTTTTTTTAAATATTAGTAGTCTATTTTTGTACAAACTGACAAAACATTTGATTTTTATCAGAACTGAAGGATATATTGTTTTGTTTTGTTTTTTCAAATACAGCCATATACTAATGACAAACTTACAGTAATGTCTTTGGGTTACATGTGTATTACATGCTTTTATGTATTTTTAACAGTACAGCCTAAGTCATCTGCATTTTTGAGGGCAGTAAGCAGCAGCAAAATAACCTGCTGACACTGAGCTCCACAGTGCAAAACAGAAATAGCTTATAAATTTAGACTGATTCTCCTTATTACTCAGCCGGTTTGCAGGATGGCTCCCTGAGATACTCCTGACAGGGCTTTAAATAACAACAACAACAAAAGATTCTTAAATGCAAAAAAAATCTAGCTATAGTTCAGAGCTTAATTATGATTCTAAATTTCCGAGACTCAAGATGAACAGAAATAAACCTTCAACTAAAGTAGTTCTCCTGATTCTGCTTTAAACAGCACAAACTAACTAAGCAACCAAGTTCAATGGGCATTTCACTGTAAACAGCTCTGTAACAACACAGTGACACAAACATCTCCAATGCTGGACACACCTTTGTGCACCTTCGAGTGTGCACGGGAGATGGCACACAGAAGTCCGTCATTGCTTTTGCCATGTTTCACGCGTGTCACGTAGGACAACATGCACATTCTTTTTATCTCTATTTTCAATGTCCCAAACATGTTATCAAAAGCGGTTGCAACTGCGGTTGCTGAGTGAGCACTCCTGTGAGTGTTTGAGTGACAGGCTTTTTAAGAGTGAAATCCACATCTATCGACGGAGGCAGTGAGGCTAAACGTGCTAACAGGACGGACACTTGATATCCATATATCTGTGGTGAAGCTAATATGTTCAGCTTTACTTTTAATTTTTTGTCACAGAAAGCTTTCTGTGTTTATCTCTGCGCTTGTTTTAATAAAAGAAAGGTGGCCATTTCTGACAAAAGTGCTGCTGTGGCTAATTTGTGGCTAACAACTCTACCCACAACCAAAGAGTGCCACAGTGACGTGATCTGATTGGTAGAGCTTGTTGTTTCCTGTGATATTAGGCTCTTAGCTTCAACTACTAAATTGAATGCCTGTTGAAAACGGGTTAAAACTGTTGAGTTCTGTGGTAGTACTATACATATTAGGGGTGCACCGATCGATCGGCCAAAATGAGTATCGGCACCGATTTCCTTAATTTTAGGAGATCGGCGATCGGCCGATCCTTGTAAGTAAGATCGGTGGATAAGATCGGTTTCATATGCCCCTACCTACTAAAATGTGAAAAATGAAAGAATAAAGGAACTGAAATAATTTAGTAGTTTGGACAGCAATGCTTTAAACTTTTCATTTATATTTGAGAGAACTACCTCATGTGCAGTTAAAACAACAAGTTTGTATTGTTTCACAGGTATTGTTCAATGTTATTCAATAAAGTAAGATTGGAACATTGAAGGTGTGTGCTGTCAGTTATAAAAAAATCGGTATCGGCCAAAATCAGAATCGGCAGGTCAGGCTTTTTAAATATTGGTGATCGGTGATTGGCCAGAAAATTGCAATCGTTGCACCCCTACCACATATACCACCACATCAGCCAACAGAAAAATTAAATCAGTATCCAGGTTTCAACTTTTAGAGGGCATTCACTATGCATATTTCTAAAACAGAATATAAGATTCAATTACTGCTTAAATGTCAAGATTTGGATTATATCTGGTAAAAAGTACTTAGAAATTCCAGTATACAGATATTTTCAGCTGGAAAATGTGGTCTTGGGGTTTAGTACTCATTAAGAATTACTTGAATGAATTTGCAGGCTAACAAATAGATACATTAGATTACTTTATTCTGGTAGACTCTTTTATCTTTATCTTTAGTGAAGCTAAGAAGTACATGCTATTAATATAATCTTTCCTTTGTGTCCCTTCTTTCAGGATTTAATTGTTTGATCATTTCCTGCCTGCAAAAGAGAGACTGCGTTCCTTTGACCTGACACAAAAGAGCCTTTAGTGCTCAAGTCCGACATTTAGTATGATTCCTTGGCTGAGGTGGAGGTGAGGAAGCATGGGGTGGAAATCTGAGGTGTCCAGACAAACCTGATGACAGTATGGTCAACGGTGGAGAAGCTCAAAATGGAAAAACGCCCATGGAGGGAGGAGAACATTGACTTAAGCAAGGTGCAGCACGCCACTGACGATTCTGAGGATGGAAGCAGCTCAGAGAGCGAATCAGAGGAGCAGAAACAGCAGAAGGCTCAGGTGAGCGGCAGCAGGTGTAAGAAGAGAGAGCCCTTGGCTGTCACAAAACCGCATCGACAGCTCTGCCGCTCTCCATGCCTCGACCGTCCTAGTTTTTCCCAGAGCAGCACTTTGCAAGATTTCCGTGAAGATGAGAGCAGCACAGGACAAGGGGTCAAGCCCACCAGCGACAAAGAGTACCAGACTAAGATGGACTTTGCTTTGAAGTTGGGCTATTCTGGAGAGCAGGTGGAGACTGTACTCAACAAGTTGGGGGCTGCTGCACTCATTAACGATGTTCTTGCTGAGTTAGTGCGGCTTGGAAACAAAGTAGAGCCTGAAAGTCAACCCTGCAGCAGTACAGCAACATCAATATCACGGTCCCCCTGTGTTAAAGAGACTGTTAGTCCCGAGGCTTCAGTGGAGGATGACTCTGTGGATACCTACGATAACCTCCGGCCCATCGTCATTGACGGCTCAAATGTGGCGATGAGGTCAGACAAACAAACATTCATCCATGTTTAATCTGCATGTATGTCTGCACTTTTCACTATTGGATTCTTTTTTGAGATATAACCAGACCTTAAAGCACACTGTTTTGTTTTCTAGCCATGGAAACAAAGAGGTTTTCTCTTGCCGTGGTATCCAACTTGCAGTTGAATGGTTCTTGGAGAAAGGGCACAAAGACATCACTGTATTTGTCCCAGCCTGGAGAAAGGAACAGTCGAGGCCTGATGCTCTCATCACAGGTAGTAAAGCACTTCTTTTCAGGCAGTTGGTATTTTGGTTTAGCTAGTACTTTGTTTGTTGCACAGGATAGTTTCAGCCATCAAGTTGCATATTATAACATGACCAAAGCTGGACCATGTCCTGTTGTGTTTATCCAGATGTTGGTGCAGGGAAACTTAACACAGTGCAATAACTGATTTAAATAACTTTATGAATTCCACATAAGGTATGTGGAATACATAATATGTGTTCTTTATGTATGATTGTATGTATGCCTGCTGGTACTTTTCAGAATATGTTAGATGATAATAATGATCTTTATTTAGACTTGGAAATCATTGAGGGCCCTCATTAACAATGACGTGCAAATAAAAGAACAGAATGCATTATAAGCAAAAATATATCAAACATGTTTTAAAGGATAAAAACAGTAATAAGTTAAAAAAAAATCATTCATAAATGGAACAACAAAGTCAATTACAACAGGTGCAATCAGAGGATAAGCAATTAGCAATTAAGGATCTGAAATGCCCCAAACAAACCAGTTCTTTGATTTTTAAAGCACTTTGTAGTGAGTTCCAAGCAGGCGGTGCAAAGAAGCTAAACACAAGAACAGTAGTTATGAGCTCCAGAGGACCAGACAAGTAAGGACAAAATATAAGAGGGAATAATTTTAGATATTGTTGTGTTAGAATGGAATAAGCTTAAATAAAGAAATATTCATTAACATTAATAGTAACCCATAACTTCTGTTTCAGATCAGGAAATATTACGCAAACTGGAGAAGGAAAAGATCCTGGTTTTCACTCCATCTCGGAGGGTTCAAGGCAGGAGAGTGGTGTGCTATGATGATCGCTTCATAGTGAAGCTGGCTTATGATTCTGATGGAATTATTGTGTCAAACGACAACTACAGGGACTTGCAAAACGAAAAGCCAGAGTGGAAGAAGTTCATAGAGGAGCGTCTCCTGATGTACTCGTTTGTCAATGACAAGTAAGAAACCATGGAGCATTCTTATAAAAGATGAGTAATATTAAAATGCAGTGTAAAGCTTTTTACCCAACAAGTAAAAGCATGTGAATTACTTTATAAAGTGATATATCTCTTAAACTACATTGTAGAATGTTTGTATATCAAGGCTGCTTGGTAGTAAAAGTGATTTATTTAAAATATTTAACTGTGACAACTTGTCAAGCCATTGTATTTATAACCTCTGCTAACTGGAGAAATTAGGAGATCAAGTTTGGATTTCTTCTTTTGGCATGAGGTCTTAGAGCTAGATGTAAGTAATCTAGCACTGAATAACTTCTGAATGTCTGTGTGCAACAGGTTTATGCCACCGGATGATCCTTTGGGAAGACACGGTCCAAGCTTAGAAAATTTTCTCCGTAAGCGTCCTGTTGTTCCAGAGCACAAAAAACAACCTTGCCCCTATGGTAAGTTCCTGTAAATGTTATTCAAAAAGAATTTCTAAAACAGTGTTTGTTTGTTTTTTTACACAATGAACGCTAAGTCCTTTTAAAATTTTACTGACTTTATCTATCCTTTCTTTAAACAAAGGTAAAAAGTGCACATATGGACACAAGTGCAAGTACTATCATCCTGAACGTGTCAACCAGCCACAGCGCTCAGTGGCTGATGAACTGCGAGCCTTTGCCAAACTGTCTGCGGTGAAAACGATGAGTGAGGGGGCTCTAGCTAAGTGCGGTACCGGTCCAGCAACTGCAAAGGGGGACAACAGCTCAGAGGCCAAACGAGTGGCGCCTAAACGTCAATCTGACCCCAGCATTCGCTCAGTGGCCTGTGAACCTCCTGAAGCACTGTCCGCTGTTCGGAAGTCTGAGACAAATTCAGTGCCTTCCCTTGTGTCTGCTCTCAGTGTGCCCACCATGCAGCCCGCCAAGAGCCACGCAGCTGGTGCCTTGAACACACGATCAGCCAGCAGCCCAGTGCCAGGTTCTCTGCAGTTCGCACACAGTTCTCTGGAGCACATGTCTAGTGTACAGTACCCTCCTATTTTAGTTACAAACAGTCATGGCGCTTCTGTTACATACAGTGAACAGTTCCCAAAGTATGACTCAGTAAGTGACCATGGCTATTATTCACTGCACAGTGATTTTTCAAATATGAGCATGAGCAGCATGCACAATGTCGACAGTTTCTGTAGCATGGAGCACGAGCATGGTGTGTATCAGAGAAATCCCAGCCACTGCCCTGAATCCTGCCTCAGCCACTCGAACAGCGACTCGTTCTCTTCTTATGGAGACCTGTATCCAAGCTCAGTTGACAGTAGCTTGGAGGAGAGCATGAAGGGGCAGCAGCAGTCGACCGCACAAGCTAGGATGCAAGCATTCTCCCACGGGTTCCGTCATGAAGTGCTAACCAGGGTGCAAAGTTATGGACCAGAGGAACCCAAACAGGGCCCGCGTAAGCAGCAGTCTGGGTCTCACCTAGCACCCCATATCCAGCATGTTGCTGTGGGAGCCAGGTCTAGCTGTCCTGGAGACTATCCCCTTACTCAGAGTGTCCTCCCACCTCTGTCCTCACAGCCCACAAGGTCTCTAGGCATGACTCGTATGGATAGCATATCAGATTCAAGGCTATATGATAGCAACCCAATGAGACAGAGGAGACCGCCACTGTGCCGTGAGCAGCACGCCAGCTGGGACCCTCTGCCATGTGGTAATGAGTCTTACGAATATCATTCATATCCATTGAGCAACAGCCTGATGCCATGCTGTGAGCGGGTGATGGTCCGCAGCATGCCAGAAAAAATGGAACAAATCTGGAACTCACCATGGGAGACGCCGTCTGCAGCTGAACACCAAGAGCGGTACGTCATCCCAGACCACCAGTATCAAACATATCGAAACCTTTGTAACATCTTTCCTGCTTACGTAGTCCATTCAGTTATGGAGAAGAACCCTCATTTGACAGATCCACAACAACTCGCAGCTGTCATCGTAACAAAACTGAGGTCATGCCATTGAGCTCTCAATCTTATTTATAATGATGGATATGACAAAGGAAATTTTATTGATTGCAAAGATAGGCACTTGTTTAATTTTGCTGCAGTTGCAACATCTGCCCTCAGGAGTTTTTTTTAATGTGTCGGGTAGAAATCTGGCTATCAGATTTTGTATCACTAAGGTGAGATAGAAGTAATCAGAATAGAGAAGGTATGTCTAACAAGTTTATCTTAAATTGTAAGATGTTTCACATAAGAAAGCTACAGTTTTATATGAAGTTTGGAGCAGTTACAATGAGGTAAAACCTTTTTAAGAAATCTGATTCATATTACACATTCATAACACCTGAGCAGGAGCTCTATTGCAACAAATTTTTAATGAACTGAACTTTAGTTCAATGTTAAAAAACAACCAAAAAAACCCAAATAGATTAGCTTTCTAACAATAAGCATGTCTGTTAAACACCCCTAAGATTAATTTTGCATGAGTTCTTGGTAATACTGATTTGATTACAAGAAAATCTGCTTAAATCCCCAAAATATTTGTGTCAATAACTGGCTCTTCTCATATGTTACACTTCTATACTAACTAGCTACCTAGCTTAGCAACTGCTATAAATTTCAGCTTGTTTATTTCTTATGTACAGATGAGGATGCAATTATTTAGTATTTAGTATTTCCTAAGTGCTGTTAAACAGAGCAAGGAATTTTTAACACAACTTTTTTAAACATCCTTGTTTGATTTTGGAAAGCATGATGACACCCATAAAGAAGTGTGCCAAAATGTGGACCCTTTCCAACTTTTAGTAATGGAAACGCAAATAAACCTTGTACCAAACTAAACTGGACTGCTCAGTGGAAACAAGTGAAATGTTAGCTCACGCCAAGCTGACTAGTTGGTAAGCATTAGTTTTGTTAGGCTAAGCTTAGTGTGTACATTGTTTCCCTAAATAAGAGCACCTTCAAATTTGATGATGACTTATAGCTGCTACTGTAGGTAACTGATGCTATCAGGCTAATTTTGATAGCAGTTGTTAGGCTTGTTAGCTGATATAAGGAGAGCAGTGAAAGCACTAAAGGGATTTTGAAAAAAAAAGAAAATGTATAATCAAAAAACTTGAATTGAATAAAGGTTAATTTGTGAAACAAGATTTCAGCTACAACACAGTGCACACAAGAACTTTTTGCACATTTGCCTGATGTAAGAGTAGGCCACCATTCAACATCATGTAGCTTTTGGAAGATCTTGTTCAGGTCCTGTGAATGTGTTATTAATGGCATCTCAAGTGTTTCTGGTGCAGTGGAACTAAAGATAATCATGCTTTGGTCTGCCTCTGCTGTAAATAATTCTTGTGACTTTTTTGTGCATTAATTCTGAAGATAAGTCAAAGGGAGGTAGCCACATACCTCACAGCATGAACTATGACATTTAATGGCCTTATATCTGAATGACCTCACGCTTTAGTCATTGTCTAATGGGTTTCAATGAAAGTCTTTGTCATTGAAGCCACCTATTTTCAAATGTAAAGCACTATCTCAGTATCTAAAGAGATATATTTTCTCAGCCTCACTTAACAAAGCTACTATTTTGGTAGAATTTGACAGTGCACAAAGCAAGCCAAATAGGAGATTTGACTTGTAAACGTGCACATTTCTATGTACATGTAATCACTCAAAAGCCATTATTTCAGAGTCATTTATAAGCTGCTAAATAATGCCAAAAAAAGAATTTATATAGTGTCAGTATTCTGCATTACTTTACGGTTATGGTTCACAGAATTGATTGGATTATGTTAAAAATTAACGTGTGTTTGGATTATTTCCTATGGTGTATTATCCAGTTACCAGTCTGGTTTTATTGGATGCTACATCCAAGATTTTCCTACTAACGTATTTGTCATTTTTGTGTTGATTCTTTTCAATGTAAAGGTATTCAAAGCATCTTTGTTTAAAACAGTAGCTCTAATGGACTCCTTCAAGTTGTCAGTGGAGCAGTTTATTTAAAGGAGCAGGTAAAGTCTCTTTCAGAGACTACTTTTACATGCACTCAAGTCTTCTGGTATTTTACAGGCAAAAACTAGGTTCCCTGATTAGTTTAAGGCATTAGGAGAAACCTCTGATGAGTGTGACCATCGATAGAGCATCAGCTGGTTGGTAAAGATCAGGCTAATGCAGTGAATCTGGAGTGGTTGGACACTTTTGTGACCTAAACTGATTTAGGATAGTTTGCTTTTTTTATGTGCATGTAAACGTAGTGAAACTTTTAGAATTGATTTCACTGAGCTGTAATGTCACTTCCATAGGGACACGTTGTAGAAATGTACTTTCAGAGGTGGGAACAGTGCTAACCAACACAGTTTAAATGCTTGCACAAAGATTTCTGACACAGACTGATTATTACATGATAATACATTTGTCAGATAAAGACAGGATTCTGGCTGTTACAGGTAAGCCTCTGAACGAGTTAAATATGGCACTCATTTTAAGATATTTTCTTCATTTAATTAATTGACATTAAAAATGAAGTGAAAGCTAGTAGGTATATTAGATGTAATTTACTGAATGGATTTTTTGGGAGGCTGTATTGTTCAAATATTGTACAAACACATGCAGCCAGTCTCCAAGGATCATGAAAGGGTTTGGCTGTGCCTTGCAGCACATTGCTCTCAGGATGCTTTCGATTTTTCTAATTTTTAGTCTTGCCCTGCCAAAAACCAGTGGTTACTGGCAAGAGTAGTTTGACTTATTAGTAATATATTTTGTGAAAATCCTACATGTAACATGTAGTATCTTAAAGTTAGTTATGTACAGCTGAAACGTAAAGACGGCATTGCAAAACTTTGTATTTTTGTGTAAATGCTTGTTAAGCACCTTGAGTTCTCTGAAATTGAGCTAACAAGGGTGGGCTTTACGTGATGCATCTTTCTTCAGATGAAATAATTGGTGAGCTGGCTTGATGAAAAAAAAATCCTCAAAGACCTCTACATTTTCATGAAATGTGAGTGGAGGTTGTTGGGAAAGTTGAGGCCTTGGGATATTTATCACAACAAATTCATTGCGCCTTTGGTAAAAAAGACTCCCGTGGAGGATAGACTGGTGTTTCCTTGGTCTGAGCTCCTCCAGGAGCCTCCTCTCTCCTCCATCCTTGCCTCCTCCAGGCGCATTTAAGGAACTGAAAGATACTTCATCATGGCGGAGGAGAACAATTTTTGAGTCAGTCAAGGAGAGAGGATGGACAAAACTTTGTAACGAGAAGCACCCATTTTATCCCCTGCAAGGTGGTAAAGTCAAACCTTTATTAGCTAGTGAGGCACATCCATGCTCTCCTGAGGATCTCCATCCTTTATGTCAGTGATCCATTACCTTTCCTCTATTCCCACCCTCAGAACACACTTTACATTTTACCTACTATTGCAGGTTTGTTTGCAGCACGTAAAGCCCACCCTAAAGGCAGTATTATGCTTTGAGTGTGATTAAAGGGAAATGCCACTTATTTTTTATGATTCAGCATTCAGGCCTATGGTTTAAAACAAACATCAATTAGTAGTTTTAGTGTTTTATTTTAAGTAATTATTAAGACGAAACAGAAATTAAGAAAGTTCCTTCATTGACGATGAATGGAGCTGCATAAAACAGCACACTTCTTTCTAATTAGGAAATTATAACAAATTAAGTTTAAAAGCAAATATTTTAACTGAGTGGTATTGCTCTTTAATGGAGTTTATTCTGACTTTGTCTCATTGGTGGTGCATCAAAAATATATAGTTCTTTATAATGTTTAGGTACAACCATGGTATATGAACAGACATAAATGAAAAAAAAAAAAAACATTTGAATGTGTATAGCCCAAAAGAATTTTGGGCTTTGCTGACTTTGTTTTTTCATGAAAAAAGACGAGGCCACTTTAGGCCAGCTGTCTGTTCATGAGAAGGTGAAACAAACTGCCTAATGTTTCTACATGTGAAACAATCAGATTGCAAGGCTGCTGTCAAGGTTGTTTCTGGCATTTGGCTAAAAGTTTGCGTGCCATCCTTTTCCTTAGGAAAGTTCTATGATAATTAAATGTCCAAATCCCCAAAGCACTAAATGCTCTTGCTGATGATAAAATGAAACTCAAAGTAAAAATGTGACCTCAAATTGATGATAAAAATCAACAGTATCCATAAAACAGGTTCACCTCCTTGGATGTTTTATTCTTGTTTTTTTTGTTGTTTTTTTTTGAGTCAGTCATGGTCAGTGTAACTCGATTTCTTTGACCAAAAACCCTAAACTATTTCTGTGTAGCTTTGGCTGTATGCTTCGGGTCTTTGTCCTGCTGGAAAAAAAAATCTCCCAAGTTGTGTAGTTCTTGCATTGCCTTCCAGAATTTTCCTTTATTTTGCCACATTCATTTAACCCTCTACTTTTACAGGCCTTCCAGGGCCAGCTGCTGAGAAGCATCCCCACAGCATGAATCACCACTGTCCTTCACAGTGGGGATGGTGGGTTTTTGGTGGTCTGCAAAACATACCATCTTGTCTCATGGCCAAAAAGTACCGTTTTGGTCTCATTAGACCAAAGAACTTTCTTCCACTGGACCATGGAGTCTCCAACATGCCTTCTGGTGAACTGTTGTCCAGATTTAATGAGTTTTCTTGAACAGTAGCTTTATCTTTGCCACTCTCCCAAAAAGCTTTGATTGGTGAAGAACATGGTCAACAGTTGTATGCAGAGTCCTTCCATTTCATCTTCTAAAGCTTGTAACTCCTTCAGAGTAGTCGTAGGTGTCTTCGTGGTCTCTCTCACTAGTCTCCTTCTCGAATGATCACTCAGTTTTTGAGGACGGCCTGATCTACGTGTGCCATATTCCTTCTATTTCTTGATGGATTTAACTGAACTCTGGGGAATGTACAGTGTCTTGTAAATCTTTTTTATATCCATCCCCTGACTTTTACTTTTAACAACCTTTTCTCTGAGTTGCTTGGAGTGTTCTTTTGTCTTCATGGCGTAATGGTAGCCAGGAATGCTGATTAACCATTGACTGGCCCTTCCAGAAGAACGTGTATTTATTTTAAAGTCACTCGAGACATATTTACCACACTCAGGTGAACCCCATTTCACTGCTTTTGAGACTACTAGCACCAATTAGATGGAGCTCTGGAATTAGGTCAGTCACTGACCGGGGTGAATAGTTATGCAGTCATTTAACATTAAATATTTTCATTTAATTGGCATTTCTTTGTAGAAATCCATTTTCACTTTGACATTGAAGAGAGTTTTTTGTCAAAAAAAAAAAAAAAAAAACCATCGACCATGACTGATTTATAAAATCAGTAAAAGGGTAAAACATCCAAGGGTGTGAATACTTTTATAGGCACTCTCAAAAGGACTTCTAGGGATGTGGATTTAATCTTTTAAATAGAACTGATTTGGTCTCAAATATTGAATAGTGAGATATTTCTGTTGTTGTGAACATTGGGATCTTCTATCACCCACATGAGCTCAGTTTTTCAACTAAATAAAACTATGTTTAGATCTTTGATAGATTCTGTAACAGTTGATGCTTTCATAAAAGCCAACACAGGGTTTAATTTTAGCTGCTGATTTGGCTCACAAGCATGTGTCTGTGTTACTATTCCTGCCAGAGTGCCACCTAGCAGCCACTTGTCTGTAATGAGATAAAATGCTCTCATGGACAATGTGGGCCTGACAAGTATCACAGCAATTCCTCTTTAAAACCCAGTGGCGTTTCAATGCAAGTCCAAATTGCTGAAATACTATTGTAGGGTGCTGTTCTTATCTTAAAAGTTTCACAAAGTCCACCTGAACATGTCACACAGGACTCAAATAGAAATGAGGTGATGTTGAATTAGTTACAAAACTCTGATTGTCTGATTCAGTTTCTTTACTTTTTATTTGGGAGTAACCAAATATTGAGCATGTTTTGGAGACTATTTTCAGAATGATCTGTGTTCTCTGGGTGATAGACTACTTTCGGGCCAAATAACTCACTATTTAAATTTTCCAATCCAGTAGTAAGGCGAGAACGGTGTTTCATTGTCCCCATCCTCTTTTTGTGCCGCAAACAACTAAGCCACAAATGTCTAGAATTGACTTTTGCTTGTTGATACAAATTGTATCTATACCTTGAATGTAACAAAATATGAAATGTATAATATGAAAATAGTTTTATTTAAATAACTTTGGGGAGGGGGGGGGGGTCAGTGCCGTAATGTTTGTGACACTGTGTGTCACTGGGAGTAGCCCATTGGTATGAACTAATTCTTACTGGGTACAGTAGTAAACTTACAGGGACACCTATGTGCTACATAAAAGTGCACAGATACCCTGTGTACAGCTGTAAGCATCATGTCCTCTGTGTAAATAGTCACACGTGTGTATATATAGAAACAGATCTGTAAACGTACCAGTTACTTAAGTTGTTCTAATACTTAGATGATTTCTGTGTTGTAACCTGTGCACCTTGGTAAAGTGCATCTATTTCCTCTGAATTTGTCTGCTTTATGCTATTTTAATGGGAATTTCAATATTTTTGAATATATTTTGCCTAATAAAACATGCCAAAGTTCTTCTTGGGTGGCTTTGTCAAACATAATTTCTTGTGGTTTAACACATAAAGGATTTTTTCCTCTACACGGTGTAAATGTAGTCACTGTACACCAAACAAATCTGTGTAAGGCCCGATGGTGAAAGACTTAAAAGCACAACACAGGAATCTGTCACTGGCTGTCTGCTACATACAGACCTATGAGAAGCAAGCACAATGATTTGTGTTTGATGCTGAGAACATTTAAGGGACTAACACTGTAAATTTAAATAATACTCTTAGTCACAGATGGTATGGTCATAACGAGGCCAGTAGGAATTAGATTTCAGTTTTTACGCTTTTAATTCTGATGTTGTCAGTGAGTACTAACTTAAGTTCAGAATCAGTTCTTAATCGCTATGAGCACCAAAGTGAATTTTAATGTGCACACGCTATGATCATTTCAAATTTAAACAAAGTTCTATGGTGAACCCTTTGACGTCTTGCTTCTACTAGCACATCATTTATTTAGACGTTGACTTGTTGGTGTTAAAAATGCCACGACAAGAGGTGCACACATTTGAACATGACTGTACAGAGAAAACAGTGTAATACTCAGGTCAAACTACACTAACATTTTAAATAACACTTTGGTTGTTTTCTATCCTTGAAAAATGCAGTGGTCACATTTCTGAAGTGTTGAGGGTCTGCTGTTTGAGTAGACTGACATGTCAATGTACAAAGGGACACGTAAAGCAAGTATTTTTGTGTTGTGATGATCTGCAGTATTGTAATCCATGCTGAATGGAAAGCATTGCTTTTATAGACCAATATACACAAAAATAGATTATTTTGGGTCTGTGGGCTCAAACAAAATGTAAGTCTTAATGACAAAATGTGTTTCTCCGTAAATAAAGAAAACTTCTGTTCAAACTGTGTTTATCTCCTTGACTTGATTAAGATCTGAATTAATGACAAACCCTTTGAAAAAGTCGTAACTGAAGTTATAGGTAAAATATTTCTCAAATTTGTTAACTTGACCTACAGTGCTGTACACAACTTTTAGGCATGTGTGGGCTTAAAATTAGGCTGAAATAAGGCCTGTAATGATGAGTAAGCCCATCTGGGGGCACTGGCGGGTGGTAAGGCGGATTGACACAACCCAGGCTTTGCTCTGGATGTCCTCGGATATTACCAGGGGCATGGGAAAATAATCTTTTACAAAAATGAAGTCCATACCTTAAGGGCACAGTGAGAGGAGGATGTGGGGAGTAAGCATGGCCTAGGGCAGTAGTTCCCAACATGGGGTCCTGATACTTCTAGGAGGGGCACGGTCCCTGTTTGCTCTGATGTTGTCAAGATTAGGTGTGCATTTATGTTTTTAAAATCATGGCTAGACCATTAACATTTAAAGCCACAGACACAGTAACAGCTCGTTCTGAGCAGGGCTGAAACAGAGGGGTTTTTTATACATGCACAACACCAAACACTTCACAGGCATGTTTTGAGGACCTCTGAGATCAATACAGACTTGTTTTGAAGGGGTAAAATATGTGACCTTTAAATTTGAGAAAAAATTCAACATTTTTTAGATTATAGTTGTATATTTACTGGAAACCAAACTCAGAATCTCTGACTTCAATGTGGTAAATTAGCAAAAAGAAGCTGGAACTTTCCAAGTTTAAAATGTCATAAAATTTAACATTATAACCTCAACTATTTAAGTTCTTACATTGCCAAGTCAAAAAGTTCTAAAGAAACCAAACTGAAAGAAATGTTTGGATAATCCCAATTAACTGAAATGTCTCTTCTAAGTCCAGATGAGAATGATGATTTAATTAATCCTGGAAAAAAACAAAAGTTCTTGTTACTCAGTCCCAGTGAGAAGTATCATATGATCAGGCTTGCAGGGAAAAATGCTTCACCTGGTCTGATTTTCTTTCATGTAATCGGCAATACACGACTTTATAATCCCAAAAATTATACGCTTTGGTTCATGTTAATTAACTGACTTTTATAGTATAGTACATCGTGATGATGATAGTTATACATGAAGTTTTGGCATAACCTATTAAACAAGTAGATATATTAAGTTGAGATTTTGTCAATGAAGAACAATAGAAATCAATGTTTAATTTTTCCAAGTGTGCCCTCAGGGGACGCAGCTTTTCTTAATAGGAGGGTCCCTAGGGAACAAAGATTGGGAACCACCGGTTACTGTCCGAGCAGGTATAGGGTTGCAAAAAGCCCTTGGTCGTCCTGTGGATGTCCCAGAACCTGAAAACCCCCGGACCATCTCTGGGCCTATCACAAGGGGTGAAAAAGCCCAGACAATAGAAATGCCGTTGAGCATGACCTTGGCTGAATGACACGAGTGTGTCAACATGTATCGTCACTGACTCTGGCTGCCCCCCTGTCCAATCCAGCTCCTGGTTGTGGCACACAGGACCCTGTGATGAATCCTTACCCCCCTACATGCCTGAAACTCATGCACATGACTGTATACGGGTAAGCTGCATGCTCATGCTCTGTATGCAGTCTGCAACACTTAAGCCTCTTCTGTTGTAAATAGCTATAAAAATTGAACTGAGATATGGTTTGATTTATAATGGCATCTACTGTTTATTTAAGGAAGTTACAAATGCAAGGAAACTAAAGCTGCAGTCTTCTTTTTGGAATAACTTCCTCCAGACTCTGGGACCTTGATTTCCACATGAAATGCGAAATTCACTTAAATCTGAAAAGAGGACTTTGAACCACTGAGCAACAGTCAAGTGTTTTTTGTCCTTAGCCTAGGTAGACACTGCTGATGATGTCTCTGGTTCAAGTGTGGCTTGACACAAGGAATGTGACAGTTGTAGTCTGTGTCCTGGATCTGTCTGTGCATGGTGGCTCTTTATGCGCTGATTCCAGCTGCAGTCCACTCCTTGTGAAGCTCCCCCAAATTCTCGGATGGGCGTGGTTTCACAATTCTCTCAAGGCTACAGTTATCTCTGCTACTTGTGCACATTTTTATTTTTTATTTACCACATGTTTTCCTTCCATTCAACTTTCCATTAATGCGCTTGGATACAGCACTCTATGAACAGCCAGCTTCTTTAGCAATGACGTTTTGTGTCACACCCTCCTTGAGCAGGGTGTCAGTGATCGTCCTCTGGACATCTGTCTAGTCAACGTTTTCTGAGACTGAATGTTGGGTTTTTATTAGATGTAAGCCATTATCATCAAAATTAAAAGATATAAACACTTGAAATATATCCATCCCTGTAATGAATCTATATTATATATAAGTTTCACTTTTTGAGTTTGAATTACTGAAATAGATGAACTTTGTAGGACAAAATAAAGACACTGTCTTTCTGATTTTCAACCCTTTTGGTTATTCACAGCAGCTGTGGCTGTTCAACAGGTAACACAGCATAATCACGCCACCTGCTGGTTAAATGGTGTAACAGCACACAGCATGTGTCATTAACACACTAAGGCATTTCTGATTGGAACATGAAGTCCTTTCACACCAAATCTTCATCTTCTTTTTAGTTAACACATTTAAGTCTGTAGAGCTCTGACAGTCTGCTGTAGTACACAAATTTATAGATCAGACTTCTCAGCGATATGAGACAACATTGAACTACAGTTGTCTTCGTTTACAACATGAGCATTACAATTAGACTGAGTCATACAGCTTTATTTAAAGTGCCTTTTAAAGGTTTTACTAAATGTGTAGATAATGACATAACAGGCTATGAAATTAAAGCTCCCATGCTGCTGCTGCCAATATAACAGGCTGAGATTAACACTGATAATGCAATATGATCTCCAAAATAAAAACTAGACTATCAGTAGGAAAATTTCCTACTTCAGTTCATTTATTTTGATGCCTGTAACCTCTGCTAAGAGGTAGGTGTCCCATGAAGAGATATTCAGCACATTTCAAAAGCAGCTTTTATGTTCATTTTTTTAAAGATACGCTTTAGGAAACACATTTGAGCATTTACAGGGAGCATTTAAGTTGTTAAAACCAACTTACACATGTAGGCTACAGGACAAGGTCAGTAAAGAGATATGAATGTCAGCCCATTGGTTGTAGATAACTGTGAGGCACCTAGGTGTAGTTTTTGCTCTACTATATATATAGGCAGGCTGCCTGGCACGTATCTAACATATGTGTCACCTGGAAGTAAAGCACTAACTATGCCAGCCTGCCTTACAGTTATCCAAAGCCAACAGGCTTCTTAGCAGGTGACCAGTATACATAGCCAGTATAAACAGCCCACCATGTCTTTAGCTGCCTTCAAGTTAGCTAGGCTCTATATCATAAGTAACTAAACATCCAAGAAGGCATCTACATGCCTACCAAATTTTTTAAAAAGTTTCTTTCGATTTGCTAAGTAGATGGGGAAATAGGTTATTTTTGTTGGCTTGTTTGTTTTAATCTATGACATTATTTACATTTGACTCAAGGTACCTAATATCATCAAACCTATGCCTAACATAGAAGCTAGCAAGCAAGCTAGCATAGATAGTTGTCTTTAGAAGTGGCAAGCTCCATAGACATAATATACAGAGACGCCTCATTGGCTGTGTTTGCCCGCTGCCGTGATACGTCAACGTGTCCGCCATATTGCCAGAGGCAAGACCGCCTCACAAGCATTATGCAGTACAGCTGTGTCCACAGGGGCCGCTAGAATCAACACGCAAAAACAGTTCCCCACTAAATCTTTCAAAAATGATAATAGAAGTTTGTAGATGTCCTACAGAAAGTCAATTCTCTTCTCCCCAAGGTGCCAGATTTCAATACACCATTCTGGTCAGACCTTTACCCCAGAGAATAACCATCTCTGATCTGGACAAAATGTTGAGTGAGGAGTGTGTGTAGACTGTAGGAGGTCATCCTGCCCTGGGAGAGCTGTGATAAGTCAACACAGAAACATTGTGACGTCCCTCTCTAGAAATGTTAACAGCTCTTCACTGGGGATCTCTTCACGTTGTCACTCTGCCTATGTGTATTTAAACCACACTCTCTTATTGTTGAACACCTTTTGATTAGAAAACATTAACAAAAACATGCTAAAGACCAGAATTAAAAAGCAAACCTGCAGTAGAAACATCAGCTTACAGCAGGATGGAAATGCTTGCCAAATCCATTGTCACAGGCAGTTTTAACATCAGGAGAAAACAGGCAACTGCTTGGGGCCTTGTGCACCAAAGGGCCTCAAGGCTTAGACAAAGATGTGCTCTAGATGAGAGACATAAATCAAATATTATTTCAATAATTAAGAATGAGAATGTAAATTTGCTGTGAGTTGCCATTATTGCTACTTCTTTTTGTTAAATTTGCCCCATTTCTGACACTTTTGGCAATTTTTACCACTTTCTCGCCATGAGTTGCTCATTTTAGCCATTTTTATCTCATTTTTTTTTCCCAGGTCACCCAATAAGCCACTTTTTTTGTCACTTCTTTTGCCACTTTTATATTTTCATACTGCTTTTTCCCCTGTTTTGCCCAATGTTATCCCTTTTTTCAGTTTTCCAATTTTTGCCAGTTCTTTCTGGCACTTTTAACCAATTTATGCTTCTTTTTGTCTTTATTGTAGGTTGACCAATCTTAACCCATTTTTGCTGATCTCACTCATTTTTTCCCCAATCCAACCTTCGTCACTTGTTTTTGCCCCATTTAACCAACTGTTTGACATTTTTCAACCTTTGAGCCCATTTTTCTTGCAGTGTTAATTTTGTCAACTAAACTATGACTAAAAATGTTTGTCGACAGCTTTTTCTTCCATGACAAAAACTAGACTAAGACTTACCAAAAATAGATCTTTGATGACAAAAACTGACAAAAAATAAGATAAAAATGTAAAATGTAATATAGTTTTTTTCTTACATTGAAAATCCATGATATTTCTCCACTGTGTGCAAATCGGTCAAAAACTGTCATTAAGTGCTGCATTGGACGCTGTTGTTTCGTCCCTCATTTATGCTTCATCCTTTTGACGTCACATCCTGCCTCCTAAGACCCCTCCTCCTCTTCTGAGAGTGATCGTTTCAAGGGCAGCCTGTCCTGAAATTTTCCATACATTTTCTGGAGTATGTGTAGAAAGGGCCTCAGGTTGAAGGAGATGTGTGATTGTGCAGTGATTTAAAGATGTCTCTAAATGTGCTGATCATAAATTCTCAGTCTAATGTGTGCATGAAGCTATAGTTTATGCAGAGCAGCTGAGGAGTGACACTTTGACTTATGAACATAAAGCTTTAATTACCCTCAAACAAAGGCGTAATGACGGCTGGGTGGTTCAGAGGAGATATTGGCTGGTTTGCTGTCCAGTGGGGAGAAGTTAAGTTTAATATGTTGTCATATTTTATTGGGCACATATTAAAATCATGATACTGAGTATTAAACCATTTTATTTAATTTTCTCTCTGTGTCACAAGTGTGATCACAGAGTGACTGTAGAGCCAACCAAACTCCATCACTTTGGTTACATCACTACTTGCACATCTTTACAATAATAGTTCCCTTGTATAGCAATAAAAAACACTATCACTGGATTGTAACTGCATTATTTCTACTGAAGCAGCCTGAATAATAACTGAACGCATGCATGCCTCTGTCTAAACTGACATCTTTGTATGCTTTGCTGTGTAACATTTCCCTTTTCAGATGTGGGATTTTGTCATCTGTCACATGAAAAGAAAAAAGAAAAACTGGTACCACCTCGCCTCCCTCTAACTTCCCTTTAGCCTAATATGACCCAACTTTACAGAAGTGAAATTGTAAAGTTGCAATTAAGTTTTGCATATGCTACACTGGGAGCAATGTGCTGCCATTTTATTAGTTCAACTCTTTAAAAAAACTGTATACAGATGCTTCTCAAAGTGATGTAGTCTTTGTTTGCTTAACCTGGACTGAAGTGCCTTATTCATGGAGACACATGCTACACTTTTTAAAAACATACGCTCTTAAACATTAAGCCATCAAAACATAAGCCACATTGGTTGAAGATAAACCAAATTAATGCCAATGGACTGACTTCTGGCCTACTTATTTTACTCTTTTTACAATATTTTGATCAATTTTTCTGTGTTAATACGGCGTAGAAGTAAGGTGCCCATTCAAGGAAATCCTCAGGCCTCAGACTCGAGTAAACAAGTAAAGCCATAGGAAAAAATGAAAAGATAAATATGGTCCATTCTACCAAATTGATTCAAATTGCAATCCATTACTAAAAACACATTTTAAAAAACAGTTGGATATTCACACCCTTGATATCTATTAGTTAGATTTATTATTATTATTTCAGATAGCATTAAATCAAGTCTACAGAATGTCCTCCTTTTTATGTGACTTTGTATTGGGAAGTGGCTGTCCCAAACTCTAACACATACATTTCAATAAATGAAAAAAAATATTGAAATAATTTTTTTCAAATGGGTTTTATTATATATCTTTTTGATCTTTTTTAAAGGAAACTTAAAGTATTCCAATTGATTTTGTGGTTTTGTTGTGAATTCAAGAAATATATTTTTAAAAAACTGTCCCATGCTTTTATGTCACTACTGAAACAAGATGTTAGCCTGTTTTCAGCTATAAACACCAAAACTTTACCAACAATAAAGCCAGACTTCCTCTCTTTAAAGGTTGAATGGTGAGTACAGAAGTAGCACCATTTTTAAGTTATTGTGTTGCAAAGTCTGACAAATCAAATGGTTTTTATAAGACTGTCACTACTAAACACGTCATTTCTACAAATGTTTTTGCTTTTATTGATAGATGCAACATTTTTGTTAATGAACATCCTTTCAAATCTGTGATTGCTAGACATTTTTAGCCAAGCATTGCTGAGTTTTCTTACTAACTACCCAAAATTGTCTCTACCGAAACAGTCACTACAGTAACATATTGTAAAGTTATGGCTGTAACTTGATTGTTTCGGTGATGACAGAATGAACTGATGTCAATTATTAAACATACAGATAATTCTTATTTCTATTTTATCATGTATTTTCCCAGGGAGAGATAAAACATAAAATGCCTTGGAACAAGAAGAAATAGTTGGGTAGAGCAACTGAGGGAGTACAGGGAACGACTGAGGAATGACCCAGTGAAATACCAAGAATAATTAAAAAAGGAAAGAGAAAGATCAGAAACGAAGAGAAGAAGGAAAGCTGAAATTCATCAGTGAATTATCAGATAGAGAGAAAAGAAGGGTCAGGGCATGGTGGAGGAAAAGACAACACGATCACAGGAGGCTTGTGAAAACACAGAAACTGCTAAGTGACTGTCTATTTGAAGACTTAGAGCCCACCATAGGACTGCAGCTGCATTAGTTAAAGTGACTAAAGATCTACTGTTAGCTTCTGACAGATCTCTACCTCTCTGTACTTGTTTCAGTGGATCTTAATGCTGCTTTTGATACTATTGACCACCATATCCTGTCACTGAGACTTGAGCAATTCCTTGGCATTACAGGAGTAGCATGACGTGATCTCAGTTTGTACATGTTAATGATCACTCTTCTGCTCACACATAAGTTAGTTATGGTGTTCCTCAGGGTTCTGTACTTCTCACTCTTTATATGCTTCCTCTAGGTGGCATTATGAGGAGCCATGCCATAGATTTTTATTGCTATGCTGAAGATACCCAACTGTATGTATCCATGAAGCCTGGTGATAAAACTCAGTCATTTAAACTAGAGGCAAGCCTTAAAGACAGTAAGACCTGGATGACCAGAAATTTCCTGCTTCTTAACTCGGACAAAACTGGGGTTAATGTGCTTGGGTCCAAAAACCTCTGAGAGGCTTTTTCTAAGAATGTAACTGCCTTAGATGGCATTAGTCTGACAACCAGCTCCACTGTGAGAAATCTAGGAGTTCTAGTTGACCAGGATAAGTCCTTTAACACCCACATAAAGAGGGTTAATAGCAGGCACATCTTGTCTCAAAGCAATGCAGAAAAACTTGTCCATGCTTTTGTTACCACTAGGTTATAGACATTCCAACCCTTGATGCTGAGTGCCATGCAGAGAGGCATTGGGTCCCCTTTTTTAAATGAATTTCAAGCATAATTTAAAATTTAGCAAAAAATAATTACAGAAAAACAATATAACCTTTCAATCTAAAAATTACGGTCACTATTGTAACAGTATGGTCACTACTGAAATAGTGCAGTCACTACCAAAACACAGGTTATTTTGTCAAAAATAAAAAAACCTTCATTATCAGCCAACATTTTATGATAATGACTGTTTAGGTGTATGTCTAATCTCAACTGTCAAAAACTCTGAAGGCAATATAATCAAATTTTGAAACTTTACAAAGAAATATGATATGTAGATTTGAATGAATCTTAAAAATCAATGTTAAAAAATTGTTTAAAAATGTATTCATATCGATTTTGCTGTGAAAACCTTATATATTAATTTTTGAAAAAAGTCTGTATAGGAGAGGATTAAGCAAAATTCACTAAGATAAAACAATGATTTTTATTCTGTATAGTCTATGTTGTGGTAGTGACAAATTTGGAGAAAGTAAAGTTATTAAGAGATTATTTTGAAAATACAAAATGAACATTGAAGTGTACCTTTACTAACCATGTATCCCTTAGATATAGTGCAACGGATATATGGTTAAAAAAAAAAGAAAAAGATTTAGGAAAAAGCATACAAATTTTAATCAAATTCCAACTCTGAATTTGCACCAATTCGGTAGGATGACAGATATACGCAAAAATACAAACCAATAAAAATAATAATAGTAAGTGGTAAAAATGGGTGAAATGTGACAAAAATAAGCTTAAAGTACAAAAATGGACAAAAGGCTGCAAGAATGGGTAAAAAGTATAGAAAAGCAGTGGCAAAAATAGGTAAAAGTAGCAAAATGTGGCTAACGTAGGCAAGAAGTGCAAAATTGGCAAGCCATGCACAAATGGCATAAATGTGGCAAAAAAGAGGCAAAGATGGGCAAAAAGCTGCAAGAATGGGCTGAAAGTGCTAAAAAAAAAAATGGTGAAAAGTGGCAGAAATAGGATGAATGTGGCAAAGAGGTCACAAAAATGGGCAAGATGTGGCCAAAAAATGCATAAACTGGTAAAAAGTAGAAAAAAGAACTGCAAAAGCGGGGCGAAATAATAGGTTAAAAGTGGCATAAAAGTTGTAATTTGGGAAAGTGGAAAAAATATGAAAAAAGGGTAAAAAGATACTAAAAACGAGAAAAAGGGTGAAAGTGGCAGAACGGCCTCAAAAATGGGTTAAAAGTAGCAACAAGACGTGACAAAAAATGAGTGGGTAGTGGTTAAACGGGTTAAAAGGTACCACCAAAGAATAATATAATCTCAACAAAACTAGTTTTACACACTTAAAAAAGGACAATAGCACCAAAGTTAATGATCCAGCACATATGCACTAAAATTGTCAGTAAATCTGAGGAGGGCTCATTATCTGTGTTTTTAAGGGCCCAGCCAGTTCTCTGGGAAGACCAGGGTAGGCTACTCCAGTTTCTGTTTTCCATCCTTTGACAAACCCCGCCGACACCTAAGCCGTTTTAAGCGGTGTAACCGTCTGTAAGATAAACTTGTCCTTTACTGAGAGTGAAAGTGCCGGGTGTAAACTTTCTGGCCGACAGTAGAGAGGCAGCTCACTGCAGCCATGATGATGCGGCTGCTGCAGGCGGAGTCTGCAGCTCTGAGCCCTCTCTTTCAGTCTGGCTGGCTGCTGTCCTGTCATCGGCCTGGGTGTGGTTTTTTTTGCAGTAAGGGGTACCGTTAGCAGGAAATCAGGCAGCAGTCCATTTCAGTGAAAGGCGAAACAAAGAAAAAAACACTCCCACGAGCGTTAGGTTGAATATATTTATTCATACTCAGACTAACGGTTACGTTTGTTTCCTGGAGACGGTGACGCGATTCATTGGCGCCGTTGTTCTGATGGGAAAAAGTTTTCTCTGGTCTCGCTAGCTGCTCGTCTCATTTTATAAGTTTTTCTTCTTTAAAAGCTGAAGAGGCCATAAAAGAAAGGAAAGATGCCGAAAACGGTAAGAGTGAAAACTTTATTGCCTTTCTTTTGTTAAATCTACCATCTTTGTGTCAGTTTGCGCTTCATTAATCCTAACAAAACCTCCTTTAGCTTTTAAGACTGACTTTGGGACTTAAAAGTAACCTTAACGCGACCTTAATCGCACCCTTAGCAGATATAATAGTGTTTCAGTGCCTTTTACATCCCTTAAATCTCAACCGAGGATTAGGGATTACTGGGGTACTTTCCGTTAGGTGTGTGCGCGTGCGCGCTCCCGCCTGTTTGTTCATTAAAATTAGCGCCTTAAATCAGATCCTTCATTCACACAGACCGGTTTAATGCAGCATGTTGTTAGCTAACTGTTAACGCCTCTCTACTGCTATAGACCTTAATATTTCATTTATTGAAACGGCTACTAGCGGAAGCGGCTGTGTGGCCTGCAGTAGCCAGCGAGCTAGTCCTCCCAAGGCCTCATTTTCAGTCAGGTCTAACAAGGAGGGATTTGAACTGTCATTTAGACCAGCTGTGGAAATGTGGAGCTAATGGACAAAGACCTTAAACAGAGAGATAACACCAGGGGAGGCCCTTGCAGCTATCAGGCCATACAGAAACCCTGGCTAAAATGTAGCTCTGAATCAGAACTGTTGATCTGAATGAAACCAAAGCTAACTCTGAAAAGGATGGTGCTGGTTTGGCTCTAAACAAAGACAAGGCCACACACAGACTGGACCCCTTTTTTTAATCTAAGCAGCATTACAAATAGACTGAACCGAATGGTTCATCAATGGAAGACAGAAGTGAAAGTAGTTGTATCCAACCCATGTGTCTCTCCCTTGGTTGACTGGGGCTTTGACTCAGCAGAATTATAAAGTTACGCACAATAAAATGCCTGCGCCAACCTTCTCGTCCAGTGTTTACGACACTGTGACATTTAAAATGTGATGATGACAGCTGTATTATGCTGCAAATACAGCTACACATGACCTGTGAGATGTGGCGCTGCTATATCACACTCAAATGTAAGTGCTTTAAATGCACGTACCACTGCTAACATAAGAAACTGACTTGTGAACTTCTGCACTTCCCAGTTACCACCAGAAATACAAATGGTAGCAAAGGTTATGGCTCCTTTCTTCCTGTAGTATTGTTTCTGCTAGTATACTTCCTCGATATTTTTTACAGCTGGCAACCAGAAAAAATGTCACAGCATCCTGGCATTTAAAATGAATACTTAAAGAGAATTCACTGCTCTGCTCTTCCATAAAAGGAATTCTTCTGATCACATTAGCATTTTTAAAAGGAAATATACAGGGAAAAGTTATTTATTCAATTGAATTAAATGAAATCACTATTAGAATAGGGGTATGTGACTAAAACTTAAAACAATTATATTTTTACAAGGGATTATAGGCCCGTTTTCATGACATTTTATTTTGAATGTTAAAGTCCCTTTAAAGTGAAATCCAAACTTTATGTGTTAACATGCTAGATATGTTGGAATAAGGTTGCCGTAAACATGTAAAAACACTGAGATGTACGTGTTACTGAACTTTTGATTTAGACCATTAGAAAGTTGTTCATCTCTTTCCTGGCAGGGTTTAATTTCAATAGGACAAATATAAACCCCTGGGACATCACCAGTCTTGATGGGAATTACCCCAGCCCTCTAATGCTACAATGATATAAAATCACAGAGCAGTTTATCCCAGTACAGTCTGTTGTTAGCCGATGTCACTACCTTCATTGAAAGTTACCGGCCAGCTACATACTGTGTTTTTGTTCATTGTGAGGTAAATTTCCCAAATCTATCAGCCACGATGGCCTACGGGTCATTTAAAGCATTGGAACAGAGAGATTTGTACCAGAGAACTGTAAATGTAATCCCCAAATGTTGTCTCTCTGCTCTGGCACAGAGCCAGGCAGCTGTGCTCTAATTAGATACATTTTTTTTTGAGAGGATCATATTTCTTGTAAGTGGGCGTGGCTTCAGCTCATTCAACCGACACGCCCACACCACCCTGGAGCTGATTTTACTGCCTCATTTTTCATGATTTTGAAGCTTAATTGAATAAATTTGACATGTTTTTCATGACTGAAATTTGGCCTGGTGATTCATAGCACTGTAGCCTGTCATACAACAAGCCTAAAATAGAGAGTTTTTTCATCATTTTACAGGGAATTTAAGGGCTCTGGGAAACATTTTATTTGGTGATGAAACACAGTAAAAGTAATGCTCATACCTCTTTATGATCTACAAAGGTAAAGGAGAATAACAGGAAGTAGATCGGGGTTGTTAGAGATCCCTGAATCTGGGGTGCAGATTGCCTAGTGCAGGGGGTCCCAAACTTTTCAGGTGCCAGAGACTAGGGACCCCCCACTGTACATGGGTGTGGTTGAAGCATAGTTGAACATAGCCATACACATTGAAGAATACTCTTGTTCATACTTGCATCTTTTTTCGTAGATTTCAGCATAAATCTAACCAAATGACCATTTTTAAAAATCTTAGATTCAACTAATGGTATGCATATATTAAAACAGGCAAATTGTCTTTTTTTTAAGGCATCTGGCAACTCCCACCCCTTCCCCAGGTTTGTCCTGACCCCATGTCGAGAACCACTGCGCTCGAGATTAAGGCGCGCCCCATGTGCACAAGCAGCCCAGGTTTAAGTCTGGAGTGGCTCCTTTCCCCTATGTTCTCCCCACTCTCTCGTCCCAGTTTCCGACTCTATCCACTGTCCTACTCTTTAAAAGCATAAATGCCCCACAATATCTAAACAAAGTCATCTCTGATTCTGCTGCAAGAAGATAAGTTTAAAACAGAAGCGACAGAAGAAAGGGGACATATTTAGCAAAAATCACTTTTTCAGGCTTTTCTAACACAAATATGTGTCCCTGACCTGTCCACAATCCCCTCAAGGACCAGACAAATCCATTCCCTCTCCCCTCTCTTTCTCCACCTTTCAGAAAATGTGTGCTAAAACAAGCTGTTCTCAGATTTTACACCTAGTGACCTCACAAGGGGGGTAAGCACCCGCCCCAGGTTTGGTTGGCCCTCCCCCACTTGGAGGAGGTTCCGCCCTCCTCTACTGATCCTCTCAGCTGCCAGGTGAGATGCTGGATAGTTCAGTGGGTTACCCTGCTGACTACGGTCTGGGAGATTGACCGTTCAAATCCCAGTCAAGTCCTAAACTTTGGATAAAAGTGTCTGTGACATCAGGAGTGCTGCATCCATTTCCTGAGAGGGGTGTGGTCAGGGGCGGAGTGAGACAGCTAACTACCATTTAAAGCCTCACAAACGGCTCATTCTGAGAAGTGCTGTAACTGAGGAATTTTTTGACATGAAAATCCAATACTGGACTGTTTTTTCATCAATAAACTTCACAGGCATGTTTTGGGGACCTCTGAGACCAATATAAACTTGTCTTAAAAGGGTAAAATGAGTCCCCTTTAAAAAGCCTTTTTAGATAACCATTTTCAGAGAAGAATAATAATGAAGGAACTGAATTCTACTATTTGTTTAGACTAGTTTTGTCAGTTTATAAAATTAATTAATCTAATTAATTATAGGCATTGTAATCAATTAATCACACTTTAAATTATATTTTTATAACTTGGGAAATATTGCATTATTGGTAGATTTTTTAAAGATATATTTTGGGGCTTTTTATGCCTTCATTTAGGAGAGGATAACAGAATCTGCAACTGTGCTGAGAGAGTAGGGGAGAGATATGCCGAAAAGGAGCAAGCCAGACTTGAACCAGGGCCGCCCATGTACATGGGGTGTAACCTAATCGCTAGGCCACCTGCACCCCAGGTAGATTTACCAATAATAGAAACAAAACAAGCCAAAACGACATGCTTCTGAGTGGCATCACAACTTTTTACTAACATTTGAAATAGGAGAAGTGGAGACTGAGGGCAGATTGTCCACTTACTAGTCCTAGGATGCTGTTTAACTGTAGAATGTAGATTTTTATCCATAAAATTACAAAAAGAGAAATTTTACAAGTTTTCCGATTAAAGTTACAAAGCTACTTTAGCTGGTTGTGTATGGCATTAGAGTGCGATTAATCAGCATACATTTTTAATCTCATTTTCACCCCGTGATTAATTTAAATTAATCAAAAATTTTGACAACACTATTAAAAACCACCACTTATGCTTGTACAGGAAAAGATGTACTGCCTTGTCCACCGGGGGCGCCAAAATCAACATAAACATAAATGTCCCTCATGGGAGCTTTAAGTGCAATTTTCAAAACAAAGAGAAAAAACTGATTATAAATTCCTTTAGTCAGTGCTATATTTTGAACTCTAATTATTAAAGAAAAATATCTATCTATATTTTTGGCCTTTCACTATGTATTGGTCTTTATGCTAAATCTCTTCATACTGCAGCTGGGACACTGCTGGCCTCAACAACACCAGATTAGCAGGCGACAGAATGTGCAGCAGCTACTGGAGTAACAGATGGAGACCTTAAAGGCTCCAAAAGAGGCTGTTTGGCTCCCACAATAAGCACACAAACACAAGCACAGGGACTCTGTGGGGAAAGTGCAGCTGTGTTGTAGAGACGTTAGCCTTTACATAATAAAGAGATAGAAAAGAGGAAATGAGTAGTGAATGGAATCGATGATTGAGAGGAAGCAGAAAGATTTACTCAAAAAAATAGCAATGACCTAAAAGCATAGTGGGATATGTTTAAAAATAAGGTTTATTTAAGAGCAGGAAGACCACAAATAGGAGTGATTTTTAAAGTTAATGGTGCTATATAATGAAGTTGTCCCTTTTTTAAGTGATGAAATGATAAACCCACATCTGTTATTGCAGCTCTTTGTGGTTGGTTCGCTTCAGTCGAACATTTACCGCCATGTTGAGATGTGGTAGAAAAGGCAAATGAAAGAAGGAAACCAGCATCTGATTCAGCAAATGCTAACACTAACTCAATAGCAAGTGGAAGTTTTGTCCCTCATTTTCAGTCGAGCTTCCTCAGAGAATAGAAAATGAAGATATCATTAAAGATCCTTTATTTATTTGGGTGTTTCAGTATGCTGTACCAACATGGGTGTTTTACAAAAGCAATAATTATTGTGAAACTCTGTCTCTGCTTGACGTCTCTAGGCTGGCAGTGCTTCAGTTTCCCAAGGAAGTTGTGTTGTGACTCAAGGTTTCTGCACTTACATCAGTTCCTCTCTGGTTATTTCCTTGCTTGCAGCCTTATATGGACTTTCATATTACAGTCTGGCTGCTCTCCTCCCTGCTTTCCCCTCGCGTGGTCCTCAGATGCCATACTCCACTTTAGATTGCACACTAGAAGTGAAACAAACTTAATCTTAAATGCTGGCCTGTGTCTATAACTCTCTACAGTGTTATTCTACATCTTAGTGGATTTAATTTGTGTTAAAGTTTGACTACATGTTGCTATGATGTATAGTAAGGGGTTATTGTTTTATTAAACACCCAAATTAGCAAAAAATCCTTAAAATTTGGGCAATTTTTAAAAAGTTTTTTGAAGTTATTTGAGGATACAAGCAATCATTTCAAAGTTGTCTTATCTGTATGGCTGTATGGGCCTCAAGTACACTCACTCTGTGCTCTCTAATTTTTTATTCAAACCACTTTAGTATGGCAGACAACCAGCCTGCTTTTGAATAAGTTGTTCACACCTGGTAAATATGATAATCATATTAAAACTTAAAACCTGTTTTTATTTCCAAGTAGAGCAACAGCCGCCATTATTTTCAGCAAAAGCTCACCATTTGAGACCATTGTACAGACAGGTGCATGGTCAGAAGCTTTTAACAAGTGTGTCCATGGAGAAATGGTAAATGGAAAGACTCAGAGGTATGCAAACAGGGGATTAATGACTCTGTAGTGCACATAGCAGAGCAGATTAACAGTGTGTAGAGGTAGGGGTGGTTCACAAAATACAATCAGAACTCTTCAGGCTTTTGCTCTGAGAGCAAGTTCAATGTTTTCTGCTTGGAGAGAAACTTCTGGAAGTAAGTTCTTTGTTCGTTTGTTCATTCAGCAATTTGTATGCATCTAGAAAGCTGCTGTTAAAACAGACTACTACGGACACAGCCTACCATTATTACTTATTATTACTGGATATCACAGTGACATTGAGAGAGATAATCATAATTATGTGGCTCTCATTATTATGACAGTGTCTCTTATTAAAGACGGATCTGTTTTAAAGTGACACATTGATGAGCCTGGGGTTTATTTCACTAATTGTTCATGTTTTGTGGTTAATGTCTCTGCTTATACCAGCTTTCAAATATAATTGATTTGCTCCACACCAAACAAATGAGTGGGCTTCTGTTTAAAATGTCTCTATCACACGTTGTAATGATGAATACAATTTCCCTTGAACATAGAATTAAGTAAATGAAAAGTAAATAACTGTATTGGAGAAAATTTAAGTACATAAATGTAAACTCTGACACAGGATTTGAATACAAAGGCATTTTTTTTTAAATAAAAGCACTCATCAGCCAGGCAGTTGGAGGCTTACAGCATGCAGTAAGATTACAAACTCAGATAGCTAACATGTAAGGGTCAAAAGGAAGGTAATGTGTCCCATGAATACAAGCCACCTGAATAGAAATGCTGTGATGAAATCATCTGATGTGAAGCTTTGAGTTTGGCATTTTGGCAGTTTTTTTGGGGACAGAAGCTTCCATAGTTGAATAAGAGGGTACAATGTACTAACGAATATCCAGATTTTTCACATTTGTTCCAAATGGAACTGTAACTCACAAATTACTGTCATACTGTACATAAAAACTGATGAATTTAAGAAATGTTTACAGGAGTAAAAACCTGAGTTTGAAATAGGCTGACTTTCTTATTGAATTTGAATCCAACTACTGTTGTAGTTTTGAAGTCGTCCCTAGTTAAGAGGGGTCTAGCTACAGTTTGTACATCTCTACGCCGTCTCTGTCAGAATGGACATACATGCTAAAACTTTGGAAATAAAAATGTGTTAAACTTCCATTTAGGGTAAGGTTAAAGTTTAAGGTAAGTTTAGGATACCAGTTCAAAGTTAAAAAACTTGACCTACAAAACATTTAATAAAACTGAGTTAAGTCTGCTTACAGGATTAAAGCCCATCCTCCATGAAAGCATTCTAAAGTAGCAAACGTAGCTAACATAGCTAAAGCTAAGCCCACAAAGAAATTACATAAGCTGTGTAGCTATATAAGCTTTAACTACGTTTGCTAAAGCTAACTTAGAAACATTGGCTTATATAGTAGCGTTAACTTAGCCAGGATAGCTACACTGGCTTTAGTTCAAGCTAACAGAGCCAAAGCTTGCCACTCTTCAAGTAACTACTTCCAAAATGAAAAATGGGTTGAAATGGGTCCATTTTTGGATGGCATGGGTCAAAAATGCAAACCAAAACTACTAAAGCTGAAAATACTAAATAAATACTAAAACCGGACTAAAATGTTTTTAGAGTTTTCGTTGACCAAAACTAGACAAAAAAAAACTATGGAGGGTGAACAGGACTAAAAACGGCTGCCAAAATTCACACTACATCAGAGTAGATAAATAATTTCTATACAGTTATTTTACATGCCTGTACTAATCGTTGGCAGGGGATAGGTGTCAGATTCACAGCGATCTGCAATTCATTATGAGTTTGATAGTACACATTTAAGAGAAAATGATCATGATAGAAGAATGGCATTTTTTTGTCCAAAAACTGGAGTTTTTCTGATTTCAATACCAGTATTTAAAAAAAACGTCTGATTCTGCTTAAAAATGCAGGCACTGGTATTGGCAAGTACACGTGCTTATGCACCAATCTGATACCATTTTGTTCAACTTTATTTTTTGTCTTTTTTTTTAGCCGTGTTAAGTTTTAGCATTTTAAAGAGGAAATAAATTCTTCTTTTCTGCCCAAATACACTGCATGCTTGAGCTATTTTTTTTTTTTTTTTTTGAGCAGCAAAGAACCAAACAAAGGAGAAAAAAATGACCCACTGCAGCTGCAAAGTTAAAAGGCAACAAGACTTAAATTAGTCTCAGTATGTGTTTGTCAAAAACACTTGCAGACTGGTGTTGTTGTATTCAACAAGAAGTGACAAAAGTTTATACCGTTAATTGTAGCCTCTTACTTTTTTTCTTGTTTAAGCTAGCCGCTGTATCGTTTCATTGATGCTATCCATGCCTTTGTAGTCCTAACAGAAGCAATTTCAGTGAGCCTGAAACTTGGGTGACTTTTCAGTGTCTTTAAAGATTAAATTCCTACTAGTTGATCTGATATTGAACATCTTTTTTATCCATTTAAATCCATTTTTGATTATTAATTGCAGCCAGCTTAAAGCTAATAAATGCTAATGGCCATATTGGTGCTTTGCGTAGGACTTTCAACCAATGTCAGCCTGTTCCGCCAACGTGCCAAGCTGTGTCAAACTGCACATACTAAAACATGCAGACCATGATGGAGACGGCCTGAATAGAGCATAATGGAGAGAAAGATAGAAAGAGAGTCCGTGATGTGGACTCTGTGCCACTGTTATTTTAATATTTTTTTGCAAAATTCACAATAATTATCAGGAAAACAACTTTAAGTATCACAGAGAGGCCTTACATTATCGTTTTATTTGTTGGGCTATCTACTGAGTTAATTGTAGGGCTGAAATAATGGGCCAGTTTTCCACAGCACAGTCGGTTCAGAAAGTTTACACTGGTGCTGGATCAGTTCTCTGTATCGGCAGATACCCAATGCTTTGGAAGGAAAAAATGGTATTGGAACATCTCTACTAAAGACACGACATGTAGGGGACAAGTTCAGCAAAGAAATGATAATCCCAATTGACCAAAGGGAACGCCATAATCAACAGAAACTGAAAGTTCCTCACTGGGGCTTCAACAGTAGTATAGGTGATAAATTGTTAAAATGCTAGTCTTAGCTTTTGCCTTATTGTAGCATTGAGCTCCTCCATTACAGTTTTTCGACATTCAGCTGACAATAAATTAAGAGTCAGAGAAAAAAAAAAAATCAACTTACACCCTGGAATATTTGTGGAACAAATAAAAGTTTAAAAATGTGAGTTTCACCTTTGTTTTCAGACCTCTTTGTTAGGTGTATTTTTACATTCTGTATGTTGTATGTAAGTAAGACAGGTGTGCAAGCTGGTAACAAGTGAAGTAAACTGGAGATTTGATTGGTTGGAGAGAAAAGCTTTTTTTTATTACGCTTGTAGTTGTTTAATGAATGAAGGGTCACAGGAAGCAGTTCTAAGAGACCCTTTGCTTTTGTTGTGTGTACGTACCCCTGCATAGAAAAACCTCATTCTCCTCCCCCTCAGCCTTCTTCATTGTAAAGCTGAGAGCAATCGGCACACAACCCCAGGCTGACTTAGATAGCTCACAGAGTGATAACTTGAAGATAAGCTCTTTCCACAGCCATCCAGTCTTATTCTGGCAGATAGGAGGTGGAATCTTGTCTTTACCACATGACCTCAAACAAAACATGTTTCCTTCCTCGCTAACTCGACACTAAAATGTAAATTGTCTTTAGAGAATGATAACATGCTTATCAACTCATCTAGCACACATCTTACCACATGATTCTCCATGCAATAATGCAAAAGAGACAACATAAGAAGACCACTGTGCTATGACTCACACAGGATAGATGATGACCTTCACAGTTTCAAACAATTTCATACTTCTCATACACATCTCTTCAACACACGTCTGCAAGTGCATGGCCTGGTATTACATTTACAGCTACGCCCATTACAAAGAAAAAGAAGGTCTGATTTGTATTGTTGAATTTGACCTTCTAGATACACAGCGTGGTAACATACAGTCAGCCTAGGTATTTAGTATTCTATTGCTCTGTAAGTCACAGAAGAATAACAGTCATCCATATACATAATGATGCTACTGGTCAATGTTTTTGCTTTCTCTGGTTCCTTAAACCACTTAGCAGTATCTCTGTTGTCCTGGGCCTGTATGGAAGGATTGCGGTAGTGAATAGCACACTGAGAGATAACTCTAGTCTGGGAATGTCAGGGTGCGACTAAAATGCCGGGACGCCAAGGATTCCCAGTGCATTTATCAACAATTCAGATGGCATGGGGCATTTGACATAAAGAGATAATGTTCCTGAAGTATGCAGTGTTTCATCAACGTGCATCTGAGTGAAGAAAAAAACTTTTCTCATCTGTATATCCTCACTTTTGCTCTGGCCTGTGCTGCCTTCTTAGTAAAACAAGTTCTGGGTTTCAGTGGTTTCACTTCCTTTTCATGACTTCTTAACCTGAGATGCTCATCAGAGTTCATGTTAGGGGTAACTTTATGTGACTGCATTTTTATCGACCATGTTAAAAAACAAATTTGTCCACTTCCTACAAATGTAGTCTTTTTTTATCCATCCACTTCCTGTACTGTGACTTATGTTTTCTGTTTTAGTATTCATCAGTGAGTCAACAAAGTTTATCATGAGTTTTAAGCCCTATGATGAAAAATAACAAAAGCTGGGACAAAGCATATAATGAATGTTAACTTTAATTCAAATACTTCTTTGCTTTGACTCTGAGGAAGCAGAGTGCAATTTTACCTCCCATATTATGGCTAGTTATTCACTTTAACAATCAAAGTAGTGTACGAGAGAACCTACATTTTAACAGGTTAATTATAAAACTTGAAACTAGCTGTAATTATGATTTGAACAGCCTGAATATTTAAACTTTAAGACCCTTTTGTGCTTTGGACTGCGCAGAAGTGCAGGGGTTAGTGCTGTTGCCTCAAATAGATAGTCGTTTATTGTCATTGCATTGTAAAAACTCAATGAAATTATGTTTGGCAGTCTCCTCTGTAGCAGCAAACACAGTCGTCCAAGCAGTGGTTAGAAATCCGCACCCTCACGTCATCCATCCTGCTGGCAAGGGAGTGGGCACCCGGGAGAAAGAAGCTTGGTATGACAGGTTTGTGAAGGGCCGCTCTTAGCCCAGCCTGCAGCCCGGCTTGTTTGCCCCACTTTCACTTTCTCACACAATGCCATCTCTTCCTCCCCCCCACTGGCTGTAGGTGTCATGCTGCTCTGCGTCCTTCTTCTTACAGTCTCCGAGTCTCCTTTGGGAAAGATGTAAACTCTGTGGGCACGTTGTCAGTTCTTGTGTAAGTGTAGGGCTTTGTTTTGCTGCTATTGATGGAGTCCTGGGCCGCTGCGTTCATACGTGCCGTCCCATGCTACCTCAGTAGGTAGCATTCAGTAGTCTCCTGTTGATCAGGCAGTGGTCCGTGGCAGTTACTGGTAGTTGTTGTTAGCTTTTAAGCTAGCCAGGAGTTGTAGTTGAGACTGAGGTCTTCTTTTTCACCTTTTTTGGAGTTTTTCTTGATGGAAATTTCCCATTCTTTCCCTCAAAGGTGTCCTGGACCATCCATCCTCTTTGCTTTCATAAGTTTCAACAAATGTTGTGAAAAACACTACAAGTCCAAGATGTAACTCAAGAGTGCATCTTTCTTGCTGCCAACTGCTCTGGTTGCCCAGCAACAAATTAGTTAATAATCAATAAATCAATAAGGTTCCTGCTTTGCTGCCCAGTCAGGACCTTTCTGTGCAAGCGTGGCTTCTCTCCGGGTACTCTGGCTTCCTCCCACCACCAAAGACATGCTTACTAGGTTGATTATTCACTCTAAATTGCCCATAGGTGTGCATGTGAGTGTGCCTGGTTGTCTGTATGTCAGCCATGGAATTTTGGTATTACTTAGCTAACGAACAGTTCTGTTGCAACAAACCACATCAGTTCTACCTGCAGGTAAAAATGTCCATCTTTATCTATAGAAGTAAAGTCATTTGCAAGTGATGTTGGCATTTATTAAACTGGGAATGTGAACGCTTCCTTAAGAGTCCTCTGGCCTGGCCGGATTCTACATGCAAACTTTTTGGGGTGTTGATTTGCTGAGTGATTCTTCATGCTAATCATGCTCCCCATCAAGTGTCTCTGTCTCACCACAGTCTGGCAGTGTCTGCATATTGTTTATTGTTTGTCTGTCACCTAAACGAAAGTGCTTCCACTCATCAGATTTAAAAGTTGCTGGAGCCTCCACAATCGTAAAACCTTTGTCACTTTGTTCTCCCTTGTTAACTGTAGCATCCAACGTTTTCACGCAGTTAGATTACGCCAACGAGTGGAGTGCAAAGGATGATAGGTACGCATGGGCCGATAGTAACTGTAGTTCCCACTTCCTTTCCCTGTGCTCCACTAAAAAAGTTCTACTTATTATCCCCTGATCCCGTTTAGATACTGAAGAAAATTTTGAGTTTCCAGCCTCATTCAGTGCTAGTTGGGATGACACTGATTAGCCCAGTAAGCCTAGCTACTGTTGCTAGCTGCTAATTAGCCTGGTGTCATACATTGATGAATATTGGTGTTGCTGCAGTGTTTTACCTTCTTACAGCTCTCATGACTCATGTCCATCTCCTCACTTTCTGGTGTTGAGAAACCTCAAATAATCCTGTATCTTTGCTTTTAGCCTGCTGGCTGTAGAAGCTATGATTCATGTTTTTGGAGTACCAAAATGTTTTGGTGCTAGGATACGTACACTGCATCATACGGTTTAATGACTGCTGCCATCTACTGTCTACTTTTTTTCTAAAATACATTTTTGGTACATGTCAATTCTATAAAATCTGTATTGATACCCATATTGACAAGATGCACGTGACGATATATTGCCATATTGATTTTTTTCAAGCACAAGTCAAGTTAGTGTGACTGGAAAAAAACATGAGAAGGACATTTTCATTTCTTTTTTTTTTTTTTTGTAAAGAAATCTGGCGCTGCCTACACAAAAATGCCACGGATGGACACAGGCACTTAGCCAACATATCTTCTTTACATCTAAAAAAATAAAATATTAGTTAAGATTATTAATAAATGTTACTTTAATGGCACAGGCCTTATTCCTGTTTCTTACAATATATCTCTTATACTGGGGATGAATGATTACCTTGAGCATTTCACTTCATGCTGGATAATGTAAAAGCTTTTAAGTGAAGAATCCATTTTTAAACCCAGACCCTGTATACTAACAAATAGGATATGAGACCTTCATTTTTATATCTATGTGGTGAGTATTACAAGGTCACAGCTGTACAACTGGCAATGTTAAATGCTGTCAGTGAAGCAGAGGATTCTTGAATAAACCTCTGCATTAAAGTAAGCAACTTAAATGGTTGGCTTAAACCAAATTATGAAATACAAGTAAAATTTGTCTTAAGCTTTACTTCAGAGTGTTTTCATCCTGCAGTTTAGTTTTTGTGTAAAAACACTTAAGAATAAGTCATGGAAACAGGACACGTGGGACTAAGAGGGGTGTTTTAGAGCGTGTGCTAATAATAGTGTGCTAAGTGTTTTTGAGTTCTGGCCAGGAGAGACACACCCTAACCAGGCTGAAAATGTATGAGAGTAGTTCCTTTTTCATGCAGCATTAGTTGTTCTGACTCAGGAAATGAAACTGCTCAAACCCATGCAGGATGATCATGAACTGAAGTGGAATCTGCACTGTTAGGAGAAATGTTCATGGAAGCTTATATTTGTCATGTTTGGATGACTTTAGGTGTTTTTGTTGGAGTTAATTTTGTGCTCAATGTGAAGGTTTCACTACCGTTATAACTGCTGCTCATGACAGGAAGTGACTACGGGGGCAAGTGTCCTGAGCAGTAAATGGGGTCCTGCTGACATGAATGGGAAAGAACGCAACTCTAATCAGCCCCACAACTGGGAAATAATGCATACCATTGTTGTTCAGGGCAGCCGTGGGCCTCCGCCTGCACAGTTATTCCCCAGTAGACATGCACGCTGCTGTTTTCGTCATCTCTTAAAGGACAGAGAAAATAAAATATGCCTACATGATCAGTTTACAAAGTCTAGAATAAATCTGTTCTCTAGGGGATTTTGTGAAAGATTAAATAAATGTATTCAGCTTAAACTTGTTGTAACATAAAACTCTACCTGAAGAGGACAGAGCCACATCACTGAGTCTGTTCTTGTTAAAGCACAGCGCTTAGCAGACAGCTGACGGGGTGCTGGATACATGACAGGAAGTAGGCGACTCTCATGAGAGCTGGGTGTTTAGCAGCCGAGCCTCACGGCTCAGCCACCAGAGGATGTGGTCACTTCCTGTAGATAAGTTCTATACTGAGACACAGCCAGATTGTCAAAGTTGTTGTTCAAAGCCTGCAGCTATAACACATACATTTTAACCTGCCCTTGCAGATAAAAAGATGAAGATTTGATAAAATTCTTGTTTTCCGTAAAATTCATTTTTTTCTTGTAGATGTGGACTGTAGAGTGAGTGCATACTGAGGCTTATGTGTGCAGCCTTTCTACTCATGCACAGCCAGGATTAGTAAAAACCTTCTCAAGTGCACAATTCAAAACAGATTATCCGATTGATCTAATATTATACGGCACTGAATTGTTTTCAGGTTCTAATTCTTCATAAGGTAAAAATTAACTTGAACTGAAATGGATGTTTTTCCCTTTAAGTGTCAGTGGGTGCCTGACTGTGCTTAGACCAATAATCAAGCTCTACTACTTAAAAGAAATGACCAGTTTCAGTGAGCACATTATGTGTTATTTATGAGCTTTATCCAGAAGGCTGTTGCAGATGTGGATGAAAAACCTCTTATTTGTTCAATCCACTCTCTTTCCAGATAAGCGTAAGAGTAACCACGATGGATGCTGAGCTGGAGTTTGCCATTCAGCCAAACACAACAGGAAAGCAACTCTTTGACCAGGTATGAGACTCTTCTGACGTAACTTTGTTATGTATTTTTTCATTTCATTCATAAAGCTATTGAGAAATTTTATTTAAGAGCAGAAGTGTATTTTGGATGTAATAGTCTTGGAACTCTTATCCACAAACTTAATGTAAAAATTACACAAGTCAAACTAACTTCAACACTCAAAGGGCCATATGAGGGTTGCACCATATTTACTTTTTGCACAAATGGTGTTATTTACAAATTAATGTTAGCTGATACTGATATTAAAATGCATTTCTGACCTAAAACATAGCTCCTTGAAACACACTTTAAAGTGTAAGTAACAATGACGAATAAAGAGAAAGACTTCAGCTGGCATAGGGCTGATGGTCCAGCCTTAGACTCCACAAATATATTTGTACATACTGCCAATATTTACAGTTGCAGCAGATATTTATAGGCCAAATGTCTGTTGGAAAGATGATATACTTTCAGCAGGGCTCGAGACTAAGGCTGTCCTGTTGTCCCTGAGGCACTGCAAAAATTGCAATAGAAATCTTCCCTTAGATAACACTAGGATAAAAGCGATTTTTTTTTTTTTTAAGATTTATTTTGGGCTTTTTGTGCCTTTATTGACAGACAGAACAGTGGATAGAATCAGAAACAGGGACGAGAGAGCGGGGAGAGACATGCAGGAAAGGGCCACAGACTGGATTTGAACCCGGGCCGCCCGCGTACATGGGGTGCGCCTTTAACCATTAGGCCACCCGTGCCCCAATGAAAGCGATTTTTGTATGCGTCTATAAAGTGATAAGAGCAAACCTTATTGATATATTAATATAAATAATGTAAACTTTACAAAACAGTGATTTTGACACAGTTTAACCAATTTAGCGTCCTCTAGGCAGATGAAGGGAAACTAGTCTTGGAGTGTCTTGTACTCAGCAAAGAGGCTAGCTAAGCCCCTTTTAACATTAAAAAAATACTCATTTTGTCACAATCATGCTTTTTATTGAAACAGTAATGTACTGTGTGTTGTAGGGTGAGCGACTGAGTAATGATTTGCCATTCACAAACCAGCCTGTGCTACTAAATGGCTCTTTCATGTTAGCTACCTCCTGTTTGAGTGCCAGTTTCCTTTTTGCCATCCTTGGTAGTTATTTAATCTACATTTATAAAGCCAAACAGGAACACAAAACTGTACTAAACCAAACAGACTGCTTTGTGGAAACAGACCATACACAAGTAGCTCATCCAGAGTTTAGACTAAGGCTTTTTTGAATTCCTGCCTGCTGCCATTTCCCTGTGACTGTTTCAAACCTTTATTATGCCTGAATATTTCACTACTAAAATGGCTTCCCTTTACATACAGACAACATAACAGGACAAAACATGAGAAATTGGCCATAGTGCTCAGTAGTAAAAACCTTGAGTTAAACAAAAACATGGATATGTGATGGATCTGTAAAATACACGAAGTTAAAGCAAGATAAAATTAGATTATAGCACCAATAAGTGTTGTAAATGCATGTTGCAGAGTGCTGCTGTTGGGCTATAACCTCTTATGTCCAAAATCCCCACTTTTCAGGAGAAGGGTTGAAAAAAACCCTGCTGTATTTTTTAGACAATTTAACACTGAATGGTCAAATTCAGCATCTTTTTGACACTTTTTATTTTTTCAAAATCTGTAAAAAGCCCACCAGAATTTCAGGATGACCAATAGCACTGATTCATGAAAAAAAAATTAAAATCATGAAAAATAGAGATAGGAGGTTCTGGCCCGACTCCAGTGACAGGAACCATTAGGTGACATTTCAGTGGTACTTTTAAGTGGAGTAGAAATCCTTTTGGGAGGAAGAGAAGGATTCACTTCAATGGTTATAAAAGATTGGTAGGATTGTTTAGGGATGGTGGCAATATTTAGTCTGCTCCCTGGACTTTTGGCTATAATGCTATAACTATTGTTTGTTTTTCAAAAATCTATAAACATATTATTATTTTTGCAGGACCACTTATACTGCAGGTATAAAATCATGGGATACTATATCATACACTTATATTAAAACAATATTGCCAAAAATCTTTAGAATAGGTACAATTAGGTACAGTTTCTCTCATCTATATTTGTTAGTTTTTATTTTTGGGTTTTGATCCACACAAAATGTTCTTTGAAGGAATCAGAAACAAGTGTACTTATGTCTATGTGTTTTCCACAGTGTGCAACACGAACTGCTTGTTCCCTTTGTTTACAATTTATTCACCCTGTTAGAGAACAAAGTGTTCTTTAATGTTGGTAGGGAAGCACATGCATAAACTTCTGCATTTTATTTTTAAAGGTTGTTAAGACTATTGGGCTGCGTGAGGTTTGGTACTTTGGGCTCCAGTACCAGGATACAAAAGGTTTCTCTACATGGCTCAAACTCAATAAGAAGGTGAGCTCTAACGCACAAAAAAATCAAACACAATGTTCTCCTCATCCATTTACAGAAGTTCAACCTTCACCCCTCACCCATGTCACGTTGTATTTTAGGTGACAGCCCAGGATGTAAGGAAGGAAAGCCCGCTGCTGTTTAAGTTTCGTGCCAAGTTCTTCCCTGAGGATGTGTCAGAGGAGTTAATCCAGGATGCCACACAGCGCCTGTTCTTCCTGCAGGTGAAGGAGGGAATCCTTAATGATGACATCTACTGTCCACCAGAGACCGCCGTCCTGCTGGCCTCCTACGCTGTGCAGGCCAAATATACAGACTACAACAAGGATGTCCACACACCAGGCTATTTGTCCAATGAGCAGCTGCTGCCTCAGAGGTAACACAGGTTACAGACAGATGTCCCCTTCCAGCTGGTGTGCTTGTATGAGACATGTTTCTCTGCCTGACTCCTCACACTCTAATGTCTTCTCATGTTCTCAGAGTGCTGGATCAGCACAAACTCAACAAAGAGCAGTGGGAGGAGAGGATTCAAGTGTGGCATGAAGAGCACAAGAGCATGATGAGGTAACCTCTGACACATGTACTGAACATGAGCATATATGCATACGTACTTCTTTTCCCACTTGTCATTTTCCTCATTTTTATTATTTCTTTGCAGTTTTCACATACATTAACATAAACAGAACACTAAAACCACCCTGTAACATACATTTCCCTACCCCCAGCTGTCACCGAAGCAGCTAGGTCTGTTTCACTTAACCGCAGTTCTCTGTACAGTGAAGATCAGGATAGACCTTTTGCAGGCTAATAACTTTTATGATGTCACTCGCCACAGTAGACAGCAGAAGTGTCTGTGTTAGCAGTGGACTACTATGCATTTTAGTCTTATGTACAGGGTGTATAATGGAGCCATAAAAGTAAGAGAAACTAACAGAACAGAATTGGCCTACTTAACACAATGTCAGTAAGTTGAGTCACCTTGAGGGGCTCACAGAGAAACTTGTGAAGAGCAGACTGAGAGAGGCACTTCTCTGCACACAAGCAGGGATCTTAAAGCTTACAAAAGCCTTGATTCATATACAGTGCCTATAAAAAGTATCCACCCCCTTTTATTGACTTTATAAACCATTCATGGTCAATATAATTTGGAATTTTAAGTTTCAAGTATGAGCCCTCTTTTGCTGTACAGAACACCCTCACATGCAAAAGCTCAATAGATAGAGCAGTAACAGTTGTAATTTGATGCTTAAAGTATGGTATAAATAAAAGTTGACCTGAAACAGAATGAGCAGGCCTGATGAAGTATTTTTCAAGGGTCAAAACAGCAGCCTCAGCATCTATTTATGAACTTGCATGGAGGGTCTGTCAACAATTATCAGGCAGGTTCTCCACATGTCATAAGATTTTCTTTACATAAGACATATTTTTTAGTGTTTGTAGCAGTTTAATGAGCTTCACTTTTAAAATAGAAAAGAATACTTTCTTAGCAGATGTGATTTGGAAACACAGATTCCTGATATTTGCACAGGACTTGTATAACCTAGAGACCTCTGGTAATTTCTAATAATCACACAGGATGTCTGTGTTTTTAATCCTGTGCTAATTGAACATGTCTGTTATTTGCAAAATTGTAATTCCAGGGCAAATTACCTACTATATTTCAGCGCACACATAGGTCCAGATGTAATACTAATCCCGTGTGAATCAATATTTCTGTAACATAGCATAACATTAAAATTTGAAATGTGCCACTGAACATTCAGTGGTAAGGCTGCAACAGCTGACTGGAGCAAGGAGGGTAGTTGTTGATACGTAACAATCTCAAATTCATAGAGTGCAGAAAAAAATCAATAACAACAACTGCATGAATACTGTTAAAAGTAGCCATCCCAATTTTTCATGAATTAATGGGAGGGATGCTTTTGTCATTTTCTTCCCTTCCTCTGTTTGATTGGCTGCAGATACGTACAGGTGACTTAAGTGATCTTGTTGTAAAACAGTAGAGTTGGAGGAGATTTTTCACTAGTTTATTAGTCATGGACAGCTTGCTGCAGATCTAGAAATGTTAATACACGTATATAAAGAGAGAGAGAAAGAGAGAGGGAAAAAACACGTAAGCACATGTTGTCCATAGGAAACCCTGGTTAGGACACCTGCAGGAAACGTGACCTGCAGAAGGCAATTTACACAACATAGCATTTTTATATGAACTTTAGACATTAAAAAAAATTGCATTTTCATTGATGCAGTCATGCAGCACCCTTAATTTTCTTCAGAAATGTAAAAAAAATTAAATTCCAGTACATTACAAACTTCACTTATCCTGTGCAAAGGCACTGCAACAATGACTAATACCAGGGGGTAATTCAGATATTATTAGAGGTCCACAGGTAATACTAGAGCCATGGGAATAGTACTTTTGACAAATAATACACCTGTTTTTTTAGGGATGCACAATATTGGATTTTTTTCATTATTTTCATATCTATTTTAGCCAACACTGAAACAGTCATAAAGCAGGCCCAGCAGCATTTGATTCTACAACAAATGGTAGATGTACTTTGCTCCAAAACAATGTTCGTTCATCATGGCCTCAATAGATATATCAATGTTGTAAAGCATTTTAAAGTAGTACTGAAATAATTTTGAATACTGGTCCTAGAATTGGTTCCCGTTTGTGCCCATGTTTGATGCATGTCTTTTCCCACTCACTTTCCCCAGGTTTCCTGTCTCTCTTTCCTATCAAATAAAGGGAAAAAATCCCCCAAACAGTCTTTAAAATACAAAATTGCTTGAATTCTACCAAGCCAGTGGTAAAATCTTGTTCTTATTGATCTTCTTTTTTCTGACTTACCATCAGTCATTTGTGATTTAAGTAAACATTGGGCCCCAAGTCTACAAACCACTACCACTACTGATGGATTTCTATGTAAACATTTGTTCCTTATACATTTTTCTATTTGTCTTCCTGTGCTTTAAGCTTATTTACATCAGAGTGTTAACCACCCTGTGCCTTGAACTCATAGCCCTTACGCTTGGTGCCTCCTACTTGTTCACAGAGAGGAATCCATGATGGAATATTTGAAGATCGCTCAAGATCTGGAGATGTACGGAGTCAACTACTTCAACATCAAGAATAAGAAAGGAACAGAGCTGTTTCTGGGAGTGGATGCTTTGGGCCTCAACATTTATGAACAGAATGACAAGTAAGTAATTCCAAAACAATCGAATATGACAAATTATCTCAAATTTGCAAGCTTACTATAATTTCAAATTACTTAAACCAAAAAAGCCTTATCCAGTTTATCCAGTAATCTGATCCAGAGTTCTTCAATCTGCTTTGTCTTTGACAGAATGACACCCAAAATTGGATTCCCCTGGAGTGAAATCAGAAACATTTCCTTCAATGACAAGAAGTTTGTCATTAAGCCGATTGACAAGAAAGCCCCTGTAAGTTAACATTTAAAACAGTCAACCTGTTAACAAGCTTCAAATCATTTGTGTTAAAGTTACTGATCATCTCTAATGTTTCTGTTTTAGGACTTTGTGTTTTATGCTCCAAGACTGCGCATCAACAAACGAATTCTGGCTCTCTGCATGGGAAACCATGAGCTGTACATGCGCCGCCGCAAACCTGACACCATCGAAGTGCAGCAGATGAAGGCTCAGGCTCGGGAGGAGAAGAACATGAAGAAGATGGAGAGGTAAGCTGGAAGAGAATAAGGGAAACAGCCAATGTTGCACAAATAAGATTTTTATTATTGAAATGTTAAGGCTTTATAAAAATGTTTCACTGAACCATTTGGGAAATATATGAGGAAACTTTGGGTACTTTTTATGGGACACAAAAATATGTTTAGGAATTTCCACAGAAATTTCAGGCAATTTCTTTGAAATTTAAGGGAATTTTTTTAGATTTTTGAAAGATTAATTTCCAAGAAATTCAGTACTTTTAGTGTGAATTTTGTTTATGCTTGGCCTTGTCGTTTATCATCAGAATGACTCCAACTTAGCTCTCATAATGACTGACATCATTTCTGACTGACTGAGGACCCCCAACAACATTTAGTCAAAACTGATTCCTCTTCTAAGACAAGGTTGAACTTTTTAACAAACCAGGTCCTGCTGATTCCAACGAGGTGGAAGAAACTTAAAAATGCACTCTAAACAAAAGTTTAGGTTTTAGAAGGTTAAAATATCAAAGGGCAATAAAGAAAATGAATTAAAGCAAATATAAGAACTTAAAACAAATGTTTTAAAATATCCTGGAATTGTGTATCTGCTCAGTACATCTTGCAGTGTCATTAGTGTTTTAAAGTTCATAATTACAGAGACTGATTTGGTCCTGGTGGACACAGATTCACCTGCTTGGTTGAGAGGGACCTATCTGCAGACTGTATGTTTTACCACATATTTTTGACAGCCACAGACAACAGACTGTTCATCTAAGACTCCACATATCTCAGAAAGTGTCATAATATGATGGTACAACATACTATTTCCAGTATTAGATGTATTTATTTTTTCCAAAATTCAGCTTTATTTATAGACAGTTACATTTGTGAATTGTAAATTGCAAACATTACAGACTAAGCAACAACAGTAAGCTTTAGCAACGTGAGGTTTAGCAAACGTAGCTGAAGCAAACTTAACTATGCAGATAACATAGATACGTAGCTTATTCAGCTGCTTTGTAAGCTTAGCTTTAGTTACGTTACTCCTTTATCTATGCAGCTTACACAGCTAACAGAGCTACACCTCCTATGCTTGCTGCGTTAGAGTGTTTTCATGGAAGACAAGTTTTTTCCTGTAAGCAGGCTGTTCATTGGGCTTTATTAAACGTTTTGTAGTCAGGTTTGTAACCTTTAACTTTTGGTATCGTAACCCTTACCTAACCCTAACCCTAAATGGAAGTTAAATACAATTTTATTTCAAAAGTTTTAGCGCGTATTTCCGTTCTGAGATGTACAGCATCTCAGATGAACAGTCTACAGCCAGACTCTCCTGGCTGGGTTAGGGTTATAATCCTAAATGAATAAATAACCCTATAAGTAAATATATAATGTGATGGTAAGAAGTGTCTATTATGTATGGTGGTGTAAACTAGCATATTTTAATATCTGGTGTATGATGTTGAAGATCTTCCTGATTAATACTTGTATGTTTTGTATGGTTTCCATCAGAGCTCTGCTGGAGAACGAGAAGAGGAAAAGAGAACTTGCAGAAAAGGAAAAAGAAAAGATTGAAAGGGAAAAGGAGGAGTTGATGGAGAGACTGAAGCAGATTGAAGAGCAGACAAAGAAGGCCCAGCAAGGTGGGTTCCCTCTCAGTCTTTATCACTGATGCAGTCATAGATATTAGGGGTCTAACTGTATTTCTCCTGATGCACCACTGTTTGGATGTCACAGTCTGTTGAGAAGACGAGACAAAAAAGCAATCACACAGGGGAAACCCGTAAATGCTGGCATTACTGTGGGGCTCAGGATGCAAACTACTATGGAAATGTCCAGGGTTAAACATTTCTGGTTAGAAGTGCATAAACAATGGAGAAAATATTCCATACAAAGATACCCAACCACTTGTTAATATTTATCTTTGGGAAAGATGATCCCAATGGAAAATCTCGATAAACATTTATTTAGAATAATGATTATGGCAGCTAAGAAAAATATCACTAGTCATTGGTTGCACGCTGATTCTCCCACAGTAAACAAATGGGCAGATACAGTCAGTGAAATATAAAAAAAATCACCCACTCACCTTATTTTGTAAATGGATACATTTACAAAGATGTGGTCAAAGCGGGTCTCCTTCATGGAAAAGAAGCAGGTATTTTTTTTTTTAGCATAGCAGATTAACAAAAAGAAAGAATTTCATTCTTATTAATGAATAAATAAAATAATATACCCTCTCTTTCTATGTCTTTTTCCTGCCTTTGTTAAATCTCATCAGAATATCTCCCTGTAAAAGTGTCAAAATAATAAAAATGTTAAGAACAATCACATACTTTATTTCTCTGATTTCATACATCCCTGTTCTACATTATAAACTAAAACCTAACTTGCACCAAACTGTGACCTCAAAGTCTTGGTGCAAACCAAACCATGACCTCTTTTAACTATCTTACCTCCACAAAATGTGGATCTCACATGATACTAACCTGAAGTACTTCTCTGTGTGTGAATGTTTGTGTGTTTTCACAGAATTGGAGGAGCAAACACAGCGGGCTCTGGAACTGGAGCAGGAGAGGAAGCGTGCTCAGGAGGAGGCTGAACGCTTGGAGACTGATCTGAGGGGTGCTGAAGAAGCCAAGATGGCGCTGCTGCAGCAGTCTGAGAGCCAGCTGAAGAACCAAGAACACCTGGTCTGTCTTCATCAATAATTAGTCTAATTATGGGCAAAAAGGGTTATGATCTGACACTTCAAATATCACAATATGTTTGTCCTTTCAGGCCACAGAGTTGGCTGATCTGACCTCTAAGATCTCCCTTCTGGAGGATGCCAAGAAGAAGAAGGAAGAGGAGGCTGTGCAGTGGCAGCAGAAGGTATCATGTGGCTTACTGTTTTTCAGTCTTCATGTGATTGCAGTGACAGCTGTAGTTGATAAAAATAAGGCTGCAAATGAGCAACCTGTGCCATGCTCAAGATTACAGCTGATGTAAGAGTTTTTTCTGCCTTTTTACCTTGAAAATATTCACAAATTTATTCACCCTGACTGTTAATTTTGCTATGTGAAAATGAAGTGCATCCATTGCAGCTCTAATCATTTCTTAAAAACTCAAATAACTTTATTATTTTAATCTTTTTCCTCTAACTATGTCAGTCTGCAAAATGTCAACATAGCATTAGACAGACCCAGAGGTTGAGAGATGTTCCTAGGCAACTAATTTCCTAATTGGTCAAATGTAACTTTAATTTCATACTAACTGTTAAGACTAAATGTTAGAAAACACTTCAACACTCAATCATAAATGAGTGTGATTTATGCAATTTTTTGCAGGTAAACTGTGGTTTGCAGAGTAAGTCTGACAAAAGCAGTGTTAGCACTGCCCGTCTGTGGTCTTCCCTGAAGGTTTTACATCTCCATTTCTGTGCTAATCGTGGTCATGCATTCTTCTGGTTGATATGTCAGTCAAACCTGATACAGCGTGCGCTGTTCTTTATCTCAGTTTTATAGATCAAAATGCAACCAAACTGCTCTGCTTCTATAAAATGCTATCTGAAAACTGTGCTTGTTTGCATGTGATAAATAAAAATAAGAATAAAATGTCCAGGGGGGTGATAGTTTTTATAGGCACTGTACATTCCTATCGACATCTTCCTGTTTGGGTTGATCTAGTCTGTGCATGTTGATGGGTGGTCAAAGTAGGCCCAGCTGAAAATAGATTATGTACGCATCTCAAGCAGTGTAGAGTGGAGTGACATACGCTGGTGAGGAACTGAAGCGCATGCTCTGGAATTACATAGTGTGTGGTGTGGATAGGACACTACACAGGCTGACCTTGTTTAATTTGTGGTCAAGTAATTTGAGTTGTCACTAGCACGTATGATGATGTTTGAGTGTTCAGTTGTCTAAACATATGATCACCTCAAGATAAATCTGCTTTAGTCATAGATAACTTCTGTAATAATAACTCACTGTGTGCATTTTTGGCACTGGCACCTTTTTCTCTTTTCCCTGGAAAAATAAAGCATTTTCCAATAATGTTGTATGTCTGTAACGGAGTTGTTCTGTCTTTATACAAAATGGGTTATGATCATCTATACAGGAATTCAGAAAAAGCCTAGTTTGGTTTTGGAAAGTGGATGTCGTCACCAAGCATAATATCTGCTGCTGATCACAATGCTGCTTCGGTGTGACACAGCAAGGACACACATTCCTGAGGTCCTGTTGTTGTGTGTTTTTTGGGGGGAGGGGTTACTGCTCACAGCTCGCCTCATGTCTTTTTTGGGCAAAACAATGTGTGCCAGTGCAGCCCGGTCACTTTTGAGGGGGCGGGGGTGAGTCATGCTGCTAGTGGCGGGACGGTTTTCTTTGTGGGAGGGAAATCCTGTTTAATTCTTAGGCTAAGTAATGGTTTCCATGCTGAACATTTTTGGCAGACGTTCTGATGAAATTCCTATCCTGGTCATGATCAGCTCTTTTCTCTGGACTCTCATAGCACAAGACCTCTGGTTCATGCTTTATGAAGTTTACTACAGAAATGTCTTTGGATTTTTTTCTCCCATTTCCCCTGTACTGAATGACCAAGGTGGATTGTTAATCTTATCTTAACTTACTATTTATGTATTAAAATTCTGACACACTGCAACAATGATCCAGTAAATCTTCCACTGACTGATTACTCACCTCTAGCACCACCGTGAGGTTGACCTTTTGACTTGTAGGCATGTGTATTCACAGCTGTTGATGGATGAGAGATTGATTCAGTCATCAGTTTTCTTTCTGGATGAATGATAAACGTGAGCTGTTGAGTTTTTAATCTACCTGAATAATGAAGTCAGAATTTCAGTTTGTGCTCGAAACTTGTTTGTTTCAATAACCCTGGAAAAAAGTTCTGATATGCCTTAACATTATTTTATTTAAGTGCTAAAATGCCAAAATTTCCACGCTAACTTGCTAAATTAAGGTGCTCAACAATATTATTAATGACTATGTTACACAACCGTGTTGGCACTATATTTATGAGCTAAGTGAGCATGGCTACAGAGTTGCATTGAGCAAGTGGAACAATAATACTAAACTATGTCTGTTAATTATGTAGAAAAAAACACGTAATCATTACATCCCTGTTTAAATCTGCCATAAAACATTAAAATATAAGCTTTTTCATATTGTTTGAAAGTAGTATATAGTCTTTTCTCTCTTTTCTTTTTGCAGGGAATAACAAATATGCTGTTATTGTTCTTTTACAACTTTTCTTATGCAGTATTGCTAAATGCATTTGGAAAATGATTAGAAATGTTTGGAAATACACTGAAAAAGTATCTTAAATTGGCTTTGGTTCAATAAATTAAGCATTACTATTATCATTTGAGTCTGAACATATACAGTGTATTTAGAAAGTTCTCCCTTCACTTTTTTCAATTGTGTTATGTGGCCTTCTGATGCTCCAATAGAAAAAAATAATTTTATGCTCATTAATCTACACTCATTACCCCATCATGGCAAAGTGAAAACAGAATTTTAGACATTTTTGCAAATTGATTAAAAATGAAAAAAACTGAAGGATCATATTGACATAATTATTCAGACCCTATGCAAAAAGACTTAAAATTTCACTTAGGTTCCTCCCGTTTCTCTAGGACCCACCACCTACTATAATGAGAAGTAGGGACCCAAATTTCTGTTGTTTATGAAATTAATTCAACAAAAATGCTGAAATTTGGACCTTGGAAGGAACACAACAAAAGGCTGAACAAAGAGACTGGCTAACACTTTAGGAGGACATCTATGCAATCATTTCATTTCACTATGTTTTACTATATAACACATTTTGGTTGTGTTTTTTTTTTAATGGTGACAAGACATTTACAAGTTATCATAAAACTTTCTTAAAATATTTCCATCCAAGATAACAGGATAAAAATGTGAAAATCTCAAGAAAACAATCGGAATTTAATAATTTTCCTGCAAAATAAAGTATATTGATAGATCTCTGCCTAGGGCTTCAATATCATAAATATTTTTTTTCTTTTTTTTTTTTTTCCTGAAACCAGTTCATGACCCACTGAAAACAGCCCTTCGACCAACTTTTGGGTCCCAACCTGCCAGTTGAGAACCACTGCTCTAGAAAGTCTCACAGCTGACAATGCATACCTGAGCAAGCCCTTTGAATATACAGTCCCCACATTGAGTTTTCTGTGTCTCTTTAGGCTACTACGGTGCAGGAGGACCTGGAGAAGACCAAAGAAGAGCTTAAAAACAAAGTGATGGCAGCTCACGTTCAGGAGCCTCTCAATGCAGAAAACGAGCATGACGAGAATGATGAGAGCAGCGCCGAGGCCAGTGCCGAGTTCACAGCTGCTGCCACGTACAAGGACCGCAGCGAGGAGGAGCGCATGACTGAGGCTGAGAAGAACGAACGTCTGCAGAAACATCTACTCGTACGTTTATACTCATGCATTCAAACCACTTTAAATGTGAACAGTTTAAACTGAAAAAGTAGGTCAGATAGAATCAGACGGGTTTCTTTTTAAGGAAATTTAAAACATATAAAAACAGCTGCGAATCATGATTTAGAGCCTCTGAATTCATACCAACATGGAGCTGTGATATTAGTGTCTAATTGTTATGACTTTGCTTCCAGGCTTTGAGCTCAGAGTTGGCCAACGCTCGGGACGAGACCAAGAAGACGGTGAATGACATCATCCACGCAGAGAATATGAAGGCAGGGCGAGACAAGTACAAGACCCTGAGACAGATCCGGTCAGGAAACACCAAACAGCGCATCGACGAGTTTGAGTGTATGTGATGTTTGTGCTCGACAATGCAAGAGCCCACACGGCTGGGCCAGTCTGCCTGGACTGCAGTCCTGCCTCACTCGAGCTGTCTCCTCTCTGCCCAAATAAATCAGATCGGATACACGATGCGGTTACACAAGCACAGCACAATGTACAAATATGGATCTGGAAAACTCCATTTGTTATCATTCCTAACTTTGAATTTAGGCAAGTCACTGGTTGAAAAGGGACATACTGTATTTTATTAGAACATTCCTCATGAGGGGTTAATGTAGCATATTAGCAGTGGACTCATGCCTCACTTCATGACACATTGAGTAAGCATTTTTAATTTCTTTGTTTTTTGTTACAATTCTGTAAAAAGAAAAAAGGCTGAGAGACCAATCTAAACTTCAGCTTGCCTGTAGACACATTTCTGCTGTAAACATTTAACGGTTCTTTACAGCAAGCTGCTTTTTTTTAGACCAATTTTCTCCCATGATCCATTGCCTGTAGGTTTAGATTCAAATGCACTGTTGTCTAGTCTACATATCGAATCATTCTGAAGTGCCTGTGTGGAGCAAAAATTGAGCAGTATTATTTTATGTGAGTTTAAACTTTTTTACTTGAGTGTATTTCAAATCAGGCAACTGTTACAAATCACACAGTATTAATACCCCACTTACAAATACATTTCTAATTGATGTATTTTCCCTTCTGAACACCTGCAATACTGTTTGCAACCACATGGCTTTTTGTTTTAAATCTGCATTTTTGCTAAGATGCTGAGTTATAGAAAGAATATACAGCCTAATCAATGGCAAGTTGTTTCTTCTGTACAATTAGAAGTATTTGAATCTGAAAGGTATAACTTGTAGCCACATTTAGGCTCCCTGTAGTTCTCAAAAGATAGCTGTGTTGACATTATGATGAGACAGATACAAATATGGTGTCTAAAAAAGCTTTTATCGAATCAAATACATGGAATAATTAGTAAATAACTTCATGCACAAAACATTTAAATTTATGAATCCGCTCGTTCTTCTGTCCAAACAGCCCACTACTGTTGAAATTAAAAGTTGGGACTATCTTTTAAAATGTTGTCTAAATCAACCGTCAGATTAATTCAACATTAAGAGACCATTACATTTTTTTTCTACTTTCAAAAGATGCACTGGAAAACATATCTCTCCTTTACAAGATGAGTCAATGAAGGTTGCTGCCCAATATGGGCACCTTTTCCAGTGCATGCATTTCTTTCTATACAGTATTTAATAATGTGTGTGTATTTTGTAATTTGGTTTATCAGTTGTAATGAAATCATGTAAGGTGAAAAAGAAGACACCACTGAGGATATTTTTGTACTATGAAATGTAATTGTTAAAGTTAAAAACAGAAGCTTGTGCTCTGAAAGAAGAGCATTTTCATATGAAGTAATTTGAGCAACTCGCTGCTGTGATTTTGAATTAAGGAAGAAATTAAAAAAAGACATTTGTTAACCACAAAGACAGCTGAAAATGAACTACTTCCCGCTAACATTTTTAAATCAAACATGAATGTTTTTTTTTTTTTCATTCAAAATCAGTCAAGGCGAAAAAATATTTAAATATTTTTAGGTTGAAAATAAGTATTTTGACAAGAAAGCTATTTTTGATTTATCTCATGACATGATCTGGAAGAAGACATTTTTAAACAGTGTCTTTGCCTGTTGCTGCATTAAGTTGTGTATCTGCCACAGAAGATGAAACATTTTGCTTTTTTGGATGCCTTTTCATGCCTTCAACTGTAACTTTTAGTGCTGCACTGTTTGTTCTACCCAAAGTGCCATTCGTTGACAGCCTTCATTTTAAGAATCAAATGTCCTTTGAAGTTGAGTCTTCATGTGTGGAAAAGAAATGTGTTAAAAGATGCTACTCAATATTTTTTGTCTTGAATCCAAAAGGACTGAAACATAATTGATGCTGTAAATTGACAAGACAGTGCCTTTGCCAGGTTTTCATCAGATTTTGCTGCTTCAAGTCTTCCTTTTACCAATGAATAAAAGTCCATCTTAAACATTCTTTTCTTTCTGAGCTTTTTCATCATTCTGCAACCGTTAGAACATGCAACAAGTGAACAGTTTCTACCACTTCTGCAGTAACTTAAATACAACAAATGTTTGCTTTTATTCAGGAAATGTATACATTTCTATTGCTAGATATTAACATAAAAGTACAACAACTTTATATTTTAAAGCAGGTCCTTTTTCAGTCCAAGCTACTATCACAACTGCTTGTTCTGCTTGGTGCAGTTTCACTTTGAACCACATGATGGCAGTTCATCCTCAGTCTGCTATGGAAACAAGTCTGTGTATGTAAACATCAATGAATATTTGATTATTTAGAATTATTAAACTGAATTAATGAAGAACTTATGTGCACATACTAATCTCATTACAACGAAGAGGCTTATAGCCAAGACAACATGACTTCATGGGATGATAAAATCATACAGTAGCTGTTAATTAATTCGTGCTATTTACATTATTTTCCAGCAAACATTTCATACAGACTGGGTAACTGCTGGGCAAAACAGGCAAACTGATTGATTTACAATTAGAAAGCTGACTGCAGCTCCATACTTCTGTCTTTTCTACTTGTACACTTGCTTTTGCAATAGGAACATTAGTTAATTCTTCATCAACAACTTGATGGAAATCAACTGCATCTTTCTCAACTCCAAAGAGAGGTGGTGTTTTTTCATCTCATACTTCCCCTATGCTTGTGGTGTTGGTGGCCTGAACAGGGTGTTGAAATAAGTTCACGGTCTGAGCTGTCACTTAGAGATAAGATGCCATTAGTTTTCTGTCAACTAAATTGAAATTATACACCACAGTGTTTCAGAGAACAAGCCACAGGCCTAAAGCGTCAAACGTGCAGTCTAATAACTGGAATTGTCATTCCAATCCCAGGGTTACGTTCTTAGCGAATGCAAAGGTTGTCCAGTACTCCAGTAAATAGGACGGCCATAGATATGAAGTCACAACAGCACAAAGAAAAACTTGTCTGCTCAGTGCATGAAGATGGGCATGAAGATGGGGGAGACGGTGAGTCATCTGTGATCAGACTATAAAACCTGTACATCAACATGGACAGTCATCTGATAGAAACCTGATTCTGCACTAGGAGGTCACCAAGGTGAAACAGAGCTGTGCCGCCCTGCAGGTGCTGATTCTCAGTTAGACATGTCAATATTTATCAGATATTATCATCCTGGTTTATCAGAAGCATTTTTTTTGGCTCTACATAGAAATACTGGCTTATTTTCTTTTGTTTTATGTTATTTGAATCTTCTGACAATAGTTTATAGAAGTTAGAAAAGGAAGGAAGTGAGTTTTTTTTTTTTTTTTTTTTGCGACACTCACCTCTCAGCGTTAAGGTGTGCCTGGGAACATGTCGTACATCAAAAATATGAGATAAGGCCGTGTTGCGTAACCGGTTATAAACCTGGAGTCTGTCTTATATTTATGTCAGTTAAGTGATGGTTGATGCCGGTCCATAGGCTCCTTAGACTGGCGGAGCTGTACTCCCTGCTCAGATAATATGACCGCCTCAGGTTGCTATGGTTACTCCTATCATCTAGTGGCTGCTGCGCATTAATTTGGAACAGTTTAATGACTTTTTGACCAGAACTACTTGTGAAGTTCAAAGGGTGGCCATATATCAGAAGTTAATGGACACCAATGGAATTTCCAGAGCCAATCAGAATCGAGTATTCACCAAGAAGGTGGTATAATATACTAAACTACTGTTCTATACTATACTATACTATACTATATCATACTATACTTTTTTCAGTACTATACTGTACTATTCTGTACAATATTATGTTGTACTTATGATACAATACTATGCTAGATTATACCATACTCTACTGATCAAATTTAAAATGTCTTATGCTATATTGTTCCATACTATACTATACTATACTATACTATACTATACTATACTATAATGTACTAAACTATACTATACTATGTTATATTATATTATATAATACTGTACTATTCTATAGGCTACTATACAGTACTGTTCCATACTACTCTGTACTTTAAGAGGTCATTTACAACAACTAAAGGATAATAAAGAATATTTTTATAATTAAATTATATTTTAATGATCATAAATTACTTTATTACATGTTGTTAATCAGTTATGTTTTAAGTCTCATGAGTAACAAAACACTACCTGTTTTGTCCGATACGGAAATGGTGTCACGGTCTAACTGGTGTTGGATTAACTAGTGACACTCCATTTAACATTCTACTACTGTTTGCTTTCCATTTTAAGAACTTAGAAGTGTCTTCAACATTAATGCTACTAGGAAAGAGTTTGCTGAAGACTGAAGTGACTTTGCAGATGCCCGATCAAAACAAAACAAATGATGATGGCTCATTATTTTTGAACCCACAAACACTTTTTTGTCTCTCAAAGCAAGGCATTTGCATTGAAATTCTAAATTAGGGAAATAAAGATATTACAGTGAATATCTGACACTCATGTCAAGGTTTGGGTGGGTTCCAAGAAGAGTTTTGGGTCTCAAATTGGGCTGTGTACTGATGTTTGGGAAAGACTGCATTTACACACATCTTATGATTACTGAATGAGAGATATAGAGCTTTTAAAAAGTAAAAACCTGCCTCATTGATTGGTTAAAGATGGGAGATTTGCAAGAATAACATCAGTTTTCTATAACTTTTTTTTTCATTCTTTTATTTATTTTTTGTCTTTATACATTGTATGTATCACATGTATTTGTACGTATGTACTTACATATGTACGTGTGGATGTATAGGTACATATAAGCCACCTTGTTATCTTTATATGAGTCATCTGAGTTGTTGACCAAAATGTGACAATGTTTATTAAAAATGTAATAAAATACAAATTATAAAACAAAAAGAATAACATCAGTATAGTTACAGCTCTAGGGTGCATTTTGTTTTACATTGATTTGGAGGCTGTGCAGTTCATTCATTAGTTACTTTGTGTACTACATTAAAGACCGTAGCTCTGGTTGAAGATGCTTTCCAAGATTAAGATATCACCTTCCTTTAACTATCTGGGTCCATTGCAAGAAGCCCTTATCTATCTCTTTCCCTGTGACCTTGATGCTTTTCCTCTTCAACTCTTTTCAAACACGTGGTTGGGCTATTTTTTTATACCGCAACAGCATCCACAAGAACAACGAATAACTCCGTAATCTTATATTAACAATTTATGTACAGTATATCAAACGTCAAGTCAATTTCAGGAAGCTCAATACACAGTACAGTTGTAGCTATCTAAAGGGAAGTCTGATGACTGATACATGGTGCATTAGTCCAGAGTAACTTGAGGAAGTTACACAGCAACATTGCTTGGTACATTTTGACTGTTGCAACAATGGTGGGTTTCGTTGAAAAAACAGAAGAACAATAGTGAGAGACATATCTTTTATGGGGTCATTTTGGGGGAGTTTTAAACTCCAAACAGTGAAAAATCAATGCAGGGATGGGGATACATGTGAGCTGGCATGTGGAGAAAGTGGAGATCATTTTATTTGAAGCATATAACAGAGGATAGACCAGCCCTCAGTGGTGTAGACTAAACACTGGTGCTTGCCCTTGAAAAAAGGAAGAGGCAGGAGGACTTTGGGAGGATATTCAATAATTTAAAAACCAAAATTAGGTGCTATATAAAGCATGTGCATCATAATGGAACAATAAAAAAGGCCATGCTATTTTGGACTATATCTGCTCTTTAGTGTAAATTTAACCACAAAACACTCTTCTGTGTGATCTAATTTATGTTTAAATGTCAAGCCAGAGGTCAGTGCTTCCTGTATTTTGGTATTGATAAGCTCTTTACATTCTTTTCTGTAAGCCTGTCTGCAACACAACTGTAAAAGTGCATGAATGCCACAAAAGCCAAGCGTAACTGTCAGATATGTCTCAGCAAACTTTTATCTCAAAAGCGTGAGCCACGGATGCCTTAAACAGCGTTTCACAACCATGACATGTTGACACTTTATTTCCACACATTTCCTGAGAGCAAGCTTCGCAGTTATCTTCCTTGTTTTGACTTCCTCTTTGCAGGGTAGAAGCTTAATGGTCAAACCAACTGTCTTGTTCGAAGAGTCATCATTGGGAACTCTCGTGACAGATGGAGGAGCATTAAACCGGGTCTCATCTGCCTTGACTTGGAAAAGAACTAAACACTAGGGTAACATCTTATTGTTGAATTGTTGCTAATGCTGTCTTCTTAAATGTATGCATGTTGTGAAGTTTTTGGTCATTTGTGATTGAACTGGTGGAAGTGTTTTGTTCATTGAATCCACAGGACATCTTTGATTTGGTGAGATCAGGCCCCCCACTTAGTGTATTTGACAAGCTGAGTTTGACACTCTGTATCCGTGAGTGTCAGTTTGTCAAATACCCCAAGTGAGGTGTCACTTCTCTACGTAGTGAACCAACTCTGGCTCACTCTGCAGGACAAGCACCCAACTCTGCAGGGAGATCCACAAACACAAGAGCTGCAGGCTTCAGGCGCTTTGAGGACGAGGCATACTGTGGTCAGTGTGGTAAATGTGACGGCATTAATGTCTGTTTAACTGTGCAAGTTCAGGTTTGTCTCTGTTTTTATGCCACCTATGTAAAAAGCAAGGTCTTTGCTGATTATCTCCTTTGTGCATCTAAGTCGGTGTAAGTTGTTACAACATTTATTCTGTGCTGAATCTAAATAATCTGCTTCTGCAGCGTGCAGCGTACATTCTCCATGACAGAAGTATAGGACATTAAAGGAGTCTTGTTGCCAATGTTTGTCTTTACTTTTGTACTTCACAGAGATGTCAGTATTAATTTCAGCCATCTAAAAATGACTCAGAGAAGTTTCAAAGCTTTATAGAGATGTTTCACAGCTGACAGAGAAAACCTGAAACTTCAGGTATCTTTACCATAACTTCTATCTTAAGAGTTATAAGAAAGTTGCTGCACATCACAGCCAATCTCAACATACTTTTAAAGTAATAATGCAAAAAAAAAAGAGTTCAAAGTAAGTCTTAGGATGCACCAGTCCTAATACCAGTATTAATATCAATGCTGGTACAAGACTCGAAGTTCTAATTCCTTCTCTTTAAACATTGTTGATACTATATTCCTGTTTTCCTACTTTTAACACCCAGGTCTGAATAAACATCTGCACTGTGCTTTTGGTTGTATGATCAGGTTTTAGGAGGCTATAAACCAGCTCTAAATAGTCTTTCTCAAAATGGTCTGTTTTAGTGTGTGTGTCTCTTAAAATGAGTGCAGCTGTGTGCTTTCATGGATGAGGGTGGAAGAATACTGTTAGGTATTATTATACCAGCATCACAATGTGACATCAAAAAGGACACAGATTCTGTTCAGACTGTCAGATTTTGTGTTTTCAGACATGGATGGACCACAACACACTGAAAAAAGTGAAAAGTCAGTTTCTGCTTAATTATGTTGATAATGTTTTCATTTTAACCAATGGTCTTTATGTCATGTGACCCTATGACATCACACCAATTGCTCCCTGTCATGTTTTGCTGTCCGACATTACTTCACTGCAACACACAATGAATGAAGAAACCTGTGTGAGCTTAAGAAATCTAGTCTATACCAAGGTAAGCATTCAAAATGGTTACAATGTCATTTAGCAGACACTTTAATCCAAAGTGACGCATAGCTGACAGCTACATAGAAATCCCAGGAGTTAAGGACATAGCCCAAGGGCCCAAACCTTGTCTATAAATGTTTATTTAACTCAAACTACCTTCTTGCAATTTGTTGACTTGAGTTGAAATCATGCATTTCAATTGCTTGTTACCAATTGAAATATCTTGTATGTATAATATTTATATATATATATATATATATATATATATATATATATATATATATATATATATATATAATATGATATAATATCTTGAGTTGTTTTGAAATTTTATTTTTAGTGTAAAATGTATATCTGCATACATGCTGCAGGGGGCAGTAGGGAGACGTCCCTATCGCTGCCCCACCACCCGGAGATGTTCTGGGCTTACAGTGGCAAAAACCTGGACTTTAAGTAATAAAATTACAGGTAAATTTCCCATGTATTTTTATAACATTAGTTCAGGGTAAAATACTACATCACAGTTATGCTGAAAACCTTGTTGAGAGAGTTTGAAATAATTAAGTAACTTGGTCATATTTTGTTGAATCAGTTGTGCATAAAGATGTGTTAAGAAGTGTTATTTTGGATTGCTAAACTTAAGTTGATCTTTCACATAAACTTTCTTTGTTAATTTAAATGCACATTTAAGAAGTTTTTTTCTTCCCTAAGTGGGAAGCAAACCAGACATCTTGTTGTGAAGTAACAGCATTAACCCCTGTGTCACTGTGTGCTCCATATACCACTGGTTGTCTGTAACTGTCTTATTTGACTGTGCTGCTGTCTATCTTGTCCAGGACGCTTGTGAATAAAAGATTTTCCTCCTGGTTAAACAAAGGCTGAATTAAAAAAAAAACACAAATAAAGTAAATTAAATGTATTTCTGCTTATTTTTGTCTCATAATAATCTCAAGGAAGACTTCTACATGATTACTAAAACTTTATTGTTCTTTCCAATCAAACATGAACACTGACTTCAAAACATTATATATACTATGTGGTATATAGTGGTTTCACTGCATTGCATCAGCCCAGATTTTACCTGTGCTATTGCACATGTGCACAGACTCTTTCAGCAAAAGTTAGAGCAAACCCATCTGATCACAGAGTTTCACTGAATTGTTTTAATTGAGTTTATACAAAGCACATTTGTGTTGGAATTAGTCATTATTATTAAATAACATTCAATTTGATATAATTTAGTTACACTTTCCCCAAAATAAAGATTAATTATTATTCAGGCCCAGAGTCATTTTTTAAGTGTAACTTGAGTTAAATAAAGATTTATAAACAAGGTTTGGGCCCTTGGGCTACATCTTTAATTCCTTGAACACCTGTGTAGCTTTCAGATGTATGGTGTTTTGGATAAAAGTGTCTGCTAAATGACACTGTAACATTCATGGATGGCTTTAATGTGGACATCTTCATCAAGAAATAAAAATGTACTTTATTGTTTTTTTCTGTTTTGATATGAAACAGTACAGTTGAAAATTCATGGACAATTATATTTTAGCATTAAATATATCATTTTGGTTAAAGAGCATCTACATACTGTTGTGTTAACTATTAAAGAAACATAATGAAATGAGGTTGGTAATTACCAATGCTGTAAATTTAGGGCAGCTGTGGCATAAACCTTGCATGTGTGGTTTCTCTCCAGATACCCTGGCTTCCTCCAAACACCAAAGACATGATGGGCTCTAGCCCCCTGTGACCTGGAACAGGATAAGCGGTGTAGAAAATGGATGAATGGATGGAAAAATTGAGGATTTTATTTATTTTAGTCCAAAGTAAAGACCTAAATTCAATGTAATTATTGAAAATAGTTTTCTTAAGTGAAAAACATTAGCTTGAAAGAATGTAAAGATGGTCTTTATAATAACGCATACATTTACTTGGTGTCAATGTAAATTTTTATCTTGGGGTGAAGAAATATATATGACATCAAGATTTACATTTAACAAGATCAACACTTTTTGTTTGAGCAAAACTAAAAGTATTTTCAAATTAGAGTCATTTTCAAAGTTTATCATATTTTTTGGGTTGGTATACTCCAGATACCAAACTATGTGTACAAAAATACTAAAACCTGTGTTTTGCATCATATTTTCCCTATCAGTTTTTGACCAGGTAAGTGAAATAGCAGCCATCGTTGCAATATAAGTGAGGATGAAAAAATCACACTGCAAGGCCAAAAACGTGACAGTTAAGTTGTGTTAACTTAAAAATCTAAAATAGAAATTTCTAACATTGCTTTTTTTTTCTTTTTTTATAAGAATACCTTTGGCCATTAGACACTATTGCACCATGAGTGAAGTTACTCACTCAGTTAGAGATGTCATGCCTGGGGATCAACCATAACACACAATGGCATCATTGGCATCAGTGAACCACTATTCCAGTCTAATATCTCAGTTTAAGCTTCATTCATGAATAAATATCCAAATCAGACTCTATGTTGGCAAAATTAAGAGGAGAGGACAAAAGCCCCAAAAGAACAGGACTGCTCTAACCCTTTGACCTCTGAAATCATTGTCATCAAAGATGTTGAAACAAAGATGAATAAGGAGCCATTTCACAGGTTGATCTCTGCTTCTAAAGGGTTAAACGTATATTTAAAAGCCTCTATGTGCTGCAGACAGAATCTTATCTTCCAATTGACTTATAAAAGACAACACTTATCACCCTGCCTTATGTATCCTGTACATGTGGAGTTATTTTGTGTTGGCATTATGTAGAAGAACAAAAGTGCTTGACACTCCTACTCCATTTACCAGCTGCTGTCTCATTCACTGCATATAACTGAACATAAGTAATGCTCTGTCTGAAAATGTCACTGTGATCAAAGTTTTGAAAGTTCAAACTTTCCTGAATTCAGTGGGCTGCAATCACATCTCGGTTACATTATGCAGCACTTTATGAATTTCCTGTCCTGTGCATCATTGCAGGAGGAGGTGGGTAACCATGGTGGTGAGAAAATGGAGGAGGGCTGCAGAAATAAAAGAATGTTGTCTTTTGTCTCTTTTAGTTCATGAGTTAGGGTTGTCAGAATGTTTGCACCTTTAAACATATAAATTATAAGTGTGTTATCAAAGTCTCTATTAATTTGATAATCAATGATGAAAAATACCAAAACTCATCAAGAACACTACAGATCCAGACACATGTTAACCAACAGAGGCAGATGCTGCACAAACACACTACAAGTAAATGAGTAATATTAAAACAGTATGTTTAAATGTGATTTTTTTTAACATTATAAATAAAATATTATTATCATTTTGGTTGTCAATACCATACAAGTTGTCGTTTTAATTTAGTCATAATAAAATCACATCAGCAAATTCTTGTCAAAATGTTTGTTTACAGAATCAAACAGCACCCCCAGTGGTGAAACTAAGAAGTACCATACAATTCAGCACAAGTTTCAATCATTTGTTCTAATGAAGGCCATATTTTATGTTGTTTTAAGAATTTGCTGCAGGCGGATTAAAAATGTACCACAGGCCGCATTTGGCCCGGGGCTGTAGTTTTGACACCCCTGTTGCAGAAATCTAGAAAGTGGATGGATGTTGCAGTTGGATAAAACTGCACAGGCTATGTAGTGGGTAGGAGTACAGAAACATCCTCTCTGCAAAGTAAAGCTTTCGGCATGGCTCTGTGCTCTTGCTTCACGAAACAAATGTAGCTCAGTTCTGATAAAACTGCCTCTGTGCCAAAACTACATCTGAGCTAATGCTACCAGCAGCAGCCATGAGGTAGAGTCACTCCTTAACAGGAAAGTTGGGGGTTTGATCCCAAGCAATACATCCTGTGCAGTGTTGGATGTAACATGTTACTTTAATCAAATTCCATTTGTCTTTAACGCAGTAGTGTAATGTGTTAATGCTAGTAGAGTAATCACATTACAGTTACTGTAAAATAATAATACCTTCACTGTAAATCCTTTAACTAAGTTTAAAATGGGAGCATGGAGAAAACAAATCAAGCGCCCCTTTTACTACCCACTCACACAGGACTGTTTGATTCAGGTGTCCGACATGTTAGCTCCAGTTCAGGGGGGAGGAAGAAGGAAACTGAATGAAATGTCCAGATACGTGGAGAAATGTCTATTGTCTATTTTCCAGATGAATGTGTTAAACAAATCCATCTGGTGTGCCAGGTTAATGTATCTCAGGATTAGTTACAAACCTTAAAAGTCAGAGGGCCTCAAACAAGAATCTGCTTAGGGCCACTCTTTGGCCAGAGGTGACCCTGCCTGCCAGATATCTTTGTTTTTTCCCAAATGTCACATTATTCTGCGTACAGTAACTGTGTCTTGTCTAGCCTCCAAGGCTTTCTGAAATCTTCTTAATGGGTGTAAAAAGTCCTGAACAGCTGTTTCAAAGCACTCTAAAACACTTGTGGTCGGTGAAAGGAAACCTACCCTTTTATCAGATGAGTTTGAAAACAAAACAACAAAATCATTGACATTAAATGTCCAGCTGCACAGGCACATTGGTGAATGCTATGTGTCTGTCTGACTGCAGAGGGCGACGATGAGGCTGCATAATCACAAACAGATCTAACTTGTTTTCCTAAGTTCTCCTGCTGTGTTACCAGAGAATGATGGGAGTTGCAGAAGTGTCATCATCTCATCAGACAGATGGTCATGCACACATTATTAAAGTTTAAAACTCTCCTGCTAGTTTCACCCTGCATTTGTGAGACCACATTGTGACAAGATACTGACATGAGATAGAGACGGCATAATAAAGATTTCATTTAATCATCCAGGACAGTGAAAATAACGGCATGCTAGGGCTAAATAAAAGCTCTTGCCCAACAGATTTTCTGCTCCCTGACTCAGGATTGGATGATCTGTGTTTGTAGCTGTTTGTAGCTCTTGGCCACTTTGGCCATACAGATCTTGTTAACAAGACTCTTAATTTTAATGAGGCCTGTTCAATTAGACAAAAAAAGTGTTCTTGTAGTGAACCTGTTTCCTACAGGTCATTTTTAGAAACCACAGAGATGTAGTTGATTTGTATGAAGTATATTTGACTTTCTCTGCTCACACTTTTCCAAACATGCCAGATTGTAGACCATTTTTGTCATTCAGAGAATACTTTACAACACTGATTTGCAACCCAACAAGAGCAGGACAGAAATACTTTTAAAAGATTTGATGCTTGGTCTGAGGTGTTTCAGACTTATTCATGGTCACAATCAAGCCCAAAGGCGTTTCACCTGATTTTACTGTGAGTCAGCTTTAGCTGTAGATCAACACTCACTCAGTATTAATATACTCAGAACCATTAATCATGGTGACATCACACTGATTACAAAAGAAACTGGCTGATGCAAATAAACTGCGATGGAAACCTAAATTTATTCATTTGAACTGAAATTTTATTTTCAAAACTGGCAGTAAAATACAGAAGAATTCTCAGCTCTCTTTTGCAGACTTAAAGCAGCAGAGGACTGACTTTTCAAACCACCCGTAGAATCGGGAGATTACAGCCTCAGAGTCCTCCTGCATTGGAGCAGGGGGGACGTTGGGGTAGTGTTGGGGGGCCTCATACCAGAGTCTGCTTAGGGCCTCACTTTGGCCAGGAGCAGCCCTGAATAAGTCATTGTAAATGTCACTAAAGGGAGGGAAAATCTCTGACTATCTACTTACTTCCTGGTTTTGCTTCAGACTCTGTAACTGCAGCACTCACACTGTTTACCCAGTAAGTGGCGGTAGAGCTCTATTCTTACATTGGTTTCCTTTGTGACGGTTTCACAGGAGTTTAATTTTCAACATGCAAGCTCAGAGGATTCAGATATTTGTTTGTGGCTGCTCATAAATACTCTGTTCTGTCAAAGTTATTGGATTATCACTGCAAATTTCTTTTAGCCTACATAGATACACACTCTCTCTCTCTTTAATAGTTCTTCTCTAATGAGTTTGACTGAATGTACATGATTCTCTCAACAATCATCCATCCACAGGCCTGCCCACAGTCTGCTGGGCCCCTGACAAACCCAGATAGTGGGCCCTCCCAAGTTCTGATTTATTGATAGCAGTAATGTATGTGTGCTGGATAAGTAGCATTGGTTCTAGTCTTGAAGCCACTCTCCATCAAGTTTGCACTGTTTTTCTGAGTATTTAACCACTGTCTGCCTGTTTTGCCACTGTCTGCCTATTTTCCCATTACTTTTTTAACCCCATCTCACTACTATGTGTAGCCGGGTGAACTGGAGACTGATAAAAATACTTTTTCAATAACCTAAATGTTAGATTCCAGTCATTATCACTCTAAAAGCTGCTGCTCTTCATTGAGGTAGCGCTGTCTCTTCAAGAGCCAAGTAGGGCTAGACCTGCGAGAGCACAGAGTTCTCATGAGACTTTCAGATACACGCAGGAGACGTAAACAAAACACCCGCGAAACGTTGGACTTCTGAGGTGTGAATTTTGTCCATGTAAAAGAAAAATATAGATGTAAACATGAATGTAATCCAAATATATGCATCAGTATCAGCAGATGAAGTTATGCTAACGTTTGCACAGCAACGCTGATGAATGATGAATCTGTATTCCTGACGATTTTTGTAGATTGAGGAAGTGTGTGTCATGGCTGCCACGCTAAGGGAAAAGACTGAGCAGCAGGGCAGCGTGAGTGGTCATTTCTAACTCTCTCTGGTGAAATTAAAAGAAAACTGAGTTATATACTAACTCTATCACAATATGTGCATTTTTGTGGACTTTTGCCTGATTTACGGGAGCGAGTTGAGATCCAGAGGTGTGTCTTTGAGTGCAGGCTACACACTGCTGTGAAAGTCAGTTCATTTCTCTGTTAAAATGTAATTTCTCCTCATGTGAAATTGTTTGCACTGTTAAAGGAGTATTTACACATTTTTGTTCATTAATGCACTGTGAATTTACACTGAAATAATGCACTTTCCCTGAGGTTACTGAGAAAACCACGAGTTTTGTGGTTCAAGACATGTATTAATGCAAATAATTTTTTTGCTTTCTTTGTCTAGAAGTGAGCAACTGCTATTGTCTATTCTTGATACTAGTCTATTTTATAGCTACTGCTTTGTATTTTTCATGCCAAGCTGATCAGATGTAGCTACACCATTGTCTGTAAAGAATTCAGAAAGCAAACTTGAAGAATTTATTTTGAAATAGAAGTGTGAGATAACTGTTCCATACAGTGAATACTGTGAAATTCTACACTTCTGAATTCTAAAGAATTAATGCTGTTCTTATGCTCACTGTAAATCCAGTCGGGGAATAAAGACCCACATAAAAAAACTATTTAGTGTGTTCCTGTTGTTTATTGACCCGGTCACATATGTTTGCCCATTTATGCCTCTTTAAATTAATTCTTGCAAATTATAATCCCCTTTCACCCAATTTTCAGCCGATTTTTACCACTTTAACCCATTTTGGGCCACTTTGCGACTATTTTGTTAACCAATTTTTGCATCTTTTGACCCCTTTTTGCCACTTTTTAATCTTTTTAACCACCTTTTCTGCAAATCTTTGCATCTTAAAATCCATCTTCATCAATGTCAGTGATTTTGCTGACCTCCATGGGCCCTTAGCTTGTTTGGGCCTCAGAAAGCTCTCCCCTTTACCCCCCACCTTGCTCATCAATAACAATTCCCTTAGCTCCTTCTCTTCCTCCTTCTCTGGATTTAAAACAGACTATGACAAATCAAACATCAAATTGTTCAAAGACTATCCCACTCCACATCTGAAAGTTTTAGGCCCAGCTCTCTGTGAACAACCCAGAACCATGTAATTTGATTTCATGTTGTTGAAGACTGTGTCATTGCTGATGTCAAAAACATGTTTTATGTAAGGGACTTGTTTCGTGTGGAGGATGTTATTAGTATTAGGGAAACTGAAAAAAGAATTGCTTTGATACACCATGTGCATTGTCTCTGACACTGCATGGCAGCACCTGTGTCTGATCAGACTTGAAGAATGTTGTGGCTTTTACCGATGTTTTTTCCTCCTGTCTGGATCTTTGCTTACTCTCAGATGTGCGTCCCATTGGACTAAAGCACCTGCTAAATGATATGGTAACATATAGCTCTACACTGGAGGAGCAGCTGTAGACGTGGCCTCCAGCACTAAATATCTTGGGGTGCCCATTGCAGACAACCTGACATGGAGCAACAACCCAGCCACCATAATCAAGAAGGCCCATTAACGTCTGAGACTGAAGCGTGCTGGCCCGGGCACCTCAGTCCTTACATCATTCTACAGCTGTGTGGTAGAGAGCGCCCTACATCCTGCTTCAGTGTGGTGCGGCAGCTGTTCTACTGACAGACAGGAAGTGACTGCAGCACTGAAGGTCATTGGCAGCAGCTTACCCACCAGTGACATTTACACTAGCAGGTGCTGGTTTAAGGTCTCCAACATCATGAGAGATCCCACACATCCTGCAAAAAGACTGTCCTACCCCCCTCCCCTCAGGCAGGAGACTGTGCTGCATCAGGACCAGGACCACCAGGCTTAAAAACAGCTTCTTCCCTGTAGCTATTAGACTGCTGAAAAGCAATAACTTAAAAATCTTGCAACCACCCTGGACTACTTTTCTCCATGACTTGATACTTGAAAACACCTTCCTTTAAGGACACCATATATGCTGCTACTGATTACAGATTACCACTACCATTGTATTTATTTATTTGTTTACACAGGCTGATGTGCATTATTGCAAGCTGTGCAATATTCTAACCCTTACACATACCCCTGGCTTACATTGTTTCTTTTGTATATTTGTACAAAAGAATCCTGTGTGATCAAATTTGATTGTTTGCAATCCCAAAGACATGAATCATTGATGAAACTTGAAATCTAATTCTGGTTGTCAGCCATCAAACTCAAACTGAACAGCAACAAAACAGAGCTCATGGTTGTGGCCCCCAAAGGTTGGAGACCTTGTGCTCAATGTGGATGGTTGTCCCATCTGTCCCTCTCCCAAGGTCCAAAACCTGGGCATCATCCTGGACTCCACCCATCCCTTTCAGTCCCACATCAAATCTGTGACCAAAAACTGCCTGTTTCCTCCTCGAAAACATCTCCAGACTAAGACCGTCACAAACAGACTCTATGGCGGAAACCTTTATCGCCTCCAGTCTGGATTACTGTAACAGAGTCCTGTCTTGGGTACCCAACAATGCCCTGGACAGGCTCCAGTATGTCCAAAACTCTGCTGCCAGGGTTCTCACCCAGCACACCAACCCCTCCTTCATCCACCTCCAGTGGCTCCCAGTTAAGTTCTGAATCAGATACAAAATCCTTCCACTTCATGCTCTTGCCCCTCAGTACCTCTCTGACCTTCATCCATACACACCAACCCAGAGCCTCCAGTCTTCAGACACTGGCCTTCTCACAGTTCCCACCACCAAACTCCATACCTATGGAGACGTAGCCTACAGGACAACAGCCTCAATCCCCTGCAGCACCTACCCTAAAAACATCTGCAATATTTCATCTTTGGACATGTTTAAAAAACTCCTCAAGCACTGGCTGTTCACCACAGCCTACAATCTCTCCTTAATCTGCCCCCTCTACACTCTCAACTTAGAGTTTGTTTTGCGCTGTCTTCTGTTCTTCTGTAAAGCAACCTTGGACCTTTAAAAGGCGTAAATCCAAGCTATGATTATAATTGAATTGTGTGTAAATTCACATTGGGCTTAACACAACCACTGTTTTTGTTTCTTAAAGGAATTACACATAATAAAGAAGAAAAGCTGTTAAAAGTGTACTTTCTTGTCCGGGCCGCAAGCCAGTCTGGGATTGCTTGCTGTGGAATCCAGGAGGACACTTTTAACAGCTTTTCTCCCTCATGATGCGAAATTCATCAGTGAAACAAAAATGGTGGTTAAGTGTTTAGTAAATACACCTGATGTAGTGCAATTTTGGCTAAAAGCCTCTTTTAACAGAACTAGTGTTCTCAACTTGTTCTCAATTTATCTTTATTTTAAAAATAACAAAAAACTCTTTAATGTCAATGTGAAAACAGATTTCTACAAAGTTATGTTAGTTGGGACTTCCGGTTCCGGGTCTGAGGGGATGGCGGCTTAGAAAGAGAGCTCCTGACAAGAGTTAATTAAAACTGCCCCAAAGTGAATTAGTTACACTGCGAAGTGCACTAAAACAAGGGAGAAGGGGCACTGATGCCGTCCAAAAAGAACAGGAAAAGTAAAAAGCCAACTAGCGAACAAACTGAAGACGACGAGATGCAGCCAACAGAAGAAGCTAACGTTAGCTCTCCTGGGGCTAGCCAGGGCGCCTCCCCCGTTCCCAGTTGTGACGGTGCTGGGACTGAAAACGAGGACGAACCGGTAAATTTGAAACTGATATTAAAAGAGCTACGAGGCATCGGGAAAGAATTTCAAAAAGACACGAAAACTCAACTACAAGACATCAGAGGAGATTTGGACAAAACCAACACGAGGCTCAACGAAGTGGAAACCAGGGTCGCTGGGAATGAAGATAAGCTCCATAACATAGATGAGATATTAGCCGAGATGATAACTACGCAGGAAAAGCTTCAAAATAAACTGACTTCGTTGGAGGCCTACTCGAGGAGGGAGACGCTCAGACTATATGGGGTACCGAAGGGAGCGGAATCGGGTTCACAATCCATTTTGTGGAGAAGCTACTTCGGGAGAATTTAAACATTCCCTCGTCTACAGCACTACAGATCCAGAGGGCGCATAGAGCGTTATCACCCCCCCACCAGACGGCTCCCAGCCCAGATTGATCTTGGTAAAGTTTCTGTGTTTCACCGTAAAAGAAGTGCTTAAGCTGGCATGGCAGAAGAAAGGTTTTTTGTGGAACAACAATAAGATAAGCCTCGATCACGACTATCCTCTGGAGACCATGGCCATAAGGAAGGAGTATGCAGAGGCACGAAGGATCTTGAAAGACAACAACCTGCGGTTCCGGTCCCTCTACCCAGCCCGTGTAAAACTGTTTTACGAAGAAGGAGTGAAAATCTACAATACGGTGGAGGAGGCGACGGCGGATTTGGAGAGCCGGGGGTTCCCGGTGAAAGTGATTAAACCACCGGCAACTCTCAGAGAGAAACTACAGAGATGGGCGTCGTGGAGCAGAGCTGGGGGTCAGCGCCGATGGCAGAACCGGGGAGCTGCAGGCTACAAGGAGAAGCTGCAAGTATACAGACGGGAAGAGAACTAATGCTTTGTAACGGTTAAGTTTTGGACGATATGGTAAAATACTATTAGTGTCGAGTTATTATGGTTGGGTATTCTCCTTACTGTGGGCGCCATCATAGTGGTAGGCCCCCTATCTCAGGGAGTAAATAGGGGTACTCCTTCAAAGACTCCTTCAAATTACCCATCTAATTACATCAATCCACTTATAAGGAAAATCAACTCCTATATGGTAGAAATGGGGATAATAGATGTGTGGCGAGAGCTGTGCCCGTCTAGCAGAGACTACACACACTATTCTGGCTCATTCAAAGTCTATGCCTGGTTGGATTACTTTTTTATGTTTAACGCGGATAGATTTAAGATTAAAGACTGCGACACATTAACGAGGGACTTATCTGATCATAGTCCAATTTCCTTGTCTCTGCAGGTGGCTAGGAAAAAAAGAAATACTCTGTGGAAATTTAACTCCTATATACTCAATGATCCTGCCATAATATCTAAAATAAAGGAAGACATTAAGGAATTCCTAGACATTAACGATACGGGAGAAGTATCAGTTAATATTTTATGGGATACGCTCAAGGCGGTAATGAGAGGAAAGTTAATCTCTATTACTTCTCACTTAAAAAGAACCAAAGGGCAAAAATTAGCAGACTTACAGACGAGGTTAAAGCTGAAACAACAGGAAGATATAAATAACCCAAACCCCATGTTAAAGCAGGAAATTAGGAAATTACAGGGGGAAATCAATGATATCTACACACAAGAGGTCCAGAAGAATCAAATCTTCCTGAGGCAGAAATACTATGAGATAGGAGGGAAATCAGCAAAATACCTGGCATACAAACTACGGAAACAATGGGAGGACAGTACTATATACAAAATTACGAACCCCAAAACTAATAGATTGGAAACCAAATTGGAAAGGATTCAGGAATGTTTTGAGGTCTACTACAGGGACTTATACTCACAACCTAGTGCTTCTGAGGAGGAGAGCATTGATGCCTTCCTCAGCTATCTAGACCTACTGTCATTAACAAACTCTGAAAGTGAGAACTTAATAAAACCGATCTCGGTGGAAGAAATTAATGCAGCGATCACCAGACTAAAATCGGGAAAAGTGGCGGGGCCAGACGGGTACGACTCCCAATGGTATCGCTGCCTAAGGACTGAATTAGTCCCACTACTACTGAGGACCTTTAACCACGTCCTTCAGGAGGGAGAAATCCCACCCTCATGGAGGGAGGCAACTATCTCAGTTATGTCGAAAGAGGGGAAGGATAGACAAGAATGTGGGAATTACCGTCCAAATCAGTGTTCTCAACCTAGATTATAAATTGTTTACTTCTATCTTTGCCCGTAGACTGGAGGGGTTGTTGCCTGACCTCATTAATTTAGACCAAACCGGCTTCATTTGCCACAGACAAACTACCGATAACATTAGAAGAATACTACATATCCTAGGACAAATACAAAGGGACAATACCCAAGCAATTATTGCGAGTCTAGATGCAGAGAAGGCTTTCGACTCTGTTAGTTGGACATTCCTGTACAAGGTGCTGAAGAAGTTTGGATTTCAGGATAAGTTTATTAGGATAATCCAAGCAATATACGATAAACCCTCTGCCCGTATCAAGGTCAGTGGTGACCTTTCTGAGGCCTTTACTTTGAAACCCCTCCTCTTTAATTTATCAGTAGAAGCTCTGGGTCAAATAATAAGACAAAACCAGAATATTAAGGGTATTACATTGTCAGGAGTTGAACACAAAGTAGCAATGTTTGCTGATGATGTGCTGGTCTGTCTGGGGGAACCAGGGAGATCATTTGGTGAATTGATGTCTATCCTGAGCGACTTTGGTAAATTATCCGGCTATAAAGTAAATATTTCAAAAACTCAGGTGATGGTACTTAATTATACACCCCCGGCAACTTTACGCAAGGAAATCAAGGTAAATTGGGAAAACGAGACTATCAAATATTTAGGGATTCACCTGACTAAGGACCTATCAGGGCTCTTCCAGGCAAACTATGATCCAGTATCCTCTAGTATAAAAGCAGACTTACACAGATGGAACCTGATCCCCTTCATGAGCCTTAGTGCTAGGATGGGTGCAGTTAAGATGAATGTGCTACCACGCCTACTTTACCTTTTCAGGAATTTGCCTATAGAGGTGAGTGAAAATCAATTTAGGGAGTGGGACAAATGGATCTCCACATTTGTCTGGCAGGGCCGGAAACCAAGGATTAAATATGCCACCCTTCAGCTTGCCAAGGAAAGGGGAGGGCTGGGCCTCCCTTGTCTAAGGAATTAATACACTGCTGCGCAAAAAGCTCCCATTTTATACTGGTGCAATGAAGCATACTTAGCTAAATGGAAGGAGATAGAGTCCAATCTATCTACTCAGTTCCCAATCCAAGCTGCAATAGCTGACAAGGGCTTAATTGGACACTTGGTAAAATTGGGGAATCCTTGGCTGACCCACACCCTTCAAGTCTGGCAAAAGGTGACCAATACATGGGAGATAAATAGAATGTTGAGAACGTTCAGATGGTTTGCCTATGACACAGATTTTACTCCCAATAGGCTCGACTCCAGCTTTAAATCATGGACTAAGTTTGGTCTCACAACTTTCTTTTCACTTACTCATAGAAACACTGTGCGCAGCTTTGAAGCCCTGCGGGATAAGCATGGCCTGGCACAGAATGAATTTCATAAATACTTGCAATTACGCTCCTATATTGACCAGGAATGTAAATTGACTGATTTTTCAGATTTAGAGTCACAATTATATCACATCTTGAAAAATGCCGTGACTGCAGTTCCTTCTAGGTCCATTTCAAAGCTGTACACAGCCCTTTTGAATGCCAACAATAATAACACTCTGTACATTAAAGATAAATGGGTAAGGGAATCAGGGACTGAGGAGGCGTGGGACAAAATATGGTTCTTCCAGTGGACAACTTCTAGCTCCGGAATGGAGAGAGCATTGCTGGAAGAACATTATCAGATTTTTTAAGACACCACATCAGGATAATTATAAAGGTATAATGTTACCATGCTGGAGGCAGTGTGGCTCGATAACTGCTAACCATTACCACATTTTCTGGGACTGCCCCAAGCTAAAAGTCTTCTGGAAGGGGATCCAGACCTCATTAAATACAGTCTTTAACACTGAGTTTCCCCTAAGTTTTGATACTTTGTACCTTGGTCTTGTTCCCTTTTTGAAATGCAGGAGAGAGATAAAGCTGCTGCAAATACTCTTGGTGGCAAGTAAAAAAACAATTACAAGAAGATGGTTAAGCCCAATTCATTCATTGCCCCCATGAGAGCAGACTTTGTCTGATCTCACTGATTTAATGGCACTGTAAATTGCTCATTTAATTTTTGACTGGTTTTTGATACTTATTTTCATGACGGCAGCGGCAGAGGACCCCCCCCACACACACACACACACACCCCAACACACACACACACACACACTTTTTTTTCATAGTTCTATGCCAACTGTTCTTTATCTCATTAAATTGTATCAGAATTCTCTCTGAGTGAATTTATGAGCCCTTTCCGGCTTTACCTTTTTTGTGTAGCCTAGCAGCACGGTCCTTATTTCTATGACCATGTTTCCATTTAAGTTATTTCACCACAAATCTTGTGAAGTTCAATCTAATAGAGGAGATTTGGTTTGGCAAGGTCGGACGAAGACCGACCCTCATCCTGGGACTGCTTTCTCTCTGGTCCCCCGTGCACTGGTGGCTAGCGAAGCACACTTTCTGGACTCAAAACATAAAACTGGAAGGTCATTTGTTTTTGTGTTTTCTCAAATGAAATTATGTTGATGTACTTTCTTTGTCCTTTCCAAATAAAAGATACAATTAAAAAAAAAAAAAGTTATGTTAGTTAAGTTCAAATAAGTAATGTAAAATAAGTGACTACATAAATATTCACCCCCTTCAAATCAGTATTTAGTAGATGCACCTTTGGCTGCAATCACAGCTCTAAGTCAGTATGGAAAGGTCTTAACCCAACACTTTAATTTTACTCCACTCTTCTTGGTAAAACTGCTCAAGCTCTGTCAGGTTGCACAGGGATTGGGCGTGAACAGCCCTATCTAAGTCGAGCCACAAATTGTCTATTGGATTCAGGTATGGGATTTGACTCTGCTATTCCAGAACATTCACCTTGTAGTCTTTAAATTTCTGTCATTTCTATGTAGCTTTGCTGTATGTTCAGGTCATTGTCTTGCTGTAAAATAAATCCTCATAGTTCTGTTGTTGACTGAATAAGATTGTCTTCCAGGATGTTCTTATATTTTGCTTCATTCATTTTACCCTCTACTTTAAAAAGCCTTCTGGGGCCGGCAACCGGGAAGCGTCCCCAATGCATGATGCTGCCACCACTGTGCTTTATAGTGAGGATGGTGATTTTATGGTGATGTGCAGTGTTTGGTGTCCACCAAACATAGCATCTTGTCAGATGGCCAAAAAGCACCATTTAGGTCTCATCAGACCAAACAATTTTCTTCCACAATGACAATGGAGTCTCCCACATGGCTTTTGGTGACCTCTAAGCCAGATTTAATGAGTTTTCTGACACAGTGGCTTTCTCTGTGCCACTCTCCCATAGAGCTTTGATTGAAGTCCTGGTGGCTTTTCTCACCAGTCTCCTTCTTGCACCATCACTCAGTTTGTGAGAACAGCCTGATCTGTCAGGATTACGGGAAAAAACTCAAAAGGGAGGACCCAAATGCAGATAAAACAAAAGGATTTAATGAAACAAAAGAACGTACTTGAACAAAAAACCAGGAATCAAAATCAAAGTCCATGAAACAAAACAAAATTCACTAGGAGCACGAGGGAAGCACGAGGAGTAACTGACACGAGGAAGACATCTACAATGAACCGACACAGACACAGGGAGACACAGAGCTTATATACACAGGGAGTGATTAACAATGGCAGACAGGTGTGGACAATCAGACACAGGTGAAACTGGTGAAGGATAATCAAAGTGGAGGGAAACTCAGGCAGGAAGCAAAACTAGAATCACACACAAGGGAAGGCAAACTACAAAGTAAAACAGAAAACATGGAACCTAACACAAGAAGCACACGAGGACTGAATGACAAAACTAAACACTAGAGGCTGAACAAAGGAATCTCAGGAGGATACAAAGAACCAAACACAAGGAGGGAAACTAAAACACAGGGAGTAAAACTAAAACATGAAACAAAACAAGAAGCACAGGGAAACTTAACATGAAACAGGGAATTAACTAAACATAAAACACAAGGAGCAAAAACTGAACATGAAACAGGGAAATAAACTAGACATGAAACACATGGAGTACTACACATGGAACACAGGGAATTACTTAATACAATAAAAAACTAGATACATGGAAAATAACAAAAGCCCAAAATACACAGAAACACAAAGACTATATAAAACACTAAATGAACTGAACTAAACACTAATACAAAGTCAAACTAGAAATCACAGAATTCACAAAGGATAACCATAGGAAAACTCAGAAACATAATAAACCAAAACCTGGGTCATGACATGATCTAAGCAGGTCTGTGCCATATTCCTTTGATTTCTTAATGATGTATTTAACTGAACTCCGGGAGGTCGCTCAGTGCCTTGGATTTTTTTTGTATCCATCACCTGACTTCTGCTTTTCATTAACCATTTCTCTTTTTGCTTGGAGTGTTCTTTTGATATCATGGTGTAATGGTAGCCAGGAAAACTGACTAACCAGTGACTGGACCTTCCAGACACAGGTGTCTTTATATTACAAATGCTTGAGACACATTCACTGCGCTCAGATGATCTCCATTTCTAAAAGGGTAAACACTGAAAGGGTAGAATACTTTTTATAGGTGCTGTAACAGTCTTTGACACAGCACTCAGTGTCGCCACATATCATTAGTCATATCATCATCATTATCATTTCAGCAGTCCTGTAATGTCAGCTGCTGTGACAAGACATGGGATGTTAAAAATTAAGAATTCTTCCAGTTCAACTGAACACAATGATTTTTAAGTCCTTTTCAACCTATATTAAATAGAAGAGATACTGATAAATTTGACACTTTTTGAAAATATATGCACATTCTGAATTTGAAGCCAGCAAATCACATGAAATAAAAAAGTTCAGTTAAATTCTGAATGTGGACCTAAACATGTAGCAGTGCCGATTTGTTGGGAAATAAAAAGTATTTGAACTGAAGATCACTACTTTGGTATCTTTTCTTCTCTTTGCTATGTGTTTTTTTTTTTTCTTTATTATAGTTTGTAGACACATCCTTCAATAGCAGGATTTTTGTGCATGAACAATGAGCATCTCTTGCCTGACAATGACTTACAGTACAATGGGAGTCTTTTTTAACTGAAAACACACAATCCTCCCCCTTTATCAACAAGCAGAAACAACAGAAGGAGGTGTTGTTGTGTCTGTGTCATGTTCACCTTTATCACTCACTACAGGAAGAGTCTGTGAAGGCTGTCTCATCTTTTTCACACCACTGAAACACCGAACATCAGTGAGCCTGAGGGATTTCCTCCCACCCTGTTTGTTATTTCATGCAGCCAGCCTGCTATTTGATATTTCTCAGATTAAAATCACACTACAGAAAATTATGGACATGTTTAAAGCACTGGGTTAGAAGCATGTGGTTAGAGTGACAAAATGTTCGCGTAATGTAAAAAAAAACCAAACATTAAAATGGATAAGACTTTTTAAAGGATGAACTGATTAGATTTTGGACTTTGATTGTTGGTCAGAAATCAAGGTTGTTGAGCCTCATGTTCTTTCCTTGCTTGTGATCGCATTATTTCAGGAACCCTCTGAATGCTTTTCTTCAAACTTAGACAGTCTGGCTGCAGACCATAGCTCTGAGACGCCCCCTCTCTCAGACCGCTACTCTCAGAATGGGAGTCCTGTAATTTGCCAGTGCAACAGATTTCCAGTTTTAGATTTTTTTCGTTCAACTTTATACATCGCAAATCTGTCAGTAACCTCCATAAAATAACTACACTGCAAACATTACAGACTAAGCAACATTTCATTAATGGAACAGAAAAAAGGTCAGAGGTCTGATCCGTCGATAAATTGACCCACTATGAGGGGTGCATTGTCTTATGACTACATAAGACAATGTACCTATGTTAGCTTCAGCAATCTGTGTTTTAGCAAACTAAGCTCAAGGTAAGATAGCTACATTAACTATGTAGCTTATCTACATAGCTATGTAGGTAATGTAGCTTGTAGAAACTTCAGCAAATGTAGCTACATAGATAAGGTAGCTACCACGTAGTTTGTGTGACTAATGGTGGCTTTGTAGTTTCTTTCGTCAAGATATCCATGAACTTTATGAGCTTTAGCTGTAGCTAAGCTATGTAGGCATAGCCGTCCCTAGCAATTTTGGTGCCTTAGGCCTGTGGTTCTCAACATGGAGGTTGAGACCCCCTTAGGGGCAACACTGAGAGGATGTCTCCCAAAAAAGCAAAAACTATTTCAAGTTGTATATTTTACCGTAGTTCTGAGATGCCCCCTCTCCCAGACCATGACTGTGAGAGGCCATTCTGTCAGAATGGGAGTGCTTTAAAGGGCCATTACAACAGATTTCTTGTTTTAGATTTCTTTTTTCTTATTCAACTTTACTCAAAACAAAGTCTGGCAATAAAATTCATTATATAACTACACTGCAAACATTGCAGACGAAGGTGAAGTTTTTTTTTTTTTCCTGTGAAGAAGATTGTTTACTCAACTTTATTAAATGTTTTGTAGTTAGGTTTTGCAGGTCAGATTTGTAACTTGAGGTATCTGAACCCGAACCTAATCCAACCTGAAAGTTTAGTCTGATTTTATTTTGAAAGTATTAGCGTGTATCACCATTCTGACAGAGGTGGCGTCTCACAGTAGTGGTCTGTGATAAGGGGTGTCACAGACACAGTCTGCAGCCAGACCCCTTTCAACTTAGCACAAACGTCTCCTCTGACTGCCAGAAAACTGCATAATTTTTCAAGAAACAGGGCTAAGGTCAAAAACCACCCTTATATTTCTTCTTTGACCCATCTATATTTATTCCCTGTTTGACAAATGTATACCTGGCAGAAGAATCTCATTGCAACACTGAAGTTCTAGCTTATTAATATGAATACACAATGTAAAATGTATTGCTCTTATATTTTTTAATCATATAAACACTAAACATATCATAATGCATGGCTGGTTTAGTATCCATATCCATGAGAAATCAACAAATAGCCATTTTTTATTTTTTACACTTGGAACATGACCAAAATGTGTTTACTGCACACTTTGTTTTATGCTGATGACATTGTATTGTACAGCTCAGCACCCACACCAGACCAAGCTCTCACTCACCTACAATTGGCTTTTAACACTGTTCAACAGAGATTTTATGATTTAAAACTTGTTTAAAATGCAGTTAACAGTAAAGTTATTCTGCTTTTAAATGCTAAGGATAATCCACAGAAACATGGCCTCAGTCGTCACATTTCAAGGATCAAAGATTGAGTCTGTTTTGAGCCACAGAAATCTTGCTATTTTGATTGATGAATCTCTGTCTTTTACTCCTCAGGAGCTGGTTAAAGGCTAAAACTGAAACTTGTTTTCTATTTAAAGGTCACCTATTATGCAAAAAAGTGTTTTTCAGGCTTTTCTAACAAAAATATGTGCCCCTGGCCTGTCCACAATCCCCCAAAGAATCAGAAAAATCCAGCCCCGAGGGCGAGGTCAGGGGGCAGAGTCATTTAAATTTAAAGCCACAGAAACAGCAAGTTCTGAGCAGGGTTGAAACACAGGGGTTTTCAGACACGCAAAAATCCAAGGAGTGTTTTTCAGCAACAAAACTCACAGACATGTTTTGGGGACCTCTGAGACCAATATAAACTTTCCTTAAAGTGGTAAAATATGTGACCTTTAAGGATTAATACTTTAGCTGCCAGGGATTTCTATACACTGTACCTAATATAGCTAGAGAGTAAAATTTACCCATTATTTGAGTGCATTAATTCTTTTTATAACTAGAGCTGATCCAGATCTATTACTTAAAGGTGCAGTTGATAACTTTTCAGCAGAAACACCACTTTTTAAATATTCCGTTTGTATCAAATGTATATCCATAAACAGCTCTTGGTAAAAAGAGTAAAATGAGACTATAGCGAGATCTCTGTGTTTCCATATGCCTCTGTAATCAGCAGCCAAAAATCCTCCATTGCTCCAGGTATCATCGACCAGTCAGATCCGCCTCTAACTTCTCTACAATGATTGGTTGAGGGGCAGGGCTAAATCCCTTACTCTGATTCATCAAGTACCTCGTCACACTCCGTGAGCGCAGGAGAGGCAGTAAACCAGGATAATGGCTGTCACTGGCTGACAGTGATAACTGATGGAAAATACACACAATTCCTGTTCTGTCTTTGGCCCAAACAGCAACCAGCATACCAGTAACAACACGACTAAAACACAGAACACACTTGGAGGGAGGACAACTGTGCAAGCAATTAAACATCAGCACAGAATACGACCAGTGGATGACGCTACAGGAGCTGTAAAGTTTCAAATCAGGTGCAGGGCTGACTACTTCTGTCCAGGGCTGGACTGGAGAGAAAATCTAGCCCTGGCATTTTTACCTAGGACCAGCCCCTCATAGCGGGTCAAAATATAAAAATACAACATATTGTTACACACGTTACATTGTCCCTCTTATAACATAGAGCTACTAAAAAAATTGTCCGTCCAGTACATAGTTTAGAAGTTGGCATCATAGACATTTCTAACAGTGTGTTTTCACTCGGTTTTGGCTGACTAATGGTCCGAGGTGGAAATACACCGAATCAATATGGTGAGTACACACTATATCAAGTAGAAGTGCAGAAAAAAAAAACACTTATTTTGATACTATCTCTGCCAGAATTCACTATATTTTTAAATCAAAAGACCTTAATTTAACAGAAATGCTTACAGAAATAAAATTGCCTATTAAATAAGTAAATTTACTGTAATAATGCTGATAAAAACAAATGTGATTTTGAATACTTCAGGAGAAGCTACTCTGCTTTAATTAACATTTGATGGTTCTGTATATTTCTACTCCAAAACATCGCATTAGTCAGTGCTGTACTGAATGTGGTTCTCAGCTGGTCTAGCCTCTGGACCCACCAGTTTCTTCATTCAAATCAGGACCCGACAAAAAAATAAAAGTATCTTTATTTAATGAATAATTTTGCCATTTTAATAATGGATAGAACTAAATACATGACTGCAAAAAGACGCATAAAAACATGTTTTACACCCCATTTTCCCATGAATGCATGTATTTTTTTTTAATTTCAAAAGATTTTGAGAAATTAACTCATTATCATGGGAAAAGCAAAGTTTTGTGCAAGAACAGGAGAAAAATTAGTTGAAATATTTACATTTACCCATTATTATGATGAAACAGTACAATAACATGTATGGATGCATGTCCACTAAGGACTGCAGATCTTCTCAGACCTTTCGCCACCACTTTTTCCCCCAGACACTGGTCGCGACCCACTGGAAACAGCTTTGCAACCCACTTTTGTTTCCCACTTTTGTTTACCACTGTTCTGACCTACATCAGTCAGAGGAGCTCTGGAACCTACCATCTTCATTCTCAGGATGTTTCCTTACTCTCTGTCCAAAGGGTCAGAACTGAACTTGGAAAAAAGGCCTTTAAATTTGCTGCTTCTTTTGGCTGGAATTAATTATAAAAAGACCTGAAACTTCAGGACCCTTTTAGGAGGATTCTGGTTGACATGGAGGCAGACACATCTGTTTGTCTGTTCTACCTGATCAGTGGGGGCTTTATGATTTATTTCTTGATTTCTGCTCTACTGTTGTGCTTGTGTGTATGGCTGCATATTGTCTGAATCTTAGTTAACTGTGCTGCTGCCTATCTTGGCCAGGAAATTCTGGAAAAGATATTTTAATCTCATCGAGGCTTTTCCTGGTTAAATAAAGGTTAAATATTTTTTTTAGATAAAAAAAAAATAAAACTTTTCTTTTTAAATTGAGCAGTAGGAATGTAAAATAAGATTACAGAGGGTATAATACTGTATTACATCATCTTGTGCTTGTACAATTGTATCCGGTTTAAAAAGGAAGACAATCAACATAAGGTGAAATTATATGTATTTTGTGTGTCAGCTGATGTTTAAGTATTCAGTGATCCACGTTATTTGACCTGTAATAAAAAAAAAATCCTGTTGGCACTTTGGAACATGTTAGACAGCACTGATGGTTTCCATCATTCAGCACATACACTGTTGGAACAGTGGTGGTGTGTAAGTTCAGTGTTACTGTTTGCTGCAAACACTGCAGCTCAGCGAAGAAATGTTCTCTAACAGTTGACCTGGTTGTGAAAGATCACACCTGTACATAATACAGAGAGTTTTGCTAAACAAAAGCTTTATTTCAGTTTTAAGTTTACAAGAACCCAGAATGTTAGATTTTTATTTCACACAAATCTCTGTGGTTGTAACTCTTCCAAATAAACATCTGAAATGCTTTAGTGAATGCAATGTAATTGAAAGCATCTAAATTAGAAAGTGAAAGTTTGTTGATGGAAGACTAAAATAATTAAGGTTTATTTCCCTCTTAAAGGTTTAGGATCAAACCCCTCCAAATTCTTGCAATTTGTAAAAAAGACTTTGTGGACACTAAATAACTGTAATAAGGAGTTTTGTGAATGTTCATATCTACTGCTGTTTAAGTACCATCATTATTAGTCATCTGCAGTGCTCAGCTGTGGTCGGAGTCTAACAACAGTCAGGTGTGATAACGTGGATCACTGAATACTTAAACATTAGTGTCCTGACAAACTTTAACCTTAGATTAGTCCAGTTTTTAGCCTGAGGAAAAGCTAAGCACTCTAGGACAGGAGGGAAAAAATGACACATTTCTGTCAAAGTCAATGTTAATCTTGTTTTCTTTGATAACATCATAGCCTCCAGTAGAAAGAGTTCTGGGAAGCCTGCTGTCACGTGTCTCTCAACAGTATTTAAACCCAGTCTTCAGTCCTCTGTCTTGCATTTTCAGACCAGCTTAGGGTTTTTGGGATGGTCTTCAAGATGGTGGGACATAAACTACTTCCTGTGTAGGTACCAGATATGTCCAGGGGCCAGCGCCTGCCAATGACACTGCACATGTTTATTGGCTGGAAGCTCACACGGTGGGATAGCCTTCAGTGCCGTAATGTTATTCATACTTCGATGTTCTCTTTACCTCCGAATTACCTGTTTTCAACCCTCTGTATGTTTGGTGGGGATACTTAGAAATATCATTCGAATAAAATATTTAAATTCTGTGACATTTACTGTGTCTGAAAAGGCCATGACTCACTGTTTGCTTTTGCTGTATCAGCAGGATGATCTGTGATTGATGTCTTAAAAATATTTTAACAAGTAGAGAACAAATTATTTATTTATGAAAAGCAATAAATTACACATTAAAAATATATTTTTTTTGCTATTATTAACCTATATATTTTTCATTACAAATAACTTTCTACTATAAATAGTTAAAATATTAGTTTTACCTACAAAAGAGAGATCTGGTGTAAGATAAACAAGGATTTGGATGTGACACCTCTGAAACCACACACACACAGCCACACCCGCCTCGTGGCATGGCGGTGAATGGTAGAGCAACGCGTTCCCTCTACGCAGGACTTTGAATGGTCAACGACGGCGTCGCGTCAACGGCGTATGAACGGCATCGACGCGACACAGAAGCAGAAATCAGGCTTTAGTCAGATGACACTGACAATGCAACAGAGTCTGGAGGAGAGAGAGGCAGGGAAGCACTCATGAGAGAAGCGGTGCCAAGAAATATTTTTACCCTTTTGTCTACTTTTTTAGAATGATTGATACCAAAGGAGCACTATGTAAATAGCAATATATCGATATTGTAGTATCAATACTCTACCACTAGTCCTTGGTGTGCAGATGCATCTAAACAGAATTAGTTCAGACTGGTGGCCTTTCCACATTACATCCTTCTTCAGTGTGTGAATGTGGAGGGAATGGTTGTGAACAGCTAATTTTGACATGCAGAGTTTAAAGTGCTTTGAATAGTCAGACAAGTAGAAACATGATTTTAAACTCAAGTGCCTTTACCATGATTTTTTACTATTCAACACTGCCAAAGCATGTAAGTTCGGGGTCATTTATCCGGTGCCACATAAAATATGTTTGAGATGGAAGAAATCTGTGAACCAGTAGAAGTTCTTTATAAAAGCAGGGGTCGAATCTATCTGCATGCTTAGAGAGAACGTCCAGTCCAAACGTCTTCACACCATGATGCAAACTGGGCCGAAGCCCCGCCTTGGCCATGCACATTCCCATGTAAGCATCATCAATGGGAATAAGGGCAATCGACTGGGACATGTGGTATATGACCAAAGCAGTGTAACCAGATAAGATGAAGCCCCCACCACTACAGTAAGGAGGGTAGGAGTTTGACTCGTGCACCTGGACTGGAACAAAATACTTGCTGTGTGGTTCTCTAATAGGTGGCATTCCTTCAATTAGACAGCCTATAAAGAGGTGTTGGCTTCCATCATTGTCCTTCAGGCTTTGGAGATACTTGACAACATTGTTTGAGTTCACAAAGACGTCATCATCACCATTTAACAGGAAACGTACTTTAGGACAGCTTCTTTCCATCCACTCCAGAAAGAGTACCTGCTTCAAGGTGAGGTTGTAAAAGGTATCCACAAAGTCCCATTGAAGAATGTCATGGTGATGCCTTTGCTCCAGCTCAAGAACTTTGTTCAGTCTTTTCTTCTCAAAACCAGTACCCGTCATTCCTGTGAGGAAGAGCCGTCTGATCCACTTGCCATTGTGTGATGTCTCGTTGGCCCAGGTTTTGCGCAGTGTCTTTCTGCGGTCATGGTTTTCTGGGGAGCTTTTGATGACCAGCAGAAGGAAAACTTCAGAGGAGCGTTCAGCTCCTCCACATTTGTCAGGGACATCCAGTATCATGGGAAAATGTCGACAGTGGCGATAGTATAGGAAGTCTTTCATATGACCAGGGAGTGAGTGGAAGTTTGTGGTGCTGTTAGCAGACGCGTTTCTTGCACACCTTTGCCAGGAGTAGACATGGGAGGTATTCTGGGGGAGTGGTGATACTTGACTACTTTTCATTAGTACATCTGCACGAAAGATTCTGTGTCCTGGAGAGTCTTTGCAGAGATGAAACAACATGAGAAGACCTCCCAGCAGCAAAAGTTTCCTTACTCTGTTTTTCTGTAAAAATCTGGAGCAAAAAAAAAAACGGGAAAATTTATTTTAGTAGTACAGCTTTTAGAAAAAAAGTGTCTGTGACTTATTGTTCGTTTAACGTTTTTATAAACTTGTCACTTCTTATTGTGTACGACAACACCGTCCTCAGAGACCCTGGAAAGTCAGCCTAGTTCCAGGCTCACTAGAAAATGTTCTGTAAGAGCTAGGAATGTGTGGACAACATAATTAGAAAGGCACAACAGAGAACTATCACAGGAAAAAAAAAACTAGGTAAAAACCTAGTATTTGGCTGACCAACATTATCTGGGATGCTTGTTGAAATGCCTGACCGAAATGTGTGTTCTGGCAGAGTGATGTTGTCATGATTGTTATAGGTTTATTATTTTCAGCCAAAGGTATACTAAGTGGTAACTGAAATGTAAACAGCTACATGTTGCCCTGTCTCTCTGTTAGTCTCCTTCTGTGTGTGAGGAGATGAAACCTGAGCAGCATCATCCCCCTCCCCTCCTGCTTTTCTTCTACCGCATCTGATTGGTTAAACACAGACACACATCGACTCAGCTGATGCTCTCTGTATTCTCTGCTATTACAGTGCGAATGGAAGACAACATTACAGGAAAAGAGCAAAAAGCCTTCCTCTGCAAAAGACAAGCTGCTGATGTGGCTTTGTGCCCTGATTTCAACAAGAACAGCGCCTAGGTCAGAGTAAACAGCAGCGGTCCTACTGCGACATCCAAGCTAACAGCTAAGCAGCTAACGAAGTGAACGGGACAACCCCACTGCCATGATCGGGAAAACATGCCGAAACAGACCAGGAGTGAAGAGAGAACATTTTTTTTCTGTCACAGAAAGCTCTCAGTGTTGCTCTCTGCGCTTGTTTGGATTTAGATACATTGAGACAGAATGTTGAGACAGAAGCTCTGCTGTGGCTCAGTCCCCGCTAATGACAGGCCTGCTAGTGTGGTCATTAGCTGGGATGCAACAACTGATTAGCTATACATGACAACTAACCCTTTCCCAGTAGCTATCACATTGTCATGCCAAAGCGAGGGGCAGAAGAGCAGCATCTTTGTTTTCTTTCGCAGAAAGCTTTCCATGTTGCTCTCAGCGCTAACTGTGATGAAGAAATGTGTCGTTCTGGCTAAGGCCGAGCTAAATTAAGCTAGTCCACAAGCATTTACACAAGTTACCCTTTCCCCTCAACTATCACATAGTCATGCCAAAGCAGCTCAGCAGAGAAGTAAAAAATACCTTTCCCAACACGAAAAGCTCATAGGGTTGTTTAATTCTTTGTCATACATACATGTGGCCCAGTTCTAGTGAAACAGGATAAAGCTATATCTGAGTATTTAGAGCAGTGGAGGCAGCTATTAGAGGGCTTTCAGCACAAATAAACCCCACCCATAGAGCAACTCTGTATGGATAAGCCATACATACATGACGTTAACTCAAGCCTAGTTAACACAGTGGAGGCAGCCGTCACTGCCAGCATTCAGTCCAAGCAAATGCAACCCTGCAGTCTATGGCTCATACAAAAGCATCACTCACTCAGTAACTTACTGACAAACATACTCAGAGACATTGCCATGTGTAGGGCTGACCTCAGCGGTCAGCCAAAAACAAGCAGCGTTAGGGGTAATGCATTACAAAGTAATCCCTTAGAGTACTCAGATTACTTTTTTGGAGTAACGAGTAACGTAACGCATTAGTACAATTCAAGTGATCCCATTATTAGTTACAATTTCATAAAAGTAATCCGTTACTGAAAGAAAAATCCCAAATTTCCTCTCTCTTCCATGGCTTTAAAAAGAGAGAAAGGAAAAAAGAAGCTCCTTGAAGCATCTGCTCTCTTTGTCCTTCTCTCTTCCTGTAGTCCCGTTTGCACGTGCCAGCGGAAGGTAAACATTCGGTGCCATTTATTGGGCATTGTTAGCTTGTTGAGCCAGCGAGCTTACAGAGAGGACAGCAGGCCACTGTGGAATTATCCCCATTATGATGGATTTTTGGATGAAAGGGACAAAAAACAGCATCCTGGTGAAACGTAAGTTTAAAAGCTTCGTTTGCTTTTATTGAATCAGCTGTTCCAATTACACGCTGTTATTATGCACAGCGTTTGAGTGATTCTGTCTACCTTTGCTCAGCTTGATGTCAGATTGTGAGCATGTTAAAGAGCTGTAAAGGTTTTCCTGTCTTAGCAGTGTTTTCAGGCTGCAGAGATACAGATTATGGGCTGTAAATTATGCTGTACATTGGCATTACAGTCTGCACTTTCAAATGCAGACATGCGGTCGTTATCTGTCATTTTTACAACCGCCGAGTGGAACGAGTGGCTAAAGGGTTTTAATATTTAGTAAGGCATAAGTACTCTAACACGTTAGTTTTAGTAGTAGGTAACGCAGTAACGTAACAAATTACTTTTCTCAGTATGTAACGCAATAATCTAACGAGTTAGTTTCAAGTAACGCTACCCAACACTGAAAACAAGTAAGTGCCTATGACTTACAGTTCAGAAGTTACCAAGCAATTTGGAAAGGGGTGTGCCTGTAGCACGAATCAGTGCCACGTGAGCTCTTAGGCTTAAGTACGTTCTACAAAAAAGTAAAAAAAGGAGCATCCTTCCAATACTAAAATATGTGATTGGTGCACGACCACAAAAAGACAAACTAAAACAGAGAAGGTCAGCACTTTGAATGTCCTTTAGTTTAGTTTATTAAGGCTTTAAGGCAAAACGAACATGTTTTGACACTATTTATTTATCATTTGAGGTATTAATCTTTTACTATTTTACTATTTTCGATTTTTTTTAGCTAATGAAGTTAATGTAAAGACAGAGGAAAACCCTACAACAAAGTTAACATTCATTTGTGTTTGAATTTATTATTGTTCATTTTAATACCAATAACATATGTGAACTTAAGTCAGAAAAGTATTTATCCTTAAGTTGTAACCTGCAATTTCCATGACTGTGCTGCGCACCGAAGCACTGTGGGTTTGGTCCGACCTATAGGCGAGTGACCTCACCCACTGGAAGGGAGTCTAGAGCAGAGCCCCACGGCACGCAAACCTGATCAGCAGGAAGAGATCACAGGAGAACTGCGAGTTCACGCAGGAATAGTATGTCAGCAACGGACTATTCTACCTTTGGGGTTAATTTATCATCCTTTCCGTATAAGTCCATGATATTATTGCTTCCGCCATTGAGTGAGTGCATTACGAAGTTAAAAGGTTAATATTTGCTTAAAGGATCTGTGGTTTTATGTAAAATTCTTTGGATAAATATCCACAAAAGTTAACTTTTCCTTGTCAATGCCGCCGTTGTAGCTCTGTGACCCACTGACCTCTCCGTGACCCTTTCTGAACGACAGTGAATTTACCCGGTCTGGAGCGCCGGCTATGGAAATGCTCTGATAGACTAGAGAGGGAGCAATGTGCTCCGCAGTACTATTCGCCGGCATTCCGCGGCGTACGCTGTATATGGAAATTGGAGGTTAAGGATGCTGTGGGTGGGGCAGGTGTTATGTTTAACAGGTGAATATGTTAACCAGTGACTTTCAGCTAAGTTTCAGTGGTTGTTCACTTACCACTTTCTTTTCTTAAAAAAATTGATGAGCAGATATGAATTTAATTACACTATGGTATGCTTAACCTTATGCTGGACCATGGATCAACTGATGATCAGCTCAGAGAAAAGTTTACACACCAAAAATGCCCCAATGTTTTAGGATTGCACGTGGCTCTGCTATGTTTAAGTCAGAAATTCATCCATGTCATGAGTAGCTAATTAAGCAGAAGTTGGCATTTGTGTCTTCACAAACTACACTATGAAAACTCAAAAACCATCAGGTGAGAATAGGCCTGAAGGCTCACAGTGTATGCCTTGCTAGCAACCCCGCCAAGCCCCTAATCTATATTTTCTACCACATTTCAACTGACCTTACTATTCATAAAATAGAAATGAAGAGACACCCAATCTTTTTTTTTTTATAGTTTCAATCAAAACTTTGCAACTTCTTGCCAACACAGTCTTTTTGTTCTAAATGTATACGTACAATCTCAAATACACATAAGCACTTAAAAACAGATGCAAACACAGACAAGTCTTACATTTGTTTTACTGTTAGCACAGGCACAGACTAACCGGCCAATTCAACAACCTTTAACTTTTACTCAGTTAACCAGCTGCAGTAATGACCTGTACCCACCGATTTCTTTCATTCATTCATACTGGTCCGTCAAAAGATACTGCCTTAATAATAAAAACTTCTAGTTTGGTTATTATCTTGTGTGATGTGTCTTGTGAGGAGATTCCATTCATACATTGCTCCATACATAACTGTTTAATAGGATTTGTTCTTGTTTTGGGTAAAACAAGCTTAACATAAGTTTAAGCTTAACATTAAAATTTTAAACAATATACTCAGAATTCTAATCACAATTATATTTCTAAGAATTGTGAGCAATGAGTATACTCACCTGTTTTTCACCAATAACCAAGCCAAACGATTATGCATAGAAAAAAACTGCTGGACAGTAATCAAGATGAGATGGTATTGAAGCTTTAATTACTAGTCGTCTTGGTTCAGGTGTGACTTTTAAATCATGACTTTAACACTTACTAGACTGCTAACGTCAAACAAGCACGAGACACACATTAAATCAACCTTAAATCAATGATAATTACCTGAGCATGTTGGCAGATCTGCAGCAAAGCTTGATTATTCCCCTTTATTGGTCAGCGGTCAATCTGTGCACAACAGGTGTTGTACAGGATGCTAGATCAGAAAAATAACCTTCAAATGGTTGATGTATGACTCAGAATGGTGAAATGAAGTTTGACACTAACCGTTGAGATTGTAGGAGGTTGAAGTTGCTGGAAGGTAAGGCTGTTAAAGCTGGCAAAGAAGACAGGGAAGGAAGGAGACTTGTACATTCATATGGGCATTATAATGACAGCCTTTTTATTTGGTCTCTGTCAATATTAGACCGAATTGGCTTCTCTTAAGTGTAAATTAACTTAAGCTCTGAGCCACACCCTCTGCATTGTTCTGACATATGGTGTGGAAGCTGAACTCATAGCAGTCTCTCCTCTTAGTTATATCATTGTCTTTAACTTTTGTTTTCTATAAGTGGACCACAGCATGGATCATCCAGAAGTCTGTCTGTTAGTGCTGATTCTAAATTAAGGATGTCACAAGTTATTTCAAAAAAGTTTTCCAGCACAACAAAAACCTACAATACTATTTCAGTCCATTTCTTGGTTATTATGTTGTTTAACCTGTGTTATTGTTGTTATTATTGTTAGTATTATTAATATAATTGTAATTATTACAATAACATTAGTTGTAAGGGACATATGGGATGCATGCCTATAAAAAGTGTTCACTCCTTGTATGGTTTACCCTTTTATTGATTTCGTAAATCAATCATGGTCAATTTAATTTGGCTTTAAAGACAAAAAAATCCCTCTTAAATGTTAAAGTGAAAACAGATCTCCACAAAGTAATGTCAATTAAGCAGAAGCAGAAGAAGATGGATGGACTGATCAATATTACCTCCTTTAAAAGTGACTGACCTAATTCAACAGAGGTCCAGGCCAACTGGTGCTGGAAGTCTCACGGTTAATAAAGTGGGGGCCACCTGAGTGCGGTGAATGTGCCTCAAATGATTGTAGTATGAAGGCACCTGTGCCTGGAAATTCACTGGTTAGTCTGTATTTCTGGCTGCCATTACTCCATGAAGACAAAAGAACACCCCAAGCAACTCAGAGGAAAGATTATTGAAAAGTATAATTCAGGGGGTGGATACAGAAAACATTGTACGGTCTTTGGTCTGATGAGACCAAAATGGTGCCTTTTCGCCATCAGACCAGATGCTTTGTTTGGTGGACTCTGAACTCTGCACATCACCACAAACACATCATCCCCACTGTGAAGCACAGTTGTGGCAGCATCACGCTGTGAGGATGCTTCTTGGCAGCTAGTACTGGAAGGCTTGTAAAGGTAGCAAGTGAAGTGAATGTGACAAAATATAGGAATAATCAGGCCCGCTCCTGCCTCTCTGTACATCAGACTGGTGTGTGTATAATTAATATGATCAAGGTATGTATATACAACACTGTCTAAACATAGACTTTACCTGGTCTTCACACCTTAGTAAATTAACCCTCAAGATATCCTTTCTTTGGAGATCGGTGCCATCCTGATCAATTGAGTGCGCGCAGTGTCTGCTCACTCTGCGTCTCTCTCTCTCTGTTTCAAAGAAACTCTCATCACGTCTGTCCCATAATTTCACCTGCTGTTCTGCAACCCCTCTTGTCAAACGTCACTTTCTACCATTATTTAATTTGTGAATGTATGATAAAACTCCACTTCACTTCACTTTGGCCAGGGGTGGCCCTGCATGTTACCAACTGAATGCTAGGGCTAAATAAATGTTCTTGCCCACAAATTCCCCCCCTTAATGTGTGTAGTGCACATTTTGTAGATGGAAAGTTAAAGATGCAGTAGGTAACTTTTTGGTAACCAATGCTAATTTTTTCTGTTCTATTTAGATCAAATGTTCATACATCCATAGAGAGATCTTCATTAAATTAAAATGACACTTTTGCGAGATGTCTGTGTTTCCATATGCCTGAGTAATCAGCAGTCAAAAATTCTCCACCGCTCCAGGTATCACCGACCAATCAGATTCGCCTCTGACTTCTCTATCCTGATTGGTTGAGGGGCAGGGCCTACTCCCTCGCCCTGATTTGTCGAGGAGCTCTCCCTGCGTGAACGCGCTTGGAGGAGTAAACAGCGTTGATAATGGCTGAAAATGGCTAACAGTAGCTACTCAAGGAACAGAGACAATACTCTAGCTTTTTCTTTTGCTAACACAGCTATCAGCATACCAGTAACAACACGACTAACACAATGCAAACGCTTGGAGAGAAGAGGACCGAGCAGGAAATAAAACGAGAGTATACATCGGCGCAGCATGCCATCTGAGGAAGCCTGGGAGCTGAAAAGTTTCATTTCAGATGCAGGGCTGACTGCTTCTCTCCTGGACAGGCAGCTGGCCTTTTTCTTTTTTATGCTATGTTGTCTCGCAATGAGAAGTATAACTGTTTGTATAAATGTCACCTGCTGTATGATTTAGCTTTACTGAGGCCTACTAGCCCGCAGCATAGCGTAGCCTTGTTGACTGGGGAAATGTCACTGCTGTTGAGGGCTCATTACCCCGAGTTAGGAGGATTTATTGGGGAAATTCAGGACTTTCTGGACATACATTACACCCATTATGAAGTGTTGTTCCAGAGCCCAGGAACGCTTCTTCATGAAAATCGGGACTTATTGTGTACACATTACACCGAGCAAAGTGGCGACATTGCCAGGGGGCTGCGTTTTAACATAGAGCTGCTGCCTGGAGATGCTTCTGGTAGAGTTTACAGGTCCTAGCTAACATTTTCTAATTGTTTTGCATTGATAGCTGGTAGGATGATTTAATTATGATATGATTTACTCATATCATATTTTAGTTATTAAGTCATTTTACCAGCTAATCAGAGGAGGTAACATTCTTCTGCTCATATCTTGCACTTACCTATGTAGCTTGCTTAGCACGGACATGGTTTTAAAGTTATGTGGAAACAACATTTCCCAGAAAGAGGAGCCAGTTTTAGTTATTTCCTTTCCCCTCAGTTTTAAGTATCATGATTTTGTGCTATAGAATAAATGACAGCGAATGTTTGGCATCGTATTAGATATTGGTTTAGAGACACAATAGATTCTAATTTGTATAAACAATTAAACTGTTGTTTTCATAGCATGCGTTCACTGGATAATACAACAGCAAGGCCATTAAATACAGCACAGATAATCTACAGCCACACTGTTGAATTTACAGGCATTGGACTGTGAATCAGTGTATTCTGATTTCTTTTGTGCCTTTCATTTTTGTTTAAACAGGACAGGTGGTGATCCTCAGAAGGAGCAATGGTGGGATGCACTTCCAGCTGTGAAACTGTATTAAACCATGGATGAAGATTAAACTCCTGAAGATGTACTCCTACCTCCAGACCATGTCCCAGTCTGCTGCACTGAAGATCTAATAAGACAAGCAGTCATTGTTTATTTCAACAGTCTTAGACAGCTAGCTGAGAACCAGATCTTATGCACAAAAATGCTATTTATTTTATCTAATGAAATACTTTTGGACCATATTTTCTCATCTTTTATGCAGTATAGTACTTGGTGATGTATTAAACAAAGTGACAGTGATTTTTTACATAAGAGATGATGATTTATTTGAAGAGTGGCTTGTAACATATACATAGCACATTAATGATTTATTTTTACTCTAAAGTAAAAACACATCTGCACATCTACAAGTAAATTACAAGTCTAAGAGAATAAAGTATAAGTATAGCAAGTGTTGAAATCGCTCAAAGTAAAACTAAGGTATAAAGCAGAATCAAATTTTAAACTGAAAAAATGAATTTATACAGTAAAAAAATTCAAATTAAACATGATAACCTGGAACCTAAAAAGTGAAACGTATGTAAATGTCCACAGAGAAGTAAATGAGGCGCCATGGAGAAATGGAGCATTGAAAAGTTGAAGACTGGGACAGTTGCCCAGCAAAAAGACCTGCAGGAGGAAGTGACGTCACTAGTGTCACCGCGTGGACTACTAACAATCATGACAAAATCTCTCTGCCAGAGCACACATTTCAGAATGAGAATGTAAATGTCCATGTAGATTTTTCAGTCATCTCTGCAGCTGCTCCAGGGTGAGGCCTCTAATTCCAACCTCGTAAAGTAAAATAAATAGCCTCATTACAAATTTATACAAGAGGGGTCGACTACATCAGTTTTACAATGTGGAAAATATGCATTCAAAAGACATACCCACTCTTCTGCCATTATTTGAGCTCGTAAAGGCTTCACCTCTACGAGATCTCTGTCTGTTTATCGGACTGTAGGCTGTTGCTCCTCCATGTCCATGTCTGGCCACGGCGGCTTCTCCCTTGGCTACGCAGCTTCGGTCACGCCGGCCCAGCTCCCTCTACACCTCGCCTTCCAGCTGTGGATGGTCCTGACTTTTAGCCACTGCTGGAGTCAAGGCTTTCTTCCTTATTATACTGAAAATTAAAGTGTGTTTCTTTATTTGGTGCCCACTAGCGTTTGTAAACCTATACTGTGTTAGTTAAATGCTAACTAGCCGGCTAGCTACTAGCATCTTCCTTGTTTGGCTGGTATAAGCTATCTGAGCTATCTATGTGAAATAGCAGGATGTAAATCCCCGAGCTTATATTTGCCGTATTCCTCGCTTCCTCTGTTGACAACTGTCTGATGCCATGTTGGTTAAAACTAGATCGTGCGCGAGCTTGTGGGAGGGGCTCACAGGAGTGTGGGGAGTGAACTGAGAGAGAAACAGGTTGGGAGGGGCTGTGCTGATTTTCAAATCTCAACCCAGCTGGCTGTGAGCCAGAAAGTTACCAACTGCACCTTTAGAAAAGGTGAAGCTAGAAAAGAAAGCTTTAAATGTCAGTGTTAGATGCCTGCAAATGATTCTCAGCTCATTTGCAGCAGAAACACTGGAAGGTCCAGTCATTGTTTAATCAGGATGCCTGGCTACCTGCAAGCAAGGTTATTTTTTTTTCCTTTTGTTGTTTTTTTTTTTTTTTAAGCTTAAATGGTCATGTGATCAGGCAGGTCATTTATCTTTGGCAGGTATGCAGAGCACCTATGAAGTCTGGATTCAGAAATCTTCCATGTGAAGCAGGCTGCAGAGGCTTTGACCAATGATTTTCTGCTCCCTGACTCAGGATTGGATGATCTGTGTTTGTAGCTGTTTGTAGTTCTTGGCCACTTTGGCCATACAGATCTTTTTGTGTCTCAGTGAACCTGTTTCCTACAGGTTATTTTTAGAAACCACAGAGATGTAGTTGATTTGTATGAAGTGTATTTGATTTTCTCTGCTCACACTTTTCCAAACATGCCAGATTGTAGACCATTTTTGTCATTCAGATAATACTTCACAACACTGATTCGCAACCCAACAAGAGCAGGACAGAAATACTTTTAAAAGATTTGATGCTTGGTCTGAGGTGTTTCAGACTTATTCATGGTCACAATCAAGCCCAAAGGCATTTCACCTGATTTTACTGTGAGTCAGCTTTAGCTGTAGATCAACACTCACTCAGTATTAATATACTCAGAACCATTAATCATAGTGACATCACACTGATTAAAAAAGAAACTGGTTGATGCAAATAAACTGCAATGGAAACATGAATTTATTCATTTGAATTGAAATTTTAATTTCAAAACTGGCAGTAAAATACAGAAAAATTCTCAGTCCTCTTTTGCAGACTTAAAGCAGCAGAGGACCGACCTTTCAAACCACCTGTAGAATCGGGAGATTACAGCCAGCAATGATCACGTCACTCTCCAGGTCTGAAACCATGAGTGGTGGTTCAGCAGGTGGGATTAAAGGTGGTGTTGAAGTTTGACACTCTACAAAGACAGCTATAGGTTCTTCTTCTGCAGCCTGAACAATCACAAAGATCTCCTCCAACTGCATCACAGGAACTGAGTTTAGATCCTCTTTAGGCTCCTCTGTGATAGCCTGAATGATACCAGAAGGGGTTTCCATATAATCCCCTGGAAGAAGTGCAGGTTTGGAAGAGTGCATAGAACACTCTACCATGATTTGGTATCAGATTTAGGCAAGAGAATAAATGTTTGGGCTAAAAGTATAGACTATAATGTGAGGACTTTTCATGGACTGAAACTAGACTAAAATTTTGTCTCCTAAAACTAGACTAAAACTAAAAAGGATAAAAATGACTAAAATTTGACTAAAGCTAAAATACTTTTAATTTAAAGACTAAAACTAAGACTAAAATTAAAAATAGCTGCCAAAATTAACACTGCTGCAGGGAATATGGATAGCGATATAAACACTGATGCAGGGCTGGGCTGAACAGAGAGTTGTAATGGACTTTGAAGAGTGAGTAAATCTACTTTGACCAAATATTTGACAAATCAGAGCTGTAGTCAACACAGAATCATGTCATTTTGAAAGGCATGGATCATTAGGGCCAACAGCAAGAGCAACATCTCACTGCCCAGTAGCTGGGTATTCATGCTCAGGACGTCCTGGCCAATCAGCTGTAGCAGTGTGGGAAGAGCCATCAATGAGCAGAGGACTGTACTAAACTATCTACGGTGGACCCTTTTGTCTTTCTTTGGGACTGCTCCAAAGAAACTACAATGGTTAGATTTGACTTTTCGTAGTGTAGTGATCAGGAGTTGGAGTATCCCTTTGCCTTACAGTGCCACACTGCTAAGGCACCGAGGAACACCCTACCACATCCTTACAAATGAGTTAATTACTCTTTCCAGCTTCTCTACCTTTGATATTGGGATCTCATTAACGGACATGGGCCACATCAGTCTAGGAAATAGCCCAAACTGCAAACACCATAACTTCAACCTCCCTGGGAGCCCTGATTTATCAATCCTCCCTAATCCCTCTGCTGCATCTTTTCTAGACTGCTCCACCTTCATTATACCATCTCCCTAAGCTCTTTACTGGCTTTTCTCTGATGGACAGTATTTCTTCCTCATCTACAAAAAACTTCCTGTCAACAATCTTCCCTCTGGATACTGAGATGCTCCTGGACTTACTAGGTTTGATCTTCATGCTAGCCCACTTGAGATATGCTAGCCGACTTGAGATTCTGATATAAAGTAAATGCCTGGTAGTTGCTCTAAAGGCTGAAATTCTTGAGGACTGCCTGCCATTTTGGCCAGAGACAAAAAAAAAAAAACTCTTGTGAAAACTTTGAACTGCACCAGTAAAAGAAGAGCAAAGAAGAGCAAAGAACTACACTGAAAGCTTTTCTTGGTGGAAAAGATGTTTTTGATCTTCTCCTGACCGACTTCATCATGAACTGATGCCACTATTAGCAACAACAGTGTTGTTCACTCTCCAAAGCTGCACACGCCCACTATTTCACCCTGACTGGCCTGAATGAATGAGACAGGTAGAACATTTGTCCAGTCATCCATCAAGATTTATTTGCAAAAGTTCTGCCCTTCCCAAACACTGTTTATGAGCTTTGGCAGAGATGGATGTGAGACAAGTCCCATGCAGTGGATACATGAAACAATCCTACTAAGTAGTTGTCATGTGTCACCACTGGGGAAATAAACTAGAAAATGCAAGCAGCCATTATCGCTGTTTACTATCTAGGAGAAGAGCAAGAACATATTTTCCACCAAAGAAAAGATTTTACTGTGTTTCTTTGCTCTTCTTTAAATAAAGACATGTTGTCCAGTTCTGATAGAACTGCCGCTATCGCTACATCTGTGTTAATGTCTTCACCGGGAGTCACTGTTTAAATAAACCTCATCCATAGCTATCATCTCATTCTCCATAAATGCTGCCTGTTGGTTTGGCCATTCTCTGGCTGAGAACAAATGTTGCAGGTCAAAGCTTTGCCTTAAGCCTGAAGATATTTTGTACTCATTATTTACACTAACTTCCTTAAATAATATGGATATTTGCATTTTAAAGTGAAGGTTCAAGGTTCACTTATTTCATTTAAAACACTATCATAATCCCTCTCACACAAAGCTGACTACCAAAAATGTAAATACATGGAAATTTTAAAGTTTGAAGAGTCATATAATTACAAAGCAAAAATAAAGTAAGATTCTGATAAAGACTTACATAGTTCTTGTGATTGTGCTGTTGTCTTAGGTTAAAAAAGGAAGGTATTGCAAGCTTGTTTATTGATTTTGTGTTACAGTGAGTATTGATTTATTCAGTGATGTGTTATCTGACGTGTAATTCAAATATCCTGTTTGCACTTTAGAACATGTCAAACAGCAGTGTCTGGTTGCTATCATTCAGCAGAATCATTGTTGAAACAGTGGTGTCAGTGTGCTGCAAACACAATAAAGGGATGACAAATATTCAGGCGGAATATAGCACGGTTCTTGTATGACATGCGGGTATTTTCACAGGATAAAAAATATGATATCAGTCTGCAAATGAGTGAAAGACGTTTTTAAAAGTTTGTAAGATTCACTACAGCATACAGATTTTTTACAACTCTTTTAACTCAAAAAAAGCCTGGAATATAATTGAGAAAAAAAGAAACTGTATGTCTCAAATATAATAATTGTAAATTGAGTCCATGCATCTACTACGTTTGATCAGGTAGTTGAGCTCTCAGCCTGCAGTGATGAGGCAGACTCACAGCCCTCCACCAGTGCTCACCTGCTGAGGAGTGTTTTAACAGTATATTTACTTAACAGCGTACCTCCTGTTTACCTTAACAGTTATGATGTGACAAGGGGGGAAAAGAAGCTGAAAAGTGGTGCCAGCCCCCGCCATTGTGGTTTGTGTTGTTTTGTATTCCAGCACGTTCTGAGCAGCAAAGCCGAAGCAGCCGTTTGCAATACAGAATGAATGGACACGGATTTTCAATTGTATTGTGGTGGCAGCTGCATGTACTTGCAGTAACATTGCATGACTAGAGCACTTATACTGGTCATACACAGCCACAGTCTACTTTTTAGATGAAAAAATATATATCAAAAGTGCAGGTTATATGAGAGGGGTCTGGCTGCAGGCTGTACATCTCTGATGGTCACTCTCACAGACAGTTCATCTGAGTTGCCATATATCTCAGAATAGAAATACAGGCTCAAACTTCCAAAAATAAACTCTGATTAAACTTCAGTTTACTGTTAGGGAAAGGGTTAATGTAATGCTAAGGATACCAGAAATTGAAAGTCAAAAACCTGATCTGCAAAACCAAATGCATAACATTTGATAAAGCCGAGTGATCAGTCAGCTTACAGGAAACAAGACTAGGTAAAAACCTAGTATGTAGCTGACCGCAGCTATCTGGGGTGCTTGTTGAAATGCCTGACTGAAATGTGTGCTCTGGCAGAGAGATTTTGTCATGATTGTTAGTAGTCCACGCGGTGACACTAGTGACGTCACTTCCTCCTGCAGGTCTTTTTGCTGGGCAACTGTCCCAGTCTTCAACTTTTCAATGCTCCATTTCTCCATGGCGCCTCCTCTGATTGGTGCTTCGTTAGTGGCCATTATTAGCTGGACCAGTATGGACTGTGATTTTATACACCTGATTACGGCGTAACACTGGGATCTGAGATGTTTTTTTTTTTGTTTTTTTTTTTACAATTGTGATTTATGTCAAAATAGCGGTGGCCATGACACCTGTGGAGACCGTTATTACCTGCCCGTGGATCTCCTGTGTTTTCCTCAGGGCATACTGATTCCCTTTAGTGACCACCCTCAGTTGTTCTGACCACAGTGGATGTCCTTCATGCTGTCAAATATGCTGGTTTTAAACATTGCTCTCTGATGCTGCAGACTCCATGTTAATACACATGAATAGCCACGCTATTCATAGCCTGCGACGTCAATTAGCACTTATCTCTCCAAACTCATAAGCCCCAAACTGCTGTGTTATCCTCTGACAGCATAGGATCATCTGATTATGCCCTCTGATTGCTGTTTTTGGGTACACTTGCGGAGTTTGAACGCTAGCTGTGATGCAGAAATGTGTTGTTCTGGCTAAGGCCGAGCTAATGCTAGCTCACAAGCATTCACACAACAAGTTCCCTTTCTCCATCTCAACTATAGTCATTCCAAAGCAGCTCAGCAGAGGAGAAAAACATCTTTCCCAACATGAAAAGCTCATAGGGTTGTTTTATTCTTTGTCATACATAAATGTGGCCCAGTTCTGGTAAAACAGAGGCTAGAGCTATATCTGAGTATTTAGAGCAGTGGAGGCAGCCATTACAGAGCTTTCAGCCTAAGTAAACCCCGCCCATAGAGCAACTCTGTATAGATGAGCCATACATATATGATGTTAACTTGAGCCTAGTAAGTGGAGGCAGCCATTAGTGACAGCATTCAGTCCGAGCAAACGCAACTCTGTAGTATATGGCTCATACTCATACGAAAGTGTCACTCACTCAGTTACTTACCGACCGACCTACAGACAGACAGACAGACAGACTCAGACACAGACATTGCTATATGTAGGGCTGCCCTCAGCGGTCAGCCAAAAAGCTCTTCTTCCATGAAAACATTCCCACCCAGCTAGCATAGCTTAAAGCTCTGCAGGCTGCAAAAACTACATAGATTTGTCGCTAATAGTGCTAACTGAGCTAAAGCTATGCTCACAAAGCAGCTACACAAGATACATATCAAATACATAGCTATGTATCAAACAAAGCTATGGAATCTAACATTAAGCTCACAAAGAAGGTACACAGGCTATGTATCTTTCTTATCTGCATAGCTACATTAGCTTTAGCTATGTTTGCGAAAGCTCACATTGCTGAAGCTAACATTGCTGTAGATAATGTAGATAACATAGATTCAGATTCAGACAACTTTATTAATCCCCAAAGGGCAATTCAGTTTACAGTTTACCTTGCCTTATGAAAACAATCTAAACAGTCAAAAACAAACAAATCTAAAACATTCACCGCAGCATATAAACAACCACATTCACGTGTCAGTGCCAACAGATCTGCAGGATCAGCAATAAATACTATAAGTAGACTAACTACCAAGGTAGCTAAAGCTACTCCCACAGAGCGGCTATATAAGCCACATAGCTATGCTATTAAAGTAACTATGTTAGCTTTAGCTACATTTGCTAAAAATCAAATTGTTAAAGCTAACTTTTCTGTCAATAACGGGGCAACTTAGCTAATGTAGCTTCAGTAGCTAAAGCTAAGCTTACAAAGAAGCTTTGTGACTATGTTTTAACATTGTTATGTTATATACATAGCTACATTAGCTTTAGCTGCTTTTGCTAAATTTCCTATCGCTAAAGCTAACTTAGCTATATGAGTTTATGTAGTAACATTGTGTAACTAGCATAGCTACATAAGCTTTACTAATGAAGCTGAAGCAAGCCACCGTTCGTGTACCTACTTCTAAAATGGATCTTTGCATAATTTAATCCTGGATTTGACCTCTAAACTTTTCTGTTTTATTTATTAAATGTTTCTTAGTCTTAAATGTTTGCAGTAGGCTATTGTTATTCCGTGAATGTAACTGCCAGACTTTTTTTGTGAATTAAAGTTGAATTTGAAAATAATCTAAAACTGGATATGAGTTGTACCAGTAAATTATGGCATTTCCTTTCTGAGATACATGGTGTCTCAGATGAACAGTCTTCAGCCAGACCCCTCTCCCTTTTCCTTTAGAATCAGGGATCTGTCTGCTTCTGGTTTCCTCTGCCTCTCTCTCACCAGTATGAATGCGTAACTGCTATGGCATAACCAGGATGTCTACTCCAAATTAGTCTATAGGCACCTTGTTCATTCGTACTCAACAAAATTGAAGTATGATTTAGAAGTGGTCCTTCAAAGCAATACAGAGGTTTAAATAATTAACATTTGTGAGTGTGATTTCTGCAAACATATTTAATCACAATATCCAGTGCAACAATACCTCAATCCAAGCATCAGTAGAGAATTAAGCAGTTAAAAAACTGTGAAGTTGTTATTTAAAAATGGTAAGCATTCAGTAGATTGGACAACCAAGTTGGAGTCACTTGGTGGCAACAAGCTCTATCATCACTGTACAATCACTTTTTGACATTGCCAAAGCATTTAAGTTCGGGGTCATTTATCTGGTGCCACATAAAATATGTTTGAGATGGAAGAAATCTGTGAACCAGTAGAAGTTCTTTATAAAAGCAGGGGTCGAATCTATCTGCATGCTTAGAGAGAACGTCCAGTCCAAACGTCTTCACACCACGATGCAAACTGGGCCGAAGTCCCGCCTTGGCCATGCACATTCCCATGTAAGCATCATCAATGGGAATAAGGGCAATTGACTGGGACATGTTGTATATGACCAAAGCAGTGTAACCAGATAAGATGAAGCCCCCACCACTACAGTAAGGAGGGTAGGATTTTGACTCGTGCACCTGGACTGGAACAAAATACTTGCTGTGCGGTCCTCTAATAGGAGGCATTCCTTCAATGAGACAGCCTATAAAGAGGTGTTGGCTTCCATCATTGTCCTTCAGGCTTTGGAGATACTTCACAACATTGTTTGAGTTCACAAAGACGTCATCATCACCATTTAACAGGAAACGTACTTTAGGACAGTTTCTTTCCATCCACTCCAGAAAGAGTACCTGCTTCAAGGTGAGGTTGTAAAAGGTATCCACAAAGTCCCATTGAAGAATGTCACGGTGATGCCTTTGCTCCAGCTCAAGAACTTTGTTCAATCTTTTCTTCTCAAAACCAGTACCCGTCATTCCTGTGAGGAAGAGCCGTCTGATCCACTTGCCATTGTGTGATGTCTCGTTGGCCCAGGTTTTGCGCAGTGTCTCTCTGCGGTCATGGTTTTCTGGGGAGCTTTTGATGACCAGCAGAAGGAAGACTTCAGAGGAGCGTTCAGCTCCTCCACATTTGTCAGGGACATCCAGTATCATGGGAAAATGTCGACAGTGGCGATAGTATAGGAAGTCTTTCATACGGTCAGGGAATGAGTGGAATTCTGTGGTGCTGTTAACAGACATGTTTCTTTCACACCTCTGCCAGGAGTAGATATGGGAGGTATTCAGGGTGAGTGGTGGTACTTGACTGGCATCCATTTGTACATCTGCATTAAAGATTGTGGTGTCTGGAGAGTCATTGTAGAAGTAAAAGAACATGAGAGGGCTTCCTAGCAGCAACAGCATCCATACTCTGTGAAGATTTCTTTGTAAAAATCTGTGGGGATAAAAACAGAGAAGTTTTCTTACCAACCTAATTTTCTCAGGAGATAGAACATTTGTGGACAAAAAAATGATTGCAAAGGATTTATTTCCCGTGGCAGCTCAGGAGATTAATTGTCCACTGCGAGTGGTCATGTTTTCATGGACACAAATAATAAAAGCCACATCAGAATGAAAATTTGTCATTAAAACAAATTAATCGAAAGATTAGGAGTTGATCTGGCCCATTTGTGAAGAATTCTCACTCATAAAGGTGGGTGTTTAATGCAGGTGCTTATTGTTGTTCTGAGCAGTGTTGATGTGCACACTTGTTCCAAACATGTCCTTAGATCATGATCAAACTATTCATCTTTACTTTAACCGGGCATCTCTTAAGATCCTTCTGCAGATCTGCAGTATATCACTCTTTATCGACTGAAGGACAAGTTTGTTAACCTGGCATGCCAGATGGATTGATTTCACACATCCATCTAGTAAACCTCCCATAGACAGCGTTTGGGAAAGGGCAGCACCTTTGAAGAAATACTTGGAGGGTGATTGGATGAACGTCCTGTCAGATCTTTACAAGCCAATCAGAGCAACAAAACCTGTGACATCGTGGCCCCTACCAAGGAGTAAACTCCATAGAGAACTGCAGAACACGGCCCATGGTGACTGTAGACATGTCAGTAAAGTTTTATGTGTGAAGTTTCAAAACTCTAGTGTTTAAAGTGTTTAAAGCCCCTGAAAAAACAACTTCCTGTTTCATGGCGACAACACATAGCAATGGCAAATGCATCAGAGGCAGATCGTTGAGCTTGTCGGAAGGACCAAATCAATGTAGGATATCTCTAATTTTGTTGAATTTATAGCTGATCATGCAAAAACACTACTTCACACTGCCAGTGGGAGGTGCTATGCTTTAGAGAAAGGCTTACTTTCCCATTAAGCACACACAATCTTGTTCAGATACAATGATGTACAGGTGAGTTAGAAGAGTTTGAGTTGTTATGGTTGGGACAGCATTGTCAAAATCATAATTCACTGCCACAGTCTCACCCATAGACTGTAAAAAGAATTGGACAAACCCTGTGTGACGTCAGTCGTCTGCTTACAATAGGCGGACTCAAACAGCTCTTGAAGCCAATCCGTGGCGGCCTCCATATTGAAATTGCGGTCTCAACCAAACTTTGGATCAACCTAACAGCCCGCCTACTAAGAGCAACTTCCTGTCAGCTAGCTAGCTAGCATTCTGGTTGACAGAAACGTAGTGTCTGCAGTGAGCTTCCTGTCAATCAAATGAGACGCGCCAATCGGTCTGTAGTGAGGTTTTCCTAAATCTAATCTAAATTATTGTGGCACAAAAAAAATTCAGCCCCCCGTACAGTGAGAGCACAGGAAGACATCAGCTAATGAGACACGTTTCGTTTTTTGAACCAGGCTGTAAACCAGTTTATTTCTAGTGTAAAAACCGGCTGTTTAACAGGTGTGCAGACGGGACTTCCGTTGTCCCAGCCTCAATTGGACACTCGCAGTATTGCAATTTTTTGCACTTCCGCATTGGCTTCATGTTCTAGGACCGGAGGTTGCTGCTTGGTTGCACCTTTCAATAAAGAAAAATTCACAATAAAAGTGCACTGAAAAAAGAAGTTCACATTTCCACCTCTAGGGGGTGCTATGATGCACAATAAATCTGTCGTTTTGAATTTGTGCTGTCATGGACTCTTCATAAACAAGTTTCAGGGTTCGCCACAACCATGCCTTTTAAATAATGAAAATTTCCCTCGGAATTTTTTCAATAATAATAATAATAATAAATTTTATTTGCACTTTATATTTAAAGAAAATCTCAAAGTGCTACAGGGTTAAAAACAAGATAAAAACAGATAAGAGCACATAGCAAATAGACAATGATAAAACAATAGCAAGATGAGTGAGTTCAGCTAAAAGCTTTTCTGAAGAGGTAGGTTTTTAGTCCACGCTTAAAAGCATCAACAGTCTGTGGTGCCCTCAGGTCGTCTGGGAGGGCCTTCCACAGACTGGGAGCAGCTGAAGAGAAAGCCCGATCCCCCATGGTGCGGAGCTCTGTCTTTGGGGGTTTGAGGAGGTAGTTGCCTGTGGAACGGAGTGTCTGTGAGGAGGTCTGTAGGGTGAGGAGTTCCTTAAGGTAGGGGGGGCATGTCCATGGATGCACTGGTGGGTGAGGAGGGAAACTTTGTATTCAATCCGGAGTGGGACAGGGAGCCAGTGGAGTGATTTGAGGATGGGGGTGATATGATCATACTTTCGCACCCTCATCAGGATCCTGGCCGCACTGTTCTGAATGTATTGAAGCCTATTAAGGCTCTGGCTGGGGATCTCGATGAGGAGTGCGTTACAGTAATCCAGCCTGGAGGAGACAAAAGCGTGGATGAGCTTTTCTGCATCTGAGAGAGTGAGAGTGGGTCGGAGTTTGGCGATGTTCCGGAGGTGGAAGAAGGATGTCTTGCAGAGGTGGTTGATGTGCATCTCGAAAGAGAGGTGAGTATCCATTCTAACACCCAAGTTGGTGACTGTTTTGGAGAGGGGTATGTTTTGGCTGGAGAAGGTGATGCTGGTGATGGAGGATGAGCGGACCTGGTGTGGAGTGCCAATCAGGATGGCTTCTGTCTTTGAGCAGTTTGACTGGAGGAAGTTAAGCTTCATCCATGCTTCTATCTCCTCCAGGCAGGTGGTCAGGGTGAAAAGTGGCAGTGGTGCAGAAGGGGTGGGGGTAGTTTTTCGGTAAAGCTGTGTGTCATCAGCATAACAGTGGAATGAGATTCTGTGCCTGCTGATGACATGGCCAAGGGGAAGCATATAGAGGGTGAAGAGGGTGGGGCCCAACACTGACCCTTGGGGGACACCGCAGGTGACACTGTGGGTGTGGGATTTGGCCTGACCTAGAGCAACATATTCAGCTCTGTCAGTGAGGTATGATGTGAACCAGTTGAAGGCTGTGTCTGTGAGGCCAATGGTGGAGTGCAGGCGGTGAAGGAGGATGTTGTGGTCCACAGTGTCAAATGCCGCTGTACGGTCCAGGAGAATGAGGAGGGATGGGGAACCAGTGTCAGTTGTCATCAGGAGGTCGTTGGTGACCCTTACTAGAGCCGTTTCTGTGCTGTGTGCAGGGCGGAAACCAGACTGAAATTTTTCAAACGGACTATTGTTTTTTAGGTGACGATGGAGTTGAATGGAAACTGCTTTTTCCAGTACTTTGGAAAGGAATGGAAGGTTGGAGATTGGTCTGTAATTGGAGAGGATTTCTGGGTCTAATGTAGGTTTTTTGAGGAGTAGCCTGATGACAGCAGTTTTCAGTTGAGGCGGAACATGGCCGGCCTGTAGGGCGTGGTTTATGATAGAGGTGATGAGTGGACTGATAGCAGTGAGGTTTAACTTCACCAAAGCTGTGGGGATGGGGTCAAGAACACAGGTGGATGCCTTCATTTTCCTGATGATGTCCTTGACCTCCTGCTGTGAAATGACATGAAAGCAGCAGAGGGGTTGGGCTGTCTGAGGCTGGAGTTCAGTCAGGACTGGTGGGGTGGTGGAACTGGAGAGGAGAGAGCGGATGGTATCTACCTTCTTTCTAAAAAAGGCGATGTAGCTGTTGCAACTCTCCTCAGTGGCCTCCAAGTGCATGGGAGTTTGAGGTTTGAGAAGGAGATTTATGGTGGAAAAAAGTTGCTTGGAGTTTCCAGGGTTATTGTTGATCATGTTAGAATAAAATTTTGACCGTGCATCCTTCAGGGACTTTGCATAGACCCTCTGATGCTCCCTGTAGGCTTGTTTATGCACCATCAAACCAGATGCATTAGAGCGCCGCTCTAGGACATGCCCAGCCATCTTCATCTTCCGCAGCTCACTGTTATACCAGGGGGCTGAGCGTGCAAAGGTGACTGTTCGTGACTTGACGGGGGCGTGAAGGTCCGAGAGAGCTCAACGACTGGTTGTAAAAGTCGACTGACTCTGAGACTGAGGAGAGGTTGGCACAGCCAGAGGAGAGGTGTTGGATGTCCAGGGTCAGAGTGTCGATGTCCTTCAGGTTTCTGAAATGGATCTGCCGTTTGGATTTGGTATGAGGGAAGGGGAATGGCAGCTCCGTTGAGATGGACTTATGATCGGACACACCCAGATCGTACACCAGTAGCTTATTGACGGGGTGGAGTTTGTGATAACCAGATCGAGTGTGTGTCCCCTGGAATGCGTGGGGACATCAACGTGCTGTTTGAGGTTTAGGCAGTCCAGTAGTTGGAGGAACTCAGCTGCAAGGTGACAGGAGGGGTTGTCAACATGAATATTCATAGCTCCGAGAAGTAGAATGTTTGCAGAGGTAGTGCAGAGAGTGGTAGGGAGATTTTGTATCTCAAAGAGAAAGGCGGAATTTGGTTTGGGGGGCCGGTACATGAGCACTACAGTCATGAGGAAGGGGGGCTTACATGTGAAGGCGAGGCACTCAAATGATGACAGTTTGGGCAGGGTGATGAGGGACAGTTGCAGTCCCTGTCGGTGTAACACTGCCAGCCCACCACCACGCCCAGTGCTGCGTGCTCTCTGAATGTAGCTGTACCCAGGAGGACAGGCTTCATTTAGGGCAGAGTAAGCCTCTGGTTGGTGCCAGGTTTCTGTAAGAAACATGAAGTCTAGACCTTTTTCCAGTATGTGGTCGTGTATGAGGGATGCTTTGTTATTGATAGATTGTGCATTAAAAAGTTCCAGTTTGACCACTGATGTGGGATTGAATCTCTGTAGTGGTTGCAGTACACTAAAAGGCCACTCCGCGTATTCTGAAATCCGGTCCACGTCTTGGTTGGACATGGCGAGATCTCGCAATGTTTCCTGTACACGGGTCCAGAGATCTCGCGGTGTTACATACACCAAGAGTGACAGCGCTCTGATGACGTGTCAGAGGAGTGACACTGGACCAGATGGATGGGATAGCGTGAACGGAGTTGCCGGGTTGGTGATGATAAACAAACTTTTGCCGAGAGCTTCTGTGGAGGTAGCGAGATCTGGGTTGAAGTCTGAGTTCTTGGGTGGCTGGAGGACACGGTGAACTGCGGGTGTGGAGGCTCAGCATTTTTGAGATGGAGTGCTCAAACATCATTCTGCTGGTCGTTGGGTGTGTTAGCCTGTGGCTAATTTTTAGCCAAACACAGACATGGAGAACTCACAAGGTGAAGATGGACCATAGCATGGCAGCAGGGAGGACTGGGAGCTGAGTTCGCCTCGTTGCTTGATGTGTGGGATGAAGATCCTCTGAATATCACCAGCTGACGGTCAGCGTTGGAGATGGTTGGTGAGTAGACAGCAGCAGTCAGTCCGTGCCAAGGAGCCAAGATAGGAAAGACCCCAAAATAGGCTTGTAGTTTATAACTTTTAAAAGGTGTTAAAAGAAACAAAAAGGCATCAAATCAGACGTTAACAAACAAACATTTTTCCCCGGAGAGAAGCGGCAGCCAACTTGCGCCAGCGTACTCTCTCCGCAGGACCCTGTACCTCCAATGTCCCCTCTAGCTGAGCTAATACAAGTCAATTAGGTGAAATCTCTAAATAGTTAGATCAAATATAAACCCTGAAACAGGCCCAAAACAACCACCCCAACTTTTGCTAAATGTATTCAAAATTGCAGATTTCCTTTGAAACACCAACTTGGTCCCATTGTTTTTTTGTTTTTTTGGTAGATCTCCCCGAGCTGCAACTTCACAACAACTATCAAAATTGGTAAAGTGCTTTTTGACAGTGTTTTGTTAAGGCATCAGAGGTAGTGCTATCGAGGCTTCCTGAGGGCTATTTTTTGAAACCTATATCAAGCTCATATTTTTTTAAGTTTTGGGTGTGTGCCATTTTTCAAGCAAATTGGTGCCTAAACTCCTACAATAACAAAAGGGCCTTGGGTGCTTGGGACCTAAAAATATAGAATTAACCATCAAGGGGAGAAAAACATTGTAACATAGATAGAAGGCCATAATGCCCAGCCCTATTAAAGACTAAGGGCAGGCTTACGGAGCTTTTGTTATAGAAAAAATTTGCAAATGAATAGATGTGTGCAAAAATATGCACAATGACATCCAAAACATATGCACAAACAGAACAAGAAAGTGTTCATAGATAGTCAATGTAAACATATACCCAAGGCCGCCAATAAGGAGGGATAAAGGGGTCCAGATAAATTGGGGCCAATTTTTTACCTGGATAATAACCACTCTTTTAAAAACAACAAATATTTTTTGTTAAATTTTGCCATAGTATATAGCCTTCAAAATCTAAACCCTTTTCTTAAGACAGACTTAAAATGGGTTACAAGTGGCACAAATTGGCAGAAAAAGAAGTGAAATAGAATTTAAAAAATGGAAAAATCAGTCAAGGCAAAAATGGGTAAACAGAGGCGAAAAATAGGTGGAAAGTGGCAAAATTGGGTTAAATTAGCAAAAATAGGAAAAAAGATGGTGGAATAGGATCAAAATGTGGCTAAAGTGGGTCAAAAGAGGCAAAAATTGTTTAAAAGAGGAAAACAATCAGCAGATTTCCACATATTGGTTGTAAGTCTCAAAAACAGCCAGAAAAATGGGTGAAAAGGGGTTAATCATGGCAAAAAAAATTGTTCAACAGAGGCAGCAATTGGCTCATAGTGGCAAAAATGGGCAAAAAGGGATAAAAGTGGGGTCACATTTTTGTCACAAGTGTCAAAAATGGCCAAAGAAGGTGGTAAAATATGTAATAGGGCCCAAATGTGTTTGAAGCTGAGTTTCCGTAAGCCGGCATTTGCTGGTCATTGGCCGGTTTCAAGGGCAAATGTCCGGCAGATAAAAATATTATCAGTCAAAATGTCTGGCAGAAAACATGCCAATGACCAGATAAGTAAATACTGAATACTTACATGTTATATTTAGTAGGGCTGCAGCAATAGATTCTTTTTGTAGTACACTAGACAAATGAGAAAAGAAGCTGGGCCCCTTTAATAAAATACTTCTATATTAAAAATTCATATTAACAGGTTCTCTAAAGAAAATATATTTTACAATGTGCAATGAAGTTCTGATGACAATTTACATTTCTTGAAGTTACAAGGAAAGAGTTAAATAATTACATTAGATTATGCCATATTTGGGGTTTTAGGGATCCTCTCCCAGGAATTTTTTGTTGCCAACACTTTATTTCTTCTATTGTAGTTGATTTTTATTTTCCAGTTGGTCATTAAAGTAAAGGGACACTTAATCATTTTAACATCCTCTAGTTTATGCATGAATGTAATATTTCACATTATAGCGAGAAAAAAGCTCCATCATTCACACAGTGGTCTGATGATGGCTGAAAGCTGAGCCTTTAGATTACAGGAATATGGTCTATTTTTCAATGGGTGTTCACCTTTAATTTTTACAAAAGCTTTTGTAAGAGTGAGGCATGGATAGCATTATTAGAGAAATGGAGGGCTTTAGAGGAAAAAAGGTAAATGGCTATGATTTACAGTTCAAGAGTTACTAAACTATGAATAGCATGTCTCTTCTTGTCATATATGACAACACCGGTCTCAGAGGGTAAAATAACAATAATATTACTGTTTAGATTTTAATCCTGAGACTGAGTTGTGTTCCTTTTTGGCTGTTCCCAGATATCAGGGTGGTGCCCCATTAATTATTAAATTTGAATAATAATTGTATTTATTCATGTTAATAATTATAATTATTATTCATATTTTAATAATAACCAAAAATCTAGCATTAAAACCCAACATGGAACTTAATCAGTCTTGATAAAAGCGATAATTTTGACAACCCTAGTTTTCTTAAATTGTTTCCTCATCAGTATCATTTTTGTACAAGGTATGGCTTTTATTTATTAGCTGCATATTGTATTCATAAACCCTAAATGGCAATGGGCCTGTTTCTGGTTGTATGAGCAGTAAAAACTAAGAAAGACAGCAAAATTGTAGGCACCTGCATTTAAACTCCCTGTAAAGTGATTTTAAAAAATTAATCTTTAAGGTTTGTTGTATGATAGGCAACTGTGTCATGAACCACCAGGCCAAATTCCTGTCATGAAAGTCATCTCCAAGTTTAGAAAATTAAGCTTTAAAATCATGAAAAATTAGGCATTAAAATCTGCTTGGCTGGCGTAGGGTTGGACGAGCTGAAGCCACGCCCACTAATGAGAAATATGATCCTCTCAATTTTAAAAAATGCTTCAGATCAGAGTGCATGTGCCTGGCTCTGTGCCAGAACAGAGAGATAGAAGTTTTGGATTAAATTTACTGTTTTCTGGCACAAATCTCTCTAATGACATTTGTAATAACCCATAGGCCACCGTTGCTAATAGATTTTGGATATTTACCTCACAGTGAACAAAATCCCACAATGTAGCTAGCTGGGACCCTGCTGTGACATCAGCTAACACCAGACTGTACTGAGTTTAACTGCTGGGTAATTTTATATCATGGTAGCTTTAGGAGTGCGGGGTAATTCCCCATCAAGACTGGTGATGTCATGGGCTCTGAATGAAGAATTGGGAAAAACAAAAAGGTTGGAAATTTTTGGTAATAAAAACTTAAAAAAGTCTTGTAAGCACTCTGAAATATATAAGTATGAAAAATGTTCATTAATAACTTCATTACAACTCCAAAAAAGCAAGTGTGTAAAATCTGCAGTCATATTTTCTCCACTAAAGAATGATCAAAGAAAAAAAAAAAAGATCAGATAATCCATGCCTGCTTATTCATGAATTATTAAATTAATGCTAGATTTGTTGTAGGGTAATTATGTTGATTGCCAACAATTGTGGTAGTGTTCACCAGGACTTAATGATAATATTTAAGACTTGATAATGATCAGTAAAATAACTGAAGTCGCAGAAAGTGATAAGCTTTTATAGTGAAGTCAAATTATCTGTGGTAAGACTGTAAATGAGCTTACTTGATCACATATCAGATGATTGCAGCTGATTTACATAATTCATGAGGTTTTAAACTTACTGTTAGAGAGTAATTAGCACAGAAATACGAGTCACAACAATAAATCAACTTCCAGTCAGTGATAATTACCTGAACATGTTGGCAGAGCAAAACAAAAGCTTGATTATTCCCTTTGATGATCAGTAGTCTATCTGTGCTGGCTGCAGTGGTTATAGGTGATGTACAAGATGCCAGGTCATCAAAAAACCTCGCCCAGTCCTTGTTGTATGAGCCAGAGTGGTGGCACTGATGATGAAGTTCAGCATAAATTGTAGGAGGTGGAAGTTACTGGTGGGTAAGGCTGTCTAAGATAAGGAGACAGGGCAGGAAGGATAATGCAAATCTCAAACAAAGGCTTAAACATCCTTGTTGATATCAAAATGACAGCCATTGCATTATGTCTAAAGTCAATATTGGTCATTTGGTCTTTGTGAATTCTGGCTTCTCTCACATGTATATAGTGCCACTCACAGTTTTAACTAGAACCTGTCCAGGCACATGGTGTGGAAAACGAATTAAAGTAGTCTTCCTGTTTAGTTGGATTTTTCTTTTTAAGCCTTGATTATGACTGGACTACAGTCTAGAAGAGAACATCTACTGTCTAGATTAGACATCTGCTCTGATAAAAGGCTAAATTTAATGAAGCACCATTATATTTAAGAGCAGTCCCTCCCTGCTAAATTATTTGTTGAAAGTGCTTCATGTTAAAAATGAATTACCCCCACAATAATCACACAAAAATGTACAATCCATCAGACTAATACCAAACAAGCTCAGTCCCAATTCAAAATGTAAGTAGTTTTCTTAATAAATAAGTTTGAAAATCACAACAGCCATCATGTATCTTATTCTAATGTTTTTTCAATGCATTATGGTCTTATTTAATCAGAACAAACTATTGTTTTTAATCATAGAAATGTCTGGTAGAATCTGCGTACGTAAATGCTGGAGATGACCACTAATAATGTGTCAGGAACTTGAAGGGTTGTCCCATTTCAAACTAAGAACAAAGGCAAAGTTTTTTTTTTTTTTTTTTTTTTTAATGGCCATTTCTTTCTGCCCATTCTAACTCATTTTTGCTACTTTTTGCCACTGTTAATTCATTTTTACTGCTTTCTGCCCAGTTGTGCTCACTTCTTTTTGCCCCCTCTAACCCTTTTCGCTGCTTTTGTCAATTTTTTAACCCATTTGTGCAACTTCTGCCATTTTTTTTTTACCAGTGTTAACCTGTTTCTGCATTTTTTGCCACTGTTAATCTGTTTTTGATTTTTTTTTTTTTTTTGCTATGGTTTACCCATTTTTACTGCTTTCCACCCATTTTTGACACTTTTTACCAATTTGTGCCTCTTTATGTCTTTTTTTTAACCACTTTTCACTTGTTTTTGCAACTTTTTGCCCATTTTTGCCACTCTTGCCACTTATAATCCATCTTTGCTGCTTTTGCCATTTTGCCACTTTATTTATTTATTTATTTTTCCACTTTTAGTCAATTTTCCCCTTTCACACTCTCTAAACACATTTGAAATGCTTTTTACCCATTTTTTGCCTCTTTTCACCGTTATACAATTATTTTCCATTTAAGTTGTCTAAGTTTCTTTTACTTTATTTTCTGGCATACTGATGTTTGTGCATGTTAGTCTAGGTTCTTTTATATCTGTGTGCCCCTCCACATTGTAAACTTGACACAAAACAACATTATTTTGTTTTAAGAAAAGGGGTTTACATTTTTGAAAAAGGCTATAATATCCACATAATTTTAGTTTGCATTGACCAGAGTGGTTATTATTCAGGTTGAAAATAAAATATAGTTATAACAGCTTAACTCAACAATGGATCAAGGTTTTGCAAACCTCCATCGACCCCCAAGTTTGAACAAACAAAACAGAAGTCCTCAACTACAAGTAATTCTTATTCAAAGTCTGTGCTTTCTACAGTTTGATGTACTTGTAGTGGTAAATGTAGATTGAATGGTATTTTTTAAATCAAAACGAGACTTCATTGTTTTGAAATTTATATGACTGAAACTATAAAAGTACAAATAAACATTTTTAGTCAAAGTACAGTACTAAGAAAATTTCTTGATTACCAGCCAAAATGACCCTGATCAGAGCTGATAAAGATTTGTTTTTGTCAGTAGAGAAAACAAAGAAAAATTTGAAAATTCCCTCTTGTAAGGAAGTCCTGTACCCATCATTTTAACCAAAGCTATCTATGTACCTTTACCCGTGTTCATGTTTAGGAGCATAGGTATTCCAGATAACCTCCTGGTTATCACGCATCATTGATATTCATTCAAAGGCTTAAACCACGTTTGTTTACACAGGATCTGGGTCAAACGGACCTTAGAGTCTCACCAAACCCTGAGTACACAAGTAAGAAGGACGCTTGTTGCTTTTCTTTGTGTCTTGTTGTGATCTCACCTTTGTTTGAACAATCTTTGTGTATTTAAGTCTCGTGTTGCTTCATCTCTGTAGGTTTGTACATCATACTTAATCATACTTAATCTAGATAGCTTTAAATGATTGTGTGAAGTCCTCTAAGGAGTCCAACCTTGATTCAGATACCTTCTTAGTAAATGTACAGTTGATTTTAAGGACAATAAAATGCTGAACTAAGAATATAAGACGTGATCAGCCATAATCTGCTAGATAACTTAGTAAAGCTGAAGGAATTACTAAGCTCCCTCTCTCTCCAGTTTTCTGTCCATTATTTGAATGTCTGTATAAAAGCCCAGACATTCATTGTAGAAAATGAATAAATACTGTTTTTAGCCCAAATAATTTTTGGGCTAAAATATTTCTGCTTTAGATCCACCTGTACATCTGCACTCTAAGAGTCGACCAAAAGCCCTCTGTCTCCTCGGTCCTTGTCTCCTTTAGGTGTAAAGAACTTGAAGATTCTTCATTAAGGCAATGATTTCCAGGTCTGCCAAGGACTGTAGACGTGAGGTCATGAGAACCACTCCCTCATATTTTTACTTGTGTGTTGTTAGTCACTGGGATTGGATTACTCCGTGTGTATTTAGACTTTGTGTTCCTTTTATTCTTTGTCAATGTGATCTTCAAACTGTCTTTAGTTTCTTGTTTAGATTTCCTCCTGGTTGTTCTTTGGGATTTCACCTGAATTTTGTTCTCATGTGACTTTGAAAAATCAGCTTTGATTTACCCCGGTTTTAGTAAGTCCCTCATGCAGTCTGCATCTCTGTAGTCTATCTCTGTGTTTCACAGAAGAAGTGGTTGTATCTGTTTATTGAGGGATTACCAAAATAATAATAACTTTATCATGTGAAAAATTCTGATTGAAATTGCAAAATGTGATTTTGCAAAAGACTTAGGAATAGGAGTTCAGAACAAGTCAGGCCACATTGTTGGGATTTTATTATTTCGTTGTGCATTGAATCTTTGTTGGAGAAGTGGTGTCTTTAATGTTCACCATAACATAACATAAATGCATTAGTACAAGAGAAAGTCTTTCCCAAACCCCTCCTTTTCTTTTCTCTTCTTTTTTTTTTTTTTTTGTTTGTTTGTTTCTAAACAAACTGACCTGTTCTTCATCAGAAAAAAAATGACAGTGAATGACTGTGAATGGAACCAGAATGAAATTGAGATTTTTGAAGGATTAATAAATTCATGTGAAAAGTCCCTTTGGCTTTCATTTGGATTTTTGTTTTTTTGCAAATTCCAGGTGGGCTTTCATGTGTTCTGCACTGAGGAGAGACCTCCGTCTGGCCACTCTACCATAAGCTTTGTCCCATCTCCACACCGGATCTTTGGAGCTCACTCAGAGTGACCTGGTCACCTCTCTTACTTAGGCCTTTCTCCCCTGATTGTTCAGTTTGGCCAGGTGACCAGCGCTAGGAAGAGTCCTGGTCATGCCAAACTTCTTCCAATTGAGAATTTTAAAGGCCACTGTGCTCTTGGGAACCTTCAGTGCTGCAGATTTTTTTTGTAGCCTTCCCCAGATCTGTACCTTACAACAGTCCTGTCTCTGAGCTCTGCGGGCAGTTCCTTTGACCTCATGGCTTGTTTTTTGCTCTATAATATGCAAAAAACCTTATATGTGAGGCCTTATATAGAGAGGTGCATTGTGCATCTTTTTCTTAAAAACTTGTGTGGATCATCTTTAAGCACAAGTAGTCCACTTAATGGGCTGCTATAAATGACCTCAGGAGCCTGAGGCCCCAGGGCCTCCAGTTAAATTTCCTAGCTAAGGTCGTCTTATTAATCAGTCCTGGATGGTTCGTGTATTTCGGATGTTTGAAATAAAAATGATCAAGAGACCATGACATGTATGGCTTGTTTTTTCATCCAGTTTATAATGCTACAGTGGACAAATGTGGAAAACATGACGTATGACATCAGTGCAATTAATTTCCTTTTTAAAAAAATTAAAGTGTTATGTTTACGTAATTAATTGGAATAAACACAACAATAGAGAATAGATCTTTTTTTCCTAAAAGTCATTTTAACAACTGGACCTTGAAAGAATCATTATGTTATGCCAAGCTAACAGCTAATGTAATTGAGCTACCAGGCTTCAGTCTGCTGGTTTTGTTCATTTAACCTTTACTTTGAATCACTGGCATGCCCTCATTTTCAGTGGCACTGACAGTACACCTAAAACAAACAGACAAAGACAGAAAGAGCAAAAAGCAGAATAAAACTTGTGAGCAAACTGCATTCAGAAACAGTGACAGTCATGAGTACAGTAGTGAACTGACCCATGCTGACAACTGTGTTGACTTTTAGTGTACACTGTAAGTTGTTTCAGGTGTGTGTAGCACAAAAGGTGAAGGATAATTTCCCAATTCTAGTATGTACTCATGGTACCTTAAGCATTAACCAATCACTTTATCAAGTCTGGTAATGATTATCTGCCCAACAAAAGGGAGGTAATTTGCTGGTGCAACATTTGAAAAGTTTCCTAAAATTCAACTTTATTCATAAAGAACATCTGGCAGTTTCATTCATGAAATAACCACAATGCAAACATTACAGACTAAACAAAATTTCATAAATTAAACAGAAAAAAACCCTGATGTCCAATCTGGTATTCATTCATGTATAGACCTGTTTTAGAAGTATTTAGACAAATGTCCGCTTACTTTAGCTTCGCTATCTATGTAGTTAACATTACTGCATAAATCAACGTAGTTACATTAGCTTTAGCTAATGAAGCTAAAGTGAGCCACTGTTCGCATAACTACTTCTAAATTGGCTTTAGCTTTAGCTTTAGCAAACAAGGCATAATCTAACACAGCTAACGTAGCTTCAGTTGCATTAGCTATGCTGTTACGTAGCTACATTTACTACATAGCTTATGTAGCCAATGTAGCTTTTTTTGCTACATAAGCTGTGTTAGCATTTTTCATGGAGGACAACGTTCTTTTTCCTCTAAGCATACTTTTACCTCAGCTTAATGAAAAGTCTTATAATCAGGTTTTGCTGGTCAGATTTCTGACTTTAGCCTAACTTTTGGTAGCCTTATCCTTACCTTTACCCTTACTGGATGTTTAATCAGAATTTATTTTGAAAGGTTTAGCATGTTATTTTATTCTGACAGATACGATGTCTCATGATAGTCGTCTGCAAGGGATCTGTGATCCATGGTGTGCGGCTGACTGGACCCTCTTGAACTACGCATCTTCAGGCTCTTATTGAGTGTTGTCAGAAGAACAGATGATGTGGTAAACAGGCTCCTGTCCTAATATTTTATTACTTGATGGAGCACTTAAATTCAGAATTACATTTTCCAAAACACGATAAAGTTCATTAGTTTGAGATTTAAATATATCTTTGTGCTGTGTTCAATTGTATATATGAAAGGGATTAGCAGATAACAGTTCTGCACTTTTTCCCTTTTTACACAATGTCCAACTTCTTTTGCAATCAGGGTTTGTGTTATCAACTCCTTTTCACAATAGATAACTGCAAAGAATCTTTGTTTTGTTCAGAAGAGTGTCCCAGTAGTGGGTGATTAGCAACTGTCTTTGTTGAAGTTATTAAAAATCACAAAAAAAACACACTACAAATTACATACTGTGAGTACAGAAATTATTTTGAGTAGCGGTGTTGTACGTAACTTTATTGCTAGCGGAGCTGTTAGCAGGCTTATCAGGTCCGTCCCTAATAACGGCCCCACTTCCGTTGTGTTGTGAGTTTTTATTTGAATCTGCTGCACCAAGTTGTTGTATTTTTGTGCTGTCGTGGAATCTGGTTGCCTCCGCGCTGTGCCGGGTTTATGTATCCTTGCGCAGTGCTGAGTGTTTGTATTCATGCGCTGCAGCAAGTTTTTGTATTTGTGTTTTTCTCAAATGTCGTCGTGTTTTTTCTTTTTGCAAAGCATTTTGAATTTGCATTCATGTGAGACTTCTCGGCCACCGTAAACGAACATTTCCTCATGAATTAATTTTGAAAATAAAATAGACATTGTAATTAAATGTAGCATCTCACATAGGAAATATTTTAGACCTCTGAGAATGAGTTACAGGGTTTAAAAGGTAGAGGAGTGTTTACTCCATATCTTTTAACTGTATAAACCTAGAGAACTGACGTCCAAAGAACACGAAACATTAATTTCCATTGGATCAATTTGCATATCAGGAGATACAAATAATCGATGTCATGTGCTGTGTTTTGTGCGTTGCTCGTGGACAAACGGTTGGAAGAGACAAGACCTTACCCAGCGCCTTAAAATGTAGGGATTGTTGTTGATATATTTGGCAAAAAAGCTAATCAAATTATAAACATTAATTATAGCAATACTTAATTTGGCTGCTGGACATTTCATACTCTCTATTATTGTGTTCACACCAGACCCAAGCAAGATCATTCGTGCCAGTTAACCTCATGTAAAGTCAATGTGAAGACGCATGTAAATGCGAGTTAACCGCAGCTGGTGCAAATGTCGTGACTGTATGCTGCAAATTGCAAAAATTGAGTGAGTATGAGGGGCCATTCGAATTCACAAGGCAAATTCGCACAGCATTCACTTCATTTGCAAGAGTTAAACAATCTGAACCCAAGTGAATTCTTGAGCTGCAATGGCCAATCAGCATGGAGATCCTCCAGTGTGTATTTCACGTACGCCGCCAGAGAATCTCTGAAGGACCAGCCCAGGGGGTTAAAAGGTTCATGGAAAATGGAGGAAAACCTTGTGCTGTCTGTGGCTACCCCAATCTATACGACACAATGTGCCTGTTCAACCAGCACAGCAATAAAAAGGAGCCTGCTTAGAGGATAGGGAGGGAGGAGGTCAGATTGCCAGTTAGTTTTGAGAACATTTTTCTGCTACTTTCTCATGATACTACTAATTTTATATCTGCTTTCCACAGCAGATTCAGAGTAGCAATCCTCTTGGTGTAGACGCAGCCATGTTTGTTGACAACTTGCTGAAATGTCTGATGTGGGAGAAGGAAGCCACTCTCCTCTCATATCTTTGGGGCCTTCACACACATGAGATTTGATGTGCGAGTACACTATTCACGTAACCTTGCAAAGCAGATGGGTTCACCCGTTTCCGTGTTTCTTACCAGCAAATCCATCTTGCAAAGCTCCCATCTGAACCGTTAGGGCCTGGTTAGAAAGTGACAGGACCAATGAGCGTCGAGGGGCAGTACTTTCGGGTGCGGCAGAGTCATGGCGTATGCAGGCAGCAAGAAGAGGCTAGTGCAATTATGGCAGAAGACATTAGCGTGGATGCTGAACTTGATGACGTTCCTGCATGAACAGAAGAACTAAGAACAGCATTAAGTTGTTTTCTTTTCAAAAAAAACAAAAGTTGTGTACTGACTTGTTAACAGTCCAGTGGCGATTCTAGAGTGAGCTGGGGTCCCAAGCAAAAATTCCCGAGGGGCCCCTCTGACAAGCATTAAGCATATGTATAAATAATCTGAAACCAATAAAGAGGTCAGAAACTGAAACTTTTTTTTTTTTTTTACAAAATTATTATCATTATATTATTGTCCCCAGCTGAGCTTTTACATTTACAGTATGATGAATTCAGCTTCCATTATTATAAAACCACAATACACTGCAGCTAAATAAAATACAATCCAATACACACAGCATATATCACAATACAGCAATACAGGTAATCCAGAATACAATTAGCCAAAAATAGGTACAGCTCTGGTGTGTTTTTATCACAATAGCCAGCACTTCACCTTTGTTCTAAGATACGAATTCCAGTACGTAGTATGCTCCAAAGTTGATAGTCTTTCATGCAGAAAGCACACTGTCAAAATTTAGATCTAAATTTCAAAGCATCAATAGTGTAAAAGTTATCTAAGACACAACTTTCACTAGCTACAGTAAAAGCTGTTGTCTGGGTTAGCTGTTTTCCCCGTCCAAATCACTCCATTACTGGTGTCCTTATTACTGCTGTGAAATTTCAGTATTGTACCTTACAAGCATATATTTACTTTCTCTCTGTCGGCTAGTTGTTGGCTAAGCTCGCAAGACATTGTGCGGGTGTGTCAACACACAGTAACAGCCAGGGCCAGTTCTAGCTATTTTGGCGCCCTAGGCGAAATTACAGTTTCTTTAAACAACAAATTTGAAGCTGCTATTCTAAACTTAACACACAAAATTAAGGAAATCAAAAATGAAATTGTGCTGAATAAGACAATATAAGATAAACTTTTTATTGATCTCCCATCAGTGTAATCACACTAACGCTGCTAATTTCAGTATAATAGCAAACTACTCACAGGTAACATTTAAGTCTACTATTAATTATCAGCAGGGCTAATCTGTTTATCATCATCCAAGATGTTTCTTTTTACATTTATCAGTCATAACACTAAGCAAAAACGTACTTATACCAAACTTAAAGATTCAGGGCTTTTGAGAAAACATTAGGGGCATAGGCCCTTCAAGTGTGGTACCTGTAGAAGGCAATGCATTTTTTTGGCCACTAGATGGCAGAGTGACCTCTTGTTTGTGTGTCAATCATAAAAGAATTGACGTCTGTTGCTATGGTAAAGAAGGAACTGACGTAAACAGTATCTCTCGCTTGCCTGACTGTTGACTGTCCCGCCATTCAAGTAATAAAATGAACATAATGTTTACATCAAGAACTTCGTCTCTGCCTCAGTGGTGTAACACAAGCCATCCCATGGCTCCACCTCTTTCTGATAAAATTATCCACAACATGGGGTTTACATATGATGCCAAAGCAGTGTCAGAAACATAGGGTTATAAACACATTGAGAAATAATTAATTGCAGACATATTTCAGGAGCACCTGCAGCAGTTTTTTTAAACCAGAATGATCATGTTAGCTCTACTAAAAGAACCAAGTTAGGGGGCTGCATTGGGATCAGGTCTGAATATAAATTTTGCTGGCATTAAAACTGTTTAAGTTCGTAAACAAGGAACAGTCTAATTCCTTAAATGCGCACAGAAGCTTTAACGCTCCTCATAGCGCTGAAGAAGAGCATCTCCATTGCACTGATGCGCCTCATGACGCACAGCAAGGGACACTGGCACAGAGATACTGAGCCAGCATGCTGTTATTTCAGGGGAAATTCCTTCTTTCTCTAAAAGTTGGCCTCTAAGTGTTTAATTTATGGACAAGGACAGGGACAGGAATAGTAAAAACGTACTCTCTGTGGGAGCTGACTGAAGTACGCTGCGCTCTTAAAAACAATGTATACATAAAGTCTATGACGTGAACCTGACGTTACTCTTATTAATATAACCAGGGGTTAAATGAGTCCAGGCTGACAGCTGTTAGAGTCCATGTTTTTTGGAGTGTTATGCCTGACAAGGATGTGAGAGTTTTCTTTCATGCTCCATTCAGTCAGAAAACTTTGATCAGAATAATGAAAACCCTTATTTGTCAAGGGCAGTGCTTAGGTGAATGCAGTATTGTTTTCTTAAACTGAACGTAGAGTCCGGGCTCTACAAATTGAACACGCACGTTGCGGGCACAGGTAGGAGGGATGACACACACTGCACAAGCAGGTGTTCACAGTAAGGAATTCAAGAGGAATGGGCAGGTAGGGTGTTAGCTGTCCCACACAGGGCTCTATCTCAACGTCCTGTCTGTTCAGCGCTGTGTGAACGAGAACAAAGACAACTTTTTTTAATGTCAACGTCTTGCTGGGATCCCAGTGTGCATGGGCTGGGACCACGCATGGAGAGAGAGAGACAGAGAGCGGCGAGGTGAGGCTTCGGGCACAGAGGTTAGACGAGTGCAGGAGTTGATGATCTGTTGATTGGTGGACCCATTTAAAATGTCAGGGCTCATGACAGCGCCCCCCTCAGCGTGGTGTCCCAGGCAACTGCAACTGCCTGGGACACATGCTTTTCTAAAATTTTCTTTCTAATCTCCTGAGACAACTCTCTCCTTCGTTTCCTCTGGTCCATGTTTAGTGTGGTACACACCATGTCACCAAACAGCACAGTGACTACTTGTCCCCCTTTAAATAGGCCGACTGACTGATTACAAGTTTGTAGACACCTGTGATGCTAATAAGAGGACACACCTTGGTTGTACATGTCCCTATGGTCACATTACTTTCAATCTTTTCTAGGGCTACCATCATTTTTGTCCAGGCATGTTTCATGAGTTTGTTTTTCAAAATAATTCTGTTGAACCACAATTCAAAAGCAATGTCTGATTTTCATTGGTTAATTTTAATTGAATTTTTATTTATTATTACTTCTGTCAGATTCAAATTATTTCTGTGAGCATTGTGGGTTTTTCTTTCATTAACAGAGGGGTACCAACAATTTTGTCCATGTGTGTATCACTGTCTGCTCTCCCGCCACTTACAAATAGCTTCTATTTATAATAATAATATCTAAGGTAATCTCTGAGCCACTCTTCTTAGTCTAGGAAGTTTTAGGGTGGCCTCCTCCTCCTCCTGGCAGTAGCCTCAGTATTATTAATAACAAAAGCCCTGCCATCGCTTATTAGACACTATTTTAAACTGCCAACACATTTCAGGTTGGGGTCATTTATTCTGTGCCACAGGACAATCATTTCAGCTGAAAGGAACCTGTGAACCAGTAGGATTTCATTATAAAAACAAGGGTCATATTCATCTATGTTGGATGGGACATACAGTCCTGTAGTCTTCACGCCGATATGCGAACCAGGCCTAAGTCCTGCTTTCGCCAGGCACATTCCCATGTAAGCATCATCAATGGGAAAAAGGACAATCGACTGGGACATGTTGTATATGACCAAAGCAGTGTAACCAGATAGGAAGAAGCCCCCACCACCACAGTAAGGGAGGTATGAGTCAGACTCAAACAACTGGACTGGAACAAAATACTTGCTCCACGGTGCTCTAATTGGCCTGGCATAGTCAATCAGATATCCAGTGAAGAGGTGCTTGCTTCCATTATTGTCCTTCAGGTTTTGGAGATACTTCACAACGTTATGTGAGTTCACAAAGACGTCATCATCACCATTTAACAGGAAATGTACCTTAGGACAGTTTCTTTCCATCCACTCCAGAAAGAGTACCTGCTTCAAGGTAAGGTTGAAAAATGTGTCCATAAAATCCCATTGAAGAATGTCATAGTGCTGACTTTGCTCCAGTTCAAGCACTTTGTTCAATCTTTTCTTCTCAAATCCAGTACCTGTTGTTCCTGCAATGAAGAGCCGCCTGATCCACACACCATTCTGCAGCCTCTCATTGGCCCAGGTTTTGCGCAGTACCTCTCTGCGATCGTAGTTATGTGGGGGGCTTTTGATGACCAGCAAAAGGAAGACTTCAGAGGATCGGTCAGGGCCCCCACATTTGTGAGGAAGGTCCAGTATCATGGGAAAATGTCGACAGTGGCGATGATATAGAAAGTCTTGTATGTGACCAGGGAGTGAGCTGAAGTTTGTGATGCTGTTAGCAGACATGTTTCTTTCGCACCTTTGCCAGTATACATAGGAGGTATTTTTGGTGTTTGGTGATATCTGACTGCCATCCATTTGTACATCTGCATGAAGAGCTGTGTGGCCAGAATATTCTCTGCAAAGATAAACAACCATGAGAAGACATCCCAGCAGGAAGACAGTTCTTGAACTGAAGATTTTTGCCCGTAGATATCTGGAATGAAAAACAGAAAGTTGACATATCTCAGACTAAGGGTGAGAGGTAAATAAACCAAGTTATGTAGGATTTAACCTCTGACGTCCCAGCATCCTCATATGAGGACATCACATTTTAGGTGCCCCTCACCATCACTCTTAATTCTGTTGATCTATTCTGTACTGTTGGCCCTCACTCATAAACACTCTGTCATCTTAAGGTCACAAAAGCACATTACAGTTATCTATTCAAGATGGCCACCATTTCAACCAAATGCTCTTTTCAAGGTTTTAAATTTTATGAGTGGAAGTTGTTCATTCATGCTCGGTTATGATTGTAGTTTGATATAGCTGCAAATTTCCATCAATCCATCTATTTTCTATACTGCTGTAATATGAGTGATTGAGCCCTGCCCCTCAACCAATCAGATTAACCCCCAAGACTTTTGGGGGCACAGACCGAGTCAAGACTGAGACAAGAGGAAGACCATATAAATCTATTTTAAAAAGCCATGACAAGGTTGAACAGTTAAAGAGCAAACTCTCTTTAATTTTAGTTTTCTGTTAAATCAATTTGACGGATAAGACTAGGTAAAAACCTAGTTTATGGCTGACCACAACTATCTGGGATGCCTGTTGAAATGCCTGACAGGCAGAGTGATTTTTGTCATTATTGTTTTTTTTTTGTGCCAAATTTATTGTGGCCTCTTAAATGTACATAGCTACATGCTGTCCTCTCTCTCCTCTTAATAAAGCTCATCTCTGTGTAGATATGAAACACTACAGAGACATGTGTCAGACTTCAGTGATAGAAAAAGACAGTGTCACTGGAGATAAAATGTCTTTTTTTTATTAGATATAAGCCTTCAATGGTAGTAATTTTTTACTAACAATAAAACATAATTCTCCTCAGACAGGTCTGTAAGGGTCTTAATATGCGTAAAATTAAGCTGAATTTCTATTTTAGAGATCCTATCCTTTTTCATATCTGTTAATTATCTATAAACAGCACATTTATCATATTCCCTGCAAATGAAGGCATGCTAAACGTTAAAGTATAGTGTTCTCTTAACAACAAAAAATGCAGAGCTTTTACCATTTATTTGTTCCCCATAAACATGTAGTATTAAGGGAATATTTACCAAATATTTCTTTAACATGCGCACACCCCTGGTTCACGTGGGCGCAGATCAACCTAACAGCCTGCCCACTAAGCATGACTTCCTGTCAGCTAGCTAGCTAGCATTCTGGTTGACAGAAACGTAGCGTCTGCCTGTCGAGCTATCTGTCAATCAGATGAGACGCACCAATCAGTCCGCAGTGAGGTTTTTCCTAAATATAGTCTAAACCATTGTGGTCCAAAATTCACCCTCCGTACAGGGAGAGCACATGAAGACATTAGCCAATGAGACACGTTTATTTTTCTGAACCAGGCTGTAAACCAGTTTATCTCTAGTGTAAAAGCCAGCTGTTTAGCAGGTGTTCAGATGGGACTTCCAGTGTTCCTGCAGTCAGCCTCAAATGGACACTTGCGGTATTGCAATTTTTTGCACTTCTGCATTGGCTTCATTTTTCAGGAACGGAGGTTGCCACTTGGCACTGACGCGCTGGTCCTCCGTGGTCAGAGAGGAGCTCTGGTGTTCTGGTGTTTATCCTTCAGTATTCTGAAACTTTCCTCAACAGATAGAAGCCTGAAGTCTACACTACCAACATGTTAGCATGCATTTCAGTGTAGGTGAGTGCATGAGCATCGTGTTTGTGTGTGTCACTCTTAAGCAACATGAAAGCAGACGAGGATGAGAGGAGAGCAGCAGACACTGCTACACAAATGACGCACGGCCAAAGAGAAAGGGACGATAAAGAAAGAGTGACAGGGGGACAGGAGATCATGATGGAAAAATTAAAAATCAAAGATTATGCACGAGTTTGAAATCACGAAATATATTCTCTGCACAAGACAAGCTGTCGGTGTTGCTCTATGCTCTGGTTTGAAGAAGAACAGCGGTCCAGGTCAGAGTAAACTGCAGCAGCCTTACAGCGAGATCCCAGCTAACAGCGGACAATACGGACAAGCCCACCGCCATGATCGGAAAGCCATGCTGAAACAGACCAGGAGTAGAGCAAGAACATTTTTTTCTGTCACAGAAAGCATTCAATGTTGCTCTCTGCGCTTGTTTGGATGAGACACGTTGTCTGGTTCAGACAGAAGCGCCGCTGCAGCTCCCAGTAGCAGTCCCAGCTAATGACAGGCCTGCTAGAGTCATTAGATGGGACACGACAACTAATTAGGTGTTTACAACAACTAACCCCTTCCCCGTAACTATCACATGCCAAAGCAGGGTGGCAGAAGAGTGACAACCTCATTTTCTCTTGCAGAAAGCTTTCCATGTTGCTCTCAATGCTAACTGTGATGAAGAAATGTGTTGGTCTGGCTAAAGCCGAGCTAACGTTTGGCTAGCAGCCATTGTGTACAAGCAAAACAAGTAACCCTTTCCCCTTTTACTATCACACACACTGTAGCGGGTTGGCAGAAGAGCAAAGACACCCTTTCTGTTACAGAAAGCTTTTAGTGTTGCTGTCTTCGCTTGTTTAAATAAAAAAAATGTTCAGTTTTGACTAAGTGCTGCTGTGACTAATTCAGAGCTACTTGCTACACCAGCAGCCAGCATACACAAGCATTCACACAAGAAGTTACCCTTTTCCCCCTCAACTATCACAGAGTCATGCCAAAGCAGGTCAGCAGAAGAGTAAAAACATCTTTCTCAACATGAAAAGCTTATAGGGTTATTTTTATTCTTTGTCATACAGAAATGTGTCCCAGTTCTGGTCAAACAGAGGCCATGCTAAAGCTATATCTGAGTATTTACAGCAGTGGAGGCAGCCATTAGAGGGCTTTCGGCACAAGAAAACCTTGCCCATAGAGCAAATCTGTATGTATGGCTCTAGTTAACGCAGTGGAGGCAGCGATTAGTGACAGCATTCAGTTCGAGTAAATGCAACTCTGTTATGTTAGGGCTCTGGAAGTGGGGTCACTCACTCACTCACTCACTCACTCAGTATACGGACAGAGCCATATGTAGGGTTGACCTCAGCGGTCAGCCCAAAAACACAGTGTCTGCATCTCTTTCAAAGAACAATATGCAAAATCTCAAATCTTAACAAATTTATTCAACTAACTTGTAAAAAATAAACCCTTGCATGTATTTAAAAGCCACTGACAAGTCAGTAATTATTTTAAATATCTGGAAATGAGATATTTACCTAGATGTGTCAGATGAATGAGGCATACATTAATGAAGTCGAAGTCGACTGGTCTTGTCCAAGACTGAGACAAGACCAAGTAAAAATGCTCGAGTCCAAGACGAGACCAAGAAACTCAAAATGTAGTCTTGAGACCCATCTCAAGACCAAGACTGTTCTCGAGTATTACAACACTAGTGCTAGATAAACATCGGAGTCACCATGCTGAAAGAGACACCAGAACAAGTGATTGCACACTTCTGCTAAACCACAAGCCTCCTGGACTTGATTTTTTTTTTTTTAGATTTATTTTGGGCATTTTTGTGCCTTTATATGATAGAGGAGGACAGTGGATAGAGTCAGAAACAGGGACAAGAGCGGGGGAGAGACATGCGGTAAAGGGCCTCAGGCCGGATTTGAACCCGGGCCGCCGGCATACATGGGGCATGCCTTAAACAACTAGGCCACCTGCACCCCTGGACTTGATGTTTTGAGCACACCATTACCAGCTACGCCAACCAAGATCCCAGAACCAAAGAAACATTGTTCCAAGAATCAAAAGTTGTTTCAAATATTATGCAAAAATCACTTTTTCAGGCTTTTCTAACAGAAATATTTCTCCCTGGCCAGTCCACAATCCCCTCAAATACCAGACCCCCGCCCCCCCAAGTTTCAGAAAATATGTGCTGAAACAAGCTGTTCTCGGATTTTATTCCTAGTGACTTCACATGGGGAGTAAGCACCCACCCCCAGGTTTGGTTGGCCCTCCCCACTTGGAGGAAAGTTCTGCCCTCCTCTACTCATCCTGCTCTCAGCCACCAGCTGTGATGCTCGATAGCTCAGTGGGTTACCCTGCTGATTATGGTTCAAATCCCAGTCAAGTCCTAAACGTTGGATAAAAGTGTCTGTAACATCAGGAGAGCCACATCCATTTCCTGAGAGGGGTGTGGTCAGGGGCGGCATCAGACAGCTCAGTAACGTTTAAAGCCACAGACACAGAAACGGCTCATTCTGAGCGGGGCTGAAACAGAGGGATCTTCAGACATGCAGAAATCCAATACTGGTTTGTTTTTTCAGCAACAAATTTCACAGGCATGTTTTGGGGACCTCTGAGACCAATATAAACTTGTCTTAAAAGGGTAAAATATGTCTCCTTTAAAAACTAAAGTTTATGCAAACAAAAATGGATTGAGAGGAGCATACTATTTCTCATAAACTGGTTTGACGCTAATGGAAATCTTCTTACTTATGACGACTTTCTTATAACGAAATCTTTTCCTGTCACATATAAGGAGTTTAATTCTGTATCCAAGGCTATTCCTTCAGGTACAATTGAACCAATCAAATGTCACTTAAAGTGTCAAAAAGCCAATGTTGAATTTCCTTGTTTAAAACTTGATGGCATAAAACTGATAAAAACATTTTGATAATGTGAATTGGAAGAAGGCTTGGTTATGACCCTCCCAATTCTGTGTGCAGATAAAATTAGAGAAGTTCATTTCAAGATTTTTCACATTTATCACTATAATATACTGATTTCCAAGGTTACAGATATAGATGTATTGTTGTTTATGTTATTCTTTGTAATATGTTAAATGTTATCATTTTTTTGTATGCTTTTCTCCCCTTTTGTACCATTATTTTTGTTCTTTACTATTCTTTTTAAGTGATATCCTGTTTCACTGTCTTAAAAGACTTAAATGTTCAATAAATTAAAAAAAAAAAAAAAAAAAAAAGATCTTGCAGTGGTCTCATTTTACTCCTCTTACCAAGCACTGTTTATGGATGCACAGACATTTGATCCAAATAGAATATTTAAAAATAATGTTTTTAAGCTAAAAGTCACCAACTGCAGCTTTAAGCACATTGTGTTTGTCTATACTTGTGACTTAGATGTCATTTGGTACGGGTCCCTCAGTATCAGAAATCGTTACAGATTGCAGGGCATTTCAAAAACCTGCAGTCGAATTACAGGTTCGACCCTTACTGACCTAACTCAGTTGTGCAGAGTTAGGACTCTAAAAAAGGCCCTGTCTATCCTGGCTGATCACAGCCACCCTTTATTTTCAGAGTTTAAGCTGCTACCATCTGGCTGCAGATTCAGCCTGCCAGTATGTAGGACAAAAAGGCTAAAAAGCTCTGCTGCCATCGGCTTTCTAAATAGTTGGCCAAAGCCTGTGTTATTTCTTGGTTTTTATTGTGTTTTATCATTGTATTGCACACAGTCTCTCATGCTTCTATTTATTGTGTTGTCAATGCTGTTTTTTATGATTGATCTGAATGTATGTCTTGACTGCTGGCTGCGAAACAAATTCCCCTTCACAGGGATAATAAAGTGAACCTTGAACCTTGAACCTTGATGTAGATCAGATCACATTTGATGGCTAACAAATGAAGAAAACTAGATCATTTCAAAGGGTTCACCTGCTGTTTCACCTGCTTGTTGTAATTTGGTCCGGAAGGTAGGGTGAACAGGTATTATTGGTTTCATGTTGGTACCAGATTTTGATACTCATCCTTATATTCTCTAACAGTGAACCTGAAAAAGTAAAGGACTCATCTTCTTAATACTCACTGTTAACACCACCTAACCTGTATTTATTAAAGGGGACATATTTTACCCTTTTCAGACAAGTTCATATTGGTCTCAGAGGTCCCCAAAACATGCCTGTGAAGTTTGATGCTGACAAAACACTCAAGTATTAGATTTTTGCATGTCTGACCTGGGGGCGGGTGCTTACTCACCATGGGAGGTCACTAGTGTAAAATCTGAGAACGGCTTGTTTTAGCACACATTTTCTGAAAGGTGGAGAAAGAGAGGGGGAGAGGGAATGGATTTTTCTGGTACTTGAGGGGATTGTGGACAGACTAGGGGAAAATATTTTTGTTAGAAAAGCCTGAAAAGTGATTTTTGCATAATATGTCCAACTTTTCTTGTTCTAAACAGACCCGAATGAAGCAGCTAAGCATTATACTTCTCATAAAACATCACATTACCCCAATCTTGGCTTCCCAGTAGTTAAATCCAAAAGTGTCAAAGTCTGACTTTGAGACATATTACTATCACTCCTCACAAGGAAGCTCATAGCTTAACATACACAGGTGAAGCCCCTTTGAAAGTGCCAAGAAAAACACGAGGGATTTGAAAATCTCTTCAGTCTTTGCACTGACAACTGATCAAGCCTGTTTTGTGGTATTTAGTTGCAGATGGAGGAAAAGTCTGTCTTTTCTGTGTTCATCTATGTGTGAAACTGTGATGGATGTATATTATCAGATACAATATAGAAAGTTGAGAGGAAATATAATTTTGAAACATCTGAAAAGTATTTTCTCCCCAGAAATAAAAAAAGAGACTTCTTGATCAGAGATCACCAATCAGCTCTTTGTTAGCATTGCCAGTGAAGATTTCTTGTTACCAGCACATGTCAGAGCTGGTGACTGTAACGGTTAATCAGACTGAATTACAGCAGAGTTTTGGCATTTGTGGTCATGATGATTATCTTTGTTTTTTGCTTATATTGCAGAAATGTTTATTGAATTAAGTTTGAAACTTGCAAAGCCTTGAATATTTGATACATTTGAAGAACTTGCTTCATTGTATCAAAAAATGTGTAAAGATGTAAAAATCATTTAACATTACTGTAGGTATTTGTTGCTTTTTAAAGAAGCAAAATCAAAGATTTCCATCTTTTAAAAAAATATTATTATCAACATATTTATTTGATTTAACTTTATATAAATGCAGCCTCTAAAAGAAGAACAACACTGTGACAGAAGTACTTGATCACCTATGAATTACTAGAGTATCTCCAAGTAAACAATCCTTAAATTCTGACTGTCTCAATCAAATAAAAAAGAACCACACCAGTAAATAAATCTTCATTTTAAGATAATTACCTGGACATCTTGGCAGATCAGTGTGAGCGTTTGGTTTGTCTCTCTGTCTGTTGACAGTCAGAAATCTGAGCAGGCTGCTGCAGGAAAAGTATCATACAAGGTTCTCTGAGTTATCTCTGCCCTGGGTGTTGCCTGACAGGTAAGGTGCATATACCCACCAATAATTTAATGCATAAACCGTAATTTGGACTGCCTAGGTAAAAATTAGCACAGGTTCTCAAGATGGTGAAGGGTGAACATTGCAGGAGAAAAACATTTTTTTTTAAAGTCAAATCTGCCTGGGAGGTAAAAGGAGAAAGTGAACAGATGAAAACTCAACTTTCCTCAACCTGAAAATTTAACTCCTCTCAATTTCTTTGTTTACTTCTCTCTGTTTATACAATGGTTGATCATCTCACCTGACATTAAAACACTGATGTGAAATAATGTGTCATTGTTAAAAAGATCCACCCATTTGGTACATTCTGTCCCATTTTACCCTCACAATAGGGCAGATCAATTAAGATTTATTCTTTTTGCACCAACAGCACAGACTTTAGCATGAGAATTGTTCCTGCAAATAGCTCCCTTCTGATTTTATGCAGCTGCAAAACCACCCACAAATTTGGCCGGCCACAGGCAGTGGTGCATCAGGGGCTGTTAGCTACGATCACAAACAGCACAATGACAGAGAGAGAAAGAAAGACGGAACATTTAACATTTTCAGACAGAGTAAAGAGACATTTATTTGATGGAGAGGATGAGAAGGAGGACGATGATATTACTGACCATTGCACAACATCACAGATGTTTATACAAGGCAGCACCAGTCTGTTATTAGACTCTATGGTGTTTTTTACACTCTTTTACTGGTAAATTATTTCAGGATTAATGTTTTTTTTGTGTTTTTACTTCCTGTTTGGATAGAGACCAGCAGCCTGTTGCATCAGCTATGTGTAAGTTCTGTCTTAAGTTATGGTGTAAAGTCCACACTAAACCCTACGCTGAAACGAGCTAACTTATTACTGAAGTTGTGTGATCATTTGGCTGCACCATGGAGAAATAAGGTTCATCTTTACCAGTAGAGCTTAATGTCCAAGGTAACCAAAATGTTGTCACGGATATGGCGTTTAATTCGATGATTTTTTTACCCAGTGTTTGTCACAGCGCTACTTCTTGTGTCTAATTTTCTCTAAATAGGCAAACAGCCAAAACTAACTTATGCTAACTGCTGTCAAACCTTAAACTGGGGGTATTATACTTTTCCGATTTTTAAAACATAAATATAAAGTCACAATGTTAGGTGTCCATACGCCATGTATGCAAATTTTCAAACCGCAAGATAAACGTATGTGGCAGTAATCTTGGAATTAGCATGTGAACTGATGAAAACGGTTCGTTGAAAATCTCGCCAAGATTCTACCGAGACGAGATTTCGATGGACCAAACTGATGAGGTCATCACAATAGGATCTCCTGACTGGTTCGTGGTTTGTCTGTGCTGCCAGCAAAGCAGAACAGACCGCCCCCACAAGGCCTTTTAGCCATTAGCCACTTAGCAACAGAGTAATTAAACACTTACCAAACAGATACGTCCTGCTCTATCCTTCGCTGTTGCTGCTACCCCCCCCACACAAACTATCAGGATCAGACCGGTTCATTCAGTTTTCGACTACTAGCATAATAACATTAGCCACATTGGAGGGGCAGGCATAAAACATTGAGTCCTGCCGCCGGCCAGCCTCCAGAAAAATGGGCCAATCGGAGGAAAGCAGGTCCGTTTGCATCTTCAGGTGTAGCCTCTGTACTTTTGTTAATGAAGTCTTCTGTGAACAGTAGATGGTGATACCTTCACTCCTGAACAGTAGATGGTGATACCTTCCTGAATAGTAGATGGTGATACCTTCACTCCTGAACAGTAGATGGTGATACCTTCACTCCTGAACAGTAGATGGTGATACCTTCCTGAATAGTAGATGGTGATACCTTCACTCCTGAACAGTAGATGGTGATACCTTCCTGAACAGTAGATGGTGATACCTTCCTGAACAGTAGATGGTGATACCTTCACTCCTGAACAGTAGATGGTGATACCTTCACTCCTGAACAGTAGATGGTGATACTTCCTGAATAGTAGATGGTGATACCTTCACTCCTGAACAGTAGATGGTGATACCTTCACTCCTGAACAGTAGATGGTGATACCTTCACTCCTGAACAGTAGATGGTGATACTTCCTGAATAGTAGATGGTGATACCTTCACTCCTGAACAGTAGATGGTGATATGTCTTGAACAGTACAGGAACATTCTATGCATAAATATGTATAAAAATGGGTAAAAGATACAATTCAAAACAATTTAAAATCATGTTTTTCTCTTGGTACGTATCTGGCGATCCACTCTCAGTATCTCATGACCCCCAGGAGGGTCCTGAGATTCATGTTGAGATCCTGACTTGCTACACCAGTGGTTTCTTTCTTTTTCAGGACATTTCAAGTGGTTATACTGGCTATGGCCAATGTTTGTGCAATGGCTTTGATTGATTTTCCAGATTCTCTCATCTTCACAATTGTTTGTTGTTCAACTATAGACAGCTCTCTGGTTTTCTTGTTGGTTACACCTCTAACTATATAAATGCAGAAACTGAGCATAGACATTCAACACTATTTATTGTTTGAATAATCAATGCAATAGGACACGCCTGGTCATAAAACACACCTGTCGGTCATATGTTTCAATGCTTTTGCTCACATTAAAATGGGTGGGTTCAAACAAAAGGTGCTACCTTCTAAGTTGTGTATCAGATCCAGATATAAATACCTGGAAATAAAAGCTAAATTGTTGATCTCTTGTCTCATATTCATCTTTTGATGTCAAACCCAAATGTTTTAAGTCTCCACGGCTCCAATACTTTTGAAAGGGGAATGCAGGTATAAAATTCAAGTTACAAGTTAGGCCTCAGTGAAACTATCTCAGCTGGTAAATCTAGTGCATGAGAGTAATGCTCAACAGTAATAGTTCTTAAAAAATGAGGCATGAATCCCAGCTAAGTGGACATGGGGTCTGGTTAAAAGAGTTAATTTTGTACAGTCCTTTTAGGCAGTTCTACCTTTCTAGTCTTTGTTAACATCCCCTGCCATTGCCTCTGTTATGAAATTCATACTAAGAATACTGAGCATACACTGTAAAGAGGTTAAACGCCTCTGGGGCTTTCTGTACCGTCACATTCTTCTTCTTAAAAAAATGTAAACTATCGTTTCACCAGCTCTATCACAAGTACAATATGCAAATAAGGGAAAAGTCTGTAAAGTTGTGCATTGCTATGTTCTGACTCTTGACACAAAGTCACACTGAAGCCAAACTCAAAGACGGCATACTGATCCCAAAACTCCCTATTTGTTGTCTTGGCTGATTCACACAGCTTGTCCTGCAGGTGCAGCCTGTGTAACGACACACACTCAAAAAGAAAATGTAGATTTGAGCAAAGTTGTCATTCAAAGACAAATGTGTCTGTTTTTGTTAAAAAAAAAAATTAATCTTCCTGATTGTTTAACTACAACCTTGTTATGAAAATGATGCAGATTTTAGATGTCACACTTAAGTTTTAATGCGCTTCCAAAGACTTGCCATGAAAACACTGGTTTTCAAAGTTCTTTTACATGTGAAGAAACAAACAGAAGAAGAAGCAACAAAACCCAAATGAAAGACAGAGAAATCAGAACAGATGAAACTCAGCAAAATCAATAGAACCCAAGCAGTTCAAGGACCTGAATAAAAACAGGGTCAAGATAATAAACTAACAGCATCATAAGACACCAGAGCCCAGATGCCACAAGATACCAAGCAGACTAAGACAACATGCAAACTAAGACATCAAAGACATCAGTGGAGCACGAACATCATATGACCATCATAGGTACCATGAAAACAACAAAAACAGTAGGAACCAACAAGAGAGATAAAAACAATAAAAGAAGGGTAAAAGCAGTCAAATATATAAGTAACAGGACAAGAGCCAGTTAAAAAAGTAAAATATCAATGAGGTGGAAAAATCCAAGTAAAATAAGGAAAAATGATAAAATAGAATTTTGAAACAAAATAAGATGACTCACAGAAAAGCAAGTCTATAAAAATGAGTTTTAAGAAGTGATTTAAAAGAAGTGACATGCCCGTCAGGTAGGTCGTTCCAAAGTCGAGAAGCCCTGTTGGAAAAAGCTCATTCACCTTTAGTTTTAAGTAGGGGTGCTCCGATCAGGGTTTTATGCTGCCGATTTCGATACCGATCATCCATGAGTGAGATCTGCCGATCAGTGCCGATACCGATCACATGGATTAACTGTAAATTTTTCAATTTATTTATGGTGAGTGGTATTGGCTATATGATCTGAAAAAAGGAACCATAAAATCACCTTAATTTAGACAAACATATTTTACTAACTTTTTCAAGAGAGTAAATACAAAACCCTTGCAGGCACAATGCAGCAACTATTCAGTCAAAAGGACAACTGAAAAATGCTTAAATTTACCTGCTTTCAGAAACACAATCTTTAACAGATTGAAATGATCAGGACTCTCAACAGGCTAAATAGTGCAAAAAGTCAAATAAACAAAAAGCCACATATCTCAAAACACTGCCTGGATCACGTAATGTGAAGTAAAGAAAGATACATTTAAAGTCAAATACAGGCTACATTCAAATAAACTATTAAATAAGTTCCTAAATTCAAAATACCTGGGAACTTGACTTATTGTCTTGTGCATGGGCAACAAACTCAGTATTTACCATTTCTTAGATTTATAAAATAAGTAATGGGTCTGTTGCTTAGTATGTAAAATAAAATCTGCCCATTTTCTTGTTAAATGATAACATTAATATGGTCTAACAGACCTTGAAACAGAAAAACAGCACAAGTGAAATTAAAGTGCATTTGCTTTTGACAAGGAAAAAATGTTGAACAGCAGTGCATAGGCTAAATGCCTATGACTTGTTAGTAAGCATGTGGGAAGATTCTTTTTAATAAAGAGAAGCATCTCTGCTTTTTCAGTCATGAGTCTATTCCTATGTTCATCCACAATGTTGGATGCAGCACTGAATAAGCGCTCACTCTCCACACTTGTGCAGGGTGCAGACAAGTAGGCTCTTGCTACTCTAGCAAGGTCCAGAAAGCGTTCCTTATTAGTTTTCCAGTACTCCAGTGGTGATGCACTCCCAGAGATGGGTGGTTCTGAGAGGTAGATGATCATCTCTGATGGTGCTGCACTGTCGGCATGAGCCTGCTGCAGGGTTTCTTCCGCTAGGATTTCACCAAACATTGAAGACAAGGATCCAGGTCGTGGCACTTTCTCTGCTGGCTGGTCTGTGTTGTTGGCTTCAGGTTCTTGGTTTGAGTCCCTCTGGGTGGCCTCTGTCATCAGACCAAGAAGCAGTCCATGTGTTTTGGTCTTGAGTCCTTCAGAATAAAATCTGTCTTTGTACCTTGAATGGGGGGAATTACATTAATTTCACATGAAACTCATTGTTTCAGGGTGCTTGATAATTAGGCCATTAACTATGAATATGTAAATGCTTTTTCTCCATTATTATTTTGCTGATCATTTTCTCACCTTGGGTCTATGATGGTTGCCAAGCTGTAGAGGGGCTCCTTTTCAATGTCAGCAAATCTTTTAGTGATAGCTTCCAGCAATGTGGCCTTAGTTGTCTTTACACCATGATCTGCTGCTGTATCTTTGGCAAGGAGACGCTTTAAAGCCATCACAGGGGGTATTACATCAGCGGCAGATGCAGTTGATGAGCATATTTCCTTGGTCAGTTCTTCAAAAGGTTCCAGGAGGGTAGTTATGTTTTCAATCAATTCCCACTGGGAAGATGTAAAGGTAGCAGGTAGATCAAAGTCAGCTGCATAAACTCCCAATGCCCGTTTTTGCTCAAGGAGACTGTTGAGCATATAATAGGTGCTGTTCCACCTAGTGCTGACATCTTGTTGAAGTCTTTTGGTGGGCTGGCCGAGTTGTTTCTGTACGCTCTGAAGTCTTGCATATGCTAAGGGAGAATGCCTGAAGTGCCCCACAATGCGTCTCCCTGTGGAAATAATGTCACTTATACTGCGCTGTGACAGCACTGCATCATGGATGACCAGCTGCAGGGTGTGCGCCATACACCCCAAACTTGGTAACCCAGCATCTATCATAGCTTTCACCATGTTTCGGGCATTATCTCTCAGTATCACGTGTACCTTGTCTTTTGGAATATGCCACGTTTAGAGCATTTTCAAAAATGCAGCTGCTAAAGCTACGGCAGTGTGGGAGCCAGAAAACTCCTGGGCATGCAGAACAGCTTTGTGAAGTTGAAAATCTGAATCAATCCAGTGAGCTGTTAAACTCAACATCGACACAGGACTGATGTCTGAGCTCCAGATATCACTTGTGAAACTTACAGAGGATGAGATGCCTTCTTTGAGAACACTTTCGATGTGAGAGTACACTGTCTGGTGGAGCTCTGGCAGGGCTACATCAGTGAAATATTTCCGTCCAGGTAGCATGTAGCGGGGCTCCAGGTGAGAGAGCAGTCGGCGGAACCCGGTGTCTTCCACCACTGAGAAAAGCTGGTCATCTAGTCCGATGAATTCCATTATTTTTCGGGTTATTTGCTTAGCCTTCTGACTGTCACGCTCATATGGGCGAGTGTTGCCCAGCGTGGGCTGCATTAGCTGCCGTTTGACTGTTGGTGCTCTTGCTGCCTTTTTTTCATTCTCTGCTGTGAGCCTCGAAAACTCACCATACTCCGCCAAGTGTTTGTTCTTCAAATGTCGTATTAAATTCGTCGTGTTGAAGCTTTTTAACGTGCTTCCCCCTCGAGGTATTTTTTCGTGGCATGTGTTGCAGGATGCAAACTTTACATCACTCTCACAAATTGCATAAAAGTTCCACACGGCAGACATGTTTGTTTGGGTTTGCCGCTGCGCGCCTGCGCAGTGTGAAGGAAGGGGGTGGGGAACACTACACTGCACACAGGGTCTCCACAGGCTGCAGGCTGCAAAGTATGAGCAACAGGTGATCGGTTTTTGTGATCGGCAATGAAAGGCATTGATCAACATATGCCGATCACGTACTTTTCCACGGAAATCGGCTGATAATGATCGGTGGCCGATCGATCGGAGCACCACTAGTTTTAAGTCCTTGAAATGACCAGGAGACCCACACCTGAAGATCTAAGACTGCAGGCTGGCTCATATGGGGTTAAAAGTTCTGATACATAGTTTGGAGCCAGACCCTTTATTGACTTAAAAGTGATCAGTAAAATCTTAAAATCAATTCTGAAACTAACAGGGAGCCAATGTAAAGATGCTAACATCGAGGTAATGTGACACTGTCTGTTAAAACCAGTTAAAAACCTTGCTGCTGCATTTTGGACCAGTTGGAGATGAGAAAGAGCTTTTTTACTGATACCTGACTGAAGAGAGTTACAATAGTCAAGATGGGAAAAATGAGGGGGTGGATTACCTTTTCCATGTCACACTGTGGGAGGTTTGTTTTTTTAGCAATTATGTGTAAATGAAAGAAGCATGACTGTATGATTTATTGATATGTGTTGCAAAGGTGAGGATGGAATCAAATTCTAATCTGATTTCAGATTTGGAATTATTGAGTTGTACGAAGTTTTTTGCCATCCAACAGTTAAAATCATCTCAACAGTCTTTGACAGCAGCTGGGCTTCTAGGATCCTCAGGTCTCAGGGGAAGTACATCTGTGAATCGTCTGCATAGCAGTGGAAGGAGACTTTATGTTTCTGTATTATTTGGCCAAGGAGCAGCATATAAATAGAAAATCAAATTGGACCTAAAACAAAACCTTTCGGTAATCCAAATATAATCTATCTGCTGCTACAAGTAAATCATTGGTGACTTTGAGGAGGGCCACCTCAGTGCTGTGACCTGCTCTAAAACCAGACTCAAATTTCTCAAAGAGATTGTTGTGAGGCATAAAATACAAAAGCTGTGAAGAAACCACCTTTTCCAAAAAAAAAATTTAGATACAAATGAAACTTTGAAATTGGTCTAAAATTATTAAAATCAGAGGTGTCAAGGTTAAAAAAAATTGGGCCACAAAGCCATTTTCAGTGTATTAGTGCAGCTGGTAGCCTGGAACAATAAAATACATGGCAAAAGTTGATGATGTCTTTTATTTTAAAGGATTTGTCTCTACCTCATTATTCTGTCAGATCATTTGTTCCATCTCAAGTCAAAACCATTCCATTTTTCCTAAAAAAAAAAAATTTGATTATGATAAAAAATTTGGGATGCAATTTGTTGGATGTTGTTGGACTGTCATGGCTGACACGTCTGTTCAGTATTAGAGGTCTGGGACAGTGCTCGTGGAGTCAAGACAGTCTGGCTGCAGACCATTCATCTCTAATGACAACTCTCCCAGACCATTTATCTGAGATGCTGTTTATCTCAGAACAGAAAAACATGCTAAAACTTACCAAATAACATTTGATGAAACTTACATTTACCGTTAGGGTAAAGGTGAGTATCCCAAAAAGATCAAATTTAAAAACCTGACCTGCAGAACCTAAATACAAATGTTTAAAGGTCACATATTCTACCCCTTAAAGACATTTTTATATTGTTCTCAGAGTTCCCCAAAACATGCCTGTGAAGTTTGTTACTGAAAAAACGCTCCAGTATTGGATTTTTGTTTGTCTAAATAAATCCTCTGTTTCAGGCCTGCTCAGAGCAAGCTGTTTCTGTGTCTGTAGCTTTAAATGTTAATGAGCTGTCTGACTCTGGGGGCGGTGCGAACTCCCAACATGTCATCATGATGAAGAAATCTAGTCTAGAAATCCTGTTTCAGCACACATTTTCTGAAAGGTGGAGAAAGAGATGGGGGTCTGATGCTGGGGAGGATTATGGACAGGCCAGGAGCACATATTTTTGTTAGAAAAGCCTGATATAGTGTATTTTGCATAATATGTCTGCTTGCAGGAAAGAGCTTGTCCTCCATGAAAAAAATTGTATCCCAGCAAGGATAACTTATGTAACAGCATTAGTTGCATAAGCAAGGCCCTTGGGTCCATATAGGTGAACTAGGAAGCTGCCTGGAGTGGCACTTTGGCAGGGGCAGCAAAAATAAGCATCAGAAAATATACAGCATAACCAAACAATTGCAATTTGTACATCTGGTGTAGTAAACACCCTGTAAGCACACTGAATAGCTGAGTAATGTGTCACTTTATACACACTCATCAGTCAATCATTCATCCTACCCCTTACCTTCCACCCTTAACCTTTTGAGCCAATGGCAGGTCAGTGTACTGTAATAACCTAAGGGCGCACTCACACTAGGCCATCCGTACCGTGCCGTATACTAACCGTGCTGAAGCCCATTTGACCCCCTCCCCTGTCCCCCCTTTGGCCTGCACTCACACTGCTCAACACAACCAGGCCTGGGCACAGATACGTCCCGCGCCGACGTCATCACATGAAGCATCCACCGCTGATGAACATGTTGATGACTCAGTATACATAAGTGTTGTTTTTAGGCTGTAAAATAGCAGCAGCTCTATACAATATCTGATCTGACACCGGAGTTATTTCACCTGACCTGGGATCAGTAGCTACGTTAACTATATAGAGCCAAGTGAGGAGAGAGAGAGAGAGAGAGAGAAAGCGGTTCATAGCGTAGAATTATCACTCACATCATATAATCTGGAGCCTGATCAGAGTTCCAAGCACTTCTGCTGAATGAAACACAGACTTTTTTACTCGTATGAGCCCCTACAGCTGCTGTTCTGCGTGTCCGTATACTATCTGAATCCCCCTGGAATTCTTTTACGTGCCATGAACTGTGCCATTTCTCTGCATTCAGATGCCTTTCAGTTCTGCACCAAACAAGCTCTCATGTCACAGGACAGCCTGTGTCCAGAGCAGGATTAAATGATCAGATCAAAGATTTTTGCAATGGTGACGCGAGCAATTTTAACCATCTGACGAGGGCTGGAGGTGAACACAGTTCAGGATTAATAAACGATGTTCCGTTCAAACGTCAGCGATCAAGATCATAATTTCCCTACTCAGTGACATGAAGTAGAAATAAAGGTAAGTTCATTCAGTTGATGATCGTTTGGCATTATAATTTTATAACAAGAGAGGTTAAATCAGCTTTGAAATTAACCCCGGCACACACTTGTCTGCGCAATTGGCACTCTCATTTATGCACGGAGGATAAAAGGTGTTTGTAATCCTGTGAGCTGCTGTTTGTGACTCAATCAAGGGAAGAAGCTTTATTTTCAAAACCAAAAACCTCTCACAGTTATTAAAGCCTGACTTTGCCAGAAACTGGTCAGGAATGTGGACTGGACTGGGATCCATTAGAACAAGGTCATAGTGAAGCTGTGTGAAGTTAAATTCTTCAGCCCTTATTAAAGTCCTTGTAACTTGTTGAAATTCAGTGAGACAAAATATCTAGTTCTTTCTGTCTTTCTAGAAAAAAATCCTGCTGTCTCAAGCATGCAGCTGCTGCGCTCTCTGCACTCTGAGTTGGGTCCCTCTGTTGTTACTTCATGTTACGTCACATTCCTGCGCTTGTGCTCCTTCATTTGCATCCATGCCGTGCATAGGCCCACCTTGTCCTTCTGTGCCGGGGCCACGAAGCATGCCGCGCCAAAGCACGGAACGATTGCACTCACACTGGCCAAATGTACCAGACTTTAGGCTGAAACGGGCCCTGGCATGGTATGGATGGCCTAGTGTGAGTGCACCCTTTGTCTGGATTAAATGCATTGTGGTTAATCTTGCATGTCAAAACAAATAAAACTATCTGGATATAGACACGTGAATGTGCTTTTCAGTGGAGAGATTTGCTTTGGATCTGCTTGTTGCTTGTAAACTGAAATGGGTTTGTTCCGATCACAGTTTTGATTACAGTTGTTGTATTTATGCCCCTGCTCCTGGTGCACATTAATTTGAATCAGGTTGTTGAGAGTTATTATACACACCCATGCATTATATCCTGCACATAGCTGCAATATTACCGCTTGTTAACCCAGCCTGACTATAATATTGTTGATGCTTTAAGCAGACTTGCTTTGTAAAAAGCCTGCTTGCGCTCTGCCTTGAGCGTGGTTTTGTTGACGTTTTTCTTGTTTAGCTGCAATGGGACTACCATAATAAGCCACATGACTTACAAGTGAGTATTTTGTTGTTAAAAGTTACATTGTTGATGTTTTTGATCAAGAATAAGCTTGTGTAAATGTGTCTATGGTGCTGAATTGACAGCTGTCACTCAGAGGGAGAGTGAGGAAAAATACGCTGTTAACAGCTGATTTCATGTGCTTCTCATCTGTTCATCTCGAGCGGTTCATGTATAAGCACTGTTTGCACTCAAGGCAGTGTACAGTTTGATAAATTCCGTGATGCTTTGTCTTTCACTGACCATCCAGTACAAAACAATGCCCATGTTCTGTGACCCCAGGATTTACAGATGAACTGGGTTGATGTGTTGTCTCTTATTGCCTATATATGGAAACTGTGGGGCAGCAAAATGGCCTTTTGCCAGGAGATGCACATTTGCACAAGCTATGCATAGTTAAACAGAGCCCACAAAGCAGCTACATATCTATGTAAGCTCACATTGCTAAAGCTAATGTAGCTAAAGATAAGAGAGCTACATAGCTAACACAGTGATAAAGCTAACAGCTAATGTAGCTAAAGTTCACGAAGCAGCTATGTAAGATATGTAGATATGTTATTTGTGGAGCTATGTAGCTTTCGCTATGTTGTCAATGTCCATGTCGATAAAGCTAATTTAGCTACATTAGCCTATGTAGTAACATTAATCGAACAGCTAACATAGCTATGCTAGCTTTATGAAGCTAAAGCAAACTACCATTCGACCCTTAAAACTGGTCCATAATTTACCCCTTGCATAGACCTCTGACCTTTTTCTCTATTTTATTACCTCCGCCAAGGAGGGTATGTGATCGGCAGCGTTTGTTAGTTTGTTTGTTAGCAACATAACTCAAAAAGTCATGGATGGATTTTCATGAAATTTTCAGGAAATATCAGGAATGGCACAAGGAAAAACTGATTAGATTATGGGTGTGATCCAGATCACCGTCTGGATCCAGAAATTTTTTAAAGGATTCTGTACTATTGGGAGATAGGGCTAATGGCGGAGGTCTACGCTCTCCGAGTGCTTTTCTAGTTTATAAAATGTTTCTTAAGTTGTAATTTTTGTAATGTGGTTATTTCATGAATGTAACCCGCACACCTTTTTCTGAATAATAAACATTCATAACATGATGTAAATTGCCAGACTGATGAATCAAGGGAAAGGGTCTTAGTAAGAGGGGTGACTAAGAACCTGGTGGTCACTCTGACTGAGCTCCAGAGATCCTGCGTGGAGAAAGGGCAAAGTTCAGAAGGACAACCATCACTGCAGCCCTCCATTGACCCTGGCTTTATGGTTGAGCGGCTACTTTCAGACAAAAGTGTCTGAACTGAACTTAACTCTGAGGGATGTTCAGTGCCTTGGAATTTTCCTTTACCATCCCATGACTTATACTTTTCAATAACTTTCTCTGAGTTGCTTGGAGTGTTCTTTTGTCTTCATGGTGTAATGGTAGCTAGGAATACAGATTAACCAGTGACTGTATTTTATAATCACTCAGGTAATCCCCATTTCACTAACTGTGAGACTACTAGCACCAACTGGCTGAACCTCTGTTGAATTAGGTTAGTCACTTTCAAAGGTGTGAATGTTGATGCAGTCACTTATTTTACATTACATATTTTTAATTTAATAGATATTACCTTGTAGAAATCTGTTTTCATTTTAACATTTGAGATGTTTTTCCTTTTATTTTTGTATTTTTTTGGTGTTAAAAAAAGCTTAATTACACTAACCATGGTTGATTTATAAAACCAGTAAAAGGGTAAAACATCAAAAGGAGTGAATACAATTTATAGGCACTGTATTTGATCAACATTAAAGACTTTTTGGTGCAAAGGATTTTGATACATCGGATCAACTTTGGTAACAAAAATATGATTACAAATATGATTCTGAAAAGATGTGTTAAATATTGGTGTGGTACATTTTTTGTATTTCAATAGTTGAATGAAACAAGATGATTTGCCGTATAAGATGATGCTGTTGGAAGCAAACTACGTAAGCAGCGCCTTTCTTACTCAGTGGTGCAGCGTGACCTCGTTCATTGTAGATGTTGCACTTTCAATGTCACTCTGACTTGTGCTTGGAGGAGACAAGTATCCTTCTGGGAGGGATTGTTAATTGAGCTAGAAAAATAGCTGAAGGAGGATTACCTGGTCCCTGCCTGCTACTAAAAAAGTCATTCAAATAAAAACATCGCTGAGCCTAGATAATTACTTTCCCTGTTACTGGCTGAACATCATCATTGTGTGAGGCAGAATCTCATGCAGCGATAATTAAAGTAGAGATTTGTGTTTAATGCAGATGAATTTGAAAGGTAAGGTATGTTTGAGAAGTATTACAGGCAACAGAGATGACACTTAATTAGACTTGCTGCAGAAAATGCATCACAAAAAAAGGATTCAGATATCTGTTTCTTCAACAACAACAAAGGAACAAAGATTGAAAATTAAGACTTCTTTTGCAATATGAGAGAGCCTAAGTTATCTAAAGGTCACAATCCAAGCTTGAGTTTGGAAATTATATTGTCTTCACACTCCTGACCTTACTGGCACCACTTTATATCAAATGAAGAAAACTTGGAATGAAGTTGCCTGTTTGGGAGAAACTCACACTGGTGCTGTCAAAACAAACCTTGAGGTGTCATCATAGATATAAACTTTGAGTTTGTTACATACTCTGCATTCTCTCAGCTCAAACCAGCACACTTCGACTCTCGTGGTTCAAATATTGAACAGTAAAATCTGTTTTTCGTTTACAGATAGTGAAAGTAATCCTAACTGTTCTGTTTTTTGGACAGGTGTACTGTAAACATCTTCCTTTTAAGAATGTGAGATAGGAATGAAACTACCACCTGGAGGTTATATGCCTCTGTGAAGGATACAATTGCAAGACAGTGAAAGTATAAGTGAGTTAAAATGGAGGTCAGGAGTGTTTTATTTGTAGAAATGTTCTGACCATGGGGCCCTGGGACTTTCATCCAAAGTGTAACAGGTTCATCTATAAGTCATAGTGGACATTTGTGGAAGGTTTGACCAAAATACTCTAAAGCATTCTTGAACCCCTTGACCTTTGACCTCCAAAAGCTAATCAATTTGTCACTGAGTTGTAATTTTGTCTGCTTGAACCCCTTTACTGCAATGCCAAGAACTTAAAAAGTCTGGATGTACTTCACAGCTGCAACAAGGAAAGGAAAGGAGGTTTAGACTGACAAATGCTCAACCTGAAAACATTTGTTTCAATCTTACAATTACTTTTTGATCATTACTAAGAAGGATCTATCATACATAACTTAAATGGCCACACTGATTCAACAGGGGACAAGGACCTAAGTAAGAGAGGGGACCAAGAAGCTGATGGCCACTTTGACTGAGCTCCAGAGATCCCCTGTGGAGATGGGACAAAGTTCCAGAAGGACAGCTATCACTGCAGCCCTCCATAGATCTGGGCTTCATGGCAGAGTGGCTAAACAGAAGTCTCTCCTCAGTTAAAACCACATAAAAGCCCGCTTAGAGTTCATGTCAAGTTTATTGCAAACTCCAAGGTAGAGCTGGGCAATTAATCGAAAAATAACTGAAACCGACATTTAGAGCCTCTAACCGACATAAATCTTCCCTGTCAATTATTTCATTTTTTCCCCCTTTTCTTGGAAAAATGTGACTTTTTACAAAAACATTTTCATTTCAGCTGATGTGTGTTTTGATTTCAAATATTTCAATAAATAACCATAAATTGTTTATCTGCGCCTGTTCCTTTCAGGGCTCACTCACTAGGCCATCCGTACCATGCCATATTCTAACTGTGCTGAAGCCGATTTCACCCCCTCCCCTGTCTCCCCTGTCCCCCCTTTGGACAGGCCTGGGCACGGATACGTCCCGCGCCGACGTCATCACATGAAGCATCCACCGCTGATGAACATGTTGATGACTCAGTATACATAAGTGTTGTTTTTTGGCTGTAAAACAGCAACAGCTTTATACAATATCTGATCTGACACTGGAGTTATTTCACCTGACCTGGAATCAGTAGCTACGTTAACTATATAGAGCCAAGTGAGGAGAGAGAGAGAGAGAGAAAACCGTTCATAGCAGAGAATTATCGTTCACAGCATATAATCTGGAGCCTGATCAGAGTTCCAAGCACTTCTGCTGAATGAAACACAGACTTTTTTACTCGTATGAGCCCCTACAGCCGCTCTTCCGCGTGTCCGTATACTATCTGAATCCTCCTGGAGTTCTTTTACGTGCCATGAACTGTGCCATTTCTCTGCGTTTAGATGCCATTCAGTGCTGCACCAAACAAGCTCTAATGTCACAGGACAGCCTGTGTCCAGAGCAGGATTAAATGTTCAGAACAAAGATTTTTGTAATGGTGACATGAGCGATTTTAACCATCTGACGAGAGCTGGAGGTGAAAACGCCACAGGATTAATAAACGATGTTCCATTCAAACATCAGTGATCAAGATCACAATTTCACTTCTTGATAACATAAAATAGAAATAAAGGTAGGTTAATTCAGTTGTTGATAGTTTGGCATTATAATTTTATAATCAGAGAGGTTAAATCAACTGTGAGATTAACCCTGGCACACACTTGTCCACGTATTTTGCACTCCGCTTTATGTAAGGAGGATAAAAGGTGTTTGTAATCCTGTGAGCTGCTGTTTGTGACTAAAACAAGTGAAGAAGTTTTATTTCACACACTAGAAAACCTCTCACTGTCATTAAAGCCTGACTTTGCTAGAAACTGGTCAGAAATGTCGACAGGACTGGGATCCATTAGGACGAGACCACAGTAGAGCTTTGCAAACCTAAATTCTTAAGCTCTTATAAAATCTGTGTAACTTGTTGAAATACAATGTGACAAAATAAATAGTTGTCTCTCTCTCTACAAAAATCCTGCTGTCTCTAGTGTGCAGCTGTTACCTCTGCTCTGAGGCGGGTCCTTTGGTTGTTACTTCACATTACATCACATTCCCACGCTTGTGCTCCTTTATTTGCATCCGTGCCGTGCCTAGGCCCACCTCGTCCTTCCGTGCCAGGGCTGCGAAGGCCTAATGTCGGTGCCCTCAGTTGTTTGTTTTAAAGTTATACACATATTTACAGAACAGAGTCGGAGGTGGGGGTGGAATAATTGTTCATTAATCATTATCAAGGGAAACAGTTCAATTAATCGTGATTTTGATTTTTGCCATAATCGCCCAGCCCTACTCCAAGCATTTCCTCAACTCACAGGTAACCCTTCATGACTGGAGTGCCAGCAGCTTCACACCACAGATGACCACATCATCTGCAGGTGCTACAGACTGGTCAAGAATATACTGTACAGGTTAGGCACAGCCCAAACAGTTGAGGGCGGGAATGACAAAGTGCTGGGATCTTCTAATTATATAGAAAGGAGAGCAATAAATCAGCTTCTGCAGTAACTTCTCAAAATGTTTATGTTTTAGTTTTTCACATTTTTTTTCCAGACAGACAGCAGTGTGTGATGGCTTTTGTTTAGCAGTACTTCCACACAACGTGTTACTCCTAGAGATGTAACTGTATCAATTATTAGTGAAAATGATGGATGCCACCAGAGGCAATAGAGAACTGAGTGACAAAGTTTTGAGACTGTGAAGGCTCCAGCAACTTTAAATCTGATGCATATAAGCATTTTTGTTTCCCAATGTCAAGAAATGAGGAAGGGGAAAAGGTGACGGACAAACAATATGCTGACACTGCCAGACTGTGGTGACACACTGGATGGGGAACATGAGTGGCATAAGGAACCACTTGGCAAACCAATAAACTGAAAAGATTTGTAAAGATGCAAGGAGCAGAATCCAGCTAGGTTGAAAGAGTCTTGAGAAAGCATTCAAAATCCCATTTACCCACAATAGCATGAGGGCTCAACAGATCACAAGGTGTGAATATATCGCCAAAGTCTTATAGCTATTTTTAGTGGTGGACAATGTAAGATTTAGAAGGTTAGTAAACACACTGGGACAAAATATACATTTTTAGCCTAATCCACACTTTTGTTACTTTACTGTACATACTGTAGTATTCAAAGTGCAATTACTGTTAAATAAATGCAGATGTCCTTTTTGTCAAATCTTAATTTGTTGTTTTGTATTTCTTTTTTACACCACAGTAAAAACTGTACCTTAGACTTGTTATAAGCGTACATCTCAGAACAGAAATATGCTAAAATTTAGAAAATCGGATAAAATTGGATTAAACTTCCTTTTAGGGTTAGGGTAATAGTGAGGATACTGAAAGTTAAAAGTTAAAAACCTCACCTGCAAAACCTGATAATAAAACATTTCATAAATCTGAGTAAACAGTCTGCTTACAAACCACCCTCGTCATTCAACAAAACATTCTAACCCAGCCAGAGAAGCTTACATTGCTGCGTTAGCTATGTTAGCTACAGAGCTAACGTGGCTATGTAGCTAACATTGCAGACATAGGTGACGGAGCTAAAGCTAAGTTCACAAAGCAGCTCAAAAGCTATGTACTGAAGTTCTCTGTAAAGTTTCCTAAGGCTCAAACTAACTTTGCAACAGATATCAGAGCTACCTAGCTAACACAGCTAAAGCTGAGTTTTAAAGCAACATAGCTATGTTAGCTTTAGTTTGCTAAAGTACATGTTGTTAAAGCTTGCATTGCTATAGCTAATGTTTTTAAAGCTCACGTTGCCGAAGCTAAGTTAGCTATACTGTAGCTTTAGTCATGTAAATCACATAGCTAGCACAGCTATGTTAGCTTTAGCTGAAGTTAACAAAGTTAACCCCGATTAGACCCTTTCTTTCTGAGATGTACGGCATCTCAGATCAATCTGTGAAAATGGCAGCCAGACCCAACTCAGCTGACTAGGTTTTTCATCCATTGCTTATGAGTAAAATATTACAAGGGTACCTTGCAAGATTTTCTTCAAACTTAGCACAAACATCGACTATGAGTTAAGAATTATGAATGAATGTCCTTAATGGGTCCAGGATGAACTGATTAGATTTGGGAGATCATAGGCCAACAAGCATCAGGTTCATTACTCACTCAGCAACACAATGTCTTAAGAGAGCTCTGAAGGATTTCTTTTCAACTGTGCACAAATGTCTAACTCTGAGGTGAGCTCATTAGCCTTTGGAGGTCAAATATCAATGTCACTGGGCCTTTTCCTTGCCTGTACTGCCCTTCTTCTTAGTGCATTTAACTGCATAGTTCCGGTAAATAAAGTTTTGACAAAGGTAAAATGTTGACCCTGCGATATAAACAAAGCATGGTGTCTGTTTTGTTTCATGATACAGAGAACCAAATGACCTGAGTACTAACTGCGAAAACTCTGCTCTCCCTGCCTGTCTTTCTACAGATTTTATTTGGTTTGGCATACCAAACACATTTGTCTGTCAGAGTTTTCAAAGAAACTGTGTTTGCCTTTACAGAGTTTTCACATCAGGTATGATTCTTTTGTTCTGAGCCGGGGTACAACTGCTACCCTCTCCTCTACTGACATGCCTTTACATTAGTAAAATTGTTCTGCATCAACGTCACATAAGTCACCTGTGCATATCTGCAGCTGATCAGACATAAGAAGAGAGAGAAAGTTGAGCATCCTTCTTATTACTGTATGAGAAAATGAGTCGTCTAATGTTAAGTATAAACCTCTCCTGTTATTTGAACATTTTTTATGCAGATGATGCTGTTATTATTATTCTGCACGCTATTAATATGAGAACCTTAGGCATCCACAACAACTCTCCTTGCACAGATCAGCTATTGCAGCCGAACCACTGAATGTTGTGCAACACATTTCATACCGTAACCTGTGTTATGCATGAAACGTATGTCTAAATAATAATACTGGTATACGATCAGCCACATGCAAAAAAAAAACTGTGGGAAGCAGAGCAACTGCGCATATGAAGAGAGCAGTGGTACATGCATGCACATTTAAACTGTTTAAATAAGTAAGTTAAGTAAAATGAATACTTTTTATGACAAAATTAACTGAAAGAGAAACACTATTTATAACCTTTATGTGTCAAAACTTAAATAACTCCTATGAAGCCTGTATTATTTTTTTTTATCTGAAAAAGGAGCAGAAAAAGCTGCACAGACCATAAAAAACGTAATTACTACCCTAAATTACAGAGATACCGATTTATACTGGACAAGTATTGCCTGTGGATCTCTGTGTGTGCTTAAATACGGTCCGTAATTTGCTCTGGAATTTTCTCTCTGCAAATTTAAAAAAAAAAACCTAGTCCAACTTCCACATTTACTGTACAGCTCAGATGAAATGGGTCAATGTATCGTTGTACACATTTTTTTAACAGACCAGAGATGTTTAGAATTACCACTAGCTGACCAAAACAAGTCTACAAGAATCTTGCCTAAGACAGTAAATGCAGACTCAGGACCTTGTCCACACGGAGACAAACGCAGTATATTTCCATTTCGTTTTGTTTTTCGTAAACATGGGATTGTTTCAGGAAATGTCCATTTAAGCACAGAACTTGTCCAAAACTTCCTCCTGGTCTCCCTTTTAGTTGTTCTCCGTGGTGGATCTAAGAACATCTGGTGTATATTGTTAGCTGTGGTGGTAAAGGTGCATCAGATTTTGCTGTAAAAGTCACAATATGCTCAGTAGCTTCTGCAGCACAAATACAGCCCTGTAATCCACTATTGTTTCAAGAAAGATGCGTTTGGCTGTCCACACAGAGACAAAACAGTACAGATTTGTTCACTCTCTTTGAAAAAGTAGCGTTTACGGCCTCTCTAAACGCTGTTTTCATGTGGATGAAACGTAGATACAACAAAAAACTTTTGCATATACTCCTGAATTCGTCTCCATGTGGACTGGGCCTCAGGCACAGTGCCAGAGTACGCAAATAAACAAAATAGATGGGACCAAAGTGTGGGGTCAACTGTGCTGCAGGGTCCAGGTCCCTAATGTGAAACCATCCAAGACAGTGATAATAATATTCTCATTTTTTGGCAGTCATTAAAGTCCCTGTAAAGTCATTAAGAAATAGATTTATTTTAGTTTTTTGTATGACAGCCCACTTTGTTATGAAACACCAGGCCAAATTCCAGTCATCAAAAACATCTCTAAGTTTATCAAACTAAGCTTAAAAAATTAAAAATGAGGCAGTTAAATCTGATCCAGGATGGTGTGGGTGTGTCAGTTGAATGACCTGAAGCCACACACACTCACAAGAAAAACAGTCCTCTTAAATTTTAAAGAAAGCTTCTGATCAGAGAGCAGCTTCCTGGCTCTGTGCCAGAGCAGATAGACAAAAGCTGAGGGTTAAATTTACTGTTTTCTGGTACAAATCTTTCTGTTAAGCTACTTTTAATGATCCGTAGGCCATCATGGCTGATAGATTTGGGAAACTGACCTCACAATGAACAAAAACGTAGCAAGTAGAAAGCTGTTACACAGTAAATTTACCTGAATACAATTTTACTCTGAAAAATATAACATTTGGTCCCAGTCTATCTGGAGAAAAATTTACTCTGCTTGCAGAGTAATGTTTTCAGAGTTGTTTTTACCCTGAAAGGTGTTTTTATTTAACTCTAAATGATGATTATGTGCTCCATAATGAACAAAATTAAAAACAACTCTACAGCAACTGTACTCACTATAGAGTAATACAGACCTTAGTTTACTCATTATAGAGCTTTTTTCTAAATATAAGGTGATATTTAGTCCTTTCAGACCTGTTTTTCATTCCTTTTAGAAATGTTCTTCACTCCTTATGGTACAACTTCTCATCCATTTACAACTGGGTAACGCTTATGTATAAACTCTAAATCGATTGATCTTCCTCTTTATAAAGAGCTACATTTTCCTCTTAATAGATAATTCTGCCTTTCCACCTATAAAGGGCATGACAACAAAAGAGGGATTTTTTGCTTATACATATTAAACATATTGTTCTTATATTACAGAAACAATTGTGATGAACATATGACAAGGACCCAGGAGCAGAGCACCAGATGAGGTAGTAAGGTTAAAGAAGTTTATTTGACAACAACAGCGCAAATGATGGTGAGCTGGCTGGTGGTTAGGCAGTGAGATGGAGACACTGCAAAAAAAGAGGACAAAATGGAGTCAGACAATGCAAAAACTCACCTAAAATCACTAGATTATCAAAAGTTGAAGAGGAGCCAAGTTACCTAATTAAAAGCTGTAGTACTAAGGGCGCTTAATTGCAAAAGAGCTGCAGCTGGGACAGCTAACAAGCTGACTGGCTATGAGTGATGCAAGCTGAGCTGGAACTTAAGTGGGTGTGGTTAAAGTTTCACTCCAGCAGAATTTACTCTGTGTTTTACTCCAACTCTGGCAGTGGCTGGTAATAAATACAATCAAAAAGGGGTAACTTTTACTATTTTTGAGTAAAACATATTTTACTCTGGAAAATTTACTCCCAGATTTTCCTGTGTAACTTTCAGTGAAAGCTGTGACATCAGCTAACAACAGAGATGAACTGCTCTGTGATTTTATATGACTGTAGTCTTAGGGGGGCGGGGTAATTCCCCATCAAGACTGGTGACATCATGGGCTCCTATATTTGCCCTGCTCAAAAAACCCTGGGCAGGAAAGAGGTGGACAACTTTCTAATGGTCTCAATCAAAAGTTAAGTCACACACAGATCTCAGTATTTTTACATGCTTACAGCAACCTTTTTCAAACATATCTAATGTGTTAAGACAGAAAGTTTGGATTTCCCTTTACACGGACCTTATACCGAAAGAAGCTGCAGAAGTGTTGCATGTTCTCTGGTCGGGTAAAAAAAGAATTGATTAAAGGTGCACAGCATGTTACTGAACATCAAAGTGAACACCTGTCTCTTTTTCTTCTAAAGTCTCATTTCCCTCAGTTACAAAGGATTATCTGGGCATGTTTCAAGGTAATAAAAAAACAGTAAGAAAATACTAGGCAGGAAATGTTTACTGAAGCAAAAAATCAAAGTTTTCAGATTTATTCAAGCATAATGACAAACAAAAACCATCCTAATGTCTAAAAACAATCCTTTATGATAAAAAGAAAAACATTTTTTCCATCTTTGTACAAGGTGCACTTTAGAGATGACAAACATTTCATGAAATAAATCTTCCTTAGACAACATATTTATATATCCACTTATTTTACCTTAAAATTTCATTTAATTGGCATTACTTTGTAGAGTTATGCTTTTACTTTGACATTAAAAAGGGTAAAATCTTATTGACCGTGATTGATTTATACATTTGATAAAAGGGTAAAACATCTGAAAGGGTTAACACTTTTTATAGGCACTGTATGTCCAAGTAATCCTCAAGTGTGTGGTGTCCAAATGATTTTACTGCTCTGTATTGTGTTGCAGCCAGCCCCAACCACAAATCTTAAATATTAAACATATTTACAGACAGGACTACCTCTGACAGAATACCCACAACAACCAATGAAAGTGATTAAACCGGGTAGTGTCACCAACCAGAGGTTATGTTACAGCTCACAGGATTTTACCCATAATCTCCTCGATATTTAACCTGACACGCCAGATGGATGTGTGAAACAACTCAAAACAGTTCTTGTTTTAACAAAGAAATGTCATCAAGTTCTGATAAAACAGGCGCTTTAGCAGCATTCACGCTGATGTCTACCACCATAATTGCACCGGCCTCTTGTTGCTGCTTGCTTACGTCACGACTCTGCAGGGCCCGAAAGTATTGCCCCTTGATGCCGATTGGTCCTGTCACTTTCTAACCGAGCCCAAACGGTTCAGACAGGAGCTTTGCAAGATGGATTTGTCAGTAAGAAACACAGAAACAGGCGTATCCATCTGCTTTGCGAGGTTCCTTGACTTTTGATCGTCACTCCAACTATGCGCATGCCAAGCCAGTCAACTGAAGAGTCTGATCATCCTCAACATTTGTTTTTCTTCTAAATCATGTTTGATCATGAGTTCCTTTGATTTCTTTTGTTTGAGAAAATCTGACTGGGAAATCTTTACTACAAACAGCAGGTGTGTAGTCCCATGGTCCAGCCTAGTCATCTAGTTTGACATTAAGATTATAAGAAGAAAAATTGTGTCTGTCATTATGCCTGCTCTTCCCCATGCTTTTGAAATCTGATCTGAAAACTGTCTGGTCTGAGGCCAGCCTAAACACAACAGTGGCTGAGACTGCAGCTTATATTGTCTGCTGTGAAAGATTTTTTAAAGTATTTATTGCACAGTATCAGTATTAAGGAATATATTCAAATGAAAAACACAGTCTTGTCAACAAGAAGAAATTTTCACAAGGTAATGGGTTCATTTTTAAGGACTGACAGACTAGAATGAGAATAAAAATATAACTGATTATTTTGTCTGTTTTGACTGAAAAACAGGTTTTTTGTTGTGAAGCAGGCCTTCCGGATCAAAAAGTACAATCAGTGCTTTCAGAGTCTGCACCTGTTATGTCAAATAAACTTCACTGCTGATGTACCTACACACAGTGATCCCTTTATTAGGTATACCTTTATACTTTCAGGCATGTCAACATGGTCTAGGTCAGTGTTTCCCAACCATTTTTCTTTGGAGCCCCCCCTACACGTACCTAAGAAAAACGGAGTCCCCCCAGGACCAAGAGAGAAGATAAAGTGACACACTGCCACCAAACTTCAACATAGATTTTGATTTTTTCACTGATAAAACACAAAAAAAAGGCAGATGCATGCTTTTCTTATCAAAAAATCTTTGTATGAACTACTAAATAACCGCTTTATCATGGTTTCAGTCAATATTTACAAATTTAATTTTGGCGACCTCAGAGCAGACAAAATCCCCCCCTAAGATCTTTGGAGTCCCTCCCGGGGGGTCCCAGAAACCAGGTTGGGAACCAATGGTCTAGACCAGGGGTTCTCAACCTTTTCAGCCTGTGGCCCCCAAAATAAAAGTACCAGAGACTGGGAACCCCCATTGTACCTGAAGATGGTTGAACAGAGCCATGCACATTCAAGAATAGTTATGTGCACATCCAAAAGTGGGGATTAAGGGGAGAGCTTTCTGGGGCCCAGCTAAACTGGGACCCATGGAAGTCAGCAAAATCATGGTCTACTGCAAAGTAAAGCTGTGATAACCTTAAAGTGTAAGTGAACCCCCAGCTCAGAGCTAACTACACCCACTTGAAGATTTCAATAAATACACAGAAATTGAGCAGTTTGGTACTGAGAGGAGGGAGGGAAAAGAAGGTTATTTTTGTCCTCCAGATGAAGCGGAAGTGACTTCCCTTGCTAAAAAGAGTCCTACAGCACTGCTGCCTCAGAGCGATCTTTAGAGGTTGAGGATTAGACCACCACCACCTCTATTAGGATAGAGGTCCTGGACAAGTTCCCTCCAGTCTCCCTTCAAGATCTAAAGAATCTGGTTAGAATTATGAAAATTTCTTCTAGTCCCTTTGACATATTGCCCACCCATCTACTAAAATCTGTAATAGATTCCATTGGCCCACACATTCTTTCAATTGTCAATAAATCATTAGAATCTGGTCATGTTCCTTCATATTTTAAACATGCTGCCATACAACCACTTCTCAAAAAAAACAAAAGCAAATCTGGACTCCTCTCTGCCCCAAAACTACAGGCCCACTTCAAACTACCCTTTATTTCTACAATTCTAGAAAAAGTAGTTGCCAAAAAACTTACAGCTGCTTTGGGCACCTACAACATCCTGGACAAGTTTCAATCTGGTTTTCATCAGTCACATTCAACAGAATCAGCCCTTCTTAGAGTTTTTAATGACCTCCTGATCAGCAGTGATGAAGGTAAATGTTCTGTGTTGGTGTTATTGGATCTCAGTGCAACCTTTGACACTGTGGATCGTGGTATTTTAGTTGATAGGCCGAAGCAGCTGGTGGGCATTTCTGGATCAGTCATTGGCTGCTTCTCCTCTTACCTGTCAGAGAGAACATTCTCAGTCACTGTTAACAACCACAGCTCTTCAAATTCCCCCTGTTTTGTGGAGTTCCCCAAGGTTCGGTTCTTGGCCCAATATTATTTTCTTTGTACCTGCTCCCACTCAGCCACATAATCAATAGTTTTAAAGATGTATCCTATCACTGTTATGCAGATGACATCCAGCTTCATATATCTTTTACACCTCAAAAATACACTAAAGTGTCAGTTTTACTCGGTTGTTTGAGTGCCATTAAAGACTGGATGTCAGATAATTATCTACAGCTAAATGCTAACAAAACTGAGGTCCTTGTCTTGGCCCCAGATGGTTTAGTGCCAGGGATTTTAGAGAAACTTGGTACCCTGTCTACTTGTGTAAAACCTGTTCTGCGTAATCTCAGTGTTTCATTTAGCCACTCCTTATCTCTAGATCAACATGTCAATAATCTGGTCCGTTCTTGTTTTTTCCAACTCAGAAATATTGCTCAACTAAGACACATTGTTTCTACAGTTCAGATGGAGATGGTTATTCACACTTTAATTTTCTCCCGTTTAGACTACTGTAACTCACATTTCACCTGTCTTAGTAAAACATCTATAAATGGTCTACAATAGTACAAAACGCTGCAAGTCTTCAAAAAGGTCACACATCACACCTATTCTGTATTCCCTCCACTGGCTTCCCATACACTTCAGAATACATTTTAAGATTCTCGTGTTTACTTTTAAAGCCCTGCATGGTCAGGCACCAACCTACATTATGGAGCTCTTAAAACCTTACAATCCCAGCAGGACTCTTCGATCCTGTGATCAGGGTCTGCTGGTTGTGCCACACTCCAGCCTAAAACTAAAGGTGACTGTGCATTTAAGGTCATTGCTCCAACTCTTTGGAACTCTCTTCTGTTGGGTCTAAGATCAGCAGAAACAGTTGATTCTTTTAAAAAGCAACTTAAGACCTACTTGTTTGGTCTGGCCTTTACTTAATCTGTTTTGTGCTCTGTGCATTCTCTTATTGTACCTTTGCATTAATTGCTTGTGTTTCTTTTATCTCTTTGTAAAGCACTTTGTGACCTTGATGTTCTTGAAAGGTGCTATAGAAATAAACTTATGATTATTATTATTATTAGTCATTTAGTTCAGCCGGACATTTTATTTTTGGTACCAGTACAATGCAGGATGTTTTCCACAGAGCAGGCACCCGCCCCAGCTGTAGACTCAGGCTGAAGATCCTGTGGAGAGGTTGACACAGTTGAGCAGCACAGTCTTTAAGCAGCCTTGGACACACACCATCTGGGCCAGCTGCCTTCCCAGAGCAAAGTCTCCCAAGCTCCAACCTCACCCCTGTCTCTGTGACAGAGAAGGGTACAGGTCCTAGAAGGGAAGTGGCTGCAGCTGTGGAGACATGTGTAGGAGATGGAAAAGGAGAGGGAGGAGCTGCAATGGAGATTTCCATATGTTGAGGAGAAGAAGGAGGAGCAGCAGTGGAAGTAGGTGTGTCCACAGTGTCAAATCTGTTGAAGAACAGGTTGAATTCATCAGCTCTTTCTATATCACCCACTGTTGGCTGTCTTTTCTTTTTATTGTTATGTCCAGAGATGGTACTGATTTCTCTCCACACATCACAGATGTTGCTGTGTTGAAAATTCCTCTCAATCGTCTTTTTGTATTCCAGCTTTGCCATCTTCAGTCTCCTCTTCAACTCATGTTGCACTTCTTTGAGCCGTTCTTTGTCACCGTCTCTAAAAGCTTTCTTTTTCTGGTTGAGGATTGCCTATATAAATAAAGTTATTATTATTATTATTTTTATGTCATCTGATTTCTTGTTTAGTGATTGAAAAGTCAGATTTGACCATCCGTCAAGATATTTTAAAAAAACTGTTTAGAACCAAAGTTTGTCAGTTGTTTGTGTCTGTTGTACTTTGGTACACAAATGTACTAGTTTAGGAAAATAAAAAGAATAAATTACAGTTGTAAAGTCAGAATTATTCTTTCTTTTTTATGTAAACATGAGTGATGTTAGTAAGAATTCCTTATGAATATCTCTGTTCACTACATATTAACCCCTCTTACCCCAGATGTTCATAAATACATAAATTTAACTTTTTGAAAATCAACAATTAAAAAAAAAAAAAAGATTGTTTCCTTCGGTTATCAGCCATCGGGAGTAGGAAGCTACTGGTTATCAGTATTCATTCAAACAAATAGGTACCATGTATCACTCTCAACCATTTAACTATGATAAAGATAAGAAGTTAGTGAGGTTAAGAGAAAAAAAAAGATTTTGTAGGAAAAAACATACAGAATCAAAGCTTTGTTCTTAGATGAGATAGAATAAAAACATTAGAAAAATGATGTCAGCCATTTGAGATGCATGTTTCCCCCACTGTTTGTCCAATGTCTGTCAATAAATAGCAGGTAAAAGAAGTAAATGTGTGAACATAAATTAAGTCAGTTATATATTGAGTGTGGATTGAGGTAAAGCAGATATCTTTGCTACAACAATAGTTTTAACAGCTCCAGGATGTGCTTGAATCTTGGTTTTTATATTAAATGCTGGAAAAGAGGGATTTATTGATTAATAGATAGGTAACCTTAATGGATTATCAAATTAGTTGAAGCCCAAGGTCAGTCTGCTGGTCATATTGTGTACAAACACACTAGACAGATATAGTCAGTCCCAGCACTTACATCATTTGTTTTGCCATCCAGTGACTGTATGAGTGCAAGGAGGGGAATGTGTTCCTGACCTTAGCTTGGACAAAGCCCCCCCCCGCCATCCTTGGTGTCTCTTCCTCCTCTGTGTTGAAGGACCCATTGGCAAGGGAAGTTCAGGGTGACAGTTCTGTGCCAGTAGAACTCCAGGAAAGCATTTAAGGATAACACAAATTCCCAACACGTGTCACTGTGATGAGAAGGAAAGCAGCACTGCAGGCAGGGAAATCTGGACAGCATGAATATATGACAAGGTTGTCTTAGAAGTCACTTCTTATCAACGTTGTAGCTCTTCCTCATTCATGTGTTTGCAGGTTAAAAAGGCAGTCTCTCTCTGGGTCAAGGGTCTTAACTCTGCAAAACACAGCGTATAACTTTGGACTGTGATATATCAATTTTATCAGTTATGGCAGAAGACATTAGGGTGGATGATGCTAAAGTGCCAGTTTTATCAGAACTTGACGACATCTCTTTGTTAAAAGAACAAAGAACAGCAGTGAGCTGTTTTCTTTTCAAAAAAGACAAAAGTCGTGTACTGACATATCTGTAGTCTCCATGGTTCGCAAAGTCTGAAAATAGACATTTCTAACAATACATTTTAGTTTTCAAAATAACCAAAACATTTGAGTAAAAAATGCATCTATTATTGAAAAATTAAAAAGTATTTCCATTATAGAATTCATCCAATTCACTTTATTCCCCCTTTGTTATATCAAACAGAGAGAGGTAAGTATTCCCAGTGTTATATCGTTGACATTTAGCTTTACATACCAAATCCACAACCACCAAAACTCACTAAACCAATTGACTCACTGATATTTAATATTGAGTGTATGCCAGTGTTTTCCAAATTCATTAAAATATAATAAAATCATTATTATTATTATTATTATTATTATTATTATTATTATTACATCAGGTCATTTATAGAAATCTAAGTGTCAAAAGAGCCCTGACTGAAATGTTACCTGTCTCTGTTCCCTGTATTGATCATTGTTCCATTATGAAAAAGCACAAAGGCCCTGAATGACTCCTGGACAAACTGTTCCTAAAAAGGATGATGACTGAAGCATCCAACACCTGTATTTTGCCCGTTTTTTGCCCTATAGTAGCCTTTTGTAGGCCTGTTGTTAAATGAATTTTTGGTAGAGAAGTTTTGTCTGCTGCATTTGAGGAATCAAATTGAATTATTAAGCTTCAAGGTAAAATGACAGGATTCAAGCGCAGTGACATTTAAATGTTCTATTTGTGTTTGCTCCGACTTAATCCTTGCAGGCTCCACAGTGACAAAACCAACATGCAAATTATACTTTTCCCTTGCAAATATTTGGCAAGGATTCACACACCAGCTCGCTGTCACATTACGCCTTCTGGCTTGACTAAATAGTAAGTGAGGCCTTATGTTACCCTCACCTTTGAGCTGAAAGCAGGGACAGATAAAGGCGGGAATGAGTGGGAGAGCAGAGAAGAAAAAAGCAAGGTCTCTATGAGGCAAAACACCAAGGTTGAGACATCAGATCGTCTTCAGCTGGAAAACTGCGAAATCTGTAAAAATTCAAGGCAACAAGCAAAATAGACCCAGATCCAAACCCTGACTGGGGAAGTCTCCGAGATGTCAAGTTGAAAGTTGACAGATTTTGTTTGATCATTTTCTGCCATTACACAGAAAAGATCAGCAAAAACACTGTAATTCTGATCCACTATCTTTATAGTGGCATGAATTTGAATCAACAGAAACTGTTTGAAATGATTAATAATCAAACATGTTTCCCATTATTGTAAAACTACCGACATAAAATGAGTTATTTAAAACAAAACTATCTATAAGGTGATATTAATGTTGAAATACAAGTAAATCGTAAAAAATATAAATTAATTAATTAATTGTAAATTTGCACATGACAGCAATAATGCAGCTACAAAAAGGAAAATAACTGAACACTGAAGGAAATATTTGCATAAAATCCCTTTGATTCTAAGACCTATAGCACTTGTTTTGTTTGATGTACTATCAAAAACAAATCAAATATCAAACCCCATAGTGAAAGACTGATGTGTTGTTGTTTTTTTCAATTTATTCTCAATAGTTTTGATGGTAAATATTCATTTCAAACACTTAAAAAAAAACACCTTATCACAATGTGACTCTTTCAAAACAGATGTTATTGATAGCTGGTTTAGTATCTGTGGTGCACATTTAGCATCTGTTTTAAGGACCCTTTCTCCTCCGTAATAAAAGTCTATTTATTAATTAAAATTTATTAAAAATATAGAAAATGAAATATCACATTGACATGAGTTTTCAGACCCATTGCAACATGTTTAAAACTTACCTTAGATGCCTCCCGTTTCTCTTGATCTTTGCTGAGATGTTTCTAGGACAGCTTGGTCTTGGCATTTTTTCCTTGTCCTTCCATTTCTGGACCTTTCAGACTGCCAGGACTCCATACCGGTTCGGTTCCCAAACCTAATTTTGAAAAGGCCATTGTGTTCAAACGAGACAAAAAAAATGGTTTGGAACTTAAGAAAATTGGGCTGAATGATGGCACAGGGGTTGGGCTGCTGTCTCTGTTTCGCTCCCTGGTCAGGGCCTCTCTGTGCAGAGTTTGCATATTCTCCCCATGTATGCCTGGGCTCTCTCCAGATACTCCGGCCTCCTCCCACCACCAAAAACATGCTCGCTAGGTTAATTGGTGACCCTAAATTGGCCGTAGGTGTGACTATGAACATGCCTGGTTGTCTGTCTCTATATGTCAGCCCTAAGATTGACTTGCGACCAGTGCAGGGTGTACCCTGCCTCTTGTCCAATGACTGCAGGAATAGGCACTAGAACCAGTTGGCTGGACCTCCGTGGAATTAGGTCAGTCACTTTAAAGGGGGTGAATCACTTATTTTACCTTAAATATTTCTGCTTAATTCACATCAGAAGTTTGTTTTCACTTTGACATTAAAGTGTTTTTTTTTGTTTTTTTTTTTCGTAATTTCAAATTATTTAACAATAGTTCATTTATAAAGTTCAAGAAAAGGGTAAAACATCCAAGGGGGTGAATACTTTTTATAGGCACTGTATATAGTCCACTATAGACAGCTCACTTTACAGGGAATGGGGTAGGGAATAACTTTGTGCGGGTTCAGTTCAGTGACAGGGCTCAGCTTGATCACATGCCGGTGACTGTTTTTAATATAAACGCTTCTTTATTGACCCTATACTGGAGATTAATGTCAGATTTTTTTAGGGTGAGGTTTTTTGGCTTTTCTGGATGGTTGTAGAGAGCAACAGGTTTAACAAGGCAAAGAGGGTTTTCCATGCAACTTTGCATTTTCACTTATCCTGGTGTTTTTCATTTCAAACGTTTAATAGATTGCAAAAAATGAACATTTTATGTATTTCTCTAGCACACAATTATTCCCTTTAATGAAAAGTGTGGCGATTTATTGAAGAACACTTTGTAACAACACCTTAACTTTAGGAGTCTTTCATTTCAAGAAAAGTTCATCTCCTTTTATGTCTATGTTAAAATGGAGTCCTTTAAAATCTGCTCTTAATAGTTTCTCTTTCCAAGAGCTGCATGTTTTCACTTATGTTCATGAGGTTTTGCATACAGTTTGTGGTATTTTTGGCCACAAACAACAAAGACTAACCAAACCTGCCAAAGACTTTACGAAAACATGAAACAGCATCACATCTTGACCAACTTTCCTTTTGGAGCAGCTTCAAGGTTGTACTCACTGTTTTTTTTAGACAAAAACACCCTTAAACAGAAGAGAACATTCACCATATTTTTTCCAAAGGCTGGAAATAACACCTTTAGTTCCTGCACAAAAGTTAGCCATCTTGCTTGTGTTGTGTCCAGACATGGAGATGTAGTATTTCATACCATTTGAAGAATTCCACCAGCAATGAGAGGCCTTGACATTTGAAAAGGAGAGCTGTAGGATACATGCCAGCATATTTTAGGAGACAAGCAGCCCCAACACTGAGGCCACGCTCTTGTAGAAGGAGCTCATCAAGAGTGGCCGCTGTGTCAGAACAGCAGAAGGTTGCCTCCCACACTGAGTCTCTGTCTCCCAGCCGGGAATGGGAGAAATGGTCAGATAAGAAAAGATTCTAAAAACACTCTAAAGGCCAGCTTATTAGTGACGTTAAAACCTGTACTCAACCTTTAGCAGAAAGCATACCTAAAGTCTACTATGGTGATCAACACAGAATAAGACTCATAGCATCAAGGACAAAGCAAGAGCAGAGAATAACCCAGCGTTCCAGACATGTCTTGGCTGAAACTTTTGACCTGCAAAACCTGATTACAAAACATTAAATAAAGCATAAAGAGAAAACAGTCGCTTACAGGAAAAAGCTTGTCCTACAGGAAAACATTCTAATGCAGCAAACATAGCCTATGTAGCTAAGTTAGCTATGTAACCTATACAGGCTCACAAAGCAGCTATGTAAGCTGTGTGTCTATGTTTTCTATGCAGCTAAGTTAGTTTAAAAACATTTGCCTAAGATCTCATTGCTAAAGCTAAACTAGCTATAGATAGTGGGAATGCTAATGGACTGTCACTAACATGACTAAAGCTAATGGTAAAGTTAAAAACCTGACCTGCAAAACATTTAGTAAAGAAGAGTAAACAGTCTGCTTACAGGAATGGCTTAACCTCCATGAAGAAATTAAAAAGCAGCACATAACCTATGTAGCTATGTTAGCTGAGTGAACCATGCAGATAGTAAGGCTATTTAGCTAAACTACCTAAATCATGGCTCACAAAGCAGCTATGTAAACTACATGTCTATGTTTTCTATGTAGCTAAGTTTGTTTAAGAAAATTTGCTTGAGATCCCATTGCTAAAGCCAAATTAGCTATAGATAGGGGAGCTGCTAATGCAGCTATGTCACTAAACTAGCTAAAGCGAATAGTAAAAGTTAAAAACCTGATTGCAGAATGTTTAATAAAGCAGAGTAAACAGTCTGCTTACAGGAAAATGCTTGTCCTCCCTGAAGACATTTTAATGTAGCAAACATAGCCTATGTAGCTGTTAGCTTTGTAAGCTACTTAGATAACAGAGCTATGTAGCTAACCAAGCTAGTGTAGCTAAATTGAGGCTCACAAAGCATCTATAAGCTATGTGTCTATGTAGCTAAGTTATCTTGAGCTACATTTGCTCAAGAACACGTTGCTTAAGCCAAATTGGCTATAGATTATGGAACTGATAATGTAGCTATGTAGCTAACAGCTTAAGCTAAGGTCACAAGTAGCTATATAAGCTACGTGTCTATATTCATGTTGCTTAGCTAGTTTTATTGACTTTGTGCAAAATCACATTGCTAAAGCTAACTTAGCTATAGATATTAGCATTAGCTAAAACTAACAGAGACAAATGTCACTGTTTGCATTACTACTTCTAAAACAGATCTATACATAATTTGATTATGGATCAGACCTCTAACCTTTTATGCTTTATTTATGAAATGTTGCTTAGTCTGTAATGTTTGTAATGTAGTTATTTTATGAATTTAACTGCCAGACTTTGTGAATAAAGTTTAATTAAAAGAATATCTAATACTGGAAATACGATGTACCAGCTAATAACAGCACTTCCTTTTAGAGAAATCCAGTGTCTCAGACAAACGGTCTGTGAGAGTGGTTGTCAGAAATGTATGGTCTGCAGCCAGACCCCTCTTAACATACTGGCATCCAAAGTAATAGCAACATCTCAGTTCTTATCTCAGTATACTGTATATTAGTTCATATATATTAGTTCCAAACACACTGCCTGGCCCTCTGCAAAAAAAAAAAAAAAAAAAGACTCCCCTGCTTAAAGGCTATTTTTATGGTGTTGTTGCAAAAAATCACACACACAAAAAGAGGACCCAAAGGTGAGGCACTGATGCTAAAACAAATGTTTAATAAACTAAAAATGGAAAAACAAGCAAACAAACAAACAAACAAACAAACAAAAAAAATAGAAGCTAAACTGGGAAACACCCATAGACTAGGCAACACAGGAGGTAGAAACAAACAAAGTGCTCAGGAAACCCAAAACCATGAACATTTTTCATGGCTGGGCTCTCATGCTGTTAAATTACAGATCAGCAGAGTGTACAGAATTCCATCTGGTCTTGGTGCAAATGTTATCACGGAGCAACTAACTTTTCACTGTGACCTAAGCTGAGGTCACACTACACATTTTAAACAAAACCATTGCAGTTATAGGATTAGTCGGCCCTGAAAATCAAAAGTTTAGAGTGACATTGCTGACAACACACAAGGCCACCAAGGATGCCTTATGGCCGTGTAAAGCCACATTATGTAATAACGCCACATTATGTAATAACCCTAACCATAGGACTTAGTGTGGGCTCCAAGGTATGCCCTACCCAACTACCTTGCTCTAACTCTAACCGCTTAATGACTTATGCCTAAACCTAACTCCCTTTCAGGGCTCTAGACTAAACACCTACCCTACTACCTTGCCCTAACTCTAACTGCTTAGTAGCTTAGAAAATGCAGCGTTATTACATGATGAATGGAAAATGTATTACATTATTACATAATGCAGCGTTATGTAATAATGCAGTGCTACAAGCCTCTCCACAGAAAGTCCAGCATTTTAATTTTCCTTCCTCTATATGATCAGGTCCAGACTGGGCCTTTCTCACTGGGCTTCACTGATTGGTTTTCCACATAACAATTCTGCTCATGTCTGCTTAGCTGTCCTTGGTGTTCACCAAACAACAGGATTTCTGGTCAAAAATGTTTTTGAGCATGTTTGATTTTTACAATCTGGAGGTGGAGTGCCGAAAAAATTTGCTCTTATCACACAGAACGCCACAGGATAATCTGGCAAGATAATCAGAAGATGATATCTGGAAAAACTCCAATAAAACCGTATTTGTGCTTAAGGAGACTTTACTGGTGGATGTTTCTGTAAAACTGAAGAACACAAAACAAATCAATAAACTGTACAGAAAATGTGAATACAGTATGAAATTACACTGTACATAGTTCAAAGCATAAACTGTTCAATAACTCAAGCTTTAATATGAAATTAAACTGTTTTTAAATCTCTAGGAATTCCTTGTCTTTTCTTTACATGTGAATTCCTGTGTAAAATTGCAACAAATGATTTGCAAGCATGTATATTATCAAACTTAGTGTTAGCTGAAAAATTGTAAGCACTTAGTTTGATAGATACCACAACACAAACTCGTTTTTTGCTCATTAGCTTAGCAAACAAGCATCTTAGTGTTTGTTTATATTTTCAACACAACCAAAACAACATTTTTAAAAAGAAAACAATATTTTACATGACGGTTTTCTTTTCAACAACTAGAAAAGCACTCAGAGAGCACAGACCTCTGCCATTAGCCCTATCTCCCAATAGTGAAGAATCCTTTAAAAACATTCCTTGATCCAGACGTTGATCCGAATCACTCCCAAAATCTAATTCGCCGATTACTCCCTCCCTGGTGGGAGGTGAGGCAAAGCATTGGCTTCTCTACGTGTGGACTGTCATGGCGGAAGCACCCATGGTCTCACCGGATGACTGGAAGTCATGGCAGAGGGTGAATATTCCTCTATTCCTCCCAGCATTGTGAGTATTCTTGCTACAATTCGCTGTCTTTCGTCTCCTCAACCAGGCATGCATCTTTCAAACTCTATAAACTCCAAAACTTGGATAGCTAATAAAGTGGGATTAATGTTATGATGAAAATAATGAACCCATAGAGATTCGGGGGTAGATCACATTTAAATATTATCATTTGTTCAATCAATTACAAAACCTGTATTTAATATGATTGGATTTTAAATTGATCATACTAATATGTAGTAAAAACAAAACTATTAAGTTGAGACTTTCGACAGTGTTGATACTGAGCATCATTTTTTATTTTTGCTTTAATATAAAATGGTTTAAACCAACCAACTTAAAACTGAATGCTTCATCCTCAAACAAAACTGAGCCTCATTAATCTGCAATTGGCATTTACTCTGCATACATTTTTTAAACCCTCAAATGATGTTAACCCTACAGCAGTCCTTTGAATCTGCAGGCAAGCTTCTTGACACGACACTTAAAAACTGAGGCAGAAAGGTGCTGTGCACAGCAACCACGTTTCAGCTGTGAGTGATACCACATGGCTGAGATGTGTCTACAGTAAACTAAGATCATGTGTTTTGAATTTCAAGGGCTTAAGTAATAAAGGTGGATCATGAGGGTTGGGATTTTTGAGAAACAAAGAGGGCACTGTACATGGACAAATGTTGACAACTTTGAGCTAAATAAAGAGGGTGGATCATAGAGGAGCTACCTCCGGTCAATCCTCCACTACACGGTTTCAATAGGCTATAAATAAGTCCAATATTAACCCTGTGCTTTAAGTGTGCTAGAAAATCCAGAGAAGAAAACAGTTTCTTTAAAGAAATGTCAACTTAATGAAAATATGTAATGTAAAGTAAGTAATTGCATAAAAATTCTGCCCCTTTAAAGCGACTGACCTAATTCAACAGATATCCATCCAGCTGGTGCTAGAAGGCTCACAATTAGTGAAATGGGTATCACCTGTGTCTGGGAGGTCCCATCACTGGTTATTCAGTAGTCCTTGCAACCATTACACCATAAAGACAAAATCAAGCTTCAGCAGCTGTTATTTTTATACTCCCAAAACTGTGCACCTCATCTCAGCAAAGATTGTATAAATTTGTTAAATAACAAATGAATCACGTGGGTAAACAAAAAGAGATCAAACAGGAATGCCAGAAGGGAGTAAAAAAGGTCATTTAACATGCTGATTGTTATGTCACTGATTCTAAGTGTGTTGTTTTCAGATCAGATCCTTAATGTGTCTAATTATACCCAATAAATGCTGTGTGCTTTCAGGGCAAGGTGATCTGTTTAATATAGTGTTGCATTGTCAAGCTGTATACATAAAGGCTTTGTGTCGCCTTTAAGTTATAAGATGGGATAATGTGAGGGTTAGCTTAGCGCATGCCAGGGTGTGAACTGCCACCTTGTCAAACAGTATCCAGACATAAGCAGCACGGAAACTCAAACAGTGTGTAGTTCATCTCATGATCTACTATGCTCAGTTTTTATGGACCGTATAAAGCTCATTGTCTTCGCTCGTGGACAGAAAATTACTTAAAATATGTGTTTTATTAAATGACTGTGTTCACAAGTAAATTATGTGATTTTCCACATGTCATGCCAGAAGAAATGAATCATACATTCACTTTAATGCTTCTCAGAGCATCTTTAAAAAGAAGAAGAAAAAAAAAAAGATTTCAACCCCTTAAACCAGCTGTCCATTTTCAAGATGGCATCAAATTTACCAGTAGTCCTCATTCGCTGGGTCAGGACCTAAAAGTTGGTTGCAGAGCTGTTTTCAGTGGACCATAAAAGTGCCTGGAAAAAAATCAGTGGCAAAAAGAAGTCAGTGCTTTAAAACAGTAAGGCGCTGCACCTGGGCTTAGCTTATTCAAGCACCGATAAACTTTACCATGTCTGAAGAAAGGAGTCTGCACCATGCTTTTAACACTGCTGCCATTTATTACTCCAAACTTCAGTGTGTCCATAGTAAACTGCAGTAGTCCAAATTCACCAACATGAACAAATATCCCAGTGTTAAAGGTCATATATTATGGAAAATACACTTTTTCAGGCTTTTCTAGCAAAAATGTGTGCCCCCCCAAGATTTAGAAAAATCCCCACCCCTTCACCTTTCAGAAAATGTGTGCTGAAACAAGCCCTTCTCAGATTTCCCCTCTTGATGTCATGTAGGGAGTTAGCACCGCCCCCAGGTTCAGTTGGCCCTCCCCGCTTGGAAATCTAGTGTTTTTTCAGCAACAGACTTCACAGGCAATATAAACTTGTCTGAGATCAGTCAAATATGTGACCTTTAAAAAAAACAATCTTTACCCTCCAGGTGGAACACCTGCCTGGACAAAGATTGGTTCTTACTTGAAAACTAACACTTATCCATCCCTACAAACTCACTGTTGTACACATTTTATCTCCACAAAGAGAGGAGAGATCTTAAGTTCATTTAATAAATTTTTAAACATTTACTTTAAGTATCAATACATTTTTTTGACTATAGATAAACTCTATCATGCACTGTATAAAGACGATTTATAAGAGATTTAAATGTGGGTTCCTGCGCCCACAGCCTTCCATAGACCTTTGTTATAAGCTGCGTGTGCTCATTTGCTCCTCTTTAATACAAGAGATAGGAGCTCTGTGGGCGCAACATGACTGCGCTCCCCAAGGGATTACCACTAAGTTTTGAGAGGAGGACATTGAAGGAGAAACTTAGAATTTAAGAGCTTGGCCCTGACCGACGAGATATCAGGATGAAGCAACAAAGCTGTGACTAATATTAAGACGTAAGTAAATCAATCAATAAATAATAGTTTGTGGGTTTAAGCTTTTTTGCTGCATTCAGGTCTGATATATATATATATATATATATATATATTTTTTTTTTTTTTTTTTTTTTACTCAACCAGTCACTATTGAAGCAGTGACTACTTGCACCTTGTGCCTTTTGTACATTTTTCTATCTAAAATTCAATCAGCTCTTTAATATAATTTTGTCAAGTATTGAGTTGATAATGTGTGAGAATTTAAAAATGTAACTGACAAGACTGTGATAAGAGTTAGCTGCTTGTGGCTGCTGATGACCTTTATTATAGCCCTCATATTTTAATAAATAAAACTAACTGACTAACTAACCCTGCCGATCACGTAATCTCTTTAAAAAAGCATATTATTATAACTTAACTCTCGGTGTAGTAACATCTTTTGATATAGGCCTACCTCACATACATAGCATATCAAATTGGGATTTTATTGCAGCCCCCCCCCCCCCGAAGAAACTTATTATCTCCGCCAAGGAGGTTATGTGATCGGCAGGGTTTGTTTGTTTGTTTGTTAGCAACATAACTAAAAAAGTTATGGATGGATTTTGATGAAATTTTCAGGAGATGTCAGGAATGGCATAAGGAAGAACTGATTAGATTTTGGGAGTGATCCGGATCACCATCTGGATACAGGAATTTTTTAAAGGATTCTTTACTATTGGGAGATGGGGCTAATGGCGGTGGTCTGCGCTCTCCAAGTGCTTTTCTAGTTTCTTTTGTTGTCTTAGGGTTACAAAGCTGCTTTTCCAGGTTAATGGGTAAATTTACTGAGATTTATAGAAAATAAAATAAAGTGAAATTAAAAAGCATGCTGTGAGTTTTTTTTTTAAAACGTTTGATTTGTCCTGTAGATTTCGCAACCTCCAGAGCTCCCCCTAGAGTCTGAGAAGGGAATAAATCAACTCCTGTCACTGTTTATTTATTTCTTCAGTGCTCATATCTTATCAAGTATTTGTCTAATTTCCGGTCAAACATATCTCATCGCAGTTGATATTTGCCACAATCACGTGACAGATCCATCAGACACTGTATTGAAAGACATAAGCAAAAAAAAAAAACCCAGACAAACAAACAACAAAAGAATCTAAATGCTTGTAATTAGACAAATAGAGGCCAATGTTATGAGAAAGTTAACTTAAGTTTCTAGAAATAAGGTATAGCATCCCATTTTGGTGGGGTTTTTTTTAAATGTTTTTTAAACTTGTCACATTTAAATTGAATTTGGCAAAACTGGTCAACTCTACAACTCTGCAGCCTACAATGCACCAGACTCCTGGCCACAGTGCAGCTCCATGTAATCTCTTTGGGTTGGGCCTGACCGGACCCCATGGGATAAGCCCAGACACCAGACGCTCACCGTCCAGTCAACCTCCTGGTCTGGCTCCAGGGGGTTGTCCCAGCAGCTCTTTATAGGGCTTCCTGAGGGACCATGGGAGTTTGTGCATGCAGTATAAATGTTTTTTGCGGACCTGGAGAAGGCTTGCGACCACAGACCACACAGAGGGCATAGGGACTTATCATTCATGGGGGCCACACTCGGAGTGTTTTTTCTTCTTTTCTCTCTCTGCACACATCATGTTTGTATGATAAATATGACCAAGTTAATGTTTATACAATGTTGACCAAAGGCGTCACACATGGGTAATTAATCCTCTGGACATCTATTTTTGGAGATTGGTGCCATCCGTGGTCAATTAAACCGCTCGCTCCTCCTCGCTCTCTTTTTCTCTTCTGCTCAGTGAAACTTGCTGCACTCATGGCGTCTGTCCTGTAAATTCAACCTGCTGTTCTGAAAACTCTCTTGTGATTTTTATTTGCTTGATGTGCCTTTATATAAATCTGTTTTCACTTTGACACTTAAGATGTTTTTTGTAAAATATTTTTTGTAAAAAAAAAAAAGAAGAAAAAAAGCCAAATTATATGGACCATGATTGATTTATAAAATTAATAAAAGGGTAAAACATCAACAGGGTGAATATTGTTTTTTTTTTTTAGGGCTGTATGTGTGTGTCACAGTGAGAAAGAGAGAGAAGCAGAACAAGCAGAAACTCTGCACTTATGATCTATTAGGGATGGCACCAGTCTCCAAAAATAATGTAATAACTGGGAGTTAATCTAAACTAAAGTGGCATCTATGTGTGGTTAACCCCCCCCCCCCAAAAAAAAAAAAGATGATGAGGCCCTGCAGCACTTCATCTCCATATAGGCAATGGCAGGCCTGAGTGAGGTACTCTACTACAGTAAAATATAAACACGTACAAGAATAATGCCTGGAAGCAGATGGGGATCATGTATTTATGAGCCTGGTCCAGGTGACGATGGTTTGTGTGAATATTGGGTGGCCTCTGGTGGACAGGTGGCGTCATTTGGCAAACAATAGACTGAGCAGTGTTGAGCTGAAAGAGTTTTGTAAGCTCCCCACTGTTTGTGCAGAGGAAGTATGGCAAGCTTTGAGGGACTGTATTAATCAGTGATGGTCCGACCAGGCCTTTTGGAGTTTGTTTGGCTTTTTGGAAATGTTTCCAAGCTTTGGGCATTCGAAGCAGAAAGAAATGTTAAGACAAAATGGCAGACACTTCATGGATGTCACAGTTTTATATGCACAAAAAATGTGTGAATAGTTTACAATGATTTCATAATTATTAAATAAAAATAATAACAGATTCTCTATGCTGGTATACAACTCCTCTGGCTACTCTTTTATTTCTCAGAACTCTGAAGGATCCACTGTGAACAACAGTGATGACCAAATGCTAACCAGTTTCATGGATGTGTTCGACTGACGTCTGTTGTTGCCAAGAGCTGCAGACTGGAAAATCTTCCAACAATGCACAAGCACCAATATTAATTCACACAGAATGAACACACCAGGAGTTAGAGGAAACACTTCATTGCAATAGTTCATCCAAAATAACAACTTCATTAAGAATGAAGGCCTGTTGTTGTTGTTTTGTGCTCCCTGCAGTCAGAAGTTAGTTTGAAGGAGGTTTAAGTTTGCTAAAAATGAACTGAGTGATTCTTCAAAGTTATATGAGAGTGCACCTAGCTGAGGTCAATTACAAGAGTACTTGAATTCGTTGACCAGGTTATCCTAGTCAAAGGCACGAGATGTCTTCTGTGTATAGGATAAAAAATACCTACAAAAGCTAAATGTTTGATCAAGTTTCCCAGCTTAACTTTAAGGGATATTTCTGTGTTTTTGAAGCTGGGTCATGTCATGTACTTGGCAGTTGTAGTGGCAATAGCCTCTGGTGATTTCAATGTGCGTTAGGGGTGTAAATCATCAGTTTCATCCTGATACGATTTGATATCAATATTTAGGACGATACGATATTTTCCGATACCATAAAATCTGCCACAATACAATTTTGATTCAATTCGATAAAGGGGCCTAGGATTGATATCAGGCAATTTTATGCACAAATTTCGTACAGATACAAAAAAAAAAAACAAACAGTTCCTGCAATTGAATTATTGACAGTTCTCTGTATTCAATAAAAACATTACTTTAACAAAAAGAACAAAGATATGCATTTGACTACAGTAACATTTTTTAATGTTGTACTGTAAATGTTGTCTCACTTCTTTAACTAAGACCCCTGATGACCTGTAAATTGGAAACATAACTATGAACATTTGTGTTAAAACATGTTGATTTAAAACAGCAAACATGTTCATTACTAAACATTTTTATTTTCTCACATCCTCTTATCACTCTAAAGCACCAATATAGACTTTTTCTGCAACCCTTTAGAACAATGATCCAAAAGTTTGGCCTGTTTTCCCATTTTATATTTTTTTTTCTTAAACTTACTTACACACATGTGGACTTGAACAGATATTTCTGCTCCATATCAGCCAGTCATACTTAACACTGGGGCCTATTAATGTGGCAGGTGTTCATTTGTAGATTATTTATTCATTATGAGGATAAATATGTGGCATATGATGTTTTAGTGATTTTTTTAAATTATTATTATTGATATATTGCAACCTTGATTTTAATAAAAAGGGAGTTTAGACTAGAGCAAAGTTTTAATTCAAAAGACGCTCTTGTGATGAGCGGCAAGGTTGTTATTGTTAATTAAAACTAACTAAATAACTAAAACTAAAATTCAAAAACCAATTTAGTTAACTGAAACTAAATAAAAACTAAGCTTTACCAAAAAAAAAAAAGAAAACTAAAATTGTATAGTGCGCTTAAAAAACTGACTAAAATAAAATAAAAATGTTGACAAAATATCCTTAGTTTTGGTTTTTGACACAACCATACTGTCTGGCACCGACACCCAAGTCTGGGGAGTGTAAAATAACCTGATCTGATTGGTAAAGACTTCATATAGTGGTAGTTTTATGTCTGGAGAAGAATTCTAGCTTCATCATTACATAAACTAGAAAAGAGCTCAGAGAGCGCAGACCTCCGCCATCAGCCCGATCTCCCAATAGTGAAGAATCCTTTATAAAAATTCCTGGATCCAACCCCATATGCCCCCCACCACAGCATTCGCCAATTATTCCCTCCCCGGTGAAGTACAGCTTTGGTTTTGCTATGGCTGGACCGTTGTGGTACAAGCATTGCCTGCTGGTGCCAACAGATGCACTGACAGTCTCATCCATGGAATATTCCTCTATTCCTCCCAGCATTGTGAGTATTCTTGCTACAATTCGCTGTCTTTCTCTCTGTTACGTTCGGACTTGTCTCCTCGACTGGGTGTGCGTCTTTCAAACTGTATAAACTCCAAAATTTTGAATAGAAACACACCCAAAATACTGCTGGGATTGAAGTTACTCATGTCCACCATCTCCTGGTGTAAAGTGGTAACAGTGCAGACCTCCACCATCAGCCCCATCTCTCAAATGTACAGAATCCTTAAAAAAAATCCTGAATCCAGACAGTCCGGATCACTCCCAAAATCTAATAAGTTCTTCCTTATGCCATTTCTGACATTTCCTGAAAATTTCATCAAAATCCATCCACAACTTTTTGAGTTATGTTGCTAACAAACAAACAAACAAACAAACAAACCCGATCACATAACCTCCTTGATGGAGGTAATAAATGATAAACGAAGATGTATGACGCTCACTCAGCCCTGACATCTATCTGTAAAAAACTAAAACTAACACAAAAACTAATAAAAACTAAACTAAAATGAAGCATTTTTGCAAAATAAAAACTAAACTAACAAATCAGCAGACAAAACTAATTAAAACTTAACTGAAATCGAACACAGAAAGTGAAAACGAAATAAAAATAAAAACTAATGAAAAATCCAAAACCATTATAACCTTGATGAGCAGCCTCATAACAAGAGAGAGGGTGTGGGGGGGGGTTAAAGAGAACAGCTGTCCTGTTTGAACCACGTTGAGTTTGGACATCTTATATTTTCATCATAAATCTAAAGTGAGATGGCGAAATAAAATCAGTGTACAAATGGGACATGCAGCAGCTGACTTTTCTCTCTCCATTTATCTGGAGCATGCAGCATCAAACAACGCTCACGCTACCTCAGCCATAACGAGCTGACTGTTTTTCATCCGTGAGCGATCTCATATGGTGGTTGTATGAGGATAAAGATGTAGACGTAGTCGGCAAACTAAGGGGAGAGACCCGTCCTGTAATAGTGTCTGTCTGAAACATGTCCACACAGCCGAGAGAAGACAGGATATCCACTTTCCCTCAGCCGCAAAACTTTAAGCCACTGCCGCTAGTTAGCTAACTTGCAGCTAGCTTGTTGAGGACGCTGCCTGGGGCGGAAACTGTCAACAGGCATGTGGGGGAAATTTCAAAATTAAAGTGTAGCTTGAGGCATTGATTCATATTGATGTTTTGACTTGCCATCGATCTGATATCTGATTGGATTATTAATCCACCAATTGATGTATCGATATACATCGATGAATCGTTACACCTCTAAGCCCTTTTAAAAAGTCGTCTTTCTGGCAGAGAAGCTAGGCTATACAGTGTAGCAGATGGGTACACCATTTCTGCGCAATTTAGCAATTTTGAAAAATGGGCTCCAACATAATGTTGGCTCAAACGCACACTCTATTGAAATTTTTCGAAGCACTTCATTTTTTACGTAGAAAGTCTCTGAGTTCAAGCTTCAGCTACATGCTCCTCTGCCTCAGCATATCTAATCAGCTGTTTTCGTCCGTGGGCTTCATCAGAGACGAAAACAAAAAACTTTATACATGATAATTGTCAGTTCCAATAAATAATTGGCTAATATTGCTAACATTTTATGGAATTTGATTATTATGATAAAGACATACTGACAAATAAAATCCACTGATAATGAAGGCTTTTGTCGACTCCCTCACAAGACTACACATTCTGAAACAGTAGGTGGTTTGGCGGTATGTGGCCCGGCATTAAGCCCCAGAGAAGAAGAGGCTTCTGCTACGCTGAAACCACAGCACAGGTAGCTTTACTAGTGTTTACTAGGCTTTACTCGACTAAGAGAAGAATAACACAACTGTGTTTGTAAAAACATGTTCTGCAATGATCCCCGAGGAAAAAGTCCTTGAATTTTAACATGCCTGATCTTATAAGTCACAAAAGAGTTGTCATCCTAAAGACATTTTATGGAATACAAAGCTGCAGTAGCTGCTAGCATTAGCCACTAGCATTAAGACCGAGTTGAAGGCTATGCCAGGCTAAGTGCCAATTTATCAGGCATTTGAAAAGTGCAGAAAGTTTGTCAGAGGCAGCCAAAGGACAAAACTATTAACAACAAAAATCAGTCTCTCAGTCTCCTGATCCACCACTACTTCTTACATTGTGTATGTATATTGTTTTTGTTCATTTCCTAAATAGTCTGTATAATTGGCATACAGTAGGATTTTTTTATTCCTCAAAAAGTTACATTGTAATCTGGATTTTAGTCACCAAAATTAGCAATAATGATGAAAATGGAATTTATTGGCAAAATAACTTAGAATGCAATGTTCCAAATTATTATGTTTGAAAACAGAAATCTGTAATATTTTTCATTGGGAGGTATTTTTTCCTTAAATCAAAGCTATTTCAATCAAAAACATTTGTACCAATCAAGTTCCACATTAAAATAGGAGCCCTTCTTTCATATCACCTTAACAACTTGTAAGTCCATGCATAGTTTTTGCCTATATTTCCTTTGAGGATGCCAGAATTGCCTCCCAGAGCTGCTGTTTTCAGATAAAATGCCATCCTCCCTCATAGAGTTTTCTTTAAAGGATGCGCCACAGGTTTTCAGAAAGGTTGAGGTCAGAGGATGATGGTGGCCACACCATGATTTTTGTATCATGGGATGGTGTATTGTCTTGCATGAAATAATGTTACTCCAGAACGCATGGTTCTTCTTTTTATACCATGGCAGAAAATGGGTAGTTAAGAATTCCATATATATATATATATATATATATATATATGTGTGTGTGTGTGTGTGTGTGTGTGTGTATATATATATATATATATATATATATATATATATATATGTGTGTGTGTGTGTGTGTGTCATGATTCAGGTTTTGATTTATTATGTTCCTAAGTTTTTCTAGTGTTTTCCTTTGTTAATTCTGGGATTTCAATGTTTCTAGTTTGACTTTGTATTAAGGTTTTCAGTTTATTAGGAGTTTTTCTGTAGCCCTTGTGTTTCTGTGTATTTTGTGCTTTAAGTTGTATGATGCTCTAATGTTTAGTTGACTACCTTTTGTGATTCTTCATTTTTTTTTTTGGTATGGTTCTAGTGTTTATATATCTTTGGGCTCCCCTGTATTTGAGTTTACTGTCATGATCCTGATTTTTGTTTAGTTATTAGGTGTTTTATGTGGCCTTTGTGTTTCTGTATAGTTCTAGTAGTTTTGTAATCCTTTTCCCTCCATGTCTGAGTTCCCTCCTTGTGTTGTGTTCTTTGAATTCCCTTTGGGTGTTAGTTAGCTGTCTTTGTATCCTCCTGTGTTTTCAGTGTTTCCTTATTTAAGCTTCTAGTGTACTGTTTAGTTGTCTTTGAGTCTGCTTCTTGTGTAGTGTTCCATGTTTCCTGTTTTATTTTGTAGTTGCTTTCCCTTATGTGTAATTCCAGTTTACTTCCTGCCTGAGTTTCCCTCTGCCTTGATTACACTCACCAGATTCACCTGTGTCTCATTGTCCTCACCTGTTTCCCTTTGTCTAATCACTCCTTGTGTATTTAGTTTCTTTGTCTCTCTGTGTCTGGGTCAGTTCATTGTTTGATGTTTTGCTGCATGTGAAGTCTCCCTCGTGTCTAGATTTTGTAAACTAGTTTGATATTTTTGTAAAGTAAGTTTAGTTGGAGGTTTTCCCTTAGGATTTTTGTTTATTAAAAGTATTTTGTTTTATCTGCATTTTGGGTCCACCATTTTGAGTTTTTTAAACATAGCTATGACAATATATATATATATCTATAGATATATAGATATATATATATAAAAGTGAGGCCATTTTGACATGTTCAGGCATTTTAGAGGGGTGTACCAACTCACTTCTTATGATTCCAGCCCATACAGCACCACCACCTCCTTGCTGACATGACAGCCTTGCTGGGACACGGTGCCATCCACCAACCATCCATAAGGGTGGCTGAAATACAGCTTTGCACACATCAATCAGCAAGAGGAGGAACAACTTTTATAGATGGAGGCATGGATGGTTTAAACCTCACCCATAAATCTCCATCCCCAGCCACAGAAGCACACAAATAATTATGGCTGCACATAGAAGAGAGGGGTGAGTTCAGAAAGAGCTCATTTACATACAGTACAAAGACACAGACAGAAAAGCAAGTATTCTGAGAAAGGCTGTTTAGAGCTGGTTTATTCAGGATCAAAAACCTCCACTGGAATTTGATCCATGTTATATTTTGACCAAAGTCTGGCAAACATGTTTCATTTAGACCACAAGGGATGAATTAGAAGTTGGAAACAGCAAAAACAGTCTGGCTGCAGACTACACTCTCACAGACCCTCCATCTGAGACACCGTATATCTTAAAACAGAAACACGCACTAAAACTTTTAAAATAAAATCAAATTAAACTTCTGTTTATGGTTGGGGTAAGGGTTAATGTAACAGTCAGAAAACTAAAACTTAAAAGTTAAAAACCTGACCTGCAGGACCTGATTACAAAACCTTTGATAAAGAGGATTATACAGTTAATTACTCCATGAAACAATCCTAAGGAAGCAATTGTAGCTTACGTAGCTCTGTTAGCTGCATAATCTACATAGATAATGGAACTATGTACAGTGCTTAACAAATTTATTAGACCACCTGTCATAAAAATGAGAAAACATAAATATTTTAGAAATCTTTCAAAAACTTGTTTAAAACTAAAAATTTTATTGTTATTTATTTGGCAAATAACAAACTGAATCAACTAAATAGTTTTTTTTCACACATAATAACCAAAAAACTTCATATTTTGTATGGCCTTCTTTATCCTTGATAACAGCTTGCATTCTTGCTGGCATTGTTTTTATGTACTTTTCCACAGTCTCTTTTGTTATTGAGTTCCAAATAGTTTCTAGCTGTTCTCACAGACTTGCTTTAGATGAAACTTTTGTGCCATCAATCTTTGAATCTACTAAATCCCAAATTTGTTCAATAGGATTCAAAGACTTTAACTTGGCCAGTCCATCAGTTCCAGTACTCCAGATTCCTTCCTTCCCAGATGCACTAAGATGTTGTGGTAGACATTCTTGTTCTTGATACCATGGATTTTCACTCATTTGCCCACGCCGTATCCACAAATGGAATCCCATACCGTAATGGAATCTCCACCGGGTTTCGCTGTGGGTGCAATGCATCTGGCATCAAAACGTCCTCCAGCTTTTCTGTGGACATAAACACAGAGTTCAAACTTGGACTCGTCTGTCCAGCATACCTTCTTCCAGTCATCAACAGTCCAGTGTTTGTGCTCCCTGGCAAATCTGAGGCATTTCTGGATGTTTGCATGCCTCAATAATGGCTTCTTAGCAGCTATTCTTCCCTTTAAGCCTTGTTCTGTCAGTCGTCTGCTCATGGTCATTCTGGAGACTTTCTCAGACTCTGATCTAGAAGCATTCATCTCTGCCTGAAGATCAGCAGTGGTCTTTCTTCTGTCTCTAGTACTTAAAATCTTGAGGTGTCTGACATCTGCTTCAGTTAACTTTGGTTTCCTGCCTCTTCCTTGGCGCATTTTGTAAGTACCAGTCTCGGCAATTGACTCGAAAGCTTGCTTGACCACACTGTCAGAACACTTTATGTCTTTCCCTATTTGTTTCAGAGACCATCCAGCATCATGAAGTGCTTTATTGCGGGCTCTTTCATTTTCAGTGAGCTCTCCACATTTTACCATTTTGAACAGGAATGAGGAATTTCAAACTGAATTCACCTTTCTATACCCAAATTTGAGCCGGCTCACTGGACTTCTCTGAGAAGTCAGAAATCAATCAGGTATAATATTCAACCACTAAAACTTTTTTTTCTGTTCAGGAATGCAAGTAAATAACTATAATTTGACATATTTATCAAGAGATATTAATGTGCTTTACTGTTTTTTCAGTTTTTTTGTAAATCAGTAAATTTGAAAATTCATAGATAACAATAATAATTATATTTTAGCACTAAAAATATCATTTGGGTTAAAGAGCTTCTACATATTGGTGTATTAACCATTGCAGAAACATAAAAAATGATTTCGGTAATTACCAACGCTTTTAATTTAGGGCAGCTGTGGCATAAACTTTACTTTGAGTAGTGGTCTAATAAATTTATCAAGCACTGTAGCTAACATGGCTACTTAACTTATGTAGCAGTAGCTAAGCTCACAGAGCAGCTATGTAAGCTACATATCTGTATAACTAAATAAGCTTTGGCTACATTTGCTAAAACTCACATTGCTAAAGCTAACTTAGCTATAGATAACGCAGCTACATAGCTAACATAACAGTTGGCTACCATAGCTGCTTTGTGAGTGTAGCTTTAGCAACATTAGTTATGTACGATTGCTACTTTGTGAGCGTAACTTAAGCTACATAGTTATGTACCTATATAGCTAATTAGCAAAAGCTCACAAAGCAGCTATGAAAGCTTTGCACAAATATCTATGAAGCTACCTTAGCTTTAGCTATGTTTGCTAAAACTCATGTTACAAAAGCTTACTTAGCTACACTGGCTTATCTTCTAGCATTAATTATGTAGCTAGCATAGCTATGTTAGCTTTACTAAGCTGAAGTGAGCCACAGTTGTCCTAACTTCTTAAACATGTCTATACATACATTGATCCTGACTTAGACCTCTGACCTTTTTTTTCTCTTTTATTTATGAAATGTTTCTTAGTCTGTAATGTTAACACTGTGGATCCTGAATGTAACTGCCAGACTTTGTTCATGAATAAACGTGATTTTTTTTTAATCAAAAAATGGAAATTACCTTTAAGTATCACAGTCCTGCAAAGATGTAACGGAAGAAGTAGAGAAGTAGAGATCCTGTCAAGATGTATCACTCAATGTCTAGCTACACTGCACCTATGTTACTGACTTCGTAGTTTAATTTTTTATCTATGAAAACCCAATAGTAACAGATGCTATGCCTGCCTCTAACATTCCTTCTATAGTGGAGCTATTGATTGATGACAGACTTAAGGCTAAAGAGAAATTTGTACCATTTATGAATGAGATCAACCACAAGTAAAACTCACCCAGTACAACAACAAAACTCAAAACTCACTCAAGTTGAGCTCTGAACAAAACAAATGGATTGGAACCATCCAAAAAGGAAGCTAGGACTGATAAGGATCTTTGTTTGATTATGTAAACTTCAACAATACTTCCTTAAGCATACAATTGTTTATTTTTATTCCAAACTTAAGTCCCGGAAAATTGTAGAAAATCGTAATTTCCTGAACAACATCAGTCTTCAGTTGCTGCGTGAGCAGTGAGAGTTAAATGAGCATCCAGTTAGTCCGTTTTTCCGGACGGAATTCCGCTTGGCTTCATTACAGGATAAACATGGAATACAGATGAATGAAAATGTTAATTTTTTTGCCTGTAAGTGCTGTTCCTGTTGTTTGAGAACTCTGGAAGGCACACCAGGTATGATACAAATACAAACATACATTTGTCAGTCCTGCTCTTCAGTGTTGTAAAATCTAATCTAAATGCACACATTTTTAATCTTATAAATGTTTAGAGCTTAAAAAAGAAACCTATTAGGAACTTCATGTTTCTTTCTGGTTCATTTTGTCATGTATACCGAGGTCTTAATGAATGATACCGGAGAGCTTCCTGGAGCCAGGCCAAATAGGGGGCCCATGGAGGTCCACTAAAGTTAATCTGTGATAACCATATTTTATATTTAACCTGGATGATAACCACTCCTTTCAAAACAACAAAAAAATGGGTTTTATCTTTTTTTCCTGCAGTACAATATAGCCTTTATCAAAATGTAAATCCCATTTCTTAAAACAGAATTCCCTTTTTGAGGTAATGTTAACAGTGTGGATGGGCGTGTTGACTAAACTACTTGGAAAATAATGCCAAACGTCATTGCTTAGCCATAAGGAGCACAAATGTAAGGATGCCAGAAAATAAAGAAGAAGGAAGTGAGATTACTAAATGGGCTGGAAATGACAAGAACAGGAAAAAAAAAAGTGGTAAAAAAATAAAAAATAAAAATAAGGTTAAAGAGTGGCAAAAATAAGTTCAATGAGGTAAAAATGTGATTTGTGGGTGAAAAAAAATTGTTAAAAATGGCAAAAAGTGGTGGAAAGGGGCTATAAGGGTGGCAAAGTTGGTTAAATTACGCATAAAATTAGATTGGTGGCAAAATAGGTCAAATAAATTCATAAAAATGGGGAATGGACAAAAAAAATTGGTAAATAGGTGTTACAACGTGGCAAAAATGGTTTACAAGGATGCAAAAACAAGCAAAAAAAAAAAAAAAAACACATACACACACAAACAAAGGGATGTGCTGTTTTGTGTAAACCAGAAATGGAACAAAAAAACAGCTGTCAAAAAATAGCACAAATGAGTTTAAAATAGCATAAATGGTAAAAAAAAAAAAATTGGTAAATGGGTTATACATGATGAGAAAAAGCGCAAAGAGGCCAGATTTAGGGGTTTAACAGTGGCAAAAAATTAGCTTAAAATGGCATTAAATGGCCAAAGGTAGCAAAAATTGTTTAACGCAAGAAAAAGGTTAGAAAAATTACAAGGCTAGTGGGAAAAATGGTAAGAAGATGTCAAAAGGTGGCAAAAATGTGTTTTAAATGGCTAAGATGGGCAAAAAAATAGCAACTGTGTAAAAAGAGGAGAGAAAAAGTGCAAAATGACCAGATTAAGTAAACATTTGTCATTTCAAACTAACTGTTTGAAATGACCAATGGGTAAAAAGTAGCAAAAAAATTGGTTAAAAGGACAAAAAGTGGTAAAATGGATTGAAGGTGGAAAAAACTGGGGGAAATGGGTTAGGAGATCCACCATTGAAATTATAGTTATAGTTGCGATATTGATATTATGTATAAATCTCAATTGGGGAGGGCCCATTCACTGGGTTTTTCAGGGGCCCAGCCAATTCTCTGGGCAGGCCTGGTCGTAACAGTCCAGGTTTTGTTATGGCAGCCAGCGTGACATAGCCCAGTGTTTCAAACGTTTTGGGACAAGGCACACTGGACGTCAAGCCAAAATCTCAGGGCACATCATCTTCAAATCCATTCAAAAATTCCAAAAATTGCCTCTCTAAATTTTCTTTCAGTATCTTTAGTTGATGTATAGTTGTAGTAATAACCCATGTTTTTTTCAAATTCACAATGCTACTGCATTTGGGAAAAACTGAATTCCACATAACATGCTAAAATTAATATTTTTGCAGTGTACATTTTAGCCATATTAGCCTTATGTTTATAAAAGCAATATGCTGTAGCAAATCAAAAACTTTTTGCACCTGTCATTAGTCATTTTTACACTAAATAACCCAAAGAACAAGCATATGAAACAAAAGCACAGTAAGGAAATACCAGATATACTACAGAAAATGTTCATTTTCTAAGAGGTTGTCCAATTTTTCAATAGTTGCATAGACATGGTTATTACACATGGTTGTACAAATTCCCAAGGCACACCTAGACTTTCCACATCATTTGAGAACTACTGACAAAGCAACCAGGACAGACATGTTTATTATTTAAGGGGAAGTATTGTATGTTATTGTAAAAGTCTGCTGTATGAGGAAGTAGGAGCCGTTCTGTTGTTGTATCCACTTCATGTTTTGTGCTACTTACTTGTGATGGACCACAATTATTGTCTGTCATCAGCAGCGTTGGGAGAAGTAACTCCATTACTTTTTTATGGTAAATAGTAGATTCACCCAAGTTCCTCTTACAATGCATTCCTCTTACAATACAATGAAAATAAATCTGTATTTAGGTTTGTTATACGACAGGTCACTGTGTTATGAACACCTAGTTCAAAATTTCAGTCAAATAAAATGTCTCCAAGTTTATAAAAATAAGCTTCAATAATCCTCTCAAATGTATATCTAGAGTGTTGAGACACAAATGTTGGATTTCAATTTACAGGGTTTTTAAATTGAGAATGAAATCAAACCTGCACTCCAAAAGTTGTATTTACTGAGTAAGAACAAAGCATTATTACATTGGTGAATTAACATAATGATGTAGAAAAGCTGTTAAAATCTTCTCAATTCAAGACAAGCAGAAAGCAATGGAGGTGGACTGAGCTGAGCGGTGACTCTACTTATCGTCTGTTGTTACAGTTTAGACTGTGCTTTATACTGTGCATCTAAATGAACTTCTCATTGGCCATTTATCAAATCAACGGCAACTCGTGTTAGGGTAAATAAAGCCTAATCATGATATGTTAAAGAGTTTTCTTTGAAGCCTTTTCCGCTGGCATTGCCATGCTCTAAATTCAAAGGATTGCAATAACAGGAAATGTTTGCCGGTGTCTCTCAGACCTCATACATTTCATTACAGGCTTGATGGATGACTGTGGTATTCGAAACTGAATCTTTAATTTCATTCTTTCTGTTGTTTATTACTGTAATTTGAGTCTTAGGACTGGAATGGCACCATGGTACCCTGGAGTGGCACCCACAGTACATAGTGGAAATAAAAGAGCTATGGTGCTGACTTTTATTTATTTTTCTTCTAAAACACAATAAGCAATAGAATGCTGATTTCTGGAAACTTTCATTAAGGCCTAAATCCACTGATAGGTGAAGATGCTAGGTGAGTTATCCACTTTGCAGAAACAGACTTCATTTACATTTTCCACAGTGAAGATTCTTGACTGTAAAAATTAAGCAAAGTTAGATTATTAGTCAGAGTACAATACTTTTACAGGAGGAGACCACAGGGGGACTTAAAAGGCTGCTACCTGTATATTTTTAAACCAGCCAATCACAAGCCAGCCCATCTAATTCCCACCAATATTGCCCAGTTAGTACATTCTGAATGTTTTTGTTACATTTTTCTTGTTACATTATGCCTCGTTGCTACATTATGTGCCACTGTTACATTATCAGCTCAGATTTTACCTATAGGTTAAAACACCAAGTAACCTGCTGTCATGAGAAAAATGTTTGGTGTGATCTTCACTGTGTAAGAAAAGCCCACAGTCCTCAGTGATGCTCTGTGGAACAGTTTGGATGTTTTTAATTGAGCCATGTTTCCCCTATGACTCTGCATTTGTTTAATGTGTCGCCATGAAACAGGAAGATGGTAATCAAACAGAAAACCCTCAGAAACCTCACTGAGTACATGACATTTACAGGTTGTAGTTTTCTCTTGATGTGAAGAAAACTTGTGTTCTCCAGCACCACATAGTGGACATGGGATATTAAACTAAATGTAATTTAACCAACCCTGGCATGTGGCATCAGTTCAAAAGTTACTATGTGTAAAAGAAGAAGAGGAAGGTATCAATCCCTCAAGGGGACATTCAGTTTTTACATTGAACATGTTACACATAACAGGCTGAAACACTTGTGAAACATGATCTTAGCATGCACAAATGCCACATGTCAGAGTTAGGGCTACTGCCCATCAAGGATCGCCACCTGAGCGGTTTGGGGTTCAGTGCCTTGCTTAAGGGCAGCTCGAACTGGCACCTCTCAAGCTACCAAACAAATTCCAGACTTGGTCTTTAACCAGCCACCCTCCAGTTCCCAAACAAAGATCAAACAGACTAAGCTAATGATAGCATCTTTGTTTTCTTTTAGCCTAATAATGTTAAAGACTATCAAAATCACCCATTTGTTCTGAAAAATTCAAACCTGGGATTATGATGTTTTAGCTCTCAGCACTAACAAACTGATCATCTGGAATTAGGGCAATTGTCAAAAGTGTTTCTGAGAATGGCTCAATATTCCACTGGGGTAAAATGCTAGTAATACTTATTTTGTCATAAATAGCGGCGGATCCAGAAGTGTTAAACATGCAGGCCTCAGAAACTTTGGAGGATCTGGGGACATGCTTCCTGGAAATGTTTTGCTACTTGGTAGTTATATGTCCTGGCTTTAAGCTGTTTTGAATACAAATAGGTTCATAATGCTAACAAATATACAGTATTCATCATTTGGGGGAAAAAAACAACATGATTTTCTAATATTAGATTATTCTCAAAGTGTCCTCATCATTCTGAAACCATAATACAAAGTCTTAATGATTAGTTTCACTTCTGCCTGTGGATAAAGGCAAAAACTATCAAAGTTTTTCAAAATAATAAGGTTAGCACTACTACTAGAACAAATAAGCAAAGTGTACACTTTCAGATATATGAACTAAATAGAAAAAATAGGGACATCTGTGTGTGGTATTATTTCTTAGTTGTAACAATGCTTCTTGGCAATAAATCTTATACTGTTGGATAGCTTCTTTATCTCCTTTTTAAATGGTGCCACATTTGTAAGGAACATGCATTTGTAGGATGAGCAGCAGAGCTGAGTATGAGGGTTGTGCCCATGAAAAATTTGCCAAAATTTCTCTGCAAAGGCCAAACAGCTGATTCTACCACTGACTCTTGTTTGGTGGATTGGATGATGAACGTCTGAAGAAACAAGACATATCAGTAATTTAACAATTTATTTACTTAATAAACAGGAGTCTCAGTAGCAGGTGGAAGAACCAGACACAGTCACACCGGCCTGGCACCTCCTCCTCATGTTGGTCCCCAGCCTGGTCACACACTGCAGTGGGATGGCATCCCATTCTTCAACCAGCATTTGTCGCAAGTCAGCCAACGTGGTTGTGTTGGTCACTCTGGTACGAACAGCATGCCCAAGCTGATCTCCAAAAAGGGTCAATGGGGTTGAGGTCAGGACTGCTGGTGGGCCATTCCGTCTTCCTCATTCCCAAATTCTGGAGCCTCGTAATTCTCGTAAAATCTCATCTTGCAAGACTCCACCACAAGTGAGTTGGATGCTCAAAACCTGTTGCGTGTTGGTACGGTTATGATTACATCTACTGTTGCCTTGACAATTTTGAACAAAAGACAAAGGCAAGGGATTATAGTTCAGAGGCAAAGTCCATATGCATGTCAAAAGCCAGGTATAAGGGTATGATAATGATGTTAAGAAAAGTCTCTGTCTCCTCTTCTGTCCACACATACCGTACCATATTGTCTAGGAGTGAACTAGTCATGTGACCCCGTAGATTAAGTCCTATGATGTGTAAATGCAGAGAAAAAGGGGTTTCCATTGCACTTTTGTGATACATTTCTATATCGAAACGTCTCAAAACCTCCTAATAAGAGTGTAAAAACTTTTAGTGATATTTGAGACGTTATTTGAAAATAAGGTGTTTCCATTACCAGTTTTTTATTGCGCTATTTAGATTCTGCGCATTTCTAACCCTTAAAATACACCAGATACATCGCCGCTTCAGCACGGCTGTGGTGCAGTTTGACTGCGTACCCCGGCGTCCATCAACACCCACTGACTGAGTTTGCAGTGCAACATGGAGCAGCACCACTGAACTGTTAGACCTGCGAGACCGAGGAGTTTCGCGGTACTTATAGAATCACACCTGGCTGTATGAGTAAAAACTACTAAGTGCCATAAAACATAACAAACACACATGAAGCTATTGTTCTAAACTACAGGAGTAAGATGACCTTGCTTTGATTTGTCTCTGTTTTGTCCTTTCATGTGGATTTTTGTGCTTCTATCAGTGGTCTAACCTTGCAAAGCAGATGGATACGCCCGTTTCCTTTGTTTTCACTGGCGAATCCATCTTGCAAAGCTCACTTCTGAACCATTTGGGTGTGGTTAGAAAGTGACAGGACCAATCAGCAACGAGGGGCAAACTTTCAGGCACTGCAGAGTCGTGATGTAAGCAAGCATCAGCAAGAGGCCAGTGCAATTATAGTGGAAGAGCTTAGCGTGGATGCTGCTAAAGATCAGATGCTCAGATCTTTATGACATTTCTCTGTTAAAAGAAAAAGAAAGAACAGCAGTGAGTTGTTTTCTTTTCAAAAACAAGTCAAGTACTCATGTCTATAGTCACCATGCTTCACATTATTCCTCAGTAGCTACGTAAGCGCAGCTCGATAGTAGCTACGTCACATGTTTTGTTGCTCTGTTTGGCCTGTAGAGATGTGACAGACAGAACGTTCATCCAATCATACTCTGAGTTTTTTTTTCAAAGCCTCTGCCTTTTCCCAAACCTTTCCTATTGAAGCTTTTCCAGATGGATATGTAAATCCATCTGGCGTGTCAGGTTACCATTGGTCAGTAACCCTTTCTAAATAAATGTGCTTCTTTTTGCTCCTCTGACCTGCTGACTACAGGCTTTGCTATGGCCCATTATGACTTTTTGACAATGTAGTGAAAGGAAATATGGTCTGGCATTTGTCTGGTGTCAACACAGAGTAGTGTATGCTGAAATTTAACTGGATATTTTAATTTGGTTTCGGCGACACTTCCTGCCCCGTTCAACCTGCCCCCTGCTGTATTTATGCGCAGGCCTCTGGCATCCAGCAAAAATAGAAGTTCTGCATACCTGCAGAGGGCTCCGGACTGCCGGGGCTCTGCAGAGATGTAGCGCACCACAGCTGATGTAAAATCTCTCATTGACTAAAACTAAAAAGTATTTGCTCCATTGCCATGCTGGAGCGGAGATGGGCCGAACACATATCTGATGCATTTTAGGGGTAATGGTAATGGAAATGCAACTACTAATAAACCCTGTTCTGTGGGGGACAATAGAGTTTGGTCCCAGACTGTGGAGATATGGGATTGAATCTCATCTCGATATCTCTCTGCACTGAGAATGCCAATCAAGCACCTGATTGTCAGCACCTGGGGTCAGTAGAAACTGCGAAATGAACTGTTTGCACTGGCAGAGAAGATCTGGCAAATTTTTCCTTGGTGCAACCCACATACTCAGCTCTGCTGCTCATCCTACAAATGCATGTTTCTTACAAATGTGGCACCATTTAAATTTGTTCATCATCACCTATTCCTTTATCTATCATGAGCGTATGTATATTCAGCCAACTTGAAAGTTTCGGGGCTTTCATGAAAACATTCAAGGCTTAAAGTCCTGTAAGCACACCAGGCTCCATCTATGCTCACTGATATTTTAATTTGAAAGTAACTGATGAAGCCAAAGGCATTTAAGATCGGTCTTAGTTAAAGTTTTATTAAAAAATATTGTCCCTGTGATCCCTCTGTGGTAGCGAGGGAGAAAAGGTCAAGTGAGGACAGAAATGGATGTTTACCCAGCAACACTGAGTCAAAAAGATGGACTAGGGTATTAAATTATTGAATTTCCCTTCGGGGATAAATAAAGTTCTTGTATTGTATTGTAAAGGACTAAAGGACTAAAGGAAGTGGCAGAGAAAATATCAGGAAAACTAGGTTGGATGAGGGTGATAAATCTGTCAAAATAAGGGATCTGTTTTCCAGCAGTGCCTCAAATTTTGGCCCCAACAGCAGTGCTAATGAGCTAACAAATCGTTGTATTATATTCCTTTCTGGAAATATAAAAATGATAATTTTTGGATTAAAAACTACTGTGTTTGAGTGGAATGTTGCCTTTAAGTGGAGCAGCTGTATCTTCTTGGTTTTTGCTCAAGCTTTTAATGTTAACATGAAAATTAAGGCTGATCTGTTGCAAATGCCAGGGCCTTTTTTCGGCCCTCGTCCATCTCTGGCTGTCAGACAGACATACGCTGTGTTTTGTCATTTCTCTTTGCCTGCAGAGGCTTTGTGTTTTCACGTCACTCTTGTGTGATTTCCTTGTATTTTTTCCCTTAAAATGAAAGTCACATGTATGGTGGGAGAGTGCATTTCTTCAGGAGATGAATATGATGACAAGAGAACAAACATCCGAGGGGAAATTTTAATAATTACAAAAAAAGAAATAGTGAAGAAAATGAGAGCATAAGGGTGTAGATGGTAATTTGTTTTGTTTTTGACAAAAAAAGATTCTCTAATAGAGAGCATGTGTTGAAGACTGCATCAGGTTTTTTTTTTTTTGATGAATCTGTCCACCATTTTTGGATGCCAGTTAGAAAATAGGTTGCGTATTAGTGAGAGCACAAAAGATGAGTTTGAAATTTAATCTCAGCTCTGATGAATCACTGAACAAAACAAATGTATATTTAATTGAAAACGTGCTCTGGAAGGAAGTAGGGGAGACCGAGGGCAGTTGTAACATTCTCCACATTTCCCTTCATAACTCAGAGATTACTTGGAGTACACATACCGTTTTTAAATATAAGACACATCTATTTTTACTACAATTTCCCCCGTAATGGGGGATTCATCAGTCAAGAACTGTCTGTAGCCAAACTTTAATAAAACTGTGCAAAATAGACACATTAACAGCACTCCACATACAAGATTGATTATAATACATTTTCTCTTTTAAAATGTGTGAAATATATATTTATTATTAAAAATAAAAATTAAGTCAGCATTTGCTTACATAAGCCAATATGGCTTGTAGTAGGCTACGGCAATTGCAACACAACTGTAACAGTGTTACAATTGCCCCTGACCCAGCAGCCATAATAAAGTCTCTCATACTAGCTATTAGCACTTATGTTAGCACAGGTTGTTTTGATTTTTTATTTACCACAAGGCCAGGGATCAAATTAAACAGAGACTTTACTATTATCTAAACTAGGGTTTCTCAACCTTTTCAGCCTGTGACCCCCAAAATAAAGGTGCCAGAGTCCGGGGACCCCCACTGTACCTGAAGGTGGTTGAACACAGCCATGCACATTCAGGAATAGTCATATGGAGACAAGGCCGTCCATAAGGGGGTATAAAGGGGAGAGCTTTCAGGCGCCCAGCCAAACTGGGGGTCCATGGAGGTCAACAAAATCATGGTCTATTGTAAAGTTAAGCTGTGATATCCATAATTTATATTTAACCTGAACAAATGACTACTCTTATCAATAAAACAAATGTCTTTTTTTATTATTTATGTAGTATATAGCCTTCTTAAAAATGTGAATCTATTTTGTTAAAAAAAAAAAAATTAAAATGGGTTAAAAATTGAAAAAAAAGGGTTAATAATGACAAAAAATAGCAGAAGAGGTGGTGAAATTGGATCTTAAAAGTAGCAGAAATTGGTTAGAAGTGGCAAAAATTATATAAGAATGGCAAAAAATAAAAAAGGCCAAAATGGGTTTCCGGGGTCAAAAATGGGCATAAACAGTGGTAAAGGGGATTTAAAGTGTCTGAAAAGGCTTTGAATTGGCAAAAATGGGTGAAAATCTGGTGAAATGGGAAGAAAATCGAAATAAACTGGCAAAACAGTGCTAACTGAGAAAGAAAAATAGGCAGATATTGTCAAAAGTTGGTCAAACTGGCAAAAATGGGGATATCGGATAGTAAAATCTGGTTAAAATGGGAAAAATTGGGCATAAAAGGGGTAAAATTGGGTTAATAGTGGCAATAATGGGTCAACAGAGGCAATATTAAGCTTACGTGGCAAGAATTGGTTTAAAAGTGGCAAAGACAGGCAGAATAAAAGTGGTGGAAAGGGATTAAAATGGCAAAAATAAGGGTTAAATGACAAAAATGTGTTTAAGTTTGTGGGGAAAAATGATGAAAACTGGTTACAATTTTGGAATTTTTTAGGGAATCTGGATACCTCCTCTTAGTGTCTCGTGACCCTAAGGTTGAGAACCACTTATCTTAACTTTAGACAGCAGAAGAGAAACATTTGTCAAACGAAAAAGTAACTTTCGTACCTCAAAATCATTTTTTTGTGAACAGCGTCTGTGGTGTGGAAGTATTCCCGCTCTTTTTCAGCAGGCAGAGAGAGAAACTCTCTGGGCATGTGCATAGTTAGTTATATTACTCTAGCTTGGAGGAATTGAGTGTGTTACAATTGCCCTGTGTTACAATTGGCCCCGGTCTCCCCTATGCCAGTGCTGCAGACCTGCAGAGCATAGCTGTCTCAAAACTGACACTGTCCTTGTTCCAGCAGTTAAACTTTGTAGCACTGTGGGAATAAGTATGGAAAATGATTAACTTTACAAATATATTATCAGTTCGCCTTGCAGAGGCAAACACCTGTTGGTTGGATAAAAAAGGTTTGTGCCAAAAAAGGCAAGCTGACTAGAAGAGTCTGTAAAATTGAGTTTGATGAAACATAAAACAACGAAAAACCCTTGTTACATAAATTAGTGGTTTGCCTGCAGACATTGCACGTCAACAATAAATGGGAATTCGCATGTTTCTTCCTCTAAAAATTTGTAAATGTCAACTTTCAGAGATAAATAATTCAGTGCTCCGTTTTTTCTTATTTAATGGGGGAGTGCTGGAGTTTTAACTGACACTAAGTCCTTTCCTGATTTTTCTCCTTTCCTGATTTTTCTCAGTGGAGCCTCTGGCTGAAGATCTTCGTTTAGGAGGAGTTTGTGACTCCTGCAGATTTCCTAGGACCTTTCACTAAAACGTTTCCAGTGCGTGAGAGTAGGATCGAGCAGAAACATTCCCTGATACCTACACAGACTTCTCTCCTGCAAAGTTTGAGACCTTGTGGCCAAGTAAACACAGTCTGGGAAATGAGCCAAACTGACCGGCAGTTGTCTTGTCACAGAGTTTGGTTAGGGAGGGAGAAAATAACAACAGGAGGCAGTTCGCGCGCTCCCAGCATGGCTCAAAAAGCTGAGGAAAGTGGGGTCCATTTCGCTAAAAACTCAACAGGAAACGGCGCCGGCTGGCTGAACCAATCGGACAATGCAGACCAAAACACGTACGGATCCAGACACGTTAATCCGCTAGTTTGTGCCATGGAAAAACCCTGCTGTCAAACAGCTGCTCCTCCTCAGGATGAGTTCTTGAACGCTGACTGCCGAGTGGGCGACAGCCGCTCTTTTTCTGCCTGCGCCACAATCTCAGAAACAGCCAGAGAGCTGTGCAGAGCTGTGTCCGTGTCGCTTGGGCTCACCATGGAGTCCACGGACACGAGCGACATGGACGCTGCTCTCCCCTCGTGCGCTGGGAACGACCACATACACGGAGAGTATTTGTTCGGAGTTGGAGCCGTGCCGCTGAGCTGTCCGCGCGCTCAGACTGCGCGAGATGAGTTAGCTCAGCACGGACAGAAGCAACTGGTGGAAATGTTCAAAACTTCGGAGACTGCCTCGCGCCTGCAACATCTCACCTCCACGCGGACGTGTGCGGACGACCCGAACTTCAGACAGAGCAGCGCCGACGAAACAACTTCAGAGGTGGTTGATAACCTGGACGCCGCGCCTGCTGCCATTTGCCCTTACGCCCAATCCGCGCCTGCCAACTTGGCACAGATGCCCACTGAGAGGCCGTGCCGCCTCTACAAGCCCCCCGATGAAGCGCGTGACTTCGGGGATGCCATGGGAAACAAGTTTGCTGGTTATAATCCGGAGCAATTCGGCATCAAAATCAAATCAGAGGAAAGTCAACTTACAGGGGCGTTTTGGAGAGGTAATTACACCTTTAGTGATAAGTACGACTCTCAGGGTTGGGGTTCGAGGCAGTGCATGGCTGCAGAAAGCACTGGAGCCAACACTGCGTTCATATGTGATCCATACGAGAGGAACGTGGTGCGTCCTGAGCAGTGGTACCCGGGAGGGATGCTGAGGCCGCCCTATCCAAACTCCAGCTACGTGAAGAGCGAGGTGGGAGAGTGGCTGGATGTCGCCTACAGTGACAACAGGTACCTGTGCCAACAACAACAACAATAATATTAATATTAATAACTGGAATAATCATAATAATAATGATGATAATAATATAAAAACAATAATAATGATAACAATAGAAGGAAGATTAATAATATGGAGCAAAATGATTATTTTAAATTTTCAGTCTTCTGTTGTATAAAAGAAAAATGAAACACTGGCACCAGTTTAGTCCCCCCCTGGATCTTAAATCTTACCTCAGCCTGACCTTTATGTGACCCTGAAGCTGTGGTTTTTGCCCTGGTGTACCTCCTCCCTCACAAATTTGATGTTTTTGGCACACTGTAGCATAAATCTTTTCATAACGCTGTTATGAAAAGATTTGTAGAAAAAGCAAACCTTAATCATTATTAAACCTGATCTTCAGTCCCTGGAAAATTTTATTTCAACATTCATCCCAGTTTATTTATTTGTCACATTTTAAGGTCTGTTTGATAAAAGCAGTAACATTTAATGTTCTCTTGTTTTTATCCGTCACATAAATGCCAAACTGAACTCATAAAAAACCCAACACATTGTCTCCTGCAGACGGGAGTGCATTTAGGGACATTCACAAACTTTTCATAATAATCACCTTGGGGACATTTAGTATATCAAAAGTAGGATTTAAATGCCTTATTAAAATGATTTAGTCCCAATAAATCACACTTGATTTGCATGAACAGCCCTTAGTTTATTTCAGATTCTCATTTTTAATGAAGTCATTTGGAATTTCAACCCATTAAGTCGAGTTTAAGTGCTGTGTTGTTTCTAGACCTCCTTTATCAAACATAAAATATGTTATAAGTAAGGCCCTGCAGACCACTAACAGAGAAAGAGGGATCCTATCAGTGATTACAGCTGCCAGAATAATAAAACTGATTGCCTCCTTATGAGTGGATTTGACTGTCAAATTGATTGTAAGGGAAATTTATTTATGGGCTCATTGGATTAGTCACAGATTTACTCTGGAGAAAGATGTCAGACACAGACAAGAATTACAGCACAGATATAGTTGACTCTTTATTCTTGGTAGTTGTATTTTTATGTGAGGTGTTATTTACCAACAAAAATCCAAAATTTCTCGAGTCATCAGGATTGAGAGTTCCACTTTTGCAGCTACGTAATCTGAAATTGAAGGAATATAAAAACAGTGTACATGATGTAGCTGACCTACATCCTACAGCTTTATTCAAGAGAAGAGGCGCTATTTTTTATTCTTCAATCTTGATCAATCATTTACTATAAATCCCGTCCTGTCAGTCATGAGGAACGTGTTCAGCTGATATCACAACTGTCTTGTCTGTGATTTCACTGAGTTAGTGAATAATTGAAAGCTATCAGTACACTGGGACCCTGTAAAAACGTCTGATACTGAACAAGAAATGACTAAACCAGAAGCTTTTTGAAGTGCAGTAATTTTTGCGTGTAATCCTAAACCAGAAGCATTTATGTTGGAGAAATAAAAATCATTGTTGGTGTGAATTTGGGAGGAAAGTTAAAGAAAATAGCCTCAAAATCTTAAGCAATGATCTGCTTTATTTCTCATCTCTCCAGAGGATTTTTCATTTTTTTTTTTTTTTGATATTTAGGACTAACTTAAGGATGCAGCCGACAAACGGAGAGATGTTTTTTTGTATCAGAGCCTGACGTCAAACCAGGGTCATGGGGGTTTTGCATTCTAGACATCTGGGACAGGATGTCTACAGGCATAAAGACCTTGGGAAAGTGGGATTTCCAGATTTCCTTGGGCTTATCCTGCAGCATGTTTCAAAAGGGTTGATTCTCTATACAATGCGGACAATGTGGCTAAATTAAACCAGGGAAAAACCTTTTGAAGTTCCTCTGCTCCAGATTTGAGTTTCACTTAATAAAATTATCCAGGCAGATGCATTTGAGTTAGTTCCATCTGACATGTTGTGTGGTTTTGTAAGAGATTAATCTGCAGCTCATCCCTATCCTCATGCATACTACTTGAAGGACAGGGACTTTAGGACCAATGAATGGGACATTTCATGAATAAAGTCCAAACAATATTGGCCTGCCATACAATCTTTGGCTACAGCCTGCTGTCAGACCTGTGGGCAGAACATTTTTGCTTTTTTAATTTTTCTGATTGCTTTGATTGCATTATAAGAAGTTTCCCTCTTTTGGGGCCAATAAAAACATCTCTATTCTTGTTTACTTTGCAACTCAGACAGACAGAAGTGAAGAATTCATCCTTTAAATTACGACCTTTTTAAAGAAAGGCAAAAAGAAGAGTTGGAGCGTGCTGCCCCTGAATTTTGACTAATGTGTCTTTGTAGAGTTAGGCGAGTGGGAGCGTACATGAAAGGAATTCAGCAGTGATAAGAGTGGAGAATTTACTGTACTGATGGTGGGAGTTACCAGGAAAGCTATACAATGTTGTTACCTCACAAAAAGTGATGATACAAGAGAATGAGGTAAACAAATCCAAATAAACAGCCTAAAGCAGCTCTGATTTAAAAACACTACTTAAAACAGCATATCTATATTTATCTGATCAACTGTCAAGTGGCTAATGCAGAATCAGAATAATATCACTAATGCGCCACAGCATGCTCATCACATCGTGAACAACTTGAACTAATGTGAGAGTACTGCTGCATTAATCAAACAGCATTGTGCACAGAGAAGGGCGTCATTGGACTTGACTGACCTTAATCGTCACAAAATGTTCAAATAGAGAAAACCATTCATGTCTTTAGAAAAGGATGGGGTGTCTCAAGCAAAAATGTTCAGTGTCAGTTAAGTTTAATAGAAAACGTTTCGTTGGTTACATGAGGCAGTTTCACCATGAAATACATTTTGCCTGGGGCTCCATGCGCCAAAAGCCCTTATGATAGTCATTATAGCTGTGTGTAAGATATGAGGAAAACAATGCCCAAATAGTATTCATCCCTTTGGATGTTTTACCCTTTTATTGATTTTATAAATCAATCATGGCCAGTATGGACTTTTGACAAAAAACCCTTTAATGTCAAAAAGTAGGCCTGTTAATATAAATGCATTAACGCTCGTGATTAATCTGGAAAGCTTAACACGTTAAAAATAATAATGCAATTTAATCATATGACTAAGTTTGACCACAGCTTCCTCCTGTAGTCCTCCTGCGTGGATGTTTATGTCCCTGGGGGGAAAAGGTTAAAGGTGGGACAAACGCAGCCAGCAGTGATGAGTGAGGAGACAGACCCAGGTCTGCTTCACAGCAAATGTAGATTTAAAAGGCTGCCTAATGGAAGTCTGGATGAAAAAAAAAAACCGTGTGTACATACTGCGGTGATGAACTGTCTTTACTCCAAAGCACAACGAGTCTAAAGAACCACCTCCGGGCAAAACATCTTTACTAATGTTAGCAGCAACACTAACAACAACATGGGACTAGTTACACTGGCGCAGTCCAGCAGACCCAAATTTGTCCCCAAAACGACAACATCTAAGCTAATGCGATCGCTAATGGGTCGCCAGGAACTGCAGACCATCAACATTGTTGACGACAAGGTGCTTCAACACATCATCCGGGTCGCCTCGGATAACCCGCACCACAGAACACCTAGGAGAACTACTGTCACAAGAATCCGTGAACTGTATGACAGCTAAAAAGGTAACTAAAGTGGAGAAGCTGGCCGGAGCTACATTTATTACACTGGCGAGAGACCACTGGACATCAGTCAGCAACTTCAGCTACCTCGGGGTAACAGCACACCTGATCATTCACTTTAGAGCAGAAGTTAATTTGTACCTGATGTGTTTGTCTGCTGGGCTCGTTTGCAGTTTATAAATATTATTGCTCAGCGAATAAAGACAGTCTGATTTACAAACCACAAATAAGTTTAAAAATGCTAGTGTGTTTAATATTTCTTCAGTTAAACATATTTTTACTAATTTATCTCAACCAAAAATACAAGTAAATGGTAGTGATTTAAATGTTAATTTATAGATGATAATAATAATAATATTCATAATCATAGAAACATTTTTTATTAAAAAGCACTTTCAATGTGCTGTACATAAAGTTAAAATAATGAAAATAAACACTTGATAATAAGAACGTTTAAAAATCAAAAAATTACTAAAACTAATTAATCACAGCATAGTGATGCGATTAACTTGATTAATTTTTTTAATCAATTCACAGCACTATCAAAAAGTTATGCAAAGTAATGTTGATTAATTTAAAAGTAAAATAAGGGATTGCATGGTAATCAGCCTCTTAAGTCAGTATTTAGTAGATGCACCTTTGAGTCTGTGTGGATAGGTCTCATTTAGGTTTGCATATCTGGACACTGCCACTTCATTCTACTTTGCAAAACTGCTCAAGCTCACAAATTCTGTCTTGGATTGAGGTCTGGGCTCTGACTCTGCAACTCAAGAACAATCACCTTGTTGTCTTTAAACCATTCCTCTGTAGCTTTCTCACAAGCCGTAGATCTCTTGCAGACTGAATATGATTGTCCTTCAGGATTTTCTCATATTTTGCAACATTGATTTTACCCTCTACCTTTACAAGCCTTCCAGGGCTGGCTATTGAGAAGCATCCCCAAATCATGATGCTGCCACCACTGTGCTTCACAGTGGGGATGTTGTGTTTGTGGTGATGTGCAATGTCTGGTGTCTGCAAACCATATCGTCCTCTCTGATGGCCAAAAAGCACCATTTTGGTCCAAAGACCAAAGAACTTTCTCCCACTTGTCCATAGAGTCTCCCACACACCTTTTGGTGAACTCAAGGCCATATTTAATCAGAGTTTTGTGGCTTTCTCATAAAGATTTGACTGGTGAAGAACCCAGGCAGCATTACTTTGTAAAAATCTGTTTTCACTTTGACAAAAAGAGGTTTTTCTTGTAATTTTTTCCCAAAAAGCTTACTTTTATTGACCACGATTGATTTATAAAATCAATAAAAGGACCCTGAAAAGGACCCTGGGCTTCAACAGCAAAGCCAAGCTCCACAAAAAGCCTAAAAATGTCTTCACATCAAACAAATCATTATGACGTAGAGTCCTAAAGACATAATGAAACAATGAATGTGTTGATGACTGTGTGGTAAAATGATGTTCAATAAATAGGGAACTATGATTTAAAACCAAGGGATGGATATTGCACTGATAGCAAGAGTGTATTGTAGTGGACATAATAAGACAGGCCAGTCTGGTCACTAGCTTGATGGTATATTCACAAGGTTCACTCAGGGTTGTCGGCCAGCGCATCACTTCAGGTCTAAATCTTCTAGGGAGTATAAAAACAAGAATTGAGAGTTGGTTAGGTGGTTGTTTACTTCTGATTTCTCAGATTAACATATGATAACCTGCCAATGAACATGCAGTAAAGCCCACTATTTAGGGCTGGCTGTAGTTTCTATAAGGAAAAAATATCTTCAACGCTTTATTTTAGTGGGCCAAATAACCTAGTCGATATACAGTAATAAGTTGTTATTATCCAGTAATTTCTCGAGAATAAGGTGGTAATTACTGAGTAATAACCTGCTTTTATTAATAAATAATTCAGTAATATTAAGGAAGTATTTACCTAGTATTAGTGTTTTAATAATCAAGTAATTCCTGGTAAGATTTAATGATAATTGGGTAGAATGTTCAGGTCACAACTTGTCCACGAGAGCATTTTGGAGTTGTTGGATTGTGTATTTGATGAGTTTGATGAGGAAAAGCCAGAATACTGTAAGACTCCATTGAGTTGGCACAGCATCTAAAGGTAACAAACCTATTGCTAAGACTGTAGGAATTATGGCAATGGGCAAATTTGCCAAAATGTTGAAGTATCCCTTTAAGGGTAAGGCTTAGGATAAAATACTACCTAATTACCAGAGAACTGCCACATGATTATAAAGGTAGGGTTTAAGGTAAAATACTATCTACATACCACAGAACTGTCACAATATTATGGAGGTTAGGTTTTGGTGTAGGTTAGTGTTAGAGTTAAGGTAAAATACTACCCAATTATCAGAGAATTACTACGGTATAATGATGGTTAGGTTTAGGGTAAGGGTTAGTGTTAGAGGGTTAGGGTTAATTATCATGAAATCTCCACAATATTATCAGGAATTACTTGATAATTAAGTCACTTATACTAGACAAATACTTCCGTAATAGGACTGAGTTGTTAATGTGATTAATTAATCCATTTCCTTGTTTGGTTTTATTTGTCTCTTGTTTTATGTAGTATGTGCTCAAACATGTTGAATTGTGCTTTGGCATGTTCTATGCACTCTTACGTGATTTATGTGTCTCGTATGTTTCTTATGCTCCCCATATTTTGTAAACTGAATCGCCCTCATTGGGAACAAATGAAGTTCTTGATTGATTGATTGATTACTTGGTGAAATGCCAAATTAATGCTAGTAAATTACTACCCTATCTTTGAGAAACTGCTGGATAATCATCACTATATAATAACTAGACTAGAAAAGCACTCGGAGAGCACAGACCTCCGCCATTAGCCCTATCTCCCAATAGTAAAGCAAAATCTAATCAGTTCTTCCTTATGCCATTTCTGACATTTCCTGAAATTTCATCAAAATCCGTCCATAAGTTTTTGAGTTATGTTGCTAAAAAACTAACAAACAAACCCTCCCAATCACATAACCTCCCTGGCGGAGGTAACAAATTAGGGCTGACTAAAATAAAATACTACCACAACATCAAATGTCATAATGCCAAACTTAGGTATGCATCATCATCTTAACTGTATTGCTTTTGTATATAATAGATGTAACTTAAGAAATTTAGGTGTGTGTTTTAAATGTAAATTAAGGGTTAATGTGAATAAAATGCCATCAAAATATGGGACTCTGGGCCCCATTTGTAAGGTCTGATCTCCTCAAAATGCCTAAAAATGTTTTAAAATGTCAAACAATTCATAATGAGGTAGATCCCACAAACTGAAAGCATGAATTAGTGGATGACTGTGTGATAAAGTGGCATGCAGTATATGAGAAACAATGATTTATAGCCATGAAATGTTTATTGCACCAACAGTGAGCATACATGTTTTATTTTAATGTGTTCCACCTGGACTAGAGACATGTAAAGATATTTAGATTATGTGAGTCTGAGTTTAACTAAATAGGGAAAGGCATGATGTTAGTCTGGAGCCTCAAAAATGACTAAAACCGCTCCTGTTCATTTGTTTGTATCAGTAACATTGTCTGATAAATTTGTATGTTTTTTCTGCAACTACACATTATGTGCATGTGTAAAATATCATGGATTTAAAGGATGTGAGTAAATGTGAGTATAATTCCTATCTAAATCAAAAATATTTAAATAAATCATTTACAATACCAGATATGATTTATGTTAAAGGTTGTATATCTGGAGCTTTCTCACACAAAGAACGAAGTGAAAAAAATCAGTTTGCATCAAGACTAAATTGAGGCCATCTGCTTTTGGTGCATATGGGTTCAGTGTATTGCAGTTTGTCTAGTTTCGTTGCGAAGAATGTTTTTTTGTAGTGAGACACAGTCCAACTCTTAACCTCTCATCCCCTAAATGCTGGGGCTGGATGGATTCCTTTTTTATTCTCTCCACGAAAATACCAAACCTTTTTTTTTTCTTTCTTTTGCCATTCTTGGCAGTACCGAAAAGAGACAGGAGGTGTGGAGAGGTGAAAGTGGAGAAAATGGTTTAGGACTTGAACGATCAAACTGTCTTCTTTTGTGTGAACTGAGATGATCCTCATGGCAAATGAAGAGACACGTTCAGTTGGTTCAGTTAAGCATGAGTATTTTCACACATTGGCTCAGAGTAAGTGACAGAGAAGGCAGGCTTGGGTTAATTTACTGTAATCTAAGACAAAACAGTCATTAAAATATACGTTGGATTAGTCATAAATATAATGTTTGCATTTGTGTAGTGGGGGTTGAGTACACGCAACAAAAAACAGTTGGAGGCTTGGAAGTAAAAGAGGAGAGAAGGAGGCGTCAGATGCTTTCTATTAGTGAAATAAGCAGAGACCTGGATAACTCAGGTTTTTTCTCATGTCTTGACTCCACCTTTTAACTCTGGAGCTGAGAAGATAAATCAGCCAAATCCATGCAAGATAAGAGAGTAAGGCTAGGTAGTCACAATATCCTGCATGCACAGTGCATTCAGAGAGTAATCAGACCCTCTTCACTATTTCCTTATATTGCAGCCTGATGCTACAGTCCAAAAAATAATTCTCATTAATTTACACGCAGTACCCCATTAGACAGAGTAAAAACAGAATTTTAGAATTTTTGGCAAATTTATTAAAATAAAAAAGTGAAATATCACATTGACATAAGTATTCAGACCCTTTTGCAAAAACTCTTGAAATTTAGCTCGGGTTCCTTCCATTTCTCTTGAATGTTGCTGAAATGTTTCTACACCTGCTTTGAGTTTGCAAAAAACTTCATGTGAAAGCCAAGTGGACTTTCATGTGTTTTGCACAGAGGAGAGGTTCACGCCACTCTGCCATAAAACAAAGATCAGAGGTGGGCTGCAGTGATGGTTGTCCTTATGGAACTTTGTCCCATCTTCACACGGGATCTCTGGAGCTCAGTCAGAGTGACCATCAGGTTCCTTTACACTTCTCTTACTAAGGTCCTTCTCCTGTGATTGTTCAGTTTTGCCGGGTGTCCAGCTCTTGTAAGAGTCCTTGTTGTACCAGACTTCTTCCATCTGAGAATTATGGAGTCCACTGTGCTCTTGGGAACCTTCAGTGCAATAGATTTTTTTTTTAGTAGCCTTTCCCCAGATCTGTGCCTTACAACGATCCTGTCTCTGAGCTCTGCAGGCAGTTCCTTTTACCTCAAGGCTTGACTTTTGCTCTGGTATGCATTGCAAGATGACGCCTTTTATAGAGAGAGGTGTGTGCCTTTCCAAATCAAGTCCAATCAATTTAATTGACCACAGGTGGACTCCAGTCAAGGTTTAGAAACATCTCAGTAAAGGTTGAGAGAAATGAGAGGAACCTGAACTAAATATCAAGTGTAGCTGCAAAGGGTCTAAATACTCATGTCAGTGTAATATTTCAGTTTTTCGTTTTTAGTAAATTTGCAAAAAATTCAAAAGTTCTGTTTTCACTTTGTAATGATGTGGCAGTAAGTGTAGATTTGAGAAGAATAAAAAGGATTTTTTTCGACTGCAGCATCAGGGTGCGACATCAGAAAAATTGAATAAAGTGAATCCTTTCTGTATTCACTGGCCTTGTGTTTTCAGATAAACAAGTAACTCATAACTTAAAAGGTACCTTGTGGTTTTATTTGGTGCTCCAGATTGAGTTTTACTGTACCTGACTGAAGGAGCAGACAGCACTGAAGTGAGCCAAAATTGGACGACAACGCTCTCATATTTGAGCAACACCAAAGGTCACTGGTCTTTAAAATTGAGGCTGGGAGGCTCAAGAGAGGGAACTCAAGAGAGTCCCTGATATCCAAGGATCATGCAGCCTTTCCTCAATAACTTACTGTCTTTTAGTTAAATACCACATGGCAGAATTGACCAAGTTGTTTATAATACATTGGGTTTTGCGTCTGATGACCTTACCCTTTACTGTAGTGTAGAGGATACACAGACATACCAAGTGTACTAAATCCTCTCATGTTCAGTAGTATGCTGCGTTTTGGAAGGCATGACCTGCTTTACTCCGCTTCTAATTGGCTAGTAGTTGTTGGCTGTGAAACTTAATTTTTCTCTTATAACTGTAAGGAAAGACAAAGTAACCGTTAAACTGTACGGAGTGTAATGATAAAAAGAGGGAAAAATTTCTTAAATGTGTAAACCTGTTTGGCAGTAATGTTGTAATTATTGGTATATCTGTCTGCAAAATATTAAAGTGCAATGAATAAAAGTTTTCTCATGTCTTTTCATCTAGAGTGTTTTATATAGCTGTTATGATTAGAAATGGCAGACTCGTCTTCAGTTAAAATGCATGAGCTAATTCAAAACACAGTTGCCAGTGTTGCAGATTATGTTAGGTCAACTCAGACCAGAAGTACCACATTACAGTCTGAAAAAAGACGTAATGAGTGTGCCTCTGCTGAATGGAAAGTTCTTTGTCATGGCAAGATTTTTCCTAACTCAATGTATTTTTCTAAACATCAAAATCATCTTTGAATCATGTGAAACTTTTCTAAGATATTAAAATGAGAGAGGAATTCAATGAACAAAATGAAATCTCTAAACAAGTTACTACCAGAGGAAATTGCGTTTAGAGGGTTGTAGAGTCGAACAGACATGAAACTTTCATCATTGATCACATATGTGTCATATTCGAGATTAACATTTATTAAACAGAGATAAATAGAAAAGTACTTATGCTTAAGTGATTTGTATAAATGGTAAGGTTTGGGGGTCGAACAATAATCGATTTTACAAGAGCTGATGATATAATGATCACGCATTATTTAACTGAAAAAAATTAAATAAACACTCATAATGTAACAACTGATCCATAATTACCTCCACCAAGGAGGTTATGTGATCGTAGGGTTTGTTAGTTAGTTTGCAACATAACTCAAAAAGTTATGGATGGATTCTAATGAATTTTTTGGAAATGGCGTAAGAAAGAACTGATTAGATTTTGGGAGTGATCCAGGATCCAGGAATTTTTGAAAGGATTCAGTACTATTGGGAGATAGGGCTAATGGCAGAGTTCTGTGCTCTACAAGTGCTTTTCTAGTGTTAGAGAAGTTGTTGCTATTGCACATGCCCCATGGATAACCAAAAGTAGCGACTCAGTGCTCAGTACACTGAGAAAGCTTTGAATGATCTACTTTTTACTTTTCCTTGACTGGATTTAGGACTTTACTTCTACTTAACCCTTTACAGGGCACTCATTGAAATACTTTAAAATTCAGGCCCCAAAATATTACATCCTGATACTTTTTTACTTTTGTCACTTACACATTTTTTTGCCATTATTATGGTGAAAATCAAGGTCAAAGAAATGACCATGTATGTTTGTTTGCCTGTTTATGGTTAAAAAAAAATCTATGAAGTGTATGCATATAAACATGTTGATGAAAAAAAAAAACACATACAGTCTCTAATGGGTATTTACTTCCACATTAAACAGTTATATAAATTCAAAATACTCATTTTACTAGTCATGGTGAGTCTTGGTTATCTTTAGATTTTAACCTCTTTTGGAGGAAAGACATAACTGGCTTCAGAATACTGTACCACCGGTTTCATCTGATAACTCCAACAGGACACCTATAACAATCACAAATACTAAATTACAAAGTGAATCTTAGTAATGACACTTAAAATAAAAACAACAATTGATTTATGTCATTTAAGTATAAAAAATGTTCTAAAACTGACTAGAATCACATATTTCACTATTTCTGCCATTTATGTATTTTATAATTCCACCAGAAAACGTAAGAAACATCACAAATATTAAATTTCTAAATTATTTTTAGCAGAAATAAAGCCCAGTAAAAAATAAAAACTAATATAAACCACATTAAGTATAATGAAGTTGTTATATGGTCATAAAACTGACAAAAAAATCACATCCATTCAATCAGTAAAATTTACCATTTGGTCACTCTTTAATTTTTTACAAACTTGTGGCAACATCTAACTACACCATGTAGAGCTATTATCACACACTAAAAACTCCTGTAGTATTTAATCAACACAACTCATGAGTTGCTGGGGTTGGGTTACATTTCTGTGTTAATTTTCAGAAATTAACCCATTTTCTGGTTGAAAGGGTAATTTCAATTTCTGGGTTGCTTGAGTTAATTATATTTCTGGGTTAACATATCAGAGTAACCCATACTCTGGGTTAACACCCCTTCGCTCATGTCCCTTGCGGCATCCCTCCTTCCACCCCTTTGCTTGTACTATTCAGCTGAAAGATGCAATGCAATGATCATGTTAAGCTGAGATAACTAAGTATGTTTAGTTCTTTAAGGGGAGGAGCTAGTTCAAAATTTTCAAGAAACCATGGGTGAGACTGTCATTGCATCTGTTGGCACCAGCAGGCAACACTTCCATCATGACTTCCACACGTGGCGAAGCCAATGCTTTGCTTCACCGGGTTTCTACCCCACTAGGGAGGGAGTAATTGACTGATCTGGATCACCGTCTGGATTCAGGAACATTTTTAAAGGACTCTTCACTATTGGAAGATAGGGCTAACGGTGGAAGTCTGCGTTTTCAGAGCCATTCTAGTTTCATATTGTGGTAGCAGTGATGAGGAATGGCTCCCAGACAACTTGAATGACTTTGACAAGCTCTTGCACAGGAAGCATGAGCAGCTATTACTTATGCTGAACCACAGATATAGTCACATACAGACAGGGTGGTCTGCAACATTGACCCCCTCTCTCATGGTGTCACACTTCAAAAAACATTTCTCACTAAAAACATGAACTAATAAACTAAACATGCATCATTTTTTATAATGTTCATGTTCTTTGCAAAGTTGTAATTATGCATGTTTATAGTAGATAAATTAGTTGGCAATATGTCTTACTATAAACAACATTTTACACCCCTAAATGATGTATGCCCAAATATGGTTCCTTCACTTTTCATGCTGAAATTTCAGCATTGCTAGAAATCCTATGCAAACAAAACCTGTCATGACATGTAGCACTACTATTCACCTTTATATTGTGAGTTTCATCATTTTGTCATGGTTATTTATGATATTAGGGTCTTTGTTTGGGACTAAAAGAAATGTAAAACTGCATTTTGAGAGTTCTGGAGGAAACAGGAAGTTTGTGACTTGTTGGGCCATTGCTGATTGGTCAGATGCTGTGATGTCACTTTCTGTAATGTTGACTGACCACTGATTCGCTGAGAAAAATCATTTTTTTCTACGGTATCACAGAGAGTTGGAGGGAGGTCACAAAGGAAGTTGACCATATATGGTTACTTGTCCCATAAAGGCATAAGTAAATTTAAACCAAAGTAACTGTATTTTCACTTGAGTTCAGACAGTCTTGTTCTTTTTCCAATTCTGCCACCTGCCCTGCAGGTCCAATATACCGGTTTATCCTGACATAATCTACATTTTTATATTAATTATTTGCTCAAAATGCTACTAGATGTTCTGCTTGGATGGGATGCTATCTATACGCTGAGCTTGTTTACGTCCAGGTGGTGAAACCAGAGGAGAAGGTTGATTAACTGAGGCAGATGGCTGTGTTACAGTCCAGTTAGTGCATCCCTATTTTTATAGTATTGTCTTGTATATATTTTTTTTATTTAAGTTAGATTTAATCTTTTGTTTGAGCTTTCAGTATTCTTTGTCACCTAAAATGAGCCAGTACTTTGAGAGGCTGCTCAGCTAAGATTCATCCTTGTCTGTTTTACTCTGAACCTTCATATCTCAGTTTCACGTCACTAAGGCAACGTTGTGTCTGAGCCTCCTCCAATCTTTCTGTGTTCAAGGCTAATGCAAGGCACTCATCGAGGCCCCCTTATCCTATCTCCTCTCCCTTGCTGTCTCAGTGTTGTGCTCCCACACCTCTCTGCCCTCCTTAACTTGCTCACTAAGAGGCCTTGGCACCAATCTGGAGAATTAACAACAACTGCTTGTGGTTTCAGGAATAAGCACCTTAAAAGCAATTATGGTCTTGTGTTAGTGAATAAGTTCAAGGTTAGTCATTGTCTGGGCAAATGGATTCAAAAGCAAATAAAGATTACAAGAAAGTTAAGAGAAACCAAATCACCAAAACAATGATAGCATGCACTGACCTATCAGGAGCATTCAAGCATGTAGAGACATCAAGAATGGGATGGAAGAAACAGCACTCTTATGTCTGTCATGTTTTGCCTGTTTGGTTGCAGGTTCGAGTCTGGCAGAGAGCACATGTTCCCTATGGAATTCTTCTTCCCACCACAGAGGATGTGCTTGATCTGTTCAGATGAGGCGTCAGGCTGTCATTATGGAGCGCTCACCTGTGGCAGCTGCAAGGTTTTCTTCAAAAGAGCAGCAGAGGGTAAAAACCACTAGGGAAATAACATGTTTTTTTCTCAACTTTAATATCATGAGTCAGCGGCCTTCGATGGTACATTTTTTGTCAAGTATTTAACATTTTTAAAAGCATTATCATCTTTAAGTAACAGCTGGTTTCTCTGTCCATGTAGGTAAGCAGAAATACCTGTGTGCAAGCAAAAACGACTGCACTATTGATAAGCTGAGAAGAAAGAATTGCCCATCTTGTCGACTGAAGAAGTGTTTTGAAGCTGGAATGACACTTGGAGGTAGGCAACAACAACTACTATTGTTAACCTTATTTTGATAGACTACCTTTGTTCACTCATTCTAAAGATAAGGCAGCAGTTCTCTTACTACAGGGGTCTTCAAACTTTACTCACTGACAGTCAAATGCTGAAAAACAGATGGGTGTCTGGGTAACTTTGACATACCTTTTAGAGTCCAAAAGTGAGAAAAAACAGTCCAATGTATAGCTTAAGATATGCTCAATAGTTTAATAAACTTAGAGAAACACAGCCTACATTGCAGCTTCCATTAATGGTGAACAAGTAGCCAATAATTATAAGGATTTTGGGGTGGCTCAGATGTCACAGGGGTCCTGGTCAGCCCTGGCTGCCACTGTCACCCCTGATAAGGATGAGAACGACATCCATGCAGTACAGAGGGGAGACACTGACAGCTCATCGCCACATTCAGACCCTAAACAAGAGCAAACTGCAAAACGTGGCCATACTTTACAGGAGTGTTGGTGCTTGAAGATGATTAGTGTGAAATGTTTCTGTAAATTGGACCTTGAGACTTGGGAGATAGCAAAGAAAATGAATGAAGTGAATGCTGCCATAATTGTTTGTCTTTATTCATCAGGGGGTTATGTATCGAGATATTGGTTGTCAATATGTTTACTTTTTATCTTTTACTTTTGAAGCACATCAACAAATTATTCTTGTCAAAATGTTTGTTTACAGAAATAATGCAGCAGCACAGCAGAGTGCTGAAACTATGAAATAAAATACAGTCACACACCTACATCTTGATCTAATAAAGCCATACTTTATTTAGGTTTTTAGTATTTGCTCTGAGCAGATTAATGATTTATAGAATCATAGGATGCAGTTGACCCAAAAAGGTTCTAGGTTGTATTTGATATTTATGCTAGACTTAACTAAATACATCGACAATTAACAAACTGCGGAAATCAGAAGGGGATTCCTGGCTTTATTTCAAATATAACAGATGTTTCTGTTTATTAATTATATACAATTAGAGATGGGCCAAATTGAATCGACTATCGGTATCCAGTCTGATATGTACATTATTTTTGTACTGGACATCAGACTGACTGCGACGATCTAAGGCAGTGAGCCAAATGGTGATGTTTTTACTGAGCTGTTAATAGACTGCATGGTAGCTAGTGTAGCAGCTGCCTATTTGAGAAACAGAAGCTCATTCTGAGTCCACTTGATCATCATAAGATCTTAGGAATATTGTGAAGCACAGCAATGAGGTGAAAGGTGTGTTCTCTCTAAGTTTGATGTCTGTAATAACAGAAACATGAAGCGAGCATACTCTGTCAGCCTGTCTGTGGCTTTATACGAGCTACAGCAACTTGTATTACAATGGCCAAAACAACTCTTAAATAGTGTTTTAAGTCATGACTCACTTGTTTTACAAGTGTGTGTTTTTAACGACGTCAGAGAAGCAGCATGGCAGCGAGGCTGACTGTAGACACGGTGGCTACAGCTAAAGCTGAGTTAAATCAATAATACATGAGCTTTTGATCAATCCTTCACAATATGTCTGTAGTTGTCCTTTTCCTTGTGTGCTTTTATTGTGAATGCCTTTATCAGGAAATGAGTGTTTTCAGAAGCAGCTCGTTCTTGTGTCAATTTTGTCCTATATTTTGTCATGTATCCTCTCAAGTTGAAAATTTGTTTTTTTACGTATTTGTAGAGTGTTTAATTTTAACTCTTAAAGATTTTTATTTATGCATATTTACTTTTTACACAGCAATACACTTTTTATTTTAAATATACACTTTGTTGCAGTAGCCCCGTCCTGCTGGTTGTTTACAGCTATTTCTGCTATGTTTATGCTGCACTGCAGTTTCAAATATTTGGTTTGAAAACATTGCATTTGTTGCTGTTACTTAAATTTAATGGGAATGCTATTAACTTTTAATGCATTTTGAAATATTTTTGGACTTTGAGTAAGAAATGTTGTTCAAGTTTACTAGAGCTAGTCCTTTCTACATACAATCAGATAAAAGCTATCATTAGCATTATTTCCACTAACTAGTTAACATCCCTGATAACCAGGAAGTGGCTTACAGCCCATGCTATGGTTAGCTAATGTGACACAATGAATTCACTATGCCCAAACGTTATGATAGGGTCAGATACTGTGTCGCTTGCACAGCATTGCATGCTCATTGTCTGCACTGCAAATTCAAAATAAATGTCTTTATCCTGTAAATTTCAGCCTCCCTTTGTAAATAGTATCATCTAGCAGACATCTTGCTCTTTTATTTTAAATGTGAATAAACATAATTCAGTCAGGACCACTTTGCCTAGAAACAAACATGGTTTGCAGTTATACATTTTTCTATTTATTAGCAATAAGGAATTTGCTCTTATTGCTTTTATTTATGTTTGGTGGTGTGGCTGTTCTGGGGTCCCCCTGCCCTACCACAAACCCAATTGGAAAGCATCAAGCTGAAACAGCACACATTCATGCTCTTCCTGTGCCTACAAGAAAAGTCTTAGGCAGGGAGAGAAGCAGCAATAAACCCAGAGCAGAGCATGCTGTGACAACAGAATGACTTTGATTAAGTTGGATATAGCATAAAGGAGGAGCTGGGGTGAAGGAGGGTTGCAGTATCATCTATGGCCTGCCTGAACTAGCGCTATACGCTTCATGTGTGATGCTTTGTATCGATGAGACTTTGACAGCTTGAGGCCAAAAAGCTTTGCCTCCATGTTACAGCATATCCTTTCAAATACCGATATTGATAATTTTAATTCATAACTGGCCTCACTTTGCAAAACAAGCTAACAAGCTCTTTTGAGTGAGGAGGTGAAAGAGAATCAAAGAAAATATTCTTGTCAAACACTCCTGATGCCTTGTCATTTCTCCCTTTTATTATTTTATTCTTCTTCACCAATCTTTAGCTCTCTGAGCTAAAGAGAGGAAAATTGGAACTGGGTGAAGTGGCAAAAACACTGCACAGCTTTGATAAAATACCGTTAGGATAGTACAATAGGAATCAGTGTAGACAAGATGATATTGTCACTGATGCCAGCTTGTGTCACATGTAGTCGGGACTAAGTAAAACAGTACAAAGACAAACCTTTCCAGCAAATGTAACTTTAACTTAAAGGTGGTTAAGTGCTAAAAATGCTGGTTGCTAGTTGCATTCTTATGTTTTTTTGCTGTTTGCCAATTCCTTGTTGTGGTTTAATTGTGTAAACAATAATGCAGTACAAATGGCAAATATATCAAGATAATGTAATGTCAGTTAAGAGGTGATTGAACGCCAGCAATAGGTGTCAGTCAAACATTAGCTTGGAACGACTAAATTTTATTATATTCTAAATAGCCTGTTTATTTCCCTCCAAATTTTCACTATGTCTAGCATCTTTAATCCAAATGCAGAATCTCAGATAGGCAGCCTGTACAAGTCTTAGAACCAACCCTAGGTACAGATTTAAAGATGCCCACCCTGAGTATGCAGTAGACATTATGAGAATATGGTGAATTACGCTGTCACATCCTACTTTGTAAAATACGTATAATTTGTGAGGTATGGGCTGTAATAAAAAAGTGCAGTATACACAGTTTGAACAAAGCACACTTCAGAGAAAGTGAAGTCCCAAAAGTGAAACTATTAATGGTTTCCCAAGACCAAGTACTTTATTCTCTCCACAGCACATCTTAGATGGCTCCTTCAATTGCAGCATCATCACAATAGGGGATGTTACTGATAATCAGGCCCTGACTGAGCTGCCATGCAATTTAGACCTCTTCCATTCACTTCTCCTTACTGTCACCTAGACCTGCTCGTCATATTAGGCTGCAAGATTGACATGTAGTGGACTAATTTTAGCCCTGTGTTCAATTTTCACTCTCTTCCATTTTCTCATTCTGTTAACAGTGAAAATGGTGCCTGAAGCACAAAGCTGACATGAGACATGTGAATTAAAGCAGCAGACATGCAGGCAATTTTGCCACCAGTCTCTGACAAACCCGTGGAGGGAAAATGTGATCTAATGCTGTGATTGTAAGTAAAAAGGCACACCTTTTCTAGTTATGGCTAAAAAGAGCCTCTTTTCACTTAGGTTCTCATCCCAGACATGTAATTCACTTGCAGCATTTCAAGGGAACATTTATGACAATCATTTGCAGAAGTGGAGGCAGGTAAATTATACATTTGGTCTTATTACCGGTGAATTTTTACTCAAAATACTCCAGAGCCTAGTCATGCAATGTTGAAATAAAGGGAGATGTCTGGTTTGACTAATTGGATTTAAATTAATCTGTTGCGAAGTTGATAGTCGTATCAGTTCAGTTATAAACTTTGTTATTTCCAGATCAAATTGATAAGAGCTAATATTTGTTTTCATCTTGGTTTATTGGGTTTGAATGGAAGCAATCATCTGAATGAAATGCTAGTTCAGCTGGGCATCTGCTCAAGATTGACAAACACACTTATTACCAAATGCTTGAAGGTTTCAGTTTTTAATTCAAACCCTATATTATTTCTGGAATTTTAATTGCATCCCAAAATAGAAACAGAGCAGGAAAGTTAATATTGTAGAATCTGAAGCAATGAATCTAATTTTGAGGCAACATGAAAGGAACTCATTTCCTTCCTACTCTCCAATATCTCATGCTGCAGATGGCGGTGTGCATGGGTGACCCTGCAACCCAGTTGCTCTCAGTATAGCAGCAACTTCTTGTTAATAACATCCACCGCACTGTTATGGACATTAGTTGAACATACAGCTCTCTTGACTTAGAATATCTTGTCCATTTTATGTGCTGTGAGAGTTTTCTGCCATTTTTATCAAAAACCAAGTAGAGATGCACAACAGCACTGGATCAAATAAACTTTGATTGATGACCAGCTTACCTTTAAGGTTCATGAGGCCTGGATTTCTTGGTCCCGCTAGTTTACCCTCTATAACGGTGGTCCTAAACTAACGGCTCAGGGCCCCATCAGGCCCTCCACATTCACTCATCCAGCCCTCAGAGTATTATTAAATTCAGAAAATGTGCAGAGGAAATAATACTGCAAGCTGTCGTATTCAGGTATCCTTTTTTTACAAAGCTATCAAAACAACTCCACAAACAATGAAGATTGAAACGATCTTCAGGAATGACTTTAAGTTTGAGCGTTTTTTTTTTTTTTTTTTTTTTTTTCAGAAATCCACTTGTCAGCCATTGCTGCTAGCAAATGGGATGCATGTTAAACACATACTTAACTCTCTGTTCTTGACTAAAGCTGCTGTTTGAGATTTGTTTCAGGTATTTTGGAAGTACAGTTTTCATGCCTGGGGATTCCACTAATTACGACACAGCAGAATAACATCAAACTTAGTGATGGCCAACTTGACAGCCCCAGACATATTCAGCCAAAATATCTCAATCGCCCTCTTGTGGCTTGCCGCAGTTTAGCAACTGATCCCACTGTTAAAGGCTAAAAACGTCGTGCATTTGAAAGAAATGAAACTCTTTGAACAAAACTATGTTTATTAGACCAAATCTTTTTTTTTGTTTTTTTTCAATGAAGTTCAGCGTTAGTTCATGCAAGACACAATAGTCATACACCCAGCCGTGATCAGCTGACGGCCAGCTGATCCCAGTTATTGCCTTGCAGCTCCCACAGCCAATCATAGCTCTTTCTTTCAACACAATGTGTTTAAATATGAAATACTTCTCACTAATTCCTGCTTGCATTAATGCTGATGCACCACGCTGCTGCTGCTAGCAAAGCTTCAACTCCTCTACCCTAGCCACCTCCTTTATAGCATAAAGCTTCTTGCACCCTCATATTTAGATTCATGCTACTATTTTAATTGCTTTTGAACTAATTTAATTGTATTCAGTAAGCATTGTCGTAAATGAATCCATCCATATGAGGGTTTCTAGCTATGCTCTCCCTGGAAAGTCAAAGCATGCTGCTTGACTTACCTAGGGAGCATCTTTTGAGCAGACTCTTCTCTGGCAAGTAAAACTGTATATCCATTTTTGCAATAAAATGGTTAAATGTATGATGAAATGTATAGAGAGTTGTGCCTCTAAATGCCCGTCAAGGAAAATTCTACCCAACAGAGCATACTCACAGCTCCTGGCACAGGCTCTTGTAATATTAAGCATCGACTGCTGCAGTTCATTACCAGTAGGCCTCCCACATTTAGACCTCTGCAGATGTCCAGAATGCAGCAGCGTGTCTGGTCTTCAACCAGCCTAAGATAGCACATGTTGCTCCACTGTCCATCTCTCTACACTGGTTTTCACTTGCAGCTTGCATCAAATTCAAAACTCTACTTATTGCTTACAGATCAGCAACTGAAACTACTCTTGTTTACCTGGAATCCCTCATCCAGGTCTACAGTCCCTCTCACCTGCTATGCTGGTGAAAGGCGCCTGTGAAAGGCACCCTAAGATTCTAGCTTGAGTCTTCTCTGTTGCCTGATGGTGGAATGAATTAACCAACTCCATTCGATCTGCATAGTCCCTTTCTACATTCAAGAGAAAGCTTAAGAACCAGGTATTTAAGGGACACTGCACTTAGCTTCTCCTCCGTTGTCCCCAGTGGTAGAATGAGAATCCCAAATACAGTTGACTCTCACTTTTCTGCTCTACTTCTGATACCTCAAGCCCAGCTCTTCCAATATTTGTTGGTGAAGACAACGTCATTGCTGAGGATGTGAGGTCTCATGTTGATGACTTGTTTTGTTGCATTGCCTCTGGCACTTGTGTCTGATTGGACTTGAAGCAGTTTGTGGCACTTACTGATGTTGTTTCCTGATGCATAGATCTTTGCTTGTGTTGTTCTTACTCAAAGATGTATGTTACTTTCGACAAAAGTGTCTGCTAAATGACATTGCAACATTTTAACTGTTAATCTGCCATCCAGAAGGAGCTTTGATGGTGAAAGAAGACTTTAATCTGAAGACAGTGTTTCCCAAATATTACAACAACATCAAACTCCCAAACAGAGACAAAAATATTCTTGATCAAGCCCAAAACAACATCCCTAGAGTCTTTAAAGCTGCATCATCTCTACACCCAGCCTCCCAGTCCTCATTTCACATGATCTTACTTAGCACTGATCTGCAGAACAAAACCAAATGTTTAAACAGCCCAAGTATGAAGAGCAGAGGCCACTCCCCTTGTGAGGCGCTGATTTAAAACCACTCACTGGGAACTTTTAGCAGAGGGAGCAGACTTAGAGGAATGACCCTCAGCTGCCCAGGCTTACATTCATTTCTACACTGAGACAAAATGAACATCTAAAACCATCAAGGTGTTCCCGAATGAGAAGTGGTGGCTGGATAGTAAAGTTTGGACCCTGCTTCAACAACCATCAGAGCATGTGGAGAGGTATTGAATCCAGCATGAACTATACAGGCAGCAGCCCTTGGATAAGCCAGGACAGCACAGTGCCTAACCCAACACAGAAATAAACAGAATAGGCGACCAGGTGACTCCATCGAAAGAGAAGCCAGCACTCACCCTGCAGCACCGTCATGTGAAATCCAGCCTAATGAGAATAAAACCTTCAAAGCAGCAGGACAGACAGCTATTTACTACCACAATGACTACTATTGTTAGGAGCGAAACACAGCATGAAGTTCCTCTCCTTTTTATTTCTTCTCTGGTCACTTTAGACTGGTTTTCCTGTGGGAAACGAATAGTTGGTTTAACCCTCTTATAATCCTTTTAGGGCCTTTGAAATGTATTTTTGCACTCATTTTGGCAATTATTATGTTGAGATAAGGAAATCTGACATAGATATTAATTTATTAAGGAATTTTGGAATTTCAACATTCACACTGTGCTGACAAAAAACTAACAGTCTTCTCCCCGGAGCCCTTTTTGGCCACACTGACTAGCATTAAAACAAGTTATTTTCCTTCTACTGCCATTGCTATACAGAAATATGAAATCCTGTTAATTCTTCAGTAACCCGTCATTTAGACGCAAAAAATTGCTCACACAAAAAATCCCCGCCAGATGTTGCCATTTTGTCATGTTTGCAGAGAGGCATTGTGGGAGATAATTACCTTGTTTGAACTGATAGGATATAACAGTGACTGCAGGCCAGTAGAATAAATTATTTCAACTAAAACTATTTGGGGTGTTTTCTGTGGATGTCAGAGTGTGGTGCACATGTGACTGTGTAGGTGTAGCCAAAACACACACACATTGAACTTAAATTGAAAAAAATATATTTATGAAAACCAGGAAAAATGTATTTTTGTATCTCATAGCCATGGAATAAAATATTTTTTATATTTTCAACTGATTTGCTCATTTCTAGGACTGATTTGCAGAGACGTTACATGGTATTTCCAATAGGTTACAATATGTGGCCCAAAATGCTACTTTCAGGGTTATAGAGATGTAGAGGGTCATAAGCCAAGTTTATAAATTTGAAAATGGCGTCTTTGTATTCCTTGGCCTTTGGAACCATGTCTGCATCATAAAAAAAAGTTTGGGAACCAAGAAGCAGTCAGAGCAGAATGTAGGGTTGTAGTACTCAAGAACAGTCTTGGTCTTGAGACCAGTCTCAAGACCACATTTTGAATGTCTTACTCAGACTCGGGAGCATTTTTACCTGGTCTTGTCACAGTCTCGGACTGAGCGGACTTGGGATTTTCCATCAAGACCAGTTAAGACCAGCACTGAACTGTTATTTTTCAACTTCATTAATGTGATAATAAGGAGAAGCACTTGCTGAAACAACAAATAGCTACACCTGCAAAAACTCTCTTCTGTGGGCCTCATTAACCTGACAAATCTAGATAGACATCTCATTTTTAGATATTTAAAATAAGTCTAGACTTGTCATTGGCTTTTAAATACATATGAAGATTTACTTTCTACAAGAAGTTAGTTGAGCAAATTGAGATTTTTGCATATCATGCTTTGAAAGAGTTGCTGACACCTTGTTTTTATCTATGAAATTTATTGAAAAGAAAACTAACATTAAAGCAGCACTATGTAGTTTTTCCACCATAATCTAATATTTCGAGAGTCACTGTGATGGTACATCACCTTACAACAGGTTGAATGACACCTCTGTCATGGTCTGGGGGGTCTGTATCACCTTCACTGGCACAATGTAACTTCGAGGTGGATGGTAGGAACCCTTCCACACTAAAAAACTACACATTTCTACTGCTTTGACTGTTTTACTGCATACGTCACTTCCCCCTCCTTCCCGATTCGTTGAAAAGAAAAAAAAAACAAAAAACAAGCGGGAGAGTAACAAGATAAATGTCCGGACAAGAATAAACATTGGCCCGGCGTTCACTCGCTGGCATGAGCTGAAAGACGAGGAGGGATGTCCGACCGATGCTGATTTGGTCCTGTTATTGTTGGACTTGTGAGTATATGTTGATTGCTCACCATCTATATACAGTACTCTTGAGTTTGTAATGTGTCTTTTCGTATCACTAAGGGCCATCTCATCATCAGTTTATTCACTATCTTGCTGAAACAGGACGGGGGGCGGGGGCGACTTCAAGGTAATTAAACCAAGTTGAACCTAGTGATTTTCAACATGTCATTTAGCCAAAAATAAATACATTACCTCTTCACTATCCATCCCTGACTTTCCGTTAGCCGGTAATTGCCGGTCATTGGCCGGTAAAAAGGGCGAAAGTCCAGCAGATAAGAATATAACCGGTCACAATGTCCGGCAGAAAACATGCAAATGACCAGATAAGTAAATACTGAATACTTGCATATTATATTTTGTGTAACCTAGAAGATATCTTGCGAGAATGCGTTAATATAAACTAAGAGTTGCCTAATCTTACTACATCTACTGTCCTGCGGTGCTGGGGTTGTTTATCTCCTCAGACGGCAAGCACATGGCTAATTGTGTATGCACAATGACGTCAAAGCGAATCTATCTCTCTGCTGCGCCTGCTCATTACTGCTGGAGATTCTGCAACAGTCTATGCTCTGCAGGGAAAGTTTGACCAGAGCTTTCGCATAAAGCAGAATTTTGATCTAAGTGAGGTTTTCCTGGTTAACCAAAGGCTTAATATCATCAGCAGTATGGAGGGATTTTGAGTATGTCATCGCTGTGAGTAATGAAGAGGCTGAATCAAAGGGAATGATACAGCTGAGCGTCTGAAACACCGATGCAGCAGCAGAGAGAGAGAGAGGCCTTTAATTAGCAGAAGTAGACTTGGATAAGCCGTTAATGAGAGCAGGACTGGACCGGATCTGCTGTGGAGCTTTTATGTTTTACGGGACAGTCCAAATAAACCAGGATGGTTGGATTTACTGCTTTATTGGAGGTTACAGTGGTATCATCATGGGGACTGATATTAGCAACTGACGGCAAGACTCATTTTTCAGTTGAAATACAGAGTTCTAACACAGTGTCCAGTTAAGAGAGCACTTTTGTTGTGTGTTTGGATGCTTCGTTGTTGTCGGTGGAGGATGGTATTATACTGATGTAAGCTACAAAGAACTTAGCGGCCAATGAGCTAACAGGCTAACGGTGCTAATGTGACGCTAATTGTTGTTTATGAGTTTAACGTGGGCGTATATTGTGTAACTGCGTGTGGAAGGAAAAGCGCGCAGCCTTTATTTTGATACTTTAAACCACTTACACAAATAAGAATAAGAGAAAGTCTTTGTGCAGTCGTTTCTAGTGTCTAATCATGTGTCTACCAGTTTTTAATAATGGGGTAATAACGGTCGGGCTCTAGTATTTACAAACCTACTCTTCTTTCTGTCATAAACACAAACACACACACACACAACTGCCCCTCTCACCCTGCCTGTGACTGCAGCTCATATCTTGGATTACATGAACGTCTGACAGTCCATGGCTATTGTTTTTATGCGGTCTTGTCTCGTTACAGATGAAACAAAGTTCCACCGGACCTTTTACGTCAACAAGCTATTTATAGATTGCTAGTGGCTCATCTCCATCATGTGAAACAGTCATTGATGCATGTTTCTCCTCAGTTTTTCCACTAATAATCAGATTATCAGAGAAGTACTAAACCATTTTAATTAAAGTTTTTTAGACATCTGTGTGTGACGTAAACAGATCTGTGCACATCATGTCACACCTTAGCTCGACACAACAAATGAACAAATTTGTGGCCAGCACTTTTAGTTATAGATTTCATCATTTCATTGTTGCAGCCCTACACTCAGGCTTTAGTGTGGATTGGCTGGTAGTTGTGTCAGACACACCTTGCAGGAGAGTAGCACACTTTTTAAAGGGGACATATTTTACCTTTTAAGACAAGTTTATATCGGTCTCAGAGTTCCCAAAAACATGCCTGTGAAGTTTGTTGCTGAAAAAACACTCCAGTATAGACTTTTACATGTCTAAAAAAACCCCTCTGTTTCAGCCCTTCTCAGAACGAGCAGTTTCTTTGTCTGGTAAATGTTAATGAGCTGTCTGACTCCGCCCCTGACCACACCCCTCTCAGGAAATAGATGTGGCACTTATGATGTTACAGACCCTTTTATCCAAAGTTTAGGACCTGACTGAGATTCGAGCCATTCGAACCTCAGCTGGTAGCTGAGAAGATCAGTAGAGGAAGGCGGAACTTTCCTCCGAGTGGGAGAGGGCCAACCAAACCTGGGGGTGGGTGCTTACTCCCCATGTGAGGTCACTAGGGTTCAAACCTGAGAACGGCTTGTTTCAGCACACATTTTCTGAAAGGTGGAGAAAGAGAGGAGGAGAGGGAATGGATTTTTCTGGTACTTGAGGGGATTGTGGGCAGGTCAGGTACACATATACTTTTTAGGGATGCAACGAAATGAAAATTCTTGGCCGAAACCGAAAACCGAAAATGAGGAAACCAGGGACGAAAACCGAAACACCGAAAGAAACTATTATGCCAATTATTAGTACCATTGCATTTATGGCTATGACTGTGTACTTACCTCACTAAAATCAATTGCAATTGTATAAATTAATATGAATTCTTCAAAGAATAAATCAATTACAAAATTATGTAAATATTTATTAAGCACTTCATTCCAACAATACACAATATAAAATAAAATAAAATACAAGATAAAATGTTTAACTTGACCGCACTCATGTATACATTAAATCAGTGGTTCTCAACTTTTTATCAGTCATGTACCTCCTGTGAAGTATTTTTTTCAGCCAAGTACCCCCTAAACAGCACAAAGTTTTTTGGCCATAAAGAAAGACAATAAAGAGTGCTGTGACAGCTGTCTGATTTATCAAACTTTGTAACTGATAAACACTTTCAAATTACAAATATTAGATTTTTTTTCATACATTTTAAATGTTAAAAATGCATGACTAAAGTCATGGCACATCTTCTCATCTCTAAATGTGGGAATTCAAATTGATGTAGCTATTGAAAACAGTGACTGGAAAGGCTTTAAACCCAGAGGTGTGCAAAACTCTGCTGGCTGCAGTGGTCTCTCTGGAACAATTTGGAAATAAAAACATAGAGCTAGAAAGAACTAAAAACCTGTAAATGATAAACAAATTATAAAAAAGACTTCTCTCTTCTCAAACTGAAACCATGAACTTAGTTATAAATCAGCATTTCTTCACAAAAAATAAATCATAAACCTTTTTATGAATGGAGTGATTGTGAATACAGTGATTGACAGACATGTGCCAGTGTGGGTCAAACCATTCTGCCATGGGGGAGACTCAGGGGGTTTTAGGGTGATTAAATTTAAGAGCCTACAAAATATTAACTCCAGTTTATAAACTTGAGGTCCTTACACTCTATATGCAATTTTTTCATGCAAATTATTCACACAAAATATTTACATTTAGAACCTGTAGCGAGTCAAAGCAAGCTTCCACACCTGCAACATCATTTCGCAGCGCGACATTGCTGTGGATATTTAAGTAGCGCATTTGGACATGTCGGGCTGCCTGTTGCCTGTCTCCGTCTCAACCAGGCTAAAAAAAGAGGCAAAAACACAAGCACTGATACAGACAGATATGAGGAGATATCAAACATCAGGTGGTGTTGGAGAGGAGGACGTTTTTGTTTCTCTGTTTGCCTTAAAAATCGGCACCACCACTATGTGTGCTTGTTGGAGTAAAACTCACACAGCTGGAGCTGTTTCTAAAATAACAGGACTTTAGTGAAATATTTACCAACACAGTCTCCTCTGACCTCAGGCAAACGACTTATAAAAGCTCCAGATCAACCAGCTAAATGACTCCTCTGAACAGTCTGGAACACAAAGCCAGTCTGTGTGCTGTGGAGAGAGTTAACTCCTCTCACTGCGAGCCTCAGCTGTGCAATATTTTAAGTCTTACTGATCATATTTGACATAGAATGAATGAAAAGTCAGTCCCTCCTCTTACAAACTTGGCTGGCACAGTGAATGAAACCGAGAAACAGAACAGCACTGACCACCTGGCTGTGCGTAAAAGTGCCACGTTACACACTGAGTGAAGGACAGAGAGGGACAAACCTCCTTTTATCTTCCACTTTAATAAATATCACTGTTTATCAGAGGACAGAGACACACCGCAGATGTTCGCTGCACGAATGAATGAATGTACGTAATATACTCGCAAAATCGTGTCGCTCCTGTTGTGCAAAGAAAGGCGCTATTTTTCTCAAATAGCCGGCATGTATTTTAAAATCTCGCGTACCCCCTGGAGTGCCTTCACGTACGCGTACCCCTATTTGAGAACCACTGATGCTGGCTGCGGCTTTTGCTTGCGTCATCACAACGTTGTGTTTCAGCCTTGTTGTTTCGGTGATAAAAGTCTTTTGGCTAAAAACCAAAAATGCACTTTTGGGCCATTTTCAGCCGAAAAGTTTTGGTGGCTGAAATTTTTGCTTTTGTCGATGCACTGGTAATGTCAACCCCCTACCTATTCTCCACATATTTCCTGTCTCCCTTCAGCTATCCTTTCAAAGGAAGCCTGCCCCCCCATCCCCCAAAAACATTAAAAAACCCCACCTCACCACTCCTTAGGTGCAACCAACAAGGCCTTAGGCCTCGTGAGCAGCCTACAGCTCGTATCTCCTATCATGACAACCATTCCATTCTTTCTGCTGTTTATTTTCTTTTATTCACATTTCATATTGGAGCTAGTGGATCTTTACAGTATTTATATTCTGGGCTTAACTTGTATCACTGTCCAGTTGCCCAACAAACATCAAGATGAAATCTCAATCTCTTCCCTAATAAACTGGTACACAAAATGGTTAACATAGGACTGTCCACCTCAATTTCCTCAGGGATCTTGGACTTTAAAACATCAGAACAGGTAACTGAACATCCTCTACCTTCATCCTAAACACAGGTGTCCCACAGGGCTGTGTGCTCAGCCTGGTAACATTCTGCCCTGTCTGCATCTCCAACACCTCTGTAAAGCTGGCTGATGACACTACAACAGTTGGCGTCATTACAAACAAGAAGTAAAACCAAAGAGGGCGTGATTCTGGACAATACCAAGTTCCTAGGAGTCCACATAACCAAGGACCTCATAGACTGAGGAGCTGCAGCCTCCATCAGCCACCCCTTTGCTAATTATGCACTTGCAACCTGTTGCACTTAGTGCAACAGTACTTATTTATGTACCTTTTGCATATATTTTGTGTTTTAATCATTTTTTTTTATCTTATCATTTTTTTTGTATCTTTTATCTTGTCTATTGCCGCTGTGCTGCTTGCCGTCAACTAAATTTCATAGTGTTGCATGCAACAACAATAAAAATGTCTTGTCTGAGGTAAAAGTAAACCTCACCACTTTGTGATTTTCTCAGCCATAATCAAACCTTTGATTAGGATGTGAACTCCTGACTTATTGGAGCTGGGAGCTCTTTTCATGAAGCGTTTCTAACAAGCTGTGTCTTTGGGAAACACAAATGCCACATCAGATAGCTTGAGTGATTAAGTACCTTTCTGACCCTTTCCTCCAGCTTCTTAGATAATGAAATAAACCGGGGAAAGTACTGCCGTCATAACTTCGTAGGGTTGAAATCATCCCTCATTCAAAACCTTTATTTTTTGATAAATGGTTATAAATGTAGTGCATGAAATGTTAAGTCTTCACTGATCCTCCACTGTTCTGGGCTTTATGGCAGAGTGATGGAAGCCTTTCCTCGAGCTGGAGGTTGTTGCAACCTTCAAGCACACTTTCATGTGGTTTTGCACTGAGGAGAAGCTTCTGTCGGGCCATTCTGGTACAAAGCTGATGCAGGGCTGCAGTGATGGATGTCTTTTTGGAACTTCCTCCTATCTCCACACAGGATCTCTGGAGCTCAGTCAGAGTGACCATCAGGTTCTTGGTCACCTCTCTTACTAAAGCCCTTCTCCCCGACTGCTTGGTTTGGCCGGGTGTTTAGCTCCTGGAAGAGTCTTGGTTGTGTCAAACTTCTTCCACTTAAGAATTATGGAGGCCACTGTTCTCTTGGGAACCTTCTCTGCAACAGAAGTTTTTTGGAGCCTTCCCCAGATCTGCACCTTGCAACAATCCTTTGTTAATGCACATTTAATACAGCTTTCATGTTTCCTTTTAGTCTTTTATGCAAACAAAGAAATTACGGGTTAGTCCCTGTGCTGCTTGTTTGATTAAAAGTGTTTTTAATTTGAAAACTTGAAACTTGAATCGCTACCTTTTTAGATTTCAGGAAATTATAACACCATGATAATACTGGTAACTGTGATATTTTAGATTTGAAAATTGTGATATGAAATTTTAATATCATTGCATCTCTAATCTGGGTGAAGTAAATCAAGTTTTGAAAGTGATTTCAAGAACTGTAATGGTATTATCAAGTATTCAGAATTGTTCTTGATATGGGTGAGTACCCAAATGTAAGTATTTATAAAAAGACAGTAATGGTGCATCCCTAATTCAAATCATAGCCGTTTTCATGTGTACAAAAGCTATATATCACTGATTTTATCATGTAATTTTAAGTAAGGTGTGAGCTTTATAACCCTGTTACATTTGGTCCCCAGAGCTCTGGTGTACACTGTTATCACTGTAAAGCTTCAGAGTGTTATCTGGATTGTGCCTGATGGCTTAATGATGGGCCAACTGGAGAGTAATGGGAGGTGTGACAGATGACTTTGTAGATGGCTTTTTCATTTCTTCCTCTCTGAGTCTCTCTGCTCCCTCTCATACAATCCCAGAAACACAGCTCACCTTGTTGAGCTAATGATGTAATGACATCTTCAACCTGGACACCAAAGTGAGAGAAAAGTGGGATTTTTTCAAAGGTGCATTTTTCTCAAAGGATTTTAAAGAAGAAGAAAAATCGAACCTTACCATTTTTTTGTACAATCAAGTTCACACCTCGCTACATGAAAAGATATCTATGATAAAGAGGATGATTATGATGATGAGATAGGTGGGGGATCAAAATTTGCGTGAGCAGAAATTCTCCAATCATTTTGACGTGCTGTTTCGTTTGAGCAAAAATGTGCTTGTAATGGATAAGTCCACGGCTCCCTCACTTAGGTCAGTACAAGCAGGAAACAGTGCTGCCTCAGCTTACAAGAACAGTTGGCTTGGTAATGTCTTCTCTCTAAGGACAACTCAAAACATCTTAACTTATTAACCGTCCCTCTTTAATGTAACATGTGTGAGTAAAATAAAAACACGCAATCCTGCATTTGAAGCCAACCTCCTGTTTATACTGGCTCAGGCTCAAACATGTGGGTGCAGGTTTGCCCATCCAACCTTTGTACACTGAACTCTGCAACGATCTGTGTGTGCAGTGTTGCCAACTCCTCAGTAAGGAAAGTCGCTATTGGCTACCCTAAAAGTCGCCAAGAGTCACTAAATGATGTCATCGCCTATTTTGCATAATTGGCCATATGCATTTAATTGATTTTATGACGTCACAATTTCAACCCTCCTCCTTCATCGAGAGGGGTATGGCTGCAGCCTGGAGACCTCTTGGATGCAGACCTCACCTGTTCACCTTGACCCGACCGCTTGCCTCCGACCAATTTGCATAATGCCATCTCAGCGCTTGTGCAGGGATTTACAACAGCAAGTCTACTGGGTCAGAAGTGATTTGGGATCATTTTTTTGTGTATGTGAATAAACAGGCTGTTGTTACAGTGATAATTGGAGGCTTCCCAAAAATGTTCAACTCAAAAAAGTGTTTATGTTTGGGTCTGTTTGTGCTACGTATAGCGTTAGCATCTTAGCTAAACTTTAGCTCTTTTGTCTCAACAGGTAAGATTTACATGCTGCGGTTGTCCTTTATCGCTTTTCACCAAAGCATGCAGACAGGCAGAAATGTTGAAAGTTATTTTTCCTTCATATTAAGTCCACATGGCTTTATTTCTGAGGTGCAGAACTGTATATCGGGTTATCTTTACATCACTAAGTTAGAGTAGAGGGGTAACCATAAACAAAAGACAAAACTTGTGACTTCTTAAAGAAAAGTAAGATAAAAGAAAGAATTTGACCTGGATCAGTCACAACGTGGAAAGTAAATGCAAAAGCAAGACTAAAATAACAATCCATTCAATAGCTAAAACATGGTAGATAAATCAAGATGGAAATGTGCTGTTCTCATTTTTTTTTACAGGCTAGTACTTTATGCCTACATCCAGAAGGAAGAAGTTTGGAAAGGGTGGGAGTTGTCTTCAAGAACCTATTATTCTCATATATTATAACAAGATCAGCAGTATGTTTATAATAGATCACATAATTTATCTGAATTTACTATGACATACAGTGCTTAACAATTTTTTTAGACCACCTGTCATATTTGTCTCAAAGACCATCCAGCATCATGAAGTGCTTTAATGCGCACTCTTGCCTTTATCTGGGCTTGGGAACAGCAAACATGACTCAAAAGAGATACTCTGGCGGAGTTACTTCAGATTTTTATTTTTAGTTTTTTATTTATGTGTTATTCTATGTTTTTTTTTTTTTAAGTTCAGTTTTCTTACGTTTGGTTTATTTTTAAACTTTATGGTCCACTTAAGAGCCTTCAACAAATCACAATGAAACATGAACATTTTTAACCATAACATTTATATGTTTTTTTTTATACAGCCTACATTAATGATCTAAATGGACCAAAACGAGACAATAGAAACACTGTTAAAGCGCCTTCACAGCATGGTTAATTTGCAGTCTGGACATGAAGGGGTGAACATCTCCTGCCTTGACTGCAGCTGAGAGGGACTGCTGTGCAAGGACTGGGCTGCTTGTGAGTGCTTTGGGACGAGGAGGGGCCCACATCAGCACCCACTGTTCACCAAGAGGAGCAAGAACGATATGTGCTTTCCACAAGATGATTCAATATTTATCCAACTGAACTGAAAAGCCAGGCAGCAGTTTTAATCAGGTTCCCTCTGCAAAGATACAGCAGGAGGAATTGCATGACAATTAATAACTTAGATGAAAAATAGAAACCACATTGTTCATCAAATTAACTTCTTACCCTTTCTGCAGCCCTTTAAATTCAGTATGTAAATTCCACCACCAGGGGGCTCTCAATCAAAGCAATATCAAAAGATGAGGAGTAAATAAGTTGCTCAGCTCCCCACCGTACGTCTTTTAAATTTAGGACTCCTTTCAGTGAAAACTGCTCTCCATGAGGTTTATTATTTACTGTTCAGTGAACTGCTATTTTCTTTTCAGTAGGGATTAATTTCACACTTCACTCTGTTCAAGCTACAAGCTAGTTTCTAAGTACTCTAGGATTGCTCCAAACTTTTTGCAGGGAGGGCTACTTTCAAAGACTTCTCTCACTCATGTGAAAATAATCCATGAAGTCACAAGGGTCTATCTGCTCCGAGGTTGTTAAAATTATGGTCATTCAAACGATCTAAAATCATGATAAAACACACGAATGGTTCATACAAAAGTCTTTTTGTAATTACACTTGTCTTCTTGGTTATTTGGTTTGGCTTTAAATGATGACAACAATTCAAATTGATGTGTATTTTTAACAGCAATAAGTCACTTTTTGGAATCACTACTACAGAGCATGGTTTATACCTGCTGAAGAGGAGACTGAAGGGAGTAACCTCCCAAAACACACAACAACTGAAAGAGGCTGCAGTGAAAGCCTGGAAAACGTCACAAAAGAAGAATGCAAAAGTTTGGCGATAACAGTGGGTCACGGGCTTGATGTGGTTACTGCAAGCAAAGGATTTGCAACTAAATATTAAGTCTAATTCACTTTAATGTATTTTAGGTTTAAGGTGTTCTGTCACAAACAATACTATCTTCTTAGTTAAATATCTACAGAAGAGTATTAGGGCCACTGAAAAAAAACATTTTTGAGGCAAAAAGAATTTTTCAGTTGTGAGAATAAAGTCAGAATTCTGAGAAAAAAGTCAAAACTCAGAGTTCTGACTTTAATCTCAGAATTCTGAGTTTGCTCTCACGAGTGAAAAAAAAAATTGTTTCAAAAATAGTTTTTTTCAGTGGCCCTAATACTCTTCTGTAAGTTTCAGATCCAGATGTAAATACCTGGAAACAAAAGCTGAACAGTTACTCTCTTGTCTCATATTCATCTTTTAACGTCAAACCCAAATGTTTTCAGTCTACAGCAGAAATAAAGAAATTGGCCTCACTGTTCCAATATTTGTGAAGGGGGAGTGTAGGAGTAGTCATTTCTTGGTTCATGTGGACGTTTCACTACAAAGATTAGACATTGTACCTTTAATTCTAAACACTGGGATGGGAAATGACTTAAGTTACTCGTGTTTCAACTGGTCTTTGGAGACAATACAAACATAAGAACATCTGTTCTTTCTCTTGCCCATTAGCCGTTTGCATGTGTCGATTGTTCACTCTCATGCTCAGCTGTCATCCTCAAATAACAGCTGAGCTGAAGCTGAAGCTGGACTGTCAGCAGCTTTGATACTAAAGGCAATAAAACAGTGTGTAATTGAGGGCAGGGAACAGTTCAGTAAATTGTTAGTCATCTTCAAGAAGCTGTTTTATTTGGCAGCTGTTAAGCAGGGTATGATTTTCTGATTGTTTATCTACAACTGTACAGGGCAGTTTACCCCCCTAAAATGGAAGAGCCTGCTCCAGTTTGATTTAAGACTGCGTTTTCATATGGAGCAGCTGACTGTGGAGTTAAAGCATTTGTGAGCAAAGAAATCGAAGCTTTATCATTACATTTATGGAGGAGAATGTCCGCATTGGTGTTATTTTCTTCTTCAGGCATTTACTTGTCTATTAATCCTCATATGCTTTGTATTGCATAAGGAAATATAAAGGTAAATCAAGTACACCATTTTTTATGAGATTGGTTTAGTGCAACAACATCTCCTCTCACTGCAAAGCCTTCCAGGAAGAAAAAAAGCAATACCAGGAAAAAAAAAAATCATTAATCCATGTGTATCACCAGAAAGCTCTCACACATGGTGACCACAGGCCTTTCCACCAGATGAGGCTCATCTGTTTAGAGAGTTTTCTTTCAGATGGAACATGATTCAAAATCTTCAAAGCTATTAGTAGTTCAGTCGAGGTATTGTTGGGTAAAATTGATTTATCCCTAAAAGGTTACTTAAAATCCACAGCTGCAATATGAGATATTTCTAAGAGATGAGTTGGAAACAAGAATAACATGCATATTTTTCAGTTTGCCTTATGTTCAAATGACTATACCAAGAATATGCAACAGTATAGTCCAATTTTGTCTCTCAGTGTTGGACTAAAAAAATCAGAGAGATTGATTTGTTCAATTTGTTTTCTAGAGCTAGAAAATGCAGTAACACTATTCACTATGATTGTGGTTACTTTATGAGAGGAAAACCCTACCATCTGAAAGGCACTAAATTAAAGCTGACCTCAGAACTAGATCTTTAAAAAGAAGAAGACACATCATACTTCAGCCCAATTTATTCGTTGGCCTAGCTTGAACTGAGGGTGCTTAGATGTTCTATCTGAACTGTAGTTGTTTTTTTTATTTATTTTGCATAATGCCACATTCATGGCACAAAGGTATCACTATTCAGCAGCTGCGTCATGTCGTTTGATGTACAACAAGCATGGAAGTCTGGTGGGATGGCGTGAATCAGATACACATTGATTTTTAGAGTCTCAGTTGTTGGATGAATAAACTGATTCTGTATGTCTTCCTTTGATTCCAGCACGTAAGTTGAAGAAGATTGGGCAACAGAAAAACCCAGAAGAAGAGAATCCTGGTCAGGATCATCTGGATGTCATGCAGAGTATCTCTCCTAAGTCAGGCCTGAGCTTTAACAGCCAAATGGTCTTCCTCAACATCCTGGAGTCCATTGAACCTGAGGTGGTGAACGCAGGTCACGACTACGGGCAACCAGACTCGGCTGCCACCCTGCTCACCAGCCTCAACGAGCTGGGGGAGAGGCAGCTGGTCAAAGTGGTCAAATGGGCAAAAGGATTGCCAGGTAGGTACTTGAACAAGCCAGTATTGAGAGACTGTTGGTCATTTTACACACAGAAGTCAGATTTCATGTAAACGAGTTTAACTCTTAAGAGGCAATGACACAATTCCAGTGAGAAAGTTCATAAGAGTTTCCCTCTTTTACTTTTAAAAATTAATGATTTATATTAAAATATTGCAATATTTCACATCACGATACTGTATTGAAATTTTCAAGTGGTATATTGATATTTTATTAATATTTTACTGTGATGGTGTGGTAGTTTTGTGATGTAATTTAACCTCTGACCACTAGTTGGCAGCAGACATTCAGCCACTTCCCTCTTCTCCTCTGTTTAGACGAGAGTGAAATACTCAGACAGCACGACAAATCTGCACACTCACAGCTAGACATCAGAGCGATTGCACTAAGATAGTGCAATCTGAAGATGAGGATTGGACCTGAGGGGCCAATTGATATTTTTTTACTGGGTTTGTCACTTAAAGATTTAAAATGTCAAAACTGGCAACAAAACTAAGAAAGGCATACAGCCCCACAAACCTGCAAGCAGAATAGAACTCGTATAAAAAGACTTAATTGTTTGGAAGAGTAAGAACCAAAGTATAGACAAACAAGCAAGCAGTAAGTTTTACTTCTGGGATTTTCTTGTTTGAATAATTGATAATAAATGTCAAGCTAGCAGACAAATCCAGACAGAAGTTACTCATTACCAGCAGGTTAACTGCAGGAAAAAGGTTTAGGCATGCATGGACACACAGACTCAGGGCTCTTTTTCAGATCTAAGAGCCTAAGATCTGTCAGGCTGGACACATAGAAGAACTTGCCTAGGTACTCTGAAGCTATGCAGTATGACCACCCAGGAAACTGGTTGTGTCTGTGCTGGTCAGCTAAGAGGCAGAAGAGCCCCAAACTGAGGTCTCAGGCTGGTGGATGGAGGATCAAGTGGGCAGCGGTAGAAGTGTTAAGCAAGAAAGTTGGAGATACAGTTGTAAAGGAAAAAATGTTCCCAGGTTCCTGGGTGACGAATTAAGTCTTTAAAGCACAAATGTAAATTCAGACCAATCAACTGGTCTTAAGTTAAGGTCACACTCCAAAAAAAAGTCCAAATAGAGCATTATTTATTTAATACCTCTAAATACTGGATCACAGTTCTTGTAGATAAACAATGCCATGGTCATGGTTAAGTATGTCTTTGTTAGGTGGTTATGAGAACAAACTTCTGCTTTTATCTGTTATATTTCCATGGTTAATATCTACATAATACATGGGAAAACTACCATGTTTAAACTGAGGTTAGTGGGAGAGAGAGGGTGAAGTGGTTGGCCGCAGGTGAGCGAGAAAGAAGCGCTGATCTGAATCATCAATTCCCCATCACAATGACTTGGACTCGTGAAAATGCATAAAACCGAACCTGTTCCAAAGAAAATGACGGACAAAAATTTTGGGGTTTGTGTGCAAACATGATAACAACAGCATAAGCTTGATTTTTTTTATGTGTGTGAAAAAAGGCAGTGTGCAAAGGCCTTTAGCCAGACATTATGTGCTTGAATTGATAAAAATCAGGGCTCTTAAATCATTTATTTTTGGATTGCTGAATTTCCATCGTTAACCACCTCTACCTTTACAAGCCTTCCAGGGAAGGCTGTCAAGAAGCATCACCACAGCATGATGCTGCCACCACTGTGCTTCACAGTGAGCATAATGCGTTTGTGGTGATGTGCAATGGAATGTGTCTTGACTAATGGTTAAACAAGAACTATTCTGGTCTCATCAGACCAAGGAACTTTCTCCCACTTAACCGTGGAGTGTCCCACATGCTTGGTAGCCTCTCTCACTGGCCTCAGTTTCTGAGGATGACCTGATCTATGCAGATTTACACATGTGCCTTATATTTCTTGATGATAACTGCACTCTTGGATTTTCAGTGTCTTGGATTTTTTTTGTATCCATCCCCTTTCTTATACTTTTCAATAACCTTTACTCTGAGTTCCCTGGAGTGTTTTGTTGTCTTCATGGTGTAATGGTAGCCAGGAATACTGATTAATCAGTGACTGTACCTTCCAGACACAGGTGTCTTCATACTACAATCGCTTGAGACACATTCACTGCACTCAGGTAATCCTCATTTCACTAATTGTGAGACTACTAGCCCCAGTTGGCTGGACCTCTGTTGAATTAGGTCAGTCACTTAATTTAATTGGCATTACTTTGTTGAAATCTGTTTTCACTTTGACATTAAAGAGGCAGAACTTAAATGGGAGGGCTAAAAAGTTATAGCCCTGAGGATTGGGAACTGGGAGGCAGTGCAAGGTAAAGCAGGTCTTAGAGCAGCAGACGAGTCCTCAGGCAGGCAGCTGGCTAGCAAGGTGGTCCACTACTCTTGAAATTCTAGTGTCCGTGGAAGTACTGGGTGTCTGTATGCAGATGATAAATAAGCATACAAGGCTGTCAGCAGAGAGGGTCAAGATCAGTATTTCCTAGAAACCTGCTTGCTGAAACCCTCAAGGGAGCCAGCTACTCATAAAAAAACGTATGCAGTCACTTACAACTCCTGCCAAAGAAATGGTAAGCAGGGCTCGAAGAAAGAAAGGCAAAAATATATATGAACAATAATAACTAGTATAATAAAAAGACAAGCAGAGAAAAGTATTGATAAAAGTAATAATGCAAATAATACAAGAGAATATTCAGAGATAATTTTCACAACGCATTCTCCAACAGCTTAAAGACTTGTGAAAATTGGTGCAGATGGTTTTTTTTTGTTTGTTTGTTTTGTTTTTTTTTACAGAAGTTGATAGATTTTAACAGTTAAGTCTTCTTAATTCAAAACTTGATCAGAATGGACTAAGTCCAAGACACCTCACCTCTCACCTTACAGACTTCTTCAGTTCAAAGATAGGCTTAAGGACTGGAAAAACTGGCCTCAGTGGGTTGCTCGTTTGCTATAGGTTGAGTAATTCAATCCATTTTTAAATTAGGTCAGAGGGCCAATTTCTAGGAACAGCTTTTTGACAGATGTCTGTTTTAAGGTCTAAAATTCATCCCAAAGCCTCTTAACTGGTGTCTCTTATCCCCTTTTTTGAAGTTAACACAAGATACTTGTGCCCAACAGAAAGACAAGTACTCAGTGAATAAATCCCCTAACCCAGTTAAGCCTTTGATATTTGCCCTTCAAGTCAATCAGCCAGATCAGTGGGAAGTATTAAGCCAGCCCTTCACCAGTGTTGTCAAGCAGGAGTTCCCTTTGCTGGTGTTTCATTCAGTTAACCCCACATCTCCAGAGGGCTGAACAGTGATCCCCAGCATTACAGACCTTCACATCTCCATCATAGCCCAAGCAGCATTAGCAACTAAGACAGTCTCAGTCCTTTAATGCAGGCTCCAGATAGTGACAGTGCTGATACTACCTACTCGGGCATGATTTAAAGTTGCCACCTACTCCTGATGCCAGAGTTACACCTGAAACTGCAAACAGGACACAAGAGAAAAAAATAAACTTAGCACAGAAAGTAAGGAAATTTGTGTTTGTAGATTATTTATTTGTTGCAACATTGCTGCATGGCAATGAGTCTTATACTGTTGAAAAGCCAGTTTTTTCCCCTTTTAAATGGTGCCACATTTGTAAGGAACATGCATTTGTGGGATGAGCAGCAGAGCTGAGTATATGGGTTGCACCCATGAAAAACTTGCCAAATCTTCTCTGCCAGTGCCAAACAGCTGATTCTGCCATTGACTCTTGTTTGGTGGATTGGATGGTTGAAGTCTGAAGAAACACAACATATTGGCAATTTAACATTTATTTATTTAACAACTGGATGCCTCAGTAACATGTGGAAAAACCATACACAGCCACAACAGCCTGGCACCTCCTGGCATCCCATTCTTAAAGCAGCATTTGACACAAGTCAGACAGTGTGGTTGCGTTGGTCACTCTGGTACAAACAGCATAGCTGATCCTACAAGTGTTCAATGATGTTTAAGTCAGGACTGCTAGCAGGCCTTTCTATCTGGAGGTCATCTTTGATAAACCCTGCTCTGTGGACGCAGGTGTCAACATCTTGGAGGATAGAGTTTGGTCCCAGTCTTTGGGGATATGGCATTTTCACTGGTTGCAGAATCTCATCTTGATAACTCTTTGCACTGAGATTGGCTCAAAAGATGACAAGTTGCAGGAGGGAGATGCCGCCCCACGCTATCACCCTGCCTCCACCAAAAAATGTTACTCTCTTGGTGCAGCAGTCTGCATAGCGTTCTCTGCATCTCTTCCTCACTTTGAACCTATGGTCCAACTGCCATAGGCAGAATGTGGACTCAGGTGGATCAGGTTCCAGTTGCAGACACCAGTGCAAACTGCCTGACAGTGAAGGCCACAATGGCAGATTTGGCACATTTTTAATGGGCGCTACCCACATACTCAGCTTTGCTACTCATCCCACAAATGCATGTTCCTTACAAATGTGAAGCCATTTTATAGGGAGATACTTTCTGTGCTAGGTTTAGAAAGACAGAAACGTGTGAGGACATAGCTAAGCAAGAGGGTGGGGGAGGCAGAGACAAGGTGCCCTGACTGGGCTGAGGCTCTACCTCCCCCTACTCCTTTATTTTCATGAGGAAAGAGAGAAAAGGAGAAGAGAGTATGAGGGCAGAGGAGATAAGGGATTTTTGTTAACGCTTCTTATAAATAATGTCATTTTTACACCCTATATTAACAACCACATTCATGTCTGGATCTTGTAACCCCATTGACCAACAGATGACCAGGAGTATTAACAGCTCTTGGTAAAACCAAGTCAGCAGCTCAGGTAGTTACTCCAGTGTTATTTCTAAACATTAGGATACTAATGACTTCAGAATGAATGAACTTAAATAAAGCCTTTACTCCATCACATTAAAAGGATCAAGTTAAGGTGATTCAGACTTCTGATTAGGATGCTTCCCAAGTGCCTTTGGAAGTTTCCTAGGCACTTCCACCTGAAAGGATTACCTCTGGTAAACCTAGAGCTTGCAGGAGGGAATTTATATCTGGTCTGGCTAACAAATGCCTCAGATTTCCCCCCACCACCACTCAGGAGCTGGCAAACATGACCAGGATGTGTTGGTCAAGTTCCGGACCCAAAATGCGCAAAAAAATAAAAATAAAAAATAAAATAGAAGCCCCACAGAGGCTTTAATTCTTGTTCCATCTTACAGTCAATACATAGAACTGAAGAAGTTTTTCAGATTAGAATTAAAGAATCTCAGGCTTTGAAAAAACAAGACTTTGATGGCTACAATCTTCACAGATATGAAGCCCATGGATATAACAGCATGATCTAGTAGCTTATGGGTAGAAATGGTTGAATATCAGTCACTTTTAGCTGCTAAAAATGTGTTGCATATAAGCCTAAATTCAGAGATGTCAGAAAACTGTATTGCTTGTGGGCTAAGGTTGACTTCTTAAAGATGTAATTTCTTACAGATGCCTTGAGATTTTTACTTATGTTTAGATTTACCTGATGGAGCTGTAAATTAACATGACAAGAACTCCAGTAAACCAGTTCTGCTTATATTGTTTAGCATAACACTTGGTTGACAAAAGATCTAATCCCAAAATATTTCTGGTAGAGGTTTTCTCTTATTTACTGAATTAGTTATTCATGCATTTAGATGGTGCACTCCTGCCTTGGCTGCACAAAGATCCTTGAGGAGGAGTCTGGCTTGTCTCCCATTTCCAATCTTCTGTTAATACCAGGCTCTACAGTCGGGAGCCTGTTCAGATCCATTTTATTTTGTTCTGTTTATGTTTATTTATTTATTACCCGTACTTGTTTGCTTCTTTTGCTTTAATTTCTGTCTATTCAAATATCTAGTAACCCCAATTTTCCTACCGACTACTTACAGACACATGACCACCATGAAGTCACGTATCACAGATGACAACAATAGTGCCAGTGTTGATGTCAGGCTACTATGCATTTTAGTCAATTCTTAGGTTCAAGGTATATTTCCAAGCCATGAAAGAAACAGAAAGTTACATATTAGGTTTTCTATATTCAACACAAATGTACATGACACTGTCAAATGAGCGGAGCCACACTGCGAGCAACAAAGTGATACTTGCAACAGCCAGACTGAAGAGGTGTTCAACTGTACAACCTGGTTGAAAGTTATCAGTTAATCTAACCCTAGTATGTTACAGGCCTCTTCTGTTGTCCAGACTGGGGCAGGACAGACATTATGATGAGAGGTGCCAGAGGTTCTATAAATACATAGGAATGTATGCATGCAGACATAGAGTTAGCTGTCAACCATCTACCAGGAGATTTTAGAGCACTTCATGCTTCCATCTATTGAAAAGCTTTATGGAGATTAGGACTGAACGATTTAGGAAAATAATCTAATTGCATTGTTTTTACCCAATATTGCGATTTAATGCTCAATTATTTCTTAAGTTCCTCATCTCATGTACTTTCCAACAAAAACAAAAAATAATTAATTCTAAACTATAACCGACACAATATTAGATTAAACTAGGGCCTAATAATTTTTTTAAAAGTCTAATTTTGATTATTTTTGACTCATTTTACAAATTGGATACAAACTGTTGTTTTAAAGGGAATTATCATTTTATATAATTCTCATATTTAACAAGAAAAACGTACAAAAATGAAGAAAATAGGATTTTTTGTACACTATTCTAAAAGTATGCCACTTGAATGATTGCATGATATGTAATGCATAACGTCTTTGCTGCAAAAAAGTTTTAAACTGATATTTTTTATTCAAATTTCAGGCAAAAGTTATATTGCACCCTCTGCGATTTGATAATTGCAGCAGGCCATATTGCGATTTAATCTAATTTGCAATTAATTGTCCAGCCCTAATGGAGATACTGATTTCCTTTTACAGCAAGACTTGGCACCTGCCCACAGTGAAGCCAAAACTACCAGAAACTGGTTTGATGACCATGGTATTACTGTTTTTGATTGGCCAGCCAACTGGTCTGACTTGAACCCCATAGAGAATCTCTGAGAAAAGGTCAAAAGGAAGATGAGTAACATCAGACTCAACAATACAGATGATCTGAAGGCTGCTATCAGAGCAACCTGGGCTGCATAACACCCCAGCAGTTCCATGGACTGATAGATGTGTTGCAAAGATGCAGTAGTTTGCGCTAAACAAGCTCCAACCAAATACTTAATGCATAAATGAACATAGTTTTGCAGGTCAACATTTCTGTTTTATAAATCTTTTTTTTGAGTGGTAATCATCAAGATTAAAAAAAAACAAAAAAAATCCCTTTTTAATGATGAATCTATTGTATATGTAAGTTTTACTTCTTGAAACTCCTCTGGACTAAAGGTATCCTCCAGTAACACGGGTCACATATAGTTTGTTTCCTCTAAGCGGTCCGGCTCAGTTCGGTGCGGAATGGCCGAATTTTTTTGCGTTTCCACAGACCAAAAGTTGGAAGGGGTCCCAAAAAATCGACCCGTACCGCCCCACTTTTCAGCACCCTTCCTGGGGTGCCAATCTTACCTAACCGTACCAAAAAGGTTGAGTTACACACACAACAATAGGGGCTGCACTGAAGTCACGTCAGCGCGCGACTCAGCTGCTCACCTCCGGGCTTAAATATTTGGACTCGACGGAGATCCAAACTGTTTCCTAGTATATGGATATTGGTATCTGGCCATGAATCTGGACCTGATTTTAAGTACACAAAGCAGAGCCCAAAGGCTAACATCAGCCTGATCCATCTACGATGGATGAGAAACTAAATTAATGCTTAAGTTTTTGTGAATACGAAGCCTTAGAGCAGCTCATTCTCTTCTGTAACTAGTTATTAATCTGCTTCTTACATTAGGTAACTTGTGAAAACATCGCTCTGTGGTTGTGGGACGTGTTTGTAAAACTTAAGGCTGCAGACTATTTTAAAACGAGATCAGCGCAACCCGGATATCTGACTTAATCTAGCTTGATTTTAACACCAGCTGAACTTTTCCTTTATTTTTGATGTGGCGAATTCTCACAGTAAAGCTCTAAACTTTCATATTTTGTCGTATAAACTGTTCTAGACTAGATATTCACATATTAAAGTAGCATTACGACTCAAACCGTCTCTGTACATGTATTCCATCAGCTGAGGATCTGTACTGACAGCGGTTAACATAATTAAAATGTAGTTATTTTTTTAAAAAGCAATTTCAGCTGAAAACAAGCTGTTTACTGCTTATTCCCTACTGATTTCTGTCACTCATCCTTTCTATAACTCTGCAGCTGGACCAGCAGACTCGCGCTGCATGTGACTTCACATTCATCACCTTTACACAAGAGGGTCTGGCTGCAGCCCTCGAGCAAACCTCTACGCAGGGGGGTTCGGCTAGAGACCTCTACAGTGGGGCGAAACCTCTTCGCTGGGGCGTGACTTACATTGCCCAAGCCTACGCTGGAGCGTGCAGTGTGTTAGCTGTTGTTAGCATGACTACACTGCTGTGCTTATGACACATTAGCATAGCCCCGTATGGGGCTATATTTGGGCGTGCAGCAGCACACCCCGACCCCTAAGCCCCAATGTAGTGGTCTATGCTGGACCATGCAGTAGCAGACGCTGTTAAAACCCGACTGGTTCGGTTTAGGCATTTAAATCTGACTGGTTAGATTTAGGCATTAAAATCCGACTGGTTAGGTTTAGGCATTAAAATCTGACTGGTTAGATTTAGGGTCAGCCTGTCAGCAAGCGGACTGAGCTGAAATTTCGTCGCAGGTAATATACGTCACGCCCCAGTGTAGAGGTATGCCGGCTCTGCCAATATATGTCACGCCCCAGCGTAGAGGTCCATGGATTGGGCAATGTATGTCACGCCCCAGCGGAGAGGTTTCGCCCCAGCGGAGAGGTCTCCAGCCGAACGCCCCAGCGTAGAGGTTTGCCCGAGGGCTGCAGCCAGTTGCCTCTCCCTTTACAGCCCGCCCACCGAGTGAGGGCACGGGTGTCTGTGGAAACGCAAACTATTTGGGGGTTTAGCGTACCAAACCATACCAAACCAAACTGAATCAAACCGAACCTCCTGATGGAAACACGGCTATACAGGTAAGTATATTTGCATGAATGCTCATGACATAAATGCAAGGTGAAACAGAAATTCTATCTCTGGCCTTATAGAAAGGTTAACAGGTTCCACTTTTTATCTAATTAAAGCATGAAAAGAAAATGGATATATTGCTTTACAAAAATGTTCAGGCACTGTAAAAAATATGTGATCTTGTTCATCTAAAGGCTCCATACTATTGATTGTCTAAAAAGGCAAATCTTTGTACTTAGGTTTCAGAAATCTCCACGTGGACGACCAGATGACTGTCATTCAGCAGTCCTGGATGAGTGTGATGGTGTTTGCCCTGGGATGGAGGTCCTATAAGAACGTCAACAGCAGGATGCTTTACTTTGCTCCAGATCTCGTCTTCAATGAGTACGTACAGCTCTGAAATCTTGAATTTGCTTTCTTAGCTGATTTTCAAACATTGTCTTTGAGTGAGTAAGTTGGTGCTGTGCTGCATAATACAGACACCGGTTTCTGTCTGTCCTCATAGCCTTCTTCCTCCATTGCTCTGTCATTTCCTGCACATGCAAACACAAAGAAATCTCTAAAAAATGATCAAAAAAAGAGTGAGGTATGAATGCCTGCAGGCTCTTTAGTACCCTGCTCATCAGATTTCCTCAATCTTTTGTCACGGTAAAATTAAGGTGAGGAACAGAAGTTTTCAGCATTCAAACTCTCATGGGCCTGGCGCTTGAATCTGATTAAAGTCTGAAAATCACTCACAAGAGACAACAACATTGGCGAGGAAATTCTGAGCACCAGTGAATATTATGAATCATCTTATTAGTTCTTTTCCTCCATAGATTTTTTTGAGGTAGACAATTGAAAATGATCTATTTTCAAGGCTTATTTCTTCACAAACCTAAATATGTAATGTTACTGTTTAAACTGTTGATACACAGTAAAACAGATTTTTAACATTACTGTAGAAAAGAGAAATGCCAAATCAGCTCGACTCCCAAGCATGATGTCTTTGTGTGAACTGTGCATAAGACATGGACTGCATATAAAGACGAGGATGTAGCTACCATGGTATTAGGGCTGGGCGATATTGAGTTGTCCAAATATATCAATATATTTTTAAAGAGATCTAGTGTAAGAAATAATCTATTGTATCAGTATAAATAAAATAACACTATAGATTTCTTCTGTGCAGCCGCCGGATCGTCTTCTTCTCTTGCCTGTCCACTGTCACCCTTCCTCTCTTCTTATCTGAACAATATCAAAACTTAAAAACACACCCTCACCATGCTCATACACAAAAACAATACCTGTATTCAGTGAGCAATAGAACATGGATGCAGAGACAGACAGGAGCAGCGCAGGAGAAGAGGAGCAAGTCAGTATAAAGAAAAACTCTGGCTCAATTATTTGGAAGTAGGAAGGTTTTAAAGTTTCAGACAAGGAGGGTCAGGGTACTAAAAGCAATTTGAAGATGAGGATTTTTCCCATTTGTTGTCATGAATTAAAATGCTTTCAGGATTTCTAAAAGAAAAGTGGAAAAATAAATCAATATAGAGTAAATGTACTAAAATGTACTAATCTTCAGCAGGCTTCTTTCATGTTAGCTGTTAGCCGCTAAGCTATTGCTATGATGTGCAGTGTTCAGGTTCGTCATTTTGTCCAAGTATTTCACTGTGGCGTGGCATATCTTACAAACGACTTGACTCCTGTAGAAGTCTATACCGTCTTTAATCTTTTGGAAGCCAAAATAAGTCCACATATCCACTAAGAATGCAGTAGAGACTGCACTGCTGGGTAGGCATGAGCAACCAGCTCGCTCAGGCTGGAAGTCTTTTGTGATCTCGTTGTCTAAGCAGAGGAGAAGAGGGAAGAGTCAAAGAGTCAACTGCCTGCAGCAGGCTGGCGTTGCCTGCCGCCAACTAGCGGTCAGGGAGTGAAATTACACCACAAACTACCGCACTAATCAAGTAAATTATTAATTAAAAAATATCGATACTGCATTTTAAAATATCGATACAGTATTGCGCCGCGAAATATCGCGATATATCAGTGTATCGATATTTTCTAACACCCCTACTATCTATCTGTCTGTCTGTCTCTCTGTCTGTCTGTCTATCTGTCTATCTATCTATCTTAGACTTTTGTTTTTTGAAGTTTACTTAAAAAATTTACTTCTGGCTCACGTTTCACTTCTTTTCTGTCTTATTGTAAAACAACAAAAGAAAAAGACATGAAACGAAAGTCAACCATATTTTCAAAGTTTTCTCCTAGTTTAACCGTTTTGATTTAAAAACCAAGAAAGGAAAAATGGCACCGTTTTCTCATTTTTTGGTTTCTGGCCAAAAAACAAAAATGAATAAAGCTGGCCCTTTCTTGATTTCCATACTGTCAAATGCCCTTTCAAAATAAATTGTACTTCAACACCCTGACTGAGGAGCAGGACAGTGTTTTCTGTAGAGAGTGGCGAAAGCATGCTGCAAGAAAAGTAAGATTACGATGAATCTCTTCCATCATTTATATATGAGGTTTTATGAATATTCTCTTATTTTAATGTTTGTTTGCATACAGCCTCAACAGGTGCACACCCTGCCTGCGTCCCATCTAATATGTGAAAGTCCCTGTAAACTAATCCGGCACGCCAGGTGGATTTTTTTCACACATCCATCTGGAAAACCACTCATAGGCCAATCATAGCAATAAAACACGTTACGTAGCTGCTACCAAGCTGTGCCTCTACTGAGGAGTAAACTCTATACAGAACTGCATAATGTGAACCAGGGTGTCGTTTTTGAAAAGAAAACAAGTTAATGCCGTCTTTGTTCTTTTTTGGGGGGCGTGACCCAACCACTCGGCCACCTGCGTCCTTTTGTTCTTTTTTTAATGAAGAAATGTTGTCAAGTTCTGATAAAACTGGTGCTTCAGCAGCATCCTCGCTAATCTCTTCCGCCATAATTGCACCGGTCTCTTGTTGCTGCATGCTTACGTTACGACTCCGCCATGCCAGAAAGTACTTCCTCTTGACGCTGATTGGTCCTGTCACTTTCTAACCAGGCCGAAACGGTTCAGACAGGAGCTTTGCAAGATGGATTCGCCAGTGAGAAACACGGAAACAGGCGTTTCCATCTGCTTTGCAAGGTTACCTGTAAACTGGAATCCAATCTTTGTGTCTTTAAACACTAGATATGTTGGAATAAGGTTGCTGTAAACATGTGAAAACACTAAGATCTAGGTGTGACTGAATTTTTGTATTCAGACCATAAGAAAGTTGTTCACCTCTTTCCTGTCTTGATTCTATTGGAGCAGGGCAAATGTAGGCGCCCATGACATCACCGGTCTTGATGGGGCATTACCCTGCCCCCCTAAAGCTACAATGATATAAAACCACAGAGCAGTTAGTATCAGTACAGTCTGTTGTTAGAGGATGTTTCTACCTTCATTGAAAGTTAACAGCCAGCTGCTGTGCTTTTGTTTGTTGTATAGGCTATAGGCTAATAAACATCATTAGACTGGGATTCCACTTTATACAGAAAACTTTAACAGTTTGAGATTAAATAGCTAAATGGCTAATATATTGGTTGCATGCTATTGCATATTGTTTTGCAGACCATTGTTTTGTATTTGCCATCACATGTTGACTTTCAGAGACAGAAATGACAAGATGTTGAGCTGCAAGGAATTCAGAACAACACAAATTAACTACAAATGCTAACACAAGCACGATGAAAAAGATGCATCTTTGATACTTGTGACATTTTTTCTCATTTTGGCAAATCTAATTCTTTAAAGAATGAAGAGAAGGATCCTCAGTGTGTTCATTAATACATCAAAACTCTTAACAAAGCTTTTTTTCAGGTCTCTGTGGTGGCAGCTTGGCAATCACAAGGTTACCCAGCCCTGAAGCAGACCCTGCTTAATAACTCTTTCACTTTGATTGAGCTGAAAATTGCAAAAAGAACATCACGCTGAAATGAAAATGCTTGAAGTAGTGTTTGAGACCCCAAAGCTAAACATCTGCTGTGATAATGTTACATAAAAACTGAAGTGATCTCATAATCGACTTCTGTACAATCAAACGTCTTTTAGCAGGTGGATGAGTATCATTCTGCTGGTCATTGAGAATTCAGCTTTAAAGCTCCCACTATGCAGAGCTGCGATCTGTATCCAGGCATCTCTTTTTAGTCAATGTTTCAATGCTTTTTTTCTTGCCATGACCAAAGAATTGCGTGCTTTAGCCAGTAACACTAAATTTAAGCAAACGTCTTATTTAGAAATGCATCAGTGGTTTGAAAAATTATTTGACTGGTTTAAGTAATACTTCTGTGATTATTATAAGACCAAAAAATTGGCAACAGCCTGTCTGTTAAAGCTGCATACCTCATGATTTTTATTTATGTATCGTGAAGTCTTGAATTTATTGAATGGTAGAAAAATGTATTGTGATTAAGTGTCCAGATTCAAGAATTCAGAGAAATTAAAGGATGGGTGAAAAAGTCTCTTTTATTTAGGGGAATGCCTCATTTTCTCTCCAAATTTACAACCCATTCTGTAATAAGAGTGTCAAACTCGTAACAAATTCCAGCTTGTCTTAATGCAAGGCCAAGTACTAAGATGTATGGATGGTGGGAAATTATGAAAACCATTGTTGTACAGCTTTTTTGTTTTGATGGTCGAAAAACCCAATCAGGTTGTATCAAATTTAACTAATTGCGTATGAACTTATTATTAGATTTTTTTATCAACTGGCAGGTTGAATGAGGGCAGTAAAGTATTTGAGCAGAAAAACATGGCTTCATTGAAGCTGCTTGGTCTCTGGCAGACAGTCCTGGTCATACTGGGTAGCCTCCAGCTTTGATTGTGTAACTGTGTAAGTGAGTTTGAGGAAGGGGAAAACTCAAAGAGAGCGTGTGCACTCAATGAACCCGCACTAAGTAAATAAAGCTAAAACAAAATAACAGTGCAAAGTATCTGTGCAGAAAAGTGTCAGCCATTATGAAAATGAACTAAGGGCTTAAATAGGAAAGAATATCTCACATTACTGTCATTATTCATAATCACAATGTCAAAGGATACTAATATCCTGTCAAATACATTTAGTTTATTCAGAATTAAACTGATATACAGCACTAAATCCAAAAAATGGTCACTTTAAGAAAGGGAGGGAATTTTGGTGTTTTTCTCATTTGAAATATTAGATCTGACATCCCAGACGTGATGGGAAAAGCTTGGTTTGGCTTTTTGACACTCCCACAAAATGGTGTCAGCCAGTGTTTTTCTTTTCCATGTACATGGATGCCTGATGAAATGCTGAGAGGAGTATCAGCACAGTTGCAAACTACTTCACCCATTTGGCAGATCCTTCTGTGACTGCACATGACAGGTATTGATGCAATTTCTGTAGACAGTAGGGACAGGCAGTTACTTTTTTAAGTCACTGGGAATTCTTTGAATGCAATTCAAGCAACCACCCCCACCCTACACACTTTTATGCTTTATATACAAATAAACATGAAGCCTCGTAAATATTTGTTAGCCTTTAGACTCTAAATGACAACAGGCTGTAGGTCAGGACCATGGACTGAGGGGATAAAAAAAGGAAACAGACTAAACAGCCAGAGTGCCCAGGTTTGCCATAAGCCCCTGGTGATGTTGGGGTGAAAGGCGTGAAAAGGCCCGGACAAAAGAGATGCCGTCAAGCTTGACCTTGACTGCAGCTCAACACACACATATGTCAACATGTCTTGAGCTTGACTCTGGCCGCCCTTTCATCTTCTCAGTTTAATTTTCTTTTTGAAATAATAGTTTTATTTCTCTAAAGGGTAACATCCTCTGTCCAGCTAATACAACAAGCAAAGCAACTGTTCAAAATTAGATGTACTTTTTTAACAAAATGAACTCGTGCCTGTCCTCCATGAATCACAGTTGTTGACTGAGTCCATTAAAGGTTGCACTGAGTGTGGACAGCCTGAGTTAATTTTTATTTAAATGCAAACAGAGAACTGATTGACACAGGGCAGAAATGCTGCACAGCTGTGACCTCGAGCTTCTCTAACTTTGACCACACCCAGTACAGTGATATTATTTAGTTTAGTTATTTAGCCTTTTCTACTCCTAACTTTGATTTTTAGATTCCCAATTTTGCATTTTAAGTCATATTTTGCCCTTTCAAACTCCTAATTTCAATTTTATCTCATATTTTGACCTTTAAGATTCACAACTTTCACTTTAAATCTCAAATTTTGATCTTTCAAACTCATGATTTCAATTTTGATCTCATATTTTAACCTTTAGATTCACAGTTTTACATTTCAAGTCATATTTTGATTTTTGAAAAAAATACTATAGAATTTTACCTTATGTTTAGTACTTTTCAACTCCTAACTTTGACTTTTTAGCTCATATTTTGTATGGGCTGAGATTTGTGCCACTAGAAACTGAATTTGAATAATGATATTGAATTTGAATAGCATGATTTGAATTTGAATTTAATGTTTTGAAACTGAATTTAGTTGCTTTGAAACTGAATTTTTTTGCTTTAAAATTGAATTTGTTTGCTTTGAAATTGTATTTTATTCACTTGAGCATTCAACTCTATCCATTTCTGTGAGGAAGAGCAATCGAGCACAGATAGTTCTCAACTGAGCGGGACTGCCGAAAATAGCCTACATGAAGAAGAACAACTGAGCGGAGCTGGCGTCTTTTCCGCAATATCTCAAGACCAGGGACGCAATAATCGGGTTTGTTTTAAACTTAAAGTTTTCTCTCCGTGATCAATAAACTACCGAACACTTTCCTCTGGCGGGGCGTTCCCTGCTCGTTACGTTCTGTCATTATTTAAATGCCTCATTCATACACGGTGTACAGAATAGCAAAATAATAACTATTTTAAATGGCGTTAAGGTAACTTGGCTGTTTGAGAGGAACAATTTCCACCACCCTCCCCCAGCCGGCTTCTACTTCAGTCTAGCTGAGCATTACATGCACTGGAGGAAAATCTGTAAGCCAGCTATCCCTGTCATATTGGCTGAAGCTATATGAGTAGCTAGAATAATTTTAAGTTTAAAACAAACCTGATTATTGCATCCCTGGTCTTCAGATATCGCAGAAAAGACACCAGCTCCGCTCAGTTGTTCTTCTTCTTGTAGGCTATTTTCAGCAGTCCCGCTCAGTTGAGAACTATCTGTGCTCGATTACTCTTCCTCACAGAAATGGGTGACGTAAACGGCGTGCCACGCTGAACTGAAACTGAATTGTAGAACTGAATTTGAATTGAATGAACTGAAATTGAATTTTTTATTTGGAATTTAAAGAAATATTGAGTTGAATGCTCAAATGAATAAAATACAATTTCAAAGCAAAAAAATTCAGCTTCAACACAAGTAATTTCAGTTTCATAACATTAAATTCAGTTTCAAAGCATTAAATTCAAATTCAAATCATGCTATTCAATTTCAATATCATTATTCAAATTCAGTTTCTAGTGGCACAGATGTCAGCCCATAATTTTGACCTTTCAAACTCCTGATTTCAATTTGATCTCATATTTTGACCTTTTGGATTCACAACTTTGACATTTGATCCCATATTTTTCCCTTTCAAACTCATGATTTCAAATTTTATCTCATATTTTGATCTTTTAGACTCACAACTTTTTACTTTTAATCTCATATTTGGACCTTCATATTAATAGTTGTACATTTTAATCCATGTTTGGACTTTTTTAAACTCATGATTTTGAATTTACCTAATGATTTGACATATTCAATTGCTAACTTTGACATTTTATCCCATTTTTGACCTTTAAACCCCGATTTCAAATTTTGTCATATTTTGACCATGTAGATTTAGAATTTTAAATTTAAAGTCATTTTTTTGACCTTTTAAACTCATGATTTTGACTTCTATCTCATATTTTTGCCTTTTAAAAACTTTATTTTGACTTTTAATTCATGCTTTGATCTTTTGAACTGATAAATTAGTTTTTTTTAATCTCAGTTTTTGATCCTTTAAACTTATTTTGATTTTGTTTTTGTTTTTTTTATCTCAAAATCATTTATCATCTGTGCTAGGTTCTGTTTTTTTTTTGTTTTTTTTGTTTTTTTTTGTTTTTTTTGTTTTACTGTGGTTCATCTCTGGTGAAAATGAGGTTGACAGTATGTGGTTGAATGTTGACCCTGTTGGGCTCTCAGAGTTAGACCTTAATTCAGATTCTGGCTTCTGCTGTGATTGAGTTTGACACCCCTGAGCGAGGGAATCAAGTTAGATGTCTCAGGTTAAAAGAACAGGAGAAATTTAATTGATTATCCCAGATGTTCAGAAAATACATTCCAGACAATAAAGAAGAAAAAGTCTTATATCCTGTTAAAAGTTTGTTTATTTTGCTGCTTTTCAAGAAGTAACAGATCAGAGGTTCAGATTCTGAGGACTGAATTTTAGCTGTTCAAAGCCTTATTGATCTGAAAGGTGGTTAATCTAAGCTTTTGAGAGACAATTCAATTTGAAAGAAGTGCTCCTAATCCTGCAAGGCAGATAAAATCCTAGAATTCATGAAAATAATATATAATATAGTTAAATAATAATAATACTTTACTCACCTTAATCACCTTAAATCATTAGTTCTGTTTTACCAGTATTGCTATAACCATGCAGGATTTCCTGTGATGTAAACCGTCAGTTTGACCAGATCTGGACCTGGTTATGCATGAAATCAAGAATAAAAACAACACTGAAAACTTTTCATGATAGGAAAGATGTTTTTTGCTCTTCTGATGACGTGCTTCAGCACGAGTTTGGGAGTTACCAAGAAAGGTTGGTTGTTGTGTGACTGGATGAATACAATGGCTGCTAGTGGAGCTTAGACTTTAATCGGAATTGGACCACATTTCTTTTAGAACAAGAGCAAAGAGACAAGCTGAAAGCTTGTATTGGCAGAGATGACGTTTTTGCATGTCATCTGACCGACCTTGGCATCAATGGAGACGCTCCGCCATTAACAGTCTACAGCAGCGGTAGCCTGTCAGCTCATGAGAAACGCATGCTTACAACGCCATTTTGTCTTGTTGCTGTGATTGGCCCGTCATGAATGTGACAGACAGAGCATTCCTCCAATCACAGAGAATTTTTTTGAAAAGTCCTGCCATTCCCAAACGCTCTCTATGGGAGCTATCTCAGATGTATGTGAAACATATCCATGCAATGGATGTTTGAATGTCAATCCTGTGTGTCAGGTTACAGATGTGCAGGTTTACTGGGGAATAGGTTTTAGTTTAATGTTCTAAAGGAGTATAACACACAGTGTGCAGTTGTAAACAGAAGAAATGTCCAGTGTGCATTAATGTTATGCATAGAGTCTGTATAGACATGCATACTTTTGTCTGCTGGTTCTGGGGTTCAGTGAGAGTCTGCATGGGAAGTCATGAGTTTAATGTATCATCCCTATTTCCGCAGGTGTTGAACGTACATCTACTTGCCATTGAAAATCCCAGCTGTCTTTGATTTTATCATACTTCTAGCTAGAGGAATCCTCAGAGATAATGATAGCAATGGTTGAAAGTTGTGTCTTGGCAGTGATAAGGCATGCTAAGGTGCTCAGCAGCTTTAATGTAGTGAGAAAAATGTAAAAATCTGCATCATCTCTGAACATTCAGCCCAGACACCATCCATGGAAAGCTTCTAGAAATTGTTTACATGCACTTATCTTGTTATATCTTGTCACACAACTGCACAATTCTCTGGTCTTTATATTTTGACCAAAAGTCTAAGACTGTGCCTCCATTAGCATGACAGCGAGGAACATTCAGCTCTATTTCTTTTCTCTTTTTCTTTCAATTTACATCATTGGGCTGCAAATGATAATATTTAAAAGTTAAAAATCAATTCTAACAGTTTCTTTATATCATTCTTGTCTTCACAGCGTGAACACGACACAATCTGTCTTTTATAAAAGTGGTTGAATCTTTTCATTTTGTTAGAGATGAAACTGTGATCACAATTTCTGCTCTCCCTCTCTCTCACCGTTATTGAAATACCTCAAGATTGTTCAGACCTGATGAACAAGAAATATCCAATCACCTCTTGTAATATTCACATATTAATGATTTATTATCCTATTATAAAGTAAGAAATTCCACTGAAATAGAGTTTTGTATTTAAATATCATTCTCTGGATGTCAAAGCTCACACAGCAGAGATCAGTAATGTTATTAAGGTGATTCACTGTCCCCGTTGCCCCATTATGAGATATAGATCTCTCCTCCGACATACAGCAGGTATTTGTTAAAGAATAAATACCAATCGTGTAAAGCAATTTCTCCTTCATCTCCAGTGATTTGAACTTTCCATTACTTCACATTTCTCAACCTGACCTTTCTACATCCGCAGACATCGGATGCACCTTTCCACCATGTACGAGCACTGCATACGGATGAGACACCTCTCACAGGAGTTCCTCATGCTCCAGATCACTCAGGAGGAGTTTCTCTGCATGAAGGCCTTACTCCTCTTCAGCATCCGTATGTGCTCAGAGAAAAAAATGTTTTATTTTATCAGCAGAGTAAAATCACAAAGTAAGCATGCAGTCTAAACTTTTTTTCTTATTTTTTTAAGTTCCGGTTGAAGGTCTGAAGAGTCAAAAGTACTTCGATGAGCTGCGTCTTACCTACATCAACGAACTCAATCGTCTCATCAACTGTCGTATGAAAACCAACTCTTCGCAGAGGTTCTACCATCTCACCAGACTCCTGGACTCTCTACAAATGGTGAGACACATACATTTACCTGACTCTAAAAGCCAAACACAACTGAAGGAAAGTAGTGTTATTAGCTGATTTGTGGCAGTCTTTCAAGCTGGAAATGAGTGGGCATGTGCGTGCCTTTGACCAGATTTCAGCGAGCAGAACAAGAAGCCCAAATCCAGAGTTGTAGTTCTACTAATTTGCTTAAAACGTTTCTTGGCAATGCATGCAATGAGACTGTCTTTCTCAGACAGCCCACAGAAAAACTCTGCATCTAAGCAGAAACTGATACCTTAAAGTCTAACCTAAAAAAATCCAATAACTGTCAGTGGCAAAGCAAAATATTCCAAAAGGATGAGTTTACAACTGTATGATTCAGTCCTCCTTGGCCCTTGTGTTTAGACTGAGGTTGGCTGCACAGTAGGTGATTTTCAAATCTAAACGTTTTTTTAAAATGTGGGAGACCAAGGACATGAGGACTGTGTCAAACAAATTTTAAACAATGTTATCCTGCAAAAGAACAAGTAAGACTATTTGGCCACATTATAAGACCCTAAACCTGCCATTTATTTTAATAACAGTTCCTGCAAAAGTTTTCACCCCATTGGTTGTTTACCCTTTTATTGATTTTACAAATCAGTCATGGTTAATATAATTTGGCTTTCCTTCTTTTTTTTTTTACAAAATTATTTACTAAACTAGAAAAGCAAAAACATTCCTGGATCCAAACAGTGATACGGATTGCTCCCAAAATCTAATCAGTTCTTCCTTATGCCATTTCTGACATTTCCTGAAAATTTCATCAAAATCCATCCATAACTTTTTGAGTTATGTTGCTAACAAACTAACAAACAAACTAACTAACAAACAAACCCTGCTAATCATATAACCTCCTTGGCAGAGGTAAAAACTTCTTAAATGTCAATGTGTAAACAGATTTCTACAAAGTAATGTCAAATCAAAATATTCAATGTAAAATAAGTGACTGCATAAATATGAACCCCTTTTAGAGTGACAGACCTCATTCAACAAAGGTCCAGCCAATTGGTGCTAGAAGTCTCACAGTTAGTGAAATGGAGATCACCTGAGTGCAGTTAATATGTCTCAAGTGATTATAGTAAAAAGACACCTGTGTCTGGAAGGTCCAGTCACTACTTAGTCCATTCCCTGGCTACCATTACACCTCGTAGACAATAGAACACTCCAAGCAACTCAGAGAAAAGGTTTTTGAAAAGTATAAGTTAGTGGATGGATACAAAAAGAAATCAAAAAATAGAAGGACTATGGCACATGTGTGAATCTGCATAGATCAGGACCTCCTGACTGGGTGACTGTGCAAGAAGGAGACTAGTGAGAGAAGCCACTTTTTGGCCATTGCCAACACTGCACATCACCACAAACCAGACTTCCTCTCTATAAAGCACTGTGTTGGCAGCATCATGCTGTGGGGAGGCTTCTTGGCAGCTGCCGTGGAAGTCTTGTAAAGGTAGAGGGTAAAATGACTGTGGTAGAATAATAAGAATATAGAATACTATCATATTCAGTCTGCACCCTGTGATTGACTGGTGACCAGTCCAGGGTGTACCCTGCCTCCCAGGCTCCAGCCCCCCTGCGACCCTCAACAGGATAAGCAATATAGAAAATGGATGGATCGATATTCTGTCTGCAAGAGAGCAACTACAAGAAGGTTTTTTCAGCAAGACAATGACCTGAAGCATTCAGCGAAAGCTACTCAGAAATGATTTAAAGACAGCAAAGTGAATGTTCTGGAGTGGCCAAGCCAAAGCCCAAACTTCTATCCAAAAGAGATTTTGTGGCTGGACTTGAAAAGAGCAGTTCATGCCCGATCCTTGTGCAACCTTAAAGCTTAAGCCATTTTGTAAAGAAGAATGGTGTAAAGTTGAAGTGTCCAGATGCGCAAGCCTGATTAAAATGGATTCACACAGACTCAGTGCTTTGACTGCAGTCAAAGGTACTTCTACTGAATACCTACTCGAAGGGAGTGAATATTAATACAGTCACTAATTTTAACATTGCATCTTTTTATTTAATTGACATTACTTTGTTAAAATCTGTTATCACTTTGACATAAAAGAGCTTTTTTTCATAATTTTCTCGTCAAAACAGCCAAATAATTTCAACCAAGAATAATTTATAAAATCAACAAACGGGTAAAGCATCCAACAGGATGAATACCTTTTATAGGCACTGTGCTTCACAGTGAAGATTCCTTAAGCCCAGATCAGATTGGAGTCAAAACAAGTTACACTTGCATCTACTTGCGATGGTCCGCTCTGCAACATTCTAAGAACCTGTAATTTTACAACCCTGCAACTGGAAGAGACGATGCATCATATCCATAGCAATGACTTCAACAGTCACTTATTTTAAAGTCATTTGTTTCTTAAGTTACAGCACAATAAATTTATCTCTAAAATGAGGACAGTATTGTCTATGATTTTTTTTTCCACTATGAAACTTTGCATCTTACTACCTTAATTATTCATGTATTAGCAAGGACAGCGCTGTGCATCATGTTTTGGTGAAATAGGTATTTCTGGCAAAACTTCACCAACTTCCAAGGTGCATGTTGCATGAAAAAAGTCTTAATGAAACAAAAGCTCCAGCAACATTTGTAGTTTACGAAACAACTTTAATTAAATTAAATTTAATAAAGTAATTCATGTCCTGCTTGGGTGCACTGAGAAGAGGCGGAAGTGTTTATCAAGCTATAATTTCCATGTGAAAGTTTATTTTTAAAAAGATTGTTGTAATCATTTCCAAAATTAATTGCATGGTTTAATCTAAACAATACAAGCAGCTGAAATGAGTTTTCCCTGGTGGGTGGAGAAAGGGTGAGGAGTTCAAACATCCAGGGGGAACTAAGGGGGCTTTCACACCTACTGTATGTCATTTGGTCCAGACTTTCAGACTTATCAGTTTGGTCTGAATCAAAATGGTGGGTGTGAAACCTCCCCTGCACCGTGGTCCAGACCAAAATAGGTGGTCTCTGTCGGACCAAACTGAGCCACAGTGTGGTTCAAACCCAGTGTGAAGGTATTACTTTGAAAGATCTGGACCTTTGTATCAACAACAGGAGACAGCATGAGAACCAGTGAAAGGAAATGCAACACCAAAATAAAATGAGCCGTGGAAGTACTTTGGGGTAATATGAGATGTTATTAGAGTCCAACCGTAAAAAACCCACAGAGTTGAAGACAAAATCACAAAGGTTTGTCATGTAAAGTCTGTTAGTCAGTTTGCAATAATTACAGCCTCAAACCAAACCCAACCAAACCAAATAATGTAACAAAACACAAACTGTACAGTCCAGAACTTGGTCTCGACTCTCAGGTGAGAAAGCCCCCTAAGAATAGAGCTGCTGGTCCTTTGTATCGAAAGGAGCCAGTTGATAAAATGATAACTTAATGCTGGTCTTTATTATAATAGGGTATATTCTTTATTATTTGGATTGTCCCGATCAGCATTTTTGGCCTCCGATCCCGATCCGATTTTTTAATATTGAATATCTGCCGATACCGAGTCCCGATCCGATACTCATGATTACCTAGATTAGAGTTTCAATTGTTACTACTAGACATCTCAAACTTATTCCATTTAACTCAGTAAAGCCAATTTTGTTGTAAAAAAAAAAACATAAAATCACATTTCTGCTCTGAATGGTGTAATAGCTCTGTTTCACTTTAATTATCTGTCAAAAATAAATTTACATATTCACTTAGTGCAGTGTTTAGTATTCAATCAATCAAAATCCACTTAAAGGGGTCAGCTGAATGACGTGACCGGTCAAAAAAATGAACTCAATAAACCTCAGATTCACTTAGAGGTGGTGTAACAGGGTCAATAGTCACAATAACATATGAATTCAATAAATGAATTTTAAATATTATAATTCCACTTAGAAGTTAACTTGACTCTATTAGTCACAACAAAAAACTGAACTCAAAAATGAATTAAAAACATCCCAGTTCCACTTTAAAATGGTGTAAACAGTTTAACTGAATAGGATCAAAAACATATGAATCATACAGATTCAAAACAACAATCTTTTTAAAATGTAGCAGCTTAATCTTAGATGTAAACCAAAACATTAACACTGGAATAAAACCCAAATACAAGGCACTCTTGTTATTTCAGTGCAGTTTCTAACGTGCAACTAGAGCTGCTACATCACTCTCCCTACCCTCACTATTTTCTCAGAGACTCAGCAGTAACATGGGGCAAACATCAGAGCTCCAACTGTCTGTAGTGAAGCTAACGTTAGTGAAGTTGCTTTTCTCTAGTACGATATCACATACTTTGTGGTACAGCTCTGGTAAGGTAGTGTCCGTAATGTAATGTCGAGACAGCAGGGCATAGCGTGGGTCCAAATTGTCCACCACGGAGCTGGCTCGTTGTCCAAAGTGATGAATTCAACCACTTTTTCTGTTATCTTTTTTTTGCCTTATCGCTCCCTCGAGGGTACTTGTCTTTCCTCTTAAAGTCCAGAAAGTCTATCTTCGGTGAAGGTGCCTGTTGCTCTTGTAAAGTCACCGGTTTCTGCTGCATGTGTTGATCGGAGATGACGGGTCAAATTTGTAGTGGTAAACGGAGCTCTGCGGCTACCAGCTCGTGAAATGGTCGTGTTACAGATGCTGCAAGAGGTCGTTGGACTGTTTTTCGCTCTCAAGTTTGAAGTTTTTCCACACCCCGGACATTTTTAACACATGAACGCTTACTGGTGCATTTACGGCCTGTCGTAAATTATGCTCCATTTACGGCAACTGACGTAAATGATCGGCTGGGCTGATCGGATCAAATTGCAGATCGCCAATCAATTAAAAATGCTTAGTATCAGCCCCGATCAGATACATGTGATCGGGATCGGGACATCCCTGTTTATTATAATATTAATGATTAGGTTGGTCTATTATAATGGGCCACAACAGAGAGTACGGTGCCTGAGTACTTGCCCTCTTCGTAAGTTGTCTTGAGATAATTTCGGTTAGGAAATCAAACATTGAGTATTTGATTGATTGATTGACAGATTGATTGATTGATTGATTGACTGACTGACTGACTGACTGACTGACTGACTGACTGACTGATTGATTGATTGATTGATTTGATTGATTGATTATTGATTAATTGAGGTGGTTCGGGCATCTGGCCCAGATCCCCCTGGATGCCCCCCTGTGGAGGTCTTCCGGCACATCTGGCTGGGATGATACCTTGGGTAATATAGAATACTGAAGGGATTATATGTCCTGTCTGGTCGAGGAACACCTCAGGTTCCCCTAGAAGGATGTGAATGTCAGAATGTCAGCCCCAGATAAGCTGAAGAAGATTGATGGATGGATGGATGGATGGATGGATGGAATCTAAAAAACATTTTACTCTAAACACATATTTTTTGGCATTTATAGCCTATAAAAGCAAGATTTCCAAATCCCATTTCATGTTTATGTGCATGCAACACCCATAAACCAACTGTTTGTGATTTGACGAAATGAATCACAGGCAACATCATCAGATGGCTTTAATCAGGCTTTGCCTGTCTCCAGGGCCATTCTTAAACTGCCTCAAATCTTGTCACTAATCTGTGGCCTGATCTGAGGTTCTAGTCTGGTCACAGTAAATGATTTTAAGTCCAATTTTAGGCCAGATTTGCCTCCCTTGTTGATCATAGGGCGTATCATAAGTGGAGGCTTATAGCAAACTAGTATTGTTTGCATAATCATTAAGTGTGTTGTGCCAACACAATTATTTTACAGCTCCAAACCACACCATAGCCTCCCACATTTGATATTTACAATTCTGCATTAGAATGCCTGGTGGAAAACCCTAAACAGCAAATGAGAGTGAACAAACAGGGAAGCGCGATCAGCTAGATCTTGCATAGTTTTGCTGCATAAAAAACATAAACACAACGGGGCCTTCATCCCAGCCAGGATTTCATCCATGTTCTCACCCTTGTTTTATGGTTTTTGCTGCACATGTAATGCATGCCAGGACAGCTTATTGTGAAGAGACAGCAAGCCGAACATCTATGTTTATTTTGCTTCTGAAGTCACGTGATTACGTGAGGCCGTTGGCAGGTCAGGAGGTGTCTGGTCTGGCTGAGTCATCTAGTGTTTGCGTTCAGAGGATTTTAAGACAACTGTTTGAAATTATCCTCATGACTCGTGTTTTAAAATCATTTATGATTTGAAAATTGTCTAGTGTGTGGCCAGCCTCAGACAGAGCTCTCACAAACGTGATTTCAGAAGGAAGATAAAGACAGAGGATGATTGACATTTGTGGCTTTCTTTCCTTGTGTTCTGTTCTGCAGCAAGAAGTCAAAAAATGAAGAAAAGAGGATAAGCGTGAAATCTCGGCTGTGACGAAGATGTTGTAATTTTATGAGCAATGAAAGTATGCAGCATCCGGCTGGTGATGCTGCCCATTCTCTTTGCTTCCAATAGTGGCTGATGCAGGTATTCTATCGGAGGCAGCCAGACCTGAAATCATTTAATGATGTTTGATATTTCTGAGTTCAGGTTAGGGAGGCTCTGACTTGATAGAGAGCAGTAAGATAATCTTACTGATACAACGCACTTGATTATTTGGACAAATATTCAGATGTGATACACCTCGAGTCAGGTCACAATAGGGCTTAAAATCTGCTCGTGTGTGGCCAGCCCCATCCATCTGTTTTAAGGACGAGCATAATTTCCCTGAGTCATTGTTGAAACTCTGCTTAAAGTTAATTTAATGCACATGTTTTTTATTTGTGTGTCTCTTTTGTTTCAGACCGTGAAAAAGCTCCATCAGTTTACATTTGACCTCTTTGTCCAGGCTCAGTCTCTCCCCACCAAGGTCAGCTTTCCAGAGATGATTGGGGAGATTATCTCAGTCCATGTACCAAAGATCCTGGCAGGTTTGGCCAAACCAATCTTGTTTCACAAGTAGAAGGATTTTTTTTTAATAAAAAATGATTCATTTTCGCTGCCTCCATAAACTTTAACAAAGGTTCTGTTTCCCGACATCTTCAGTCTAATGGCTCTGAGCCCTGTCCTACAATCTTTTTTCCTTTTAGCCATAATTGAGATAGTTTGTTCTTAACTGTTAAAGCTTTTATCTGAAGCAGTGCAAGGCATCATCTGTTGTCAGCGCTGCTATTTCTGAGTGGAGAGTTTGTGTTTTTAGCCGGAGTAGACATGCTACTTTACATAAAGTCTGTAAATCAAGAGGACGGTGAGCTAAAAGTGGCAGGGTTGAAAGATTAAGTCCCTCTGGTGACCTTCAGTACACAAACACTCAGCAAGGTGCTCATAAAATGTAACAAATAGAGCCAGCCTAAATATAATTCTGGATCACAGAAGGAAACAAACACTTCTTTTCCATTAACTTTGCAAATTTGTTATTTTAAGTGCTTTCTCCAGGTTCATCTGACGATTCATTTTCATGAGATTCAACTTGTAAATACAGCTTTGGAGGCATTTAAGTGTATTAGTGCCTTAAAATTGGTGTTTAAAAAAGTTTCTTAATGAAATTTTTATCAAAACAATGTTAAAAATCCTGACCTGACAGTGTGACTCTATTCTGCATAAAATTGCTATGACAATCATCATTGATATGGTACTAAAGTTTCCTGCTTGCAAAACATGAATATGATGTGCTACATTTGTGGTCAGTAAACTTATCAGATTTTTCTGAGGAAAAAAAAAGGTTTCTCTGCTGTGTCATTGTGAATTAACTGTAGTTATGGTGCTGTAAAAGAAACTACAATGCTAGTAGAACTCTACATACTGATTTTCAAGTCAAAATAAAACCATCATGGCTTTGAGAAGTAGATGATCAACCACAACATCCTCTGTAGGTTTATGAACCATTTACAGCCTTCAGTTTTTTATTGTTTATTTGTGGAGGCAGACAGGATCATGCATGGCTGAAAAGGTGGCTGCATATTACAAACGGTGCATCCTGTTTTGTTTTACAGATAGGAAATTGTAAATCACAAGATAATCACATCCTATTTTCTACTCTAAATGGGGTCAGAAATAAACACTTTCCTGTAGGTGATGCCTTTCTGTGACATGAACTGAAAAGAAAAATCTTGACTAAGGGAAAAAAATCATAGAAATAAAGGTAAATTCTCTCAATGACACTTTTCAGACTCTATAGAGTTGAGTGCACCAGCTGGGCGTAAAATACAAATTATACGTCTGACCTACTGGTGGTTCACACTGGGTGTGTAGTGGCTGCGTAACTGCTGCAAGGTGGCTTGATTTTTATTTCAGTGCACATTTTGACAAATCAGGGTTTGCAGACTGCCTCTCTGTGACGCGTTCTCCAGACAAAAAAGACATGAAAAGAGCCATGTTTACCTTTTAACCGTGGTATATAGATAAATAAATAAATAAATAAGAGTGGGGTTTTTTTAGCAAATATGTTTGTTTACATCCTTAGAATGTGTTACAAGTGTGTTGAATGCTTTCTAGACCTAACACCTCCTACTAAACAAACACAACAAAACAAACTGTAAAACAAACTGACAATAATGGGTATTTGTTCGATGTTTAATAGCCGATTCTTTTGATAGAAAGTAGTAATGCACGATATGTACTTTTGGGGCCAATACTGAGAAACGATAATTTCCTACACCTGATGCTCGTTAACCCATAAGAACCATTAACTTTTTTTCAGTTGTAGATTTTAAAAAGAAGTTTCAAATGCCTGCTAAATCAGCTCTCTGGGGTAAGCCTTCAGCTTGGTCCTAATGCTAGTGATGCTAATGCTATTCTGTTAATAGTCCAGCATAAGGATGATAACTCATGACTTATAGAATCAGCCATGTTAACACTGGAGGACTTTTTTCCTCTCTTGGGGATCTTTGTGGAGCATGTTACACTATCATGTTATCCTCCTCTGAAACACTGAAAACTCTCACACTAGTACAGTAAAGCCTAGTTAAGACTGGTTAAGGTCTGTACTGTAGTCTCTGCACATCAGAGGATTTTCTTGTCCTTGTTTTTTGGAGTTTACACACCACGATGCCAGTCAGTTATTTTGTTCTTACTGTATGTTAGGAACCCTTTAGCCTGCAATTTATTTGGCAGAAACCTGAAAACAGCCCAGTAAAAGACACAAAGACCAGTGAAAAAATAATAACCAAAAATGTACATTTTGCAGACATGTATCAATTCTATCCTAAATTACATCATTTTTTGCAATTTTCAACTTAAAATCTCTGACATTCATAAAGCCATGGAGGTAAAAAAGTGCATTTTATAGCTTTTATTGAAGTAAAACTTTGTGCAGACAGGGCTGTGACTTTAAGGAGACATAAGCCATTTTTACACAGAGATTCTGCAATAAAAGCGAAAAGGAATGCCCATCTCTGTTCTGCAACAAGCAATTCACACAAAGATGTAACAGAGCCATGCACACATGAGCTTAAACACACCCTGGCATCCCGTAATCAGATGGCAGACGCTGCCCGAGCTGATGCTTTCAACGAAACTTGAAACTCTGGATTTCTCGGTTCAAAACTTTGTGTTTTCTAAATGAAATACGGGGAAAATAACATGAAAATTCATTTTGATCTATTAGATCCAATAGACTTTTTCCTCCTCCAATTTTAGGCAGTGTCACAGCACACGTATTTACGTCAGAGGTCGGAAACTTCAGAGTGCCAAGCTCACTTGAAAACAGCATGGAACTTTTCAGACGCTGCTGTGAGCAGAGATGTGTCTGCTCTCTCCTCTCCTGTACAGAGTGTGATCAGCTCTCTAACCTCGCAGTCTCTCCAGTTAATCCACATTATTCTTTGTTTTATCCCGCTGTGGTTTTCGCTCGATTGAACCACGCTGGTTTTTAAATCTCCTGTTTATGGAGACAGCAGCGCACACTCACCGTTGCGGAATGCCGTGACGTCCTTTCACACTAGTTGCGGAAAAGTCTGTTACGGCTCTGATGCTACCTCTCGATCCAGATCAGAGGTGGGGTGAGATCGACTCCCCATTGCGGAACGGTCACTTTCATACAAAACGGCGTTGCAGAACGAAGGCATAACAGACACGGAAAAGAGAGGCAGTGTGAAAGTAGCTATAGTCAACACATAGTACACATGCCACTTGTATAAAAGCCATGACTGCGCCAGCTGGAGCTAACAGCCATCACACAGCAAACATGCATCCAGTCTGAAATAACCATTAGAGCATTAGAACTCTATTTCCTGTGCTCCACTTTGACTAATACCCGATTGTGTTTAACTTGATGAAACTTTTGTAGCTGTCATGGTGCTTAGGTTTATCTCAGACTTCTATGTAAGATAATACAATCACAATGGCAGTGCATCTTGCTGGCAAATGAAAAGGTGGAAAAAAACAAAATAGAGAGTCATCTGAGATTGACTGCAAACCCTATTTACTCAGATAATGAGACGATCAAAAGGTTTTGCCCCTAGAAGGCCAGCTCTGCTTGAATATACACAGAACTTCTCCTTTCATGGCCAAGACAAGCAATACCCTGCCCCATCCCACTTTTTTTAAACCTCTCCTTTCTCATCATGCCATAACCAACATTACTCAATATATCAGGGGGGCGGGGGATCTCATTGAAAGACTTCAACATTAAAGACAGCAGAGCAAAGCAGATAATAGCAGTATTTAAAAGCACAGCGAGAGACATAATTGACCAACCACTAAGCACCCTCCTTCACCACAACAAGCCAATAAACAAGCCAATCACAGTTCTTGCAATGCTTTGGGCATCTGGCTTGTAGACCTCCAGAGAATAGCAGCTGATTTCCCTGGGGTTTTACTGATACTTATAAAGTTAGCACAAAAAAGTAAGGGATTTTGTGTTTGGTAGGTTACTTCTTTGTCATGACAATGCTTCATGTGTATTTCCCTGTTTTAATGGTGCCACATTTGTAAGGAACATGCATTTGTGGGATGAGCAGCAAAGCTGTGGGTTGTACTCTTGAAAAATTTGCCAGATCTTCTCTGCCACTGCCAAACAGCTTATTTTGCCATTGACTCTTGTTTGGTGTTGTTTGGTGGGTTGGGCGATTGAAGTCTGAAGAAACACAACATATTGGCAATTTAACAGTTTATTTAACAAACAGGAGCTTCTGTAGCATGCAACCAGACACAACTTCACCAGCCTGGTCACACACTGCTGTGGGATGGCATCCCATTCTTCAACCAACATTTCGCAAATCAGCTAGTGTGGTTGTGTTAATCACTCTGGCATGTTCAGCACGCCCAAAATGATCCCACAAGTGTACAGTGGGGTTGAGGTGCTGACAGGACATTCCATCTTCTCCACTCCCAAATTCTGGAAGTAGTCTCTGACAAACCCTGCTCTGTGGGGGTGAGCATTGTCATCTTTGAGGATAGAGTTCGGTCCCAGACTGTGGAGATACAGGATTTCCACTGGTTGCAAAATCTCATCTCAATATCTCTCTGCATCGAGATTGCCTCCAATGATGACAAGCCTTGTTTTTTTTTTTCCAGTGAGGGACATGCTGCCTCACACCATCACACTACCTAGACAAAAAGATGTTATTCTATTGGTGCAGCAATCAGCATAGTGTTCTCCGTGTCTTCTCCACACTTTGACCCTACAATCACATTGCTGTAGGCAGGATCTTGACTCATCACTGAACATAACGTTTCTCCACATGTTCAGGTTCTAGTGCATGTGTTGCTGACACTAGTGCAAACGGGGCTGACGGTGAAGGGCAGTCATGGCAGGCCTCTTGGCAGCCCTATGAGACCGGGGATTGGCTGTGTGTAGTCTGTTCCGGATTGACAGTAGAAGACAGCCTGCAGTTCCTAAGTGCTGACAGGGTGAGGAAGTGATCTTCTTGGGGTGTCATCTTCTTGGGACGCCCTGTCTCTGACATGCCCCATTTTATGGACCTTGTCCTTAAAATTGGAGATGATTCTAGGGCTCACTCCAAAGAATGCCACAACTTGATTTTGCAGAACACCAGCTTGAAGTTGCCCTATCATATAGGCCCAGTCCAGACCCAAACGTGGCATGCTGATTCTCGGAGCAGATACCTTCTTACCACTGTAGTAGGGCTCATGCTCAGAGGTGTTGAGGTCAAGCATGGGAGCTCAAAACAAGGAAAATAGCATCAGCAAAATAAGCTATTTGGCACTGGCAAAGAAGATTTGACAAATTCTTCAGGGATGCATCCCACATACTCAGCTCTGCTGTTCATCCCACAAATGCATGTTCCTTACAAATGTTACAGCAACCTTTGCCATATAACATTACCATAAGTTAGCTCATTGTTGCAGATGTTAATGGCCAGTTTCAGCATCATAGCCTAAGCTCACCATATCATCTTGCCACATGTTTTTTTTTGTTCTTTGACAATTGGAGATCCCTTATAGCTGTAGTAAAAGCCCACTCAACTAACAACCATTAGTGTTAGCTTAGGCCAAGGGGATCTGACTGCAGACCTCTATGGTGGGGTGTTTAGGGCTCATTTGTTGCACACCTCTACAATTTGGCAATCTCAACCGTGGGGTGGGAAGTGACATACATTACTCAAGCCAGAACCAGAATGATGTACTGAATGTCTTATATTTTCTGCTTGCTGTCAGAGGTTACAGTAAATTGCTATTTTTCACAACTGCAGAATTTTATGAATAAAAATAAAAAATTTACTAAAATTTAGACTTAACAACCACAATTAAGGAAAACCCAAAGAGTGTTAGGGTTAGGCACATAAACTTTAAAGGTTAGGGTAAGGGGGGTGAAATAAAAAAATAACACAACATAAACTAAGGAAACACCCAACAAGGATTAGTACAACTCTTCCCACCCTACTGTTGAGGTCATCCCATTTTAGAGGTCTGCTGCTGGATGCCTCTTGCTTAGGCAGCATGTTAAAGGGATACTTCAACATTTTGGCAAATTTGCCCATTGCCATAATCCCTATAGTTTTAGTAATAGGTTTGTTACCTTCAGTTGTTGTTGCAAGCTATTTTTAGATTGGCGCTACCGAGTTCGGACCTGCTGTGCCAACTCAATGTAAGCAGACGGTATTCCGGCTTTTCCTCATCAAACTAATCAAATACACAATCCAACAACTCCAAAACACTCTCGTGGACAAGTTGTGACCTGCACATTCACCACGCTATGAAATAATAATGTATAATTATGTAACATTACGACACATGAAGCAAATACTCTGAACTATTTCTTGAGTAAACCACTGGGCAGAGTGACACAGTGCAGCAGCCATGTCTGGAGTGTAGTTCCGGCTTTGCATTTAACTTTTAACATCTCTGTCTCGTAATGTTCCATGATTATTTCATAGCGTGGTGAATGTACAGGTCACAACTTGTCCACGAGAGCGTTTTGGAGTTGTTGGATTGTGTATTTGATGAGTTTGACAAGGGAAAGCCAGAATATGTCTGCTTACATTGAGTTCGCACAGCAGGTCCGAACTTGGCAGCGCCAATCTAAAAATAGCTTGCACCGACAACTGAAGGTAATGAACCTATTACGAAGACTATAGGAATTATGACAATGGGCGAATTTGCCAAAATGTTGAAGTATCCCTTTAAATGTTTGTCTGTGTGAGCTTCAGGGGCAGGGCTTAGCAAATGGTCAGCTAATGTTCATTGGAAGCAGAACACTGGGCAAAACATAGCATTTCTTTGACAGTAGAAACAACTATAAAACTTCATCCCCCATCCAACAAGCAAGCAGGACTTCTAATTAATATCTTGATTGGCTGTTCTTATCGGATGCATTGATGGGACTTGTGTTGCAGAGGGAACGTTTTGATGTTCTATGTAAGGATCCCTTACTTCTCCATTGCAAAATTAAGATTCCTTTTTCTTTAGTCATTCATATCTTCTGTGATGAGTTTGATGGGAGAAGTTAAACTACATGGAAATGCATAGCTTGGCAGTACTTGGCTCAGCTAAAACCAGTCTGTCTTGGTGCACTCAGCATAAATTGGTGTCCAGAAGTTTGTTGGAGCTTGTTACTTCTTTATTTACGCCCAGCTGAGGCCAAGTCAACTTCAGCTATTTAGTCTTTAGTGACAGTAAATCACTTCATTTATTGTTAAACACATGATCCTCAACAACTAGAAGACAGAACGTTTCCTCCCCAGCTGGATTTGATGCTTTTTTTGGAGTCTTACAGTCACTGTTATTAAAGATTGTTTTGTCTTTACATATTCTGCATAAAATTGCTATGACATATTTTGTGAAAATCTATCTACAGACTCTTTAGCAGATCAAAAGTTAGCATCAAAGTACTTCAGCATTTACATTTATAGGGTATGCTGCTTTTGTTTGACTGAGCCGGTGCAGAACAAAGCAGACCACCCCAGAACACACAACATGTCTAATGGTGCTCAACAATTTACACTCTTCCTAATAATACCTGGAGCATTTGTGTAAAGCAGTATTATTGCTGTGACTAATTTTAAAAGCATGGTCTTATAAATATAAAGAGAGCAAACTTGTTATAGCATGCTCTTAGCCTTTTTTGAGTTTGGAAAAGATTTGGATAGGCTACGCCAACAAGTTTTGATACTTTTATTCTCACTGCATGGTTTCAAAATCCTCGGGTATGACAAATAAGGCTGACATGTGAAGCATGCCAGAATTTAGTGTCTCTCAGCTCTTAAAACATGCTCTAACCCAATCTGTCTTTCATTCTTTCTTGGTGGGTTCTCAAAGATCATTTTAAAATGATAATTGAGCTGTTTAGAAAGCCAGATGAATGAGCCTTATTCTGCATGTCAGCTATTTACTTATGCTTGTATATAAACATGTCTTTCAGTGCTGAACCAAAAGCACCGAAGAGGCAAAAGTGACATAAAGTGTTAACCCATCATCAGTGCTAAACACATACAAACCCCTGTCTGGCCTGGTACATATATTTTTACACTGCAAAACCTTGAGTCTGATTATGTGTAATTGCGTAACTGCTGGTTAGATATAACAGCTGATAGATTTAATCATGATTAATTAAGGTTCATAGTTAATGCATGTTTTTTAAATCACATTAATCATTTTATGGTCCCTTTTGGTTAACCACTGCACCATCTCAATGCAGCCACAGTTCTGATGTCACGATCCACTCAAAGTTCCTTAATTTCATGATCATGATTAATTAAGGTTCATAGTTAATGCATGTTTTTTAAATCACATTAATCATTTTATGGTCACTTTTGGTTAACCACTGCACCATCTCGCTGCAGCCACAGTTCTGATGTCACGATCCACTCAAAGTTCCTTAATTTCTTTCAAAGTAAAGCAGATCTGTTTCCAAACAAGAAGTCAGTTTCCCCTAGTTTAAGACAGTACAAAATCCAAAATAAAAATTTTTAAATGCCAAATATTGGAAATCAGAAATATGACAAAAAAGGAAATTAATCGAATTTAGTTATTTATTTGAATCCCCATTACTCACTACTCTAAAGTAGCAACTACTCTTCCTGGGGTCCACACAGGCAAACACACAAAATCCATGTAGATCACAATGATGGAAGTCCAAACAGGAGAATCATAAAAGATGCCAAATCATCATTAAAACAGGAGTAATGATGACAGCACAATTACAGTTACAATTGACACTAATAAGTCCAAGATAAACCTACTGGAAATCAAAAAGGTATCTTTGTCTTATATCAAATGTTATCAGAATATACTCTGAATGCAATGGTTTTTTTTTTTTTTACAACAATAAGTACAAAAACTTCATAATGATACAAAGGTACCAAAAGATTCTAAAATTGAAATCAAATATTAACTACTGAATTAAGTAAAGAAATCCAGAGATTAATTGCAAATAAAATATTTAAATATACAGTATGTAAACTTCCACCACCAGGGGGCTCTCAACCAAAACAACAACACAATATGATGAGTACAGACCAGCACTGCCCTGCTCCTCCCATCTCTGTTGTTTTCATCTTGTGTTGAATTGAAGACTCTATTCAATAAAAACAACAAGTCAAAAGGCATATTGATTCAACAGAAAGCAGATGTTTTGTTTTATTGCATACATTTATCATAATGAGGGAGGAATGCACTAAAAAAAGGCACTTCCACATTCACACCCTAAATGCTCCCAGAATGTGTGAGTGCGCTGGAAGCTTCTCTAGAGCCATGGTGTCCAACTGGGCTCACCACAGGATCCACTACCAACTCCTCTGTGAGCCATCCAGACCCAAGTGTTTTATATTTTTCCCAAACAGATTTTTTTAATAAATCACAGTGCTGTTTGGACCTCAGCAGTACAGAACATAACAATACAAAGAGACTGAAGAAAACACCCAAACGTCTCTGAGAAAAGCATATTAGCAGATCTTGAAAATATGTGATCGCCCTGATTGTTACCTGCAGTTTCCACATACAACTGCTGTGCCGTGCTTCTCAGCACCACGGTTTTCCCCTGACTGAAGGCCAGTGACCTTGAACATGGGAAGCGCTGCCCTGATTAGCTTGAGACAAGAGGACAGAGATCATGGGAGAACAGCGAGTTCATGCAGGAATAGCATGTCAACAGTGGAATTATTTTGCTTTTAAAGGGTTGATTTGTCTTTCAATTCGACATGATTCTATGGTTTGATTGCTTCGCTATGAGTGAGTACATTGAGAGTTTAAAAGATTAATGTTTACTCAAAGGAAGTGTGGTTTCATGTCAAATTCTGTGGCTTTTTACCTGAAAAGTTCACTTCTCCTGTCAACAGTGCCACTGTAGCTTTATGACTCACTGACCTTCCGGTGACCTTTTGCTTTCACTGCAGGATGAGATTTAATGTTGACATAGTGATGATTCATGATCAGGAGTCCCTGCACTGTGTTGTATTTTGAAGTTGACCGGATATATTGCATGCTTTCCAGCTGTTTGGATTGATCTGCTCGAGGTGAACTGATGCGGTTTGGCACCTGCCAGCAGCAAGAATATAACTGCAGCTTATCTCTAATGAAGTGGAGTGAAGTGGCACATCAGGGGCTGGAGGAACAGCTATGATTGACTAGAGAGGGAGCGATTTTGCTCAACAGTAAGATTTGATTGCAGCGCAGCTGTAGTATGTGGAAATTGGAGGTTACCCTTACTACAAGGCAAATAAATTTGACAGGTATAGGTAAACATCTTATTTCAAGGCACAAAAAGGAAAAAACAAGGCCAAAATTGCTTGAAAAGTAAAAAGTTTCCATAAAAAAAGTTGTTTTCCTGTAAAATGGTGCAAACATATACCAAGTGCTGTCATGACCACGAAATGCAGCCACAACCCTCACATCAAAACCAAATATTGTAAGTGGCTGCTTCACAGACCAGGCCACCAAGAGTTGGCACTACTTTTGTCTTTTGCCTCAATTTATTGTTATTCTACATGTAAAGACAACAATCAATCAGTCAATCTTTGTTTGTATTGCGCCAGTTCATAACCAAAGTTATCAAGGGTGCACTGATAAGCAAATAAAACTAGTAGGGTGCTGTCTTGATTGAAAAGACTCATAACAATTGACCAGCGGAGGTTGGCAGAGCAACTCACAGACTATTTGTCCGTCAACTTCATAACAGCTGAGAGCTCAACCACTTTATTGTAGCAATCAGAGGTGCAAACTCTCAAGATATATTTTGGTTTATTTTTGCCTTTATTTATAGATGAGGACAGTGGATAGAGTTGGAAACGGGTAACGGATGTGGGAGAAAATAATCTATGGTGATAAATTAGACTATGGCAAATGGAACTATGGGAAACCCTGCAATCTAGATTAGCAGTAGAGTTGACATTGCATACTGACTAAGTAAGATAGATCTAATTTCAGGATGCTCAACAAGTAAATTTTGCTTATACATTGGCATAATTTGTCAATTGAATGTGGCTTCTGAATATTATTGGATACTTTGACTGGGAATTAGACACTACAATCACTTAGATTTGAGTTTTTGCAGTGTAAAGAGATGAATACAGTTCAGTAAAGTCTGTACTTTATCTTCAGAAACAATTAAAACAGGTTGCACATGATCATAGCATGTACTATAACACATGAAAAAGAAAATCTGACTATGGGCCGCACAAAAACACACTTTGCTCAGCGTTGACAGTACTCTACCACTATCCCTGCAGTAATAACAAGGTGTTGACAGGATCATGCTGTGAGTGGAGGTTACAGTAGCAAAAGCAGGAAGGTATGGCACCAAACTCAGACAAACGCTGAATGAGAACTAGATCCAGAGCGCCAGAGATCTCAGTTCAGGGCTTTATCGTTCCAACACTAACAGAACAAGAACAAGGAAACCTACAGCCAACTGAAAACTGGAGGGGCTTCACAAGTGAAAGTCCTTGACTCACCCTGCCAGACCTCATTGATGAAAACCAAACGAAAAAAAATGTAAGGAATGCCTTGAAGATAACTGATCACAGATGCGGCTGTAAAACAGTCCGGCAGTATTGATACACTGAGTTGTAAACATTTGCCTATGACTTTTTTAAATTCTCTTTCCAAAACATAAACCGAGTTGGTGAAACACGACGCTCTTGTAAATACAGCTTTGTCTTCAGGAAGGAAGGTTTAAATCTGACATGATCCAAACACAAACAAAACTTCAAACTGAGTCAGTCTGCTTTGTAATCAGTTAGATTTTCTAACTGTAACTTATACATGTTTTAACAATGTTATGCTTCCTTTTAAGCTTGTAGATGCATGCACCATGTGTTTGTGGAACTGTTTGTAAAAAAGCCTCACAGAGAGCAATGCATGGACGACTACATGTCCTTCTAGTATTTATTCTATGTCTGAAGGCATGACGATGTTTAGCCGAGTGGCATGCTGACCATGACTGTCGACTCTTTGTAACTAAATTATTAAAAAAGTTTGATGAATAATTTTGAGTACATAATGTCACCTGCAGAAATGAATGTAATGTTTTTATATATTCGCTGTGGGAGAACAAAATAGTTAGAATAGAAGGAAAGGTGTGTTTCCAGCAAGCAGTCCGGTTTGGGAATTCCAGCTCTTTCTGGAGGTCTAGAACATTCTGTAAAGCTCAGTAATAAGAGCTGGTCTTTTGGGTCAAACTGCTCTTCATTTGGTACCATTTTGGCTTTTTAATGTGTAATTAATAACAAAAAAAGAGGAATCCTGTGTTTAGATAAAAGAGCCAGCTCATAGAACTGTCTCGTTCACAAACAACACATCACTGTGGTTTGTAACTTCTTGTCTTGAATTGAGTTGTTAATTTATCCAACCAGGACCCTACATGGTTTATTTTCTACATAAAAATGCCACAAAATGAGGCCAAAAAATCTATAAGCTCAGGCGTGTTTTGTGTTTGTACTACACCTGTCACACAGGAAGTAGCGTTCTATTGACAAATCGGCAGACTGCAGTGAGTCCAGCTCCACTCTTTAGGGTCGGAAAGGCACGCTTGTTGCGCCAGCAGAGGGTACCTTTTTTCAAGTATTAGCAGCAGAAACTAGTGGTAGACTGTAACCAGGATCAATAATATTACCTGTACAATTTCTGTCACAGAATGGATATTTAAAACACCATCATCATCGCTTAAAACATACGTGTTGTGTTGTAATGCACACCAGGGGCATAGCCAAGGATTTGGGCCCCCAAAAAGAATATTACACAGGGCACCCCCTTAACTGGCTAGCCAAGCAACAAATGTTGCATCATTTTTACAAATATCTATGCATTTAAATGTTTTTCTGAACCATAACTTACCAGTGTATGAGCAATATTTTTACTATGGTTAAATTAAATTTACTTGCATTATTTTGCAGCACTGGACTATACCATTTGGACATTTCTAAGGGAGGAGTAGGGGCCCCCCAGTATTGTATTTCACTCTATTTTATACAAATTTCAGTCTGTTGACCAATTCATGTAGTTGCTTGTGATTTAATTTTTAAAAATAAATAAAAACACAGTTTTTATTAAAGACTCCCCATGGGCCACTAATCTGCACCCTTTTCCCCAGTGCTACGTCCATGATGCACACACAAGTCGGGCAATTTATGCTACCTATCAAAATGTACTACTTTCCGTTGCTTCACATTGGTAAATGATTAGGGTTTGTGCTAGACTCTACTATCATTGCGGTATAATTTTTCGACGGAGCAGCAGAAACTATTAGAATACCACCATAAGTAGCGCAGAGTGATATATGATTGACCACAACTCAGTCCAGTTTCGCTCCAACACTTAATAGCAGCCAGATCAGAGGCCAAATATCACCCTTTTGTATCAGTGGGAGCAATGAAGTTAAACATATTTGCTGCTCTCCAAATTTGACATCTGTAATAACAGTAACATATAGCGAGTGTCTCTGTTGGCCTGTCTTGGGCTTTGACACAAGCTGTGAGCTGCAACGGATCATTTCAGTTTTTCTCAAGCCCAGCACCACAGTTTTTTTGTGTTGTAACAGCTTAACCCTCTGATTTGATATTGTCATCGCAACAAGAAGAGACATAGGCTACAAATAAATTTTATCCCTACAGAGGGCCACATCATAGGCTCTCTGCTTATATGGATTACTTGTAATCAGAATAAATGCCTGATCTGATTAAAGATACTTCGTATAACACTTGGTTCAGAATTTAATTCTCTGATCTGGTCTTTAAGAAATTTAATTCCGATTGAGAGGGGTAGTTAATGCTGACTCATTTGCATCAGTGTCCATGAAAACACTCCATCTGATGTTTGAGGTGATTTTTATCATCCATGCCCACCCTACGTGACAAGACGTATTTTGGCTCCGCCTTGTCTGGAACAGAAAGAAACACAGTGGGAGCAAAACAAAACCAAGACAACTTCTTACTCAAAACTTTAAAAAGAGCTCAGAATTGTTAAACAAATAATATAAGTTACAGACACAAGAGAAGAACAGTTTCATTTATTTATTTTTTGCATGGGGTGGAATTGAAAAAACATGCAGAGTCTAACAACAAAGAATTTCTTCTTCTATGGCAAATTTGCAGTAGATTTGACCTGTGGGATGATACAGCCCAAAACATGACATGAAAACTCATTTTAATTTCTCTTCCCTCTTTCCTGACTTTTTTCATATTATTTTTACTCTTTACTGTTTAACATTTTTATGATTTAACAAGGATATATAAAATGATAAAGGTTAAGTCTACATTTTTATACTGGAGGAAGTCTGCCCATTATAATAAAATAAGATACAATCTTGTGGGCCTTGTATTAACTGCACCATGGGCCGGATTTGGCCCCCGGGCCTTAGTTTGACCCCTCTGCTTTAAATGCTTTATCTCTTTTAATTTTGCCGTACTTCGACATAACACTGACCACAAAGGGGAAAAAACATGGGGTATAAATTTGACACCGTGTTGCTCAGCTCTGTTGGAAATGTAAACAACTGCTGCCACATTGAACCAAACTGAACCAGACTGCTTGGTGAAAACAGCTTTAGACTAGGACTAGCTGTATCAACCAATCACAACTCTGACATACAGTGCTTAAAAAATTTATTAGACCACCTGTCATATTGTCTCAAAGACCATCCAGCATCATGAAGTGCTTTAATGCGGACTCTTTCATTTTCAGTGAGCTCTCCACGTTGTACCATTTTGAACAGGAATGAGGGATTTCAAACTGAATTCACCCAAATTTGAGCCGGCTCACAAGGCTTCTCTGAGGAGTCAGAAATGAATCAAGCATAACATTCAACCACTAAAACTCATTTTCTGGTCAGGAATGCAAGTAAATAACTATAATTTGACATATTAATCAAGAAATATTAATGTGCTTTACAATTTTTTCAGTTTTTTGTAAATCAGTTAATTTGAAAATTCATGGATAACAATAATAATTATATTTTAGCCTAAAAAATATCATTTGGGTTAAAGAGCTTCTACATATTGGTGTATTAACCATTGCAGAAACATAAAAAAATGATTTTGGTAATTCCCAATGCTGTTAATTTAGGGCAGCTGTGGCATAAACCTTACTTTGGTTAGGGTTAGGGTGGTCTAATAAATTTGTTAAGCACTGTAAATGTGTGAAAAATGATTTTAGAAAGACAGCTATAATGATGCAGCCTTATGTGAACAGGCTGTCATTACATTTATGGCTCCTGCACAATAACGTTCCACCCAGTATGCATTATCTTGCTTATTACATCACTACTTACTTCTTAAAAGCAGCTAACCGAGCTGTTTTTACTCAAGCTGAACATTCCTATGGATGGTGAAAGCAAGGCAAGATTAACAGATCTGCATGAATCAGTGAATCATCTGTTTGCGTTATTCTGTCTTGAGTTATCTTCAGTCTGGTAGATTTTATGTATTTTTTCTTTAGTGTTATTCTTTCCATTCTGCTTTACCAAAGGTAAACAGACGTCAAATTAACCAGACTTCTTTCCATGGACTTACATGTTATAAACCAGGCTTAAGCGCTTCATAAATTGTAGTGTGGTTTCCATCCATCAGTTTTAAAAATATTCTCGTTACATGGATACCAAAACCCCTGGAAACCAGAGATGCTGCAATTCAGCAAAAACACTGGAATATCACAAAAATATGCTTAGAGGAGGTGGAAAAGTTGACGCGTGGATTAAGTCAAAGTACAGCTTTTTGCAAGTGATAGATGTTTAGAAAATAAACAACAGTGTCTTTGTATTAACACTTAAGTAAGCACCCAGGGCTGTTATTAGATCTCTTAGAGCAGAAAGCTGCAGAAAGAATTGTCTAAAACTCTCCATTTACAAGACAAAACCCTCCTTTGTTTAATTTAACTTGCCGCTAGCTTCCAAGCTATAAACCATGATTCCCTGCTCCACTGATCCATCTTCTGCTTCATAATTTTTCCATGAGTAGTATCCCAAGTACTCGACTTGTTGACTCCTAAAACTCACACGACAGAAGTGGATGGAACAATGCAAAAATTAACATTCCCTTCAGCCTAATTTCAAAATCAGTGTTTAAATTTTGCCGTATACTCTGATGGATACCCCACTAGTGACAAGAGCTGCGCCTGTAGCATCTGTCTGTTATTCTTGGTAACCACAGGAATCTTTCAATAGAAGACTATTGCTACGCATAATTGATCAAAGACAAGAATGTAATAATAAAAATACTTTAAAGCCCTTTCACAAGTCCTGAAAGCACAGTTTTTAAGCTGTTAAATATATTGTTCATCCCTTAACTGATTTCTCATTCTTTAAATAGAAAAAATGCTTTTATTTTTGTGTATGAAACATAAAAGCATTTACAGTGCCAGCAGATCAAACAGCTTAATAAAACACATGTACATTTTTAATACTGGTATGATTTCATCACTGCAGGCTACTGTGTTTGTCACTTGACGATTGCTGGTATGTGCCCATTGCGCTGCATATTTAACACTGTCATGTGTATATGCTTCTTTAAATGTATATATTGATTGGTTTCATGTATATTCAATTGTCTAAACACTTGAATCCAAGAGTCGTCTCTTGTATGATTTTTAACTTTTGTGACCTGTGTTTTTCAATATACGTATATGTGTTTTTCAAAGGTGTAAAGTTGCAGCATCTTTTAAGGCAATTAAAATGATTTGAGCTCTGAACATGGGATGTGATTTCTTTTGTTTTTTTTTTGTTTTTTTTTTTTCATTTTATATTTTCCAGTCCTGGAAGGATCAGAGATGTGACGGATCATCTCCTGACAGTGACAAAGTGTCTATAAGCCATTGTCTGTGGTTAAATAACTGATCTCGATCAGCGCTCATCGTGAAAATCAGTGCAGAATGACAGGTAACATTTATCTGCTGCAGTGTTAATTTCACTGACTAAAACAATGACTAAAAATGTTTGTTGACAGCCTTTTTTCCAGAGGAAAACTAGACTAAGACTACCCAAAAATAGATCTTTGATGACTAAAACTGACTAAAAGTAAGACACTCAAGACACTCAAAATCTGTGATATTTCTCCACTGTGGGTAAATCTGTCAAAGTACAACACATCTGTATCTATTCTTCCTCTCAGCTGTAGAACACAGGGCCCCCAGGTTTTGCAGGGTGCATATGATACACTACAATGGTTTGGTACCAGATTCAGGCAAGAGAACAAATGTTTGGACTAAAAGTCAAGACTAAGAATGAGACTCAAATTAAAAATAGCTGCCAAAATTAATACTGACCTGTATAGAGACTGGTGGTTCTGGTGTTAACAGCAGTTGAAATAGAAATACATTAGTTATTTTTGCTTGTTTTAAAACTGAACAATACCAGCATGTTAACTGTACACCTTAGACAGAAAAGTGTCCTGTAGTTACATAGTGAGCATGCTCCATCTTAACCCTTTAAGGAACAAGCCATCATTTACATCTGCCGACCTCCCTCCAACTCTCTGTGAGACAGTAGAACAAGAGTGATTTCTCTCAGCCAATCAGAGGTCAGTCGGCATCACACATCTAACCAATCAGCAATGGGCCAGAGTGGCTCAAACTTGCTGTCTCCTCCAGAACTTGAAAGATGTAGAGTTCCATCTCTTTTGGTCCCAAACAAACAGCCCTGAAATCATAACTGACCATGTTGACAAAACTCACATTTTACAGGTGAATAGTGCTAAATGTCATTCTCAGTTTTGTTTGTGTTTGATTTCTAGCAATTAATTAATTTTGGCGTGAAAGATGGAGGAACCATATTTGGATATATGCGTGTTTAGGGGGGTAAAATGTGTATATTTAAACATATTGCCATCTAGCAATAAGCGTGTTTTCTTGCAAAATAACTCATTATAATGTATGATGATGGCTTTCTATAGTACAGCTGGATGTTGCCAGGTTTAAAGAAATTCACATTACGGCAGTCTAATTATACTAATGTGGTTTATGCCAGTTTATGTTTTTACTGTGATGTTTCATGTTTTAAAGTGGAACTATAAAGAAAAATAAATGCTATAAATAGTGAAATATATGTGATTTCAGACACTTATACAACAGTATATCAGTTTTATTATACTTAAATGGCATAGATCAGTTTTTAATTTTATTGCGCTTCATCACTGCTAAAATGAAACAGGTAGTACCGCCATCATGCCTTGCCTCTAAAAGAAGTTAGAATCTAAAGGCAACCTCACCATGTCTTGTAAAATGAATGTCTTTTATGTAAATAACATTTTAATGCAAAAGTAAATACTCATTAGGTTTTATTTTCCATATATGGTCACTTTGTTGACCTTGATTTTTACCAAAATAATGAAAAGCATATATATTAGTGAAAAAACTAAAAATTAAATGTATTGGGATGTCAACCAATAACACTCTAGGGCTTGAGTTTTGAATTTTAAATATTTCATTGAGTGCGTCATAAAGGGTTAATACAAGGTTTTGAAGAAATGGTTCTATCAGTAGTGGCACATCCGTTCACCAAGTAGAACAGATGTGGAAGCACTAAACACTTTCTATCCAAGCTGGACGTTCAGTGAATGGATGGCTTGCTTCAGTGAGAACACACATTCTTTTGTTCTGTGTGGGAGCGCTCTTTGTATTTAATTTTCTGAAGCACAAGGTCCATGATTTGGCAAGCAAGAGGCGAGGGATTTCCACCAGCCACTGATGTGCATCCAACAACCACCAAGTCCACTGCTGAGCCTGGTACAGTAGCTGATAGAAATCTTGGTACAACTTGGTGGATTTTAAAATGCAGAATAAGACAGCAGAGGCTGGAATGTGGTGGGAGGAGGGAACGGCAAAATAAATACAATGTCCGACTGCAAACAGGTTTTGAAACAGATAAAAGTTTGCAAAGAGTTTCTCCTCTACATTTGGACAGCTTAGAATGAAAAAGTTTATTGAGTAGCTTAATTACAATCTTGTTCCTTAATTGACATGGTTTTCTTTTCTAATAGAATGGTAAAATTGCCAAATCTTGTGGAGAGGCGCATGATATATTATACTTTCAAAAGGCAGCATGCATAAGTTTTTGAAAATATCATGGTAAGAGTCAGATGGCTCTTTGAGGTTTTCCAAGAATGCAACACCACAGGGGATGGACTGGAGGGAGCCTTGGTAGGACAAGAAATTCACTGTACATGGAAGAATGTGAGCTTCTCTTTGAGTAATTAGCCATGGTAGCCAAACAGCCCTGAGGATGGCAAAACTGGTATGTCAGTGCCTTCACCAAAGATGGAAAGATCACCAAAAAATTATTAGTTATAAGAGGAGATATTGGTTCAAAGATTCATTTTCCCATTCTGAATAAACTCACCTGACTTTTGTGATTCCTCTTCTGGCGCCATATCATAATTTGTTTAATGAAAGGAGTGAACATCTGTTTACTGGGTCACCGCAAAATGAGATGAAAGCAGATTTCTCTAAGGGTAATTTCTGGGATTTCCCAACTTTTATGGCATGGCCAGCAATTTAAAATTCCAGAATTAGTGGAAACTAGCCTTCTTTACTTTTGACTAAATACTGCTAAATCGCCTTTAGTTTTCACTGTAGTTTTAGAGCCAGGTAAAATGCTAAACAATTATGTAAATATGTTCGCATTCGTTCAGCCTCTTCCTCATTATCGTCAACGTGTGAGTATGTTTGGCAAACACTTAAGCCTGCTAGACTAAAAGATTTTAAAAATCTGAACCAACTGTGTTTACTGTGAGTGAACCCACACATAGCGACATATAACAACCGTTTTGTTCTTAGTGTGTTGTGTAGAACAAAATGATTGACTTTCATGTACAGATGTTCTTTTACAAATAAAGTAAAGGACATTAAGGAAAATGTTACAGCACAAGCCCATATTTTATGCACGAACAGGGACATTTTTAGTTATTTTAATAGTTTTGAGCCTGTATCCCTCTCAATTTTATCTCAATTTTATCCCAGATGAAAGTAGCTACATGCAGTCTTGATATCATTCCCACCAGATTTCTCAAAGAAGTTTTTAGCATGGTTGGACCCAGTATTTTAACAGTAGTTACTAGCTCTTTAGCAGAAGGTGTATCCCCTCTGTTTTTAAACACGCTGTGGTCCTTCCTCTTTTAAAGAAACCCACCCTTGACCTTGCTGATTTTAATAATTTTTAGACCTATTTCAAAACTTCAATTTTTATCTAAAGTTTTAGAAAAGGTGGTTTCTACACAGCTTTTATCTTTCATGTCTCAAAATAACCTCTTTGACAAATTCCAGTCTGGTTTTAGAGCAGGTCACAGCACTGAGACAGCCCTCCTCAAGGTGACAAATGATTCATTTATAGCAGCAGATAGAGGGAGGGAGCAGTTTTAATTCTTTTAGATCTCAGTGCGGCTTTTGATACCGTTGGTCACTCTATTTTGATACACCATCTTAGATGCTGGGTGGGAATCAGGTACACTGCACTTAGCTGGTTTTATTCCTGTCTTTTAGAGAGAACCTTTGCAGTCACCATAGGTAACCACTCCTCCTCTACCTCTACTTTTACCTGTGGTGTACCGTAAGTTTTAGTTTTAGGTCAGATTTTATTTTCTATTTATATGCTGCCCTTTGGCCAGATCATTAAGAATCACAAAGTCTCTTTTCACTGCTACGTAGACGACAAACAGATATACCTGCCCCTGAGACCCGAAGACCCTAGGAGCCTAGCTGCTGTAAAAGACTGTCTAAATGATATCACCTGCTGGATGGCCCAGAATTTTCTTCAGCTCAATAACTCAAAGTCAGAAATACTTTTTACCAAAGTTCCACCCACCTCATGCAGTCCAGTCTCAGTCATTATACAGTCATCCATTTTCTTTGTATGATTATTTTTGGGGCTATGTTTTGCTGTTACTTAGATTTATTTAGGAAAGGAAGAGAGAGTGGGGAAAGACATGCACCAAACAGCACAGAGACCAGGAATCAATCCAGCAACCAGTGTGTCAAAGAATACTATGGGCCTCCTGTAACCACTCAACTAATTACTACACTGCTGATCTTATTTGGGATTGTGGAGGCTGGTCAACTTATTGCCGGCCTTACACCAAAGGACTTGACTAAAACTCTTAAAACACTATAAAAAGACTGACATCTGAGACCCTTTCACATATAAAGACAATTTGTCGGCAAGCTGTTGAGTTTTTAGTCTCAGACTAAGATTTTGCAAAGACTGTGGGTCACTAACTACAAGACTAGAATACGATTCCTTTTGAGATTATTTCCCATCATGCATCTGATGGAAATTCACAACAACACTTCTTGAGCAGAGAGCAAGATATAGAAGGAGAGGGAGATCGCATTTGAGTTAATATCTCTAATAATCAGATTTTTTAAAAATTATTTACAACAAGTAGAAACGAAGCAACTTTGCATGTTACTGCAACAACCTAGGAACTGAAGGAGACACTTCAGAATGAAAGTACCAAATGAAAACACGGGTCGTCTCACCACAGAAACAAACTGATGTGGCTTCTACTTTGAAAATCCCAGTGGCGGTTTACTGTTCCTGTCATGTCAGCCTGGAATGAATTAACAGACAAGGCACAAAAACACACAGGTGCAGAGCTCTGACTGCAGCTCAAGCAGAAACCTCTGGTTCTGAAAAATGAAGCCAATGCGGAAGTGCAAAAAATTGTAATACAGCGAGTTTCCACTTGAGGCTGGCTGCAGGAACATCCGAAGTCCCGTCTGGACACCTGTTAAACAGCCGTTTTTACACTAGAATTAAACTAGTTTAAAGTGTGGTTAAATAAAACAAAAGTATCTCACTAGCTAATGTCTTCATGTGCTCTCACTAGGGGTGAATTTTTTTTTTTACCACACCGTTTCGATTATATATAGGAAAAACCTCATTGCGGTCTGGTTGGCGCGTCTCATTTGATTGACAGGCAGAAGCTACATTTCTGTCAACCAGAATGCTAGCTACCTAGCTGACAGGAAGTGGAGCTTAGTGGGCTGGCTGTTAGGTTGATCCAAAGTTCTGTTGAGACCGCAATTTCAATATGGAAGCTGCCGTGGATTGGCTTCAAAAGCAATCTGAGTCTGCCTATTGTGAGATCAAGCACACTTGCAGCAGGACAAGCAAGTCTACCTCTGAATGGACTAACTAACAAAATGGAGGTTTTGGAGTGGCCTAATAAAATGTTGGACTGAAATCTGATTGAGATGTTGTGGCATGACCGTAAACAGGCCGCTCATGCTGGAAAACCCTCCAGTGTTGCAGAATTAAAGCAATTCTGCAAAGAAGAGTGGGACAAAATTCCTCCACAGCGATGTAAAGGATTCACTGTCAGGTATCACAAATTCTTGTTTGCAGTTGTTGCCGCAAAGGGTGGCACAAGCAGTGGTTAGGTTTGGGCAACAATCACTTTTTAATACAGGGCCAGGTAGGTTTGGATGGCTTTTTTCCTTTGATAAATTAAATACTCATTTAAAAACTGACTTTCATATTTACTCAGGTTATCTTTGTCCAATATTGAAATTTGATGTTCTGAAACATTTAGGTGTGAAATATATGCAAAAGGGTTAGGGCTAGGGTAAGGGTTAGGAAAGAAGGCAGGAAGGGGGCAAATACTTTTCACAGCACTTGCCCTTTATATTGATGCTTTTTCAGGAAGCAGCTCCCACTTAACCTGACACGTCAGATAGATTTGTTTCACACATCCATCTGGAAAAGCTTCAATAGGAAACGTTTGAGAAAAGGCAGAGGCTTTGGAAAAAACTCAGAGTGTGACTGGATGAACGTTCTGTCTGTCACATCTCTACGGGCCAATAAGAGCAACAAAACACATGACGTAGCTGCTATCAAGCTGCCCGCGCGCAGCTACTGAGGAATAACGCAAAACATGGCGACTATAGACATGTAAGTACTCGATTTTTGTCTTTATGAAAAGTAAACAACTCACTGCTGTTCTTTGATCTTCTTTTAACAAAGAAATGTCAAGTTCTGATCAACTTGGCACTTTAGCAGCATCCACGCTAAGCTCTTCCTCCATAACTGCACCGGCCTCTTGCTGCTGCTTGTTTACGTCACAACTCTGCTGCGCCTGAAAGTACTGCCCCTCAATGCTGATTGGTCCTGTCACTTTCTAACCGGGCCCAAATGGTTCAGATAGGAGCTTTGCAAGATGGATTCACCAGTGAGAAACAAGGAAACAGGCGAATCCATCTGCTTTGCAAGGTTAGCTCCCACTCCAAACTAGTCCAATAGCCCTAATGTAGTGTATCAGGTTACCACCGTGCAACCCTTCAAAGAGTGAATAAAATCTCTGCAGATGGGTCTTTTTGCTTTTGTAACTTTTGAAGAAAATCATTTCACCTTTTCTTTTAGCCAGTTAAACTTCTCACGGTTCTGTTAAACCCTCTCAAAAGGTTAATTGTAAAAGAGCTAATAATTCTTTGCAGAGATTGTGTTTGGTATTCCACAGGGCTCATAGCTGGGCCTCATAATATTGTCTCTCTGTATTCACTTTTAAGATGAATCATTAAGTTTTAATGTTTTGATGTTTCATTAAGTTTCTTCAGTTTTAACTCTGTAGCACTTTGAGATTTTCTTTCAAGGTAAGTTGCATTATTCATAAAAATCTATTACTATTATAAAACAAATCAAATCAATGAAATGTGCCATTTTGCACTATTTTCCCCTGCACACTGTATTTGCATTCAAAAATTTGAGGAAAGAACAAAAACCAAGGTATTTTCTAAATGGTATAATTTTCTGTTAAATGCACTGTAGACGCTAGAAGTAAAGATAATCTGACAAACAGCTGGGGAAGCATCTTTACTCATTTTGTCTTTTTGCTTCAAAAGTTAACCTGCACTTTGGCGTAAATGGTGACAATTATCTTGCAGACCTGTTAACCACAGACTGGTACTGCTTAAAACATCAGCTGACTGATGAGGGATACACAATAAAAAAACAGAGAGCTGCCACACAGAATTAAAAGATAATTTACAGACACTTATAAAAATATTTATGAGTCATATTAAGATCCCTTTATTTTTATTTCCTCTTTGAAAACAAAGTCAAAAATATCTGGAACTTTCAAGCAGTGTTAACAGAAAAATAAAACATTTACATATCCATTGAAGAACCAAGACATAAAAAATCTGGAGTGTTATTTTCACATAGTGTAACAATTACTTTGCTGTTTAATGTTCATACAAGGTTCAGCAGTTCCAGGCACGTTTTTAAGACACACCTGTATGACCCTACATACCTAAATTAGGTAAGAAGCATGGGAATGTATACCAGTTAATCCCTTTTTGATCAGATTTTATCAAATGAACACTGGTATTATAATTATGATGTTAATTTTAATACATTGACTGGAATGCAGGTGACACTTGGAAGTAAAATACTTTTTTGTCTTTGAATCACATTTTAGGTCTCATGTTACATTCATGATTAAAATTTGATTCAAGTGTTCTTTATGATAATCACATAGCTGAAATCAATCAGCTTAATCCAGTTTAATGGAAGATCAACACTGAAATCATAGAGTTAATATTAAAGCTATTGAATACTTAAAATTAATGATCAAATTAGTGTTCTATGGGAGATCTATAAAACAATGCATACTAAGAGCATTAAGTGGGTCCACTAAGTGACTACGAAAAACTTTTTAACACTGATGAGCAACAATTGTCAGTAAGTTGAAAACATTTTCAGTTGGTACAGAAGGGAACACAGTGCTGTTGCTCCATCCTTACTATCTAATAAGGATAGATAACGGAGTCAAACGCTTTGCAAACTCAAAGGTTGGTTTGCTGTTGTGCAAAATCCAACAACAGTCTTTTTGTTGATAACCAGATGGGATCAAACATTTCCATGTAGTTCTATGGAGCCTTTCTTCAGTCCATGGTATCGCGCCAAGATTATACTGAATTCATCTTAAGAGGCTCCCTCGTGCTTGATGACAATCGCTGTCACCTGATGGAACCATTAAGCCTCCATATCTTCAGTTCTGGACAAAAAAAGAGAAACGTTAAAATACAGTATATAGTTTGTGAAAGTTTTTTGATGGATTTAACAACACAAATATAGCACAATTACAGTAAATCTCACCTCTTTTTTAAAAGGTGTCACTGTTGGTGGCGACGGAGAGGCTGGCAGACTAAATTAGAGGAGATAAAAAATAAATAAATAAATGTTCTCTTTTTGTGGTGTGAGGCTACCACTGATCTGCCTCAAGGCCAATCACAGTTTTTGTTGAAAACCAACCCGCTGTTTGAAACGGTTCTTATAAAAACATTAGTCATACTTTGCTTCAGATTTTATAATTTTCTATTTTTTCAGATTTGGTGATGATCTCAAAAAAACAGCATAAAATAAAAAATGTATTATCCTCCACATGGTTCAACAACCTGTCCTCATCTTTTAGAAGAATACACCCAACTGTTTGATCTAAATATATCAGTCCAGTATTAGTATTTTACAGTGTATCTGATAATGTAATACCAAAAGTCTGCTCAGAAGGTTCAACTTCTTCCACTGTGGGATAACAATCACAATCCTCTGTCCAAAAGCCAAATAAGAGCTTACTACGTCAGCACCTCCCTGTTAGACACATTAATGTGGACTGTAACAATGATGGAGGAGACGACATTAAAAAGAGAGATAAACTCTCTCTGATGAAACTCCCACTAATTCTTCCCACTCAAGCATTTTTCATTTACAGCCCTCACCAGTGCCTGAGCAGGGAGGCCTGCAAGGCTTGCAAGACTCAGACTACCAGAGCAGAACATACAAGAGCAGATGTGGGTCTACCTCCATTATCAGTGGGAGGGGTCTACAAGAACCACATGGGCTTAAGTTAGCTGAACAAGTAAAAATCCTTTCAACAACTTAAAAATGACACACATATAGAGTAGAGCTGTCTTCTCCCTCTTTGTCAGTCTGCTGACAAGGTTTTCCATGTGTTGTGTAAATAAAAAGGAAAAAAGAGTTTACATACCTGCCAACTTGTTTGGAGGCATTCTCAAAAAACTTTGTTTTGGAGGCAACACTGCAAAGAAAAAAGAAAGCAGACTTATTTGTGTTGTAGTTTAACAAATGAGTCATCCTCTTTTCTTTAGACAGACCAGTGAGAACATGCTACCTGGTAGACTGATTTCAAAACCTCTCTCTTTCATATATGGTTAGACATCTTTTTTTAACTACATTTCTGCAGTATGTAACTAAGAAATAACCTTGTAAAGCACATGGCTTTGCCAGACTCCATCTCTGTCATCAGGCAAATCCATCTTGACAAGCTCTAATCCACAACGTTTGTGCCAAACTGAGCACTTTTTGGACCAATCAGCATCATCTGAGGAGAACAACGCGTTAGCTAAGGGTGGGGTTTATGGGTAATAATGGCAGAGAGCAACACTGAAAGCTTGTCATGATGGAAAAGAAGTTTTCACTTTTCTCCTGGCCTGCTTTGGCATAGGTTTGCCATTGCTACAGGTGGGGTTTGCCGGTTTATCCAATGGCTGCTGCCGCTGTAGCTGTTAGCTCAGATGAAGCTGTAGGAAAGCAGCAGTTTAATCGGAACTGGACCACATTTCTTTTGAAAACAAGACAGAGCCAAACCGAATGCTTGTCGTTGCAGAGAAGACGTTTTTGCATGTCTCCTGACTGGCCTCAGTTTTATTCACCAAAAAGCTACGCCATTACGGAAGCAGTAGCCTGACAGCTCCAGAGCAGCGCATGTGTCCAACTTCATTACAGTATGTCTTGTCACTATGATTGCCCTGTCATGAATGTGACAGACAGAACGTTCCTCCAGTCATCTTACAAGAATTTTTCTAAAAGTCCTGCCCTTTCCAAACACTTTCTAAGGGGGCTTTCCCAAATGAATGATAAACATATCAATGCAATGGAGATATGAAACAAACTATCTGGTGGTCAAGTTATCTATAGAGCAAAGGGGAGCTTTTTTGTTCATGTCTTTAACTTTTAGGGAGATGCACCTGAATGTCAAAGTACGATGATCTGTGCAGGGTGAAAAGCTAGACAGAAGCCTCTCCTCAGTACAAAATACATGAAAGCTTGGCTTGGCTTTCAATTGAGTTTTGTTTTGTTTTGTTTTTTTTTAAACTTCAGGTATTTTGCACTGAAGAGAGGGTTCCATCTGCCCACTATGCCATAGGCCCAGATCAGTGGAGGCCTGTAGTGATGTTTGTCACCTTCTGGAATACAAGATCTCTCAAGCTCAGTCAGAGTGACCATCAGGTTCTTGGTCACCTATCTCACTACAGCCCCTCTCCCCCAGTTGCTAAGTTTGACTGGGCGACCAGCTCTTGAAAGAGTCCCGGTTGTACCAAAATTCTTCCATTTTAGAATTACGAAGGCCACACTGTGCTCTTGGGAATTTTCAGTGTAGCAGATTTTTTCTTTAGCCCTCCTCACAGCCATGCCTTGCAACAATCCTGTCTCTGAGCTCTGCAGGCAGTTCCTTTGACCTCATGGCTTGGTTTTAGCTCTGATATGCATTGTCAGCTATAGAGAGGTGTTTGCCTTTCCAAATCATGTCGAATTAACTTATTTACCGCAGGTGGCCTTCATTCTAGGTTTAGAAACACCTCAGCAAAGACTGAGAGAAAGGGGGGGGGGCCTGAGCTAAATTTCAAGTGCTTTCACAAATGATCTAAATATTTAAATCAATGTGATATTTTATTATTTAACTTGTAATAATATTTAAAGATTAAAGATTTTAAAATTCTGTTTTCACATTGTCATTATGGCTTACTGAGCATAGATTGATGAGAATAAAATGAATTTAACTGACAGTAGCAACAGTCTGCAACAAAGTAAAATTGAAAAAAGGAACAGGGGTCTGAATACTTTCTGAATGCACTGTGGATCACAACTGAGGCTGTCAACTTCTCTGTGGTGCAAGAAAGTAGGAAGCCGCCTTTCCTGGGGGTCCTTGAGTATGTGATGTCACGTGTAAGTAGATTGAAACTACTGGTACTCAACATCTCTTTTCTAAGGAGCCACATTAAAAAGAAATATTTATGCAAAAGCCACAATCCAACGTCCCCTTTCTGATGACTACTTGCACGTGAGAGCACAGGACAATACTTGCCATTTGCTCAAAAGTGTGACATGTAATGCTACTTTACTTTTTTAAAGGTCCTGCCCTTCCCAAATGCTTTCAATGGGAGATTTCCCAGAATGTGAAACGTATTCATGTTATGATGATAACATGTGTATATGATATGCAACACGCAGTTAAATCGGGATGGCAAGATTGGGTCAGTATTTTTTACTATCAGGCCTTTTACTTCCAAGTGTTTCTTAAAAGAGTGTTGCAGTGTTAAATTGTGAATTATACAACCAAAACAACAAGAAAAGTATGCAAAAGTGCTTGAAAAGCTGAGACAACTGCTGTTATAAAACTGCATGTGTTTGAGGGGTTAAACATAATTGGCATGCAAAGTCCATGGTTCATGTGACAATATTTATTGTAGTGATGGAATTTGTCTTGGGATAACAGAGTCAGAAACAAAGTCATTCTTGTTCCATCTGCTCTTGGCTCAACTATTTATCACAGCCATCCCAGCAGCAGCAGTGATACGACATCCTGATAACATGAGAGGGAATGCCTGAGGTTACAAATCACATCAAAATGCATCATTAATGTCATTTTGTTGTAACAGATATGACTTTTTCCACTAGACAACATGTCTTTTTTAATATGATCATTGCCGTCAGGGTTTCTGATTCTGACACAATTTAATAATCAGATCTGGAATGATTTCCAGTTAGTTTACTTTATTTGTATTAATGAAAAACAACATTTACAACAGCCCAAGTGCTTACTGGGTGTACGTCTTCGTTCTTTATATAATCCATAGAAATATTACAGAGCCCTTACTAGGATGTGTTTGTACCCTCGCTGCAGGCTGCACTGGGGGGCTTTTGTGGAGTGGGGCATCTAGAGGGGGGCTCTGGAGGCCTCACTGGAGGTCTACAAATTGCAGGTTTTTCTGCAGGCCTTGTTCTGGTCAAACCTTCAGAATCTCCTGTAAAAACACACATAAAAGTGTTAGGCAACACAGTGCGTCAATAACGAAGTAATGAACTAGTTAAAAACAAAGATTTACACTGACTAAACTATATTCGCCATGAGCAATACATGCTTCATGCTTAAGCACTGATGCTTCATGTGACTTTGCTTTGATTTCTAATTTCCTAGTAACGCCATTCAGTTCCAATAAACAAGCTACAACTGACCTTTAATGTTAAAAATAAAATGGGGAAAACCCATAAACATCTGACTCAAAGCAAGCTAGTATTAAAGGGATACTTCAACATTTTGGCAAATTCACCCATTGCCATAATTCCTATACTCTTAGTAATAGGTTTGTTTCCTTTAGTTGTCGGTGCAAACTGTTTCTAGATCTGGGGGGACCAATATACTAGCGGCACAGCTAACGCTAAGGAAGCAGACAGAATTTTTTGCTTTCCCTCATCAAACTCATCAAATACACAATCCAATAACTCTAAAATGCTCTTGTGGACAAGTCATGACCTGCACATTCATCATGCTATGAAATAATAACATATAATTATGTAACATTTTGTAACAACACATGAAGTAAATACTCTGAATTATTTCTTGAGTAAACCACTGGGCGGAGTGACACAGTGCAGCAGCCATGTCTGGAGTGTAGTTCCAGCTTTTCATTTAACTTTAAAACATCTCCGTCTCGTAATGTTCCATGATTATTTCATAGCATGGTGGAATGTACAGGTCACGACTTTTCCATGAGAGCGTTTTGGAGTTGTTGGATTGTGTATTTGATGAGTTTGATGAGGGAAAGCAAAAAATTCCATCTGCTTCCATAGCATTAGCTGTGCAGCTGGTACACCCCCCCCCCCCGATCTAGAAACAGCTTGCAACGGCAACTAAAGGAAAGAACCTATTACTAAGACTATAGGAATTATGGCAATGGGTGAATTTGCCAAAATGTTGAAGTATACCTTTAAGAATGCAGCAGCCCATGTCAGAAAAACAAGAAATTAGAGGCAAGCAAAATAGGTGAAAGCAATGACTGTTAATGACAAAATGTCGCTAAAGGAAATGATGAAGAATTAAATGCTGACAAGATAGCCTACAATGTTCAAGTTCCTTTGCCAAGGACATTTTCATGGTCAAAATATGTCCATAACGCATCAAAATCTGCTTTTCTACATAAAAAAATACAGATTTGACTTGTATAAGCCTGAGAAAACCTCTTTAATTAAAAAATAAATACATGAAATAATTAACAAATAAATAGAACCAGCGTGTGTCAAACCTTCTCTGTTGGCTGATGTAGCTTTGATTGCAGGTCTCCGGCTCTGGAAGGAAGGCACCCGGCTTACATAGACTCCAGATTCCCCGTTCGCAGCTGTAGAAGAAGAATCTGGCCTTTGCCTCATATTGTCTGCCTTGCCAAGGTCAGAGTCTGGTTGTTTGTCCTTACGGCTGGCTGTTCTGGGCAATAATGCTTGTCTGGGAGGAGGTTCTCTTGGAACGAGAGGAGCGCTGTTCACAGGTTTTGTCCGCTGTAGGGGAACTGGACTTGCTGAGAATTCCCCGTCCTGGACAGGGCTGTCGTTTTGTCCATCTGTTACAAAGGAATGACAAATTGAATCGTGAGGTACTGCCTACTTGAAGAAACTCTAGATCTGAACAACAGGATGTTTAGTAAGTTCAAAATGGGTCAAAAGTTAATGAAATGAGGCAAACTATCTAAAATTACAAAAAAAAACATAAAAACACAGTGATATGTAGCCAATAGTAAGTCAGATTTAATCTTCAGCTTCTTACACTACTCACTCTTGGTTAAAGAACACAGACAGAAATTGTTAACAAATTCAAAACACAGCACAAAATTTAGTTGCATCCTACTGAGATAGTTATAGGGCTTCACTAAGTATAAAATTAAGACCAATTAAATATCACAAAACGCAGTGAGGACAAGTAGCAGGTGCTGCAAAAACTTCTCTGTCAGTGTGTGAGAGGATGGATACAAACCCACTTAATGAGGGGGTTTAGCAGACAAATGAAAGAAGATTACACGACTTAGCAGAGACATTAACAAAAAAGACTAATGTGAGATCAAAAATGGAGAGTAGCAAAGTTTATTTGTCTTTGAAATAAAAAGCAATAGAGGAATTTCATTTAAACAATGGATAAAAAAACTAATTAAAAATAATTTCAGACATGATAAAGTTTGATTTGCAATTCTTTGAAAAACAAAGGATAACTGGAAATTATACTTGTCTGAAAAATATTTGATTGACAAACACAAAAGAGTAAATCAATTTTTTTGATAGAAAATGATCAGAAATCTTGTGGGTGTGTTTTGTTACAAATCTCTTTGGTCTATGAAAGAAAAAACATTAAAAATGACTACTGTACATTCAGCACAGACAGGATGGGATAATGATGAGGATGATGATGACAGTCGGGCCAAAGGAGGCTAATAATTACTCTCAGTGTGCTGAAAGAGGTGGTGACTAAGCGCTTGATAAACACGAGGCGGCCGCTTGGAGATTGTGATGGGCTGCCGCTTTCTCGGGGTGATCCGTGGGGGTGGGACAGGCGGGGCGGTGCTGTCCTCTGGCACATTACTGAAGATCTGTGATAAAAATCCAAGTTAAGAAACACTTCAGTTCAGTAACTACTATTTTATCTGCATACACCCTACGTTAATGAATGAGATTATACATGTAGACTAAATTAGAGTCTTCAGTACTACAATGGCAAGATGATGCTCCTGTTCCACAATTTCACAAAGATTGGGACGTTGTGTGAATTGTGAAAAAAAAAACAGAATTCACTAATTTCCAAATCCTTTTCACCCTATATTCAATTCTATAAAGCAAAAATACAGATAGATATTTGCTATTCTAACTCAGACACCTTATAGGTATACACACATTCTGTATTTGATTCCTCTACATGTTAATGGTAATTGGGACAGGGGGAAAAGAAGCCTGGGAAAGTTTTGGAATGCTCAAAGAAAACACCTGGAAGATTCTTCAGGCACAGTTCCTATAAAAAGTATTCACCACCTTGGATTTTGACTCTTTTTAGACTTCATAAATGATCATGGCCAACACAATCTGGCTTTTTTTTTTACATTTTACAAAAGAACTCTTTAATGCCAAAGAGAAAATAAAAATATGTAATGTTAAATAAGTGACTGCATAAATATTCACCCCTTTAAGTCAGTATTTTGTAGATGCAATCCAAGCACTGAGTCTATGTGGATCAGTCTCAATCAGGCTTGCACATCTGGAACCTGCAATTTCCCTACATTCTTCTTTGCAAGAATGCTCCAGCTCAGTCAGGTTGCAAGGGGATCAGGCATGAACTGCCCTTCTCAAGGCTGGGAAGCATTCCCACAGCATGATGCTGCCACCACCATGCATCACAGTGGGGGTGGTGTATTTGTGGTGATGTGCAATGATTGGTGTCCACCAATCATAGCATCTTGTCTGATGTACAAAAAGCACCATTTTGGTCTCATCAGTCCAAAGAACTTTCTTCCACTTGACAATGGCGTCTCCCACATACCTTTTGGTGACCTCTAGTAGAGATCTAATATGAGTCCTCTTCAACATGCCACTGACCCACAAAGCTTTGCCTGGTGAAGAACCTGGGCAACACTTGTTGTATGCAGAGTCTCTCTCATCTGAGCTGCTAAAAGTAGGTGTGACCTCTCTCACTAGTGTCCTTCTTACACAGTCTCTCAAGTTTGTCAGGACAGCCTGTACTAGGCAGATTTGCACATGTGCCATATAACTTCGATTTCTTGATGATGGATTGAACTGAACTCCGTGGGATGTTCAGTGCCTTGGAATTTTTTTTGTATTCCTCCCCTGACTTAGGCTATACGTTTCAATAACCTTTCATTGAGTTGCTTGGAGTGTTCTTTTGACTTGATGGTGTAATGGCAGCCAGGAATATTGTTAAACCAGTGACTGGACCTTACAGAAAGAGGTGTCTTATATGACAATCACTCGAGGTACATTTCACTGCACTCAGGTGATCCACATTTCACTAACTGAGAGACTAATAGAACCAACTGGATAGACTTCTGTTGAATTAGGTCAGTCACTTTAAAGTGAGTGAATATTTATTCAGTTACTTATTTTACATTACATATTTTTATTTAATTGACATTACTTTGTAAAAATCTGTTTTCACTTTGCCATTAAAGAGAGGGTTTTTTTTGCTCAAAAAACCTAAAAATCGAAATCTGTTTAATAGTGACGTATTGAGGTGCTGGTAGGTATATGTTGTTTTCTTTAGACTTACTGTCATATTTATTATACTGATTTTTAATGGTAATTACCCTCCTACTTAACTTTATGAATGTTTTACAAATAGTTCACATTTTTTCTATAAGTGGACCAACAATCAGTCACTTAGATGAGTTTTAAAGTCTAGACAAATGCTGCTTTTTATACAAAGTACCTTTTTGTGTTCTTCAATGAGGATCTCAACAACAATATTTTGGAACTTGATATCCAACATGGCTGCCACAGTCTCCTCCTTGGCTCTCATCAGTGTGGGTCCAAAGATAACCGCCATGTTTGAGGGAGTCATGAGGTTTTCTTCACTGTGACTGCACACACTGTCAAAACAACATCAGTTTTGGTTAGGTATGTTGTAATGCCATTGGCACATTCACTTTAGTCTTTTCAGGAACCAGTTGCAACTTCACTAAAAAATTAAGCCAATGCAGAAGTGCAAGAAACCTGAAGTTCCTCATCTGGCAACTTAAGGCTGGCTCCAAAAGCCACAGGAGACCACATGACTAATAAATAACGCACTGTATAATGAAAGTATGGGCACAGTCTCAGTTACTTAACCCAAACGTTTCTGTAGTATGATTATTAACGTTTCACTTAACATGATACAATAATATTTTAACAAGCAATACTAGTAGTTTTGAAAAGAATTACAGTTCTAAAGTTCAAACTGCAGCCTTTGAGGCACTGCAGGTGAGCACCAATGGACCACCAAAGGGCCGTGGCCCACACTGTAGGAAGCACGGCCTTAAGTGGTGATGCTCCACCTAACTGTCAGTCAATCTGTCAGCCATGTCTCTAATCATACAAATTAATGAGTAATAAAATCAGTACCGATGATGAATAGCACACATTCCCAAAGTCTGGGTGGAGACCCTCTATTGGCTCAGGGGAGGTGTCTTTTGGGTTGCCAAATGGGTTTTAAGAATTTCTTCCCTGCAGTATTTTTATGTCTAGAGTACACATTATAGCCACCTTTGGGGTCTTCAACACTTATCCTCTCCACCTTTGCTAATAAAAAAGAAACTCATTTTTCCAGACCAGACAGCCACTGAAGGACCAAGGGGTTGAGCGTTTGAAGCGAGCCTATGTGAAGTGGCTTCTTCCAGGCTTGTAAAACAGAAAGAATCAGGTTAGGACCAGATTAAGTCTGGAATTTATGTTATCCAGCCATCAGCTCAACCAAGCAGCTGCAGACAGTGCAGAAGACAAACTTGATAAGCAATAATTTAGAGAAAACAAACTTGTTGGGTTACGATGGCTGGTACCTAGTAAAAAGTGAGGCATTAGAAAGAAAGTTCAGGAAAGACTGGTTTGTAGAATATTCAATCACAATTCTGCTTTTCTGCATTTGAACCGAGCTGACAAAATCTAAGCCGCAAACATATTTATTTATGTAGGAAGAATAAGCATTTTAACACTGGAGCTTTTTGAGCCAGTATTAAGGGGACACTTGAGGAAATGCAGAACATCAGCCACTCAAGCTCATTTTCACTGTGGAATAATCATATTTAAAGCCAGGTACAATGATGGGTTTTTGGTCTCTGCATTGGTAAAAATGGTACTGAGTTCAGTTTTTCCCTCATGTGTCCTGATTATATTAAGATAACACATTTTTGTATACATTTGTATAATCAGGGGTTTAGCTGAGTTAAATGACAGGAGGGTGAACTATTGCCGTTTTCCAAGGCCTGCCTCAAAACCACCTGTTTGTCTGTTTCTAGGGTTTTTTTTGAGTCTTCGTTATCTTTTTCAATAAGGTGACATCTCTTCTGAAATCAATCACTGAGACTTTGTCCATGTCAGATACAGTCTATGGTCAGGAAGAGAGCACTAAGTCCTGTGTGATCAGTAAAAACCTACAACCACAATACTTACTTAACCAAGTGTTTGATAAGCATGTCCAACATCTCCTGATTCTTCTCTGGTAGTTTGTGGGTCAGTGAATGAATTTCACTCAGCCGAAAGTCCAGATTATCTGACTCTGTGGTACAAACAAAACACAGGATTACCAAAGATGGTAATTGAAAGTAGGACACATCTTAATCTATAAACCTGAACCATAAACATGTTAAACCTAAATAAATCTTCCCTTAATTTAGTGTAAAACTCAGTCCATGTGAGACATTTAGGAAACTGAGGTCATTCAGTAAAGTCGTGACAGAATGAGGCTGCTGCTTTTAAACACAAGGTCTTTGTTGTTTTATAACCATGTTGTGTGACAGATGAAAACAAACAGAAGACTTAGGTTTCTACAAGTGTCTTCCAGATTGGCCTCGTGCAGCTTGTTAAACCGCTGAATGCCAGAATGGCATTTATGCAAAAATACCTCTTTTATACTCCCCATCCAGATTATTAGAGTCCTGCCATATAAATTTAACAATTTTCCAGTTATTTCAAGTAAGGTAACTGCATCAGTTAATTTAAACCTGTCTTTTAGAGCAAGGAAGCACAGACACTATGTTTCTTGCACTTTTGAGAGTTTTTTTGTATTTGTGGCAACAAAGTCTTCATGTTTAAAAGCATAGCATTGATATCCAAAGTGGAGTTATTGTTTTTCTCCTACTGCTAGTGAACAGGGGGCAGGTTAGGCAGCAGAAAACATCAGCAGTTTGCACTTTTATTTCAAGGAAATGTCTTTTCACGCTTTCAGATTTATAGGGAACACAAACTTACCGGACATACCTTCATGGTAGGTTCATAACCAAGAGGAAATTTTACGAAGAGGCCAAAAAATCCACAACAATACAAATAATAGTCTTCTGACTGGATAAGCTCTTGAGAACAACTTACTTGCAGCACACATTAGATCTCTGTGTAGACTGTAGGTCATCAGAGGCTCAGACAAGCTCCTGTTGATAAATACAGACACTCATAAAAGAGTTCAGCTGCAGTTCAGAGTAATTCACCATGTCTGACTCAAGAATAAAACACAGCTCTTGTTATACGACAACAGTGGGAAACACTTGGAGCACAACCTCCATTGTGGCTGCATTTGTTAATTAAATGAAAAACATTTAAATGTCTCTCTGCATACAAAGCACATGGTAAACAAAATAACTGAATGTTTAATCTGTTCCAACTTATTTACAACAGTCAAAAAATCCACAATTACTTCCTTTATAAAACATTTATTTAAATAGAGGGGTGGAATCTAATCACAGTTACTCAAATTAGAGTAAATAAGAAGCTTTTCATGTACCTTTACTTTTTTGAGCATTTTTTATATTCAGTACTTTTACTTGAATTTAAGCTTTTTTCGGAGGATGTATTATTCTTCAATACATTTTAAAAAACATCCATTACTAAATTAAATAAAACTAAAATTCAAAACAAGGAGGTCCAAGCTGTGTCAACTTTATAAAACTAGTAGTTTGGCTCAGATTACCTTTGACAGTCATTAGCATGAGAATGGTTATTTCACATTAAGGAAATATTAAAGATGTACCAACTGTGAAAATTAAGGCCTATGTCAACACTGATGTTTAATATCACAGCTTAGCTTACACTGATGCTTTTTTCATCACTCCTTTGGTATAAAACTCCAAGTATGCCAACATTTTCTCTCCAGTTTGACCATGAAAACAGATCAGAGTTTGCCTAACCAGCTAATTTTTCTGCCCTTTAAAATTTTTCTCATTTGATGTATCACTTGGTGTACTAAATAACGGCACTAAATCGACTGGACTTAGGCACAGACGGTGGTTTAAGGCACACCCCATGCACATGGGTGGCCCAGCTTCCAATCTGTCCTATGGCCCTTTCCCACATGTCTCTCCCCATTCTCTCATCCCTGTTTCTAACTCTATCCGTTGTCCTCCTCTATCAAATAAAGGCACAAACAGCCCAATACAAATCTTTAAAAAACATAAATAAATGAATATAAATGATTGGACTCGAACAGGTAACAGATATCTGTTCATGTCACACCATTTGGCCGATGTTAGTAAACAGGGATAATATAATCTAAGAAAAAATCATATTTTACTGCACAACTCCTTTGAGTAGCAAAAGTAGCAAAGCAGTACTGAGTAGTTTTCCAAAACTTTTATCTCCTAAGACCCTGCATGTGCATATAACAACATTACATTTTGGCTTTGCTACAACAGTAAGAATTTTGGCAATGAGAATTTTTTAGATGATTGCCTTGAATGTACATTGAAATTTAAGTAATGTTTAAAATCTTGGGAGAATTTGCTGTCTAGTTTTCATTATTTTTCAAGCACTGTCATGGAAATTTGAGGGATATGTTTATCTATTTAAGAGAGTTTCAATGGAAGTTTTGGAGGAAATTTGCATCGTTTTTGATTTTTTGACTTTGATGTTTGGGCATATTTAATTAGAAATTTTCCAGGCACTTTCATGAAGTTCAGGGAAATGTAATTTTTGGAGAATCTGATTTGAATTTTTTCAGGAAAGTTGCTTTGCATGTTTTGGTATTTACTTTGATATCTGTGAAGTGTGTTGGTAATTTTTTGGAAATTTGGCTGGGATTTTTCAGGGGAATGAGGGGCCTTGGAATTTTTCAAGAATTTTCATGAAACTTTCAGGGACTTTGGATATTTAGGGGAATTTTCCCCCATTTTCATGGAATTTGGGAGAAAAGTATTTTTAATTTTTGGGCATACAATAAGGAAACTTGAGGGATGATTGCTTGAAAATGTTTTTTGGGGGAGGGGGGGGTATTGGAATGTTTGTCCCTTATACAAAAAAAAATTTCATTCATTATTTCATCATTATTTCATCATTAAGGTTATAATTGAATTGAATTGAATTTTTTTCCTGAACTTTTAATGGAAATTTTGTTCATGGTTGGGCACACCCCCTAGTGTTGCTACCTTGTTGTGGAGGAGTTGCTTGCATGCCTTCATGGCTCTGAAGGCTATACCGGAGAGGGTATACCCTCATGCCGGGCAGGTTTCTAGAATAGAGGCCAGATGAAAAGCAGCACTGGGTCCTCCAGGTTGGGGGTTGAGCGTGGGGCTAATAACTCCACCCCATAAAACATCTTTTGTCCTGGGAGAGAAAGGTTCTTCAGTCCGAAGAGGAAATGACGTAATGTGGTGAAAGCCAGGAGCCCCTGGAAGCCTCAAGACCGATCACCCTTCTCTCAACCAGGAACAACATCAACACTGGAATGAAATTGGATGGAGAAGATGGGGATGGACTGGACACACACTACGAAAACCTGTGTCTAACACCACCAGAGAGGTTCTGACTTGGAACCCCCAAGAGAAGAGGAAAAGAGGCCGACCAAAAAAACACCTGGCGGCAGGATCTCCAGTCTGACACCAAAAGACTGGGATACACCTGGTCTCAGATAGAGAAGATTGCCAGTGACCGAGTACTCTGGAGGTCCCTTGTCGACAGCCCATACCCCAGTAGGGGTGTCAGGCAAAAGTAAAGTATGTAATTTGGGCATAACGTGTTCTTATGGTCCTTCAGCGGGCAGTTGTGGACATCTTTTTTGGTCAAATCTAATTCCTGTTCAAAGACAAGTCTGAACTTTAAACGTACCAAGTCTTATTTATCCCAACTTAACCCCAGATCTCAGGAGGTTAAATCCTTTATTTCTATTTGAGTAGATTAATTGACCAGTATTTTTAACTTTTACTTAAGTGCATTTTTACTTAAGTACCTGCACTTTACTTGAGTACAATAGTCTTTCTCTCCTTTATATAAGTAATAAATACCTATTAGAAAAAAAGAAATTAAGAACACAAATAGAAAAATGACAGAGCGTGTGGCAAAAACAAACATACCTCAGATAAAACTTTAATGCACTTGTGATGGTTTTGACGTCCCAGTCACTGCTGTGGAGATCCACATCTCCTGGATTTGTGGGGTCTAGAAAATAGTTAATGCCATGTTATTAAATCCATTCCTTTTAATCACTGATTAATACTTAAGCTTTGTCAACTTTACTGTCAGCAATTTGGTAGTTTTTCATCAAAAATGGTTCATATCAGGTCAAGTTTAGCCTAGTAGTTGGAGCAAGCAGTGGCAGTTTACAGTGGCTCTCAAACACCTGAAATGTTCTTCTGCTGGTTAAAGTAATGACCCAAGAGGAAGCAGCAAAGAGAGGTCAGTAAGTATTCAGCTTCATGACACAGCAAGGATATACTGGTGAGCTATCGTGCTCTAATAATTATTCTAATGTTAAAAGCAACACTGTGTTTTTCCCCTAACAAAGACAAGTTGAAGTACCTGCTATAAAAAATATATTTTAAAAAAATCTGCAAAGTGTGGTCCTTGGATATTTAATGCAGTAATTTCAAGCTGCAGAACAGCCATATGTACAGTTGCTTGCTTACTTTAGCTCCATTTTTGGATGTCTAAAACTGCTGTGGGAAAAACATGGCTTCTCTTCGATATTCAGCCCTGACTAACTGTGTCAGCTTGTTGGTGTGGGGCAGTAAGTGGTTTTTACAGCTCTTTTTATTTAGTGAGAACAGCTGCCCACAACGCCCAAAAATGATAAAATGACAGCGGTGAACCTCAACAATAAAGCTGTGAGCAAGAAAATCAAAGCAGGGAGATTTTCTGAAGAGGAGAACAGCAGGAGAGGTCACAAATCTTTGTGGGACACACCATTATCTTCTTCATGAGAAATAGCCACCCAATTTGTAAACAATTTCAATCAGCCACATATATTTTAGGAAAAATGTTGAAGGTTGGACCGCAGATTAGACAAAACATGTGACTTAACAAAGAGACAGAAGAAAGAGAGACCTTGAGTGAGGCAAAATCAAAAGTAGCCTCTTTGCTGCCTTGTAAGTGGACAAAATGGATTAATTACCCTCTTTGGTGTCCTCTAGGTGGAAAAATAAAAAAAATGCTCTCTTTAGTGCCCTGTTAGCAAACAACCTTTAATAAAGTGCCCTTTGTGGTGCCCTATGCTTGAAAAAAATGAAAAAGTACTCTCCTTGGTGACCTCTAGGTGGACAAAATTTTAAAGGGCCCCTTTTTTTTTGTGACTTCTACGCGGACAATGTTTGATAAACCGCCCGACTTGCTTGTGTTTCCTGTTACTCACATTTGAAGTTTTTCCTTTAAAAGACCTTTTTCATCAAGTCTAAAACACAGTGAATGGACAGATATAGAAGAAGATCACAGGCATATGTCCTTACTAAAGAAGGCGTTTAAAAGCTTCTGCACTTGGATGTTGCTGCCAACCGTCCTGTACACTCCCTCTTGTGTGACACCTGGAAAGAGGAGAGGAGAAGGTTAAATAGGGAAAAGGACGAGAGCAGTCTAAACAAACAGCAGTGGAAATGTACCACATGCTCCTCTCCAGAACCTGCATGTGCCTGAATTAGACTACAGATGTTCCTTCCTGATTATGAGTTAAATTATATGTTTATGGGCTGAGGACTTCATTCCATCAAGAATAATCAACCTGCCAGAGAAATGGTTTATGACAGCCAAAAAATACATTTACTAATGTTGCTGAAGTTGTTTTTTAAATGTTAGTGAGTATGATTAAAAATTTTAGAGAGGCAGACTTTAATGTTCAGGGATAGAGATGTGAGGAATAAAGCCGTGCTTCCTGAAATAGACTGTTATTATCTCAGATAGCTAATTTGACAGAGAGGGACATGTTTTTTCTCTGATGGCAGCCTGCAAGTATGGTATCAACATGTAACCTTGACTCAACTACGGCCCCTTTGGGGCAACTAAGAGCACTAAAGCACCTGGACTCATAGATTCACTTAGCATGATCCTGGACTTATTTTCAGCTAACTACTCAACACCTATCTCCTGTATAATAGGACTTCAACTTGTGTATTTTGTTTTAAATATTGTTGGTATCCTCAATCCCTGTTGTGATTATTCTTATATCATTTGTGCTTTGATACGTATTTTCAATTTATTTCTCTATCTATTCTGTATTCTGTATCAGTATTTCCTACTTCCAGATGGTGCCTACTAATATTATTAACCCTCTTGGATGTTTTACCCTTTTTTGGATTTTATAAATCAACCACAGTCAAAATAATTAGGATATTCTTAAAATATTACAAAAAACTCTCTTTAATGTCAAAGTGAAAACAGATTTCTAAAAAGTAATGTCAATTAAATACAAGTATGTAATTTAAAATAAGTGACTGCATAAATATTCAACACCTTCTAGTCAGTATTTAGTAGAGTCAATTGCAATCACAGCACTGAGTCTGTGTGGACAGGTGCAAATCAGGCTTGCACATGCAAACTGTGCGATTTTATTCCATTCTTCTTTGCAAAACTGCTCAAGCTCTGTCAGGTTGCATGAGGATTGGGCATGAACAGTACTCTCAAGTCCAGCCACAAATTCTCTATTGGATTGAGGTCTGGGCTTTGACTCAGCCACTCCAGAACATTTACAGTGGTGTCTTGAAACCATTTCTTTGTAGCTTCGCTGTATGCTTTGGGGCATTGTTTAGATGAAAAATAAATCTTCTCCCAAGCTGGAGTTCTCTTGCAAACTGAATAAGATTGTCATCCAGGATTTTCCTATATTTTTGAGCATTCATTTTACCCTCTACCTTTACAAACTTTCCAGGACTGGCTTCCAAGAAGCATCTCCACACCATGATGCTGCCGTGTGCAGTGTTTGTCTGCCAAATATATCAGCTTGTCTGATGGCAAAAAACACCATTCTGGTCTCATCAGTCCAAAGAACTTTCTCCTACTTGACCATGGAGTCTCCCACATGCATTTTGGTAAACTCTAGATTCAATATAAGTTTTCTTCAACAGTGGCTCTCTCTTTGTTGCTCTCCCATAAAGCTTTGACTGGTGAAGAACCTGGGCAACAGTTGTATTCAAAGTCTCTCTCATCTCAGCTGCTGAAGCTTGTAACTTCTTCAGAGTAGTCATAGGTGTCTTGGTGGCTTCTTTCACTAGTCTCCTTCTTGCACGGTCACTCAGTTTGTGAGGACGGCCTGATCTAGGTAGATTTACACATGTGACTTTTTCCTTCCATTTCTTGATGGATTTATCTGAACTCCCTTCAGTGCCTTCAAATGTTTTTTGTATCCTTCCTCTGACTTGTACTTTTTAATAACATTTCACCGAGTTGCTTGAAATGTTCTTTTGACTTCATGGTGTAATAGTAGATGGGAATACTAATTAACCAGTGACTGGACCTTCCAGACTTGGCTTGGCCTCTGTTTAATTAGTTCAGTCACTTTAAAGGGCATGACTATTTATGCAGTTACTTATTTTACATTACATATTTGTATTTAATTTACATTACTTTTTAGAGGTTTTTAAAAAAATAATTTTACCAAATTAAATTGGTCATGATTGATTCATAAAATTCCTAAAAAAAGGAAAAGATCCAAGGGGGTGAAATTATTTAGAAGCACTGAATATTGTGTCAATGCATCTGTCGCAAACAAAGTTCCCCCATGGGATTAATAATTTATTTTTATTCCGATAGATCAAACAAGCCTCTGTTTGGTTCCTTTACCTTTTGTTTCGATGAAATTAATGCACTTTCTTACAAACTTGAATCCGATTTCATTCAGTTCCACTGCAAAGTAAAGAAAAAAAGAGCCAAAATCAGTGATTTCATGGCAACAGTGCTCTTTTTAACATAAGAAAATAGATCCATGGAGATGGAAAGTGTGAGATCACAGTGTCTGTCTACACCTCATAAAACCAGTAATGGGACTCAGTAATGGTGACAGACTTACTTTCAGCTTGCTTGTGGATTGGGGAATGATAGATCTGAAATGAAAAAAAAAAGGAAATTGAAGATTGTGAAACCCATGAAAAATCTGAGCTCAGATATCTCAGCATGATTAATGAACACAATGTGCCTCTTAAAACAGAAAATGAGAGACGATGGCATGACGATGACACAAGGCTGCTCCTGAATTTAACTTCCTACATAGATTTACAACATTTATGGAGTTTTCTGGGCCTTTAGAGCAGATACAAATTTAATCAAAATAAAACTGTTGAGATACAATGAAAGGCCTCTCTTATGAAGTGGTTATATAAGCAATGTTTTGGTTAAACAACACAAGTACATAAATACAGGCAGGCTACAGCAACTCTCACGCAGAAAATCTAGCCTAGAGCCCACCCAGACTCATCAGAGGAGGCATACTTTCAATAAAACCTTCTTCCAGTCGTTTCATAAGGTAACAGTATTTGTTTCCTGTGTACTGGAAAAAAAATTATGTAAAATTTACCCAAATGTTTAGCAGAACAAAACTTTGCTTCAGCACTGAGATGTTCCATTTAAGTATTCAAACTGAATAAAGTCAAGTCATGACAGTGAAAACAGGACTTTTTCTACATCATCTGAAGACTGTTTTCATTTTTTTGTATAAAAAGAAAACAGACAAAATGTGGAACTACTCAGATAACTTTGGCAAAAGGGAAACATTGGGCGTATTTTCCTATGCGCTAATGCCAAATAGTTTTACCTTATTTAAAGCTGCAGTGGAACAAGAACAAAAGGATCGTCCAGAGGAGGACTGTATGTTTATCTCTCCATGTTAATTTGCACTTAAAGAAGGATAGTGTTTAGGGGATCACTTAGACATCTGGATATGATGATGAGGATGATGAGGATGATCAGTCCAGGTGTGAGTAGCAGTACTTAAAGCTGTACAGGTGTCAACCGCCAGGGCTGTTCATCCATGTAGTTTGGCCGTCTCTCTCTCTCTCTCTCTCTCTCTCTACAGGCACTAATACAGCCACCATAAATAAGCTCAACTCACTGTCCTTTTGCCTCTATGACTACATTCACTTTAACACTGAGAGTACAGTCTTCGTGATTTTCTCTTCACTAACAGTATGACCATATCAATAATAGAAAGATCTGATGAGCACTACTGCATAGAAATAGCACAACTTTAGGTTTGCAAAATCAAGCCTCAAAATCATGAAATAAGAGGAAGATAAATCTGTGTGGGCGTGTTGCTCTTCAAAATAAAAGTCTTCAATGATGATAAGAAACCGATACCTTCATGTGTCACTGCTCATATAAATCTGGTTTAAAACTTTATAAAGTAGAGTGTCTTTGCTGTGTAGAGAAGGTTATCCTGAGATGCTTTCACTGCTCTGGGGGGAGGATTTCTTAGAGGGACAAAGCTGAGATTATGGTCACTTCATGAGAAGGAAATTAGAACCTTGATTATTTGATATTTTTCTCTGAAAACTAACCTATAAAACGGTGCTGGTTATCATTATTGTTTGTAGGTATTTTCCCAAGTGAAAAAGACTCTTTGTACACTTTAATTCATGGTACTGATCTGGTTCAAAGGTCATAACTCATCCCCAAAAAGTCCCTGCTTAGGGTGTTGTACTTTCCAAAAGGCTGGGGGGTTTTGTCTCTGATGTGAATCTTTGACTATTTCTAATTGGACGAGGATTAACAGAGTTTTATCTTGGCTGCTGTTTTTAAATAAAAATATAAATAATAAATCAATCAGGTGTGTTTTGTTTTTGACATGTTAAGAAAGTTCTTCTTTAAAACTACCACTCTCTTAAGGTATTGCCTCATAACCTGACACGCCAAAACCTTCAATACAAAGCGTTTGGAAAAGGGCAGAGGCTTTGAAAAAAACTCTAAGTTTGACTGGATCGACATTCTGTCACATCTTTACAGGCCAATCAGAGCAGCAAAACACGTGACGTAGCCGCGACAGATTTGCGCGTGCACACCTACCGAGGAATAACGCGAACCATAGTGACTATAGACATGTCAGTACCGACTTTTGTCGTTTTTGAAAAGAAAACAACTCACTGCTGTTCTTTGTTCTTCTTTTAACAAAGAAATGTCGTCAGGTTCTGATAAAACTGGTGCTTTAGCAGCATCCACGCTAAGCTCTTTCGTCATAATTGAACCAGCCTCTTGTTGCTGCTTGCTGACGTCACGAATCCGCTGCACCTGAAAGTACTGCCCCCCGCTGCTTGGTCCTGTCACTTTCTAACCGGGCCCAAACGGTTCAGATGGGAGCTTTGCAAGATGGATTCGCCAGTGAGAAACAAGGAAACAGGCGTATCCATTTGCTTTGCAAGGTTAATTGCCTCAATGGCCAATATCAAACACTTTAACAGAAGCACAAGGTAAATCTCTTCCATCCTTACTGCAGTTTTGAAAAAATAATCCTGTCTGGCTGTGGATAATCTGTTGTCATCACTGCTGTTTGGTGGCATGTCAAAACAGGAAGAGCAACAATAAGACAGCAGTGTGCTAGGAAGTTTGAACAGATGCAAAATACACAGAAACATCCCTCTGTTAAAACAAGTATCAGCATGCACTGACATACTGCAGTGTCAGGACCAAATGAGCTGATCTGAAGTTTCCATATGACCGAGGGGGGAGGGGCAGCGTTGCTCCTTATATTTCAGCTACATAAAGTGCTAAAGGGCATTCAGGGTATAACAGTGAATGTGGCAGGAGTGATTACATGAAAGACCACAGAGTTTATCCTGGCTGAATGCTTACAGACTCTGCACACATGGCAGTGATTCCATCCTGAGGATCTTTACTTGAGAATATTTGGGCAAAGTGTTTGGAAAAGCTCTAGTGAAAAGTTCTCAATATACAGAAGCTACCAGGGAAGTTGAACAGAGAGGGCAGAGAAAAGTGTGCCTCTGTTATTTTCACATCCTCTGTGGGTGGCAGATGTTTTGTTTTTGTTGTCCGTTTCACACGATGGTCGACACAGAAGCACAATGTGAATGCAATCTCACAAGAAAGTCCAGAGTAATCAAAACTGAAATTAACTTATGTTTAGAGTTATGACTCAAAGAGGATTCTGTGCCTTGAATTTTGCCGCCGAAAGCAACTAAACTCTTATATACAGAAACAGACCATGTCCACATGGACACAAACTGAACCCACAGTATGTAAATACTCTATCAGGGGGCGCTCAATCAAAATAATAACAAAGATGGCAAGTAGAGATGTGCTTACTTCTTGTTTTAAATGGCAGACTTTTTAATAGAAAACTGAACTCCATGCTGTGTGTTTACCAAACAGTAAACCATTTTCATTTCATTGAAGAATTTCTACTAAAGAGGGAGAAAATATGTTAAAAATGGCTTTCCTATTTTACGCTGAAAGCTACTTGCAAAGCATTCTGGGATTGCTCAAGGGAAGTCCACTTTTAACTGCTTTTCTCCATATTGAGTATACTCGCCTCGCAGCTTTTGCCATGTGAGATGTATAATTATTATATTGTAAACATTGTGTATAAATTATGTGGATGTTTTCAGCTGTCCGTGTGCATTTCTCTCTGGTTTTGTTTTTCCCATTGTTTCTGAATGCCTCTCTCTTACAGCAGTGATAGCACATCTTTTTGCATCAGCAGATTACGGAGCAGTAACATAACATATCGCACAAGACAAAGCCCAACTAAGACAGCATTTCAAAATCTCATAGACACTTGACCTCATGTATGATTTTCCTGGGCCGAACATTTTGCTTTCAGAGTTGTACATGTCAGCGAGAAGATGGCCCAGCAGCTCACAAATGTGATCCACTTCTCCACAACTACAGAGCCTTATCACAACCTAACAGTTCACAACAGACAACTAGGAGTTCAAAAGTCTGTGCCTCCACTCAAGCTTTAGTCCCAATGATCACACAGGTCTGAAAGATGCTCTCCTGTCATAGAACTTGTCAGAAACTGGTCCAGTGTGCACCAGTATGGCTGACAGGACTAATGTAATCAAAGCTGTGAGCCTGAATGGACTAGACTGCAGTGTTATGGTCATTGGCTTTATCTTCTGACTGGCGTGTTTTTATGGTTTGCTTCAACTTTAATGAGGAAAATTATATATTTTTGTAATCAACAGTAGAAAGCATAACTTAGGAAGCATTTTATAACTTTCTTTTCACCATAAAAGACTGTGAGAGTATTTCATTATCAATGTATTTGCCTAGCTGTTGTCTAGTCTCGCCACAAATTATTTAAATGTATAAAAACATGTGGCTGAAGTCTTTTCAAGATAAAAAAGAGAATTAAATTTAACTTTTAATTAGTTGTACCTTTTTGCATACAAATTTTTAAAAACCCATGAAAGGTCTATTTTAATCTTCATACTGGTGTCATTTCATGAATCAAAAGTCTCATTAAACATTTTTAGGGCAATTTAGAGTAAACTTTAGGCCATATCACCCAGCTCTTTTCAGTTTGAAAATCCTCCATACCATCAGAGCACCCATGTCTGCAGAGGTTTCGTGTGCCTTACATTTTAATGTATAAAAAATAAGCAGGACACCAAGATTATCTGTTAGAAATAAAATTTTTTAACAGCCCTTAACCAACTAGTAGTTTAAATTTTCTCCTTTGCTCCCATTTTTCTATTATGGTAGTCAACAAGCTGATTTTGATTTGCAATCAAACAAAGTAGCTGCAACTCATTAATCTAACTTGTTTCAATAAAACTTGTGATTGTGACAGATTTAAATACCTGCCAAATTTGAGAGAATGTATTTCAGAAATAAAGGCCAGACTTGGAGAAACTCTGCAGATTTGAAGTGGAAACTGGCTCTGGGAGTTTCACGTGTCGACAAAGCAACTGACTCCACACTGCGCTGCAGATCATTTTGGCAGTGAAGTCAACTTCACAGACTTTATATCAAGCAGAAATAAAATTCTCAAAAAAGATGAGAAATAAACTCACAGGCTCTTTTCCATCCATGGCCTCCATCCACAACTTCCTGTCTCTGTCAGAAAGAGCCTGGAAAGTGACTGGTGTGTTTCTATGGAAACAGAAACAAATGCCATTAAATAGGCAAAGGTTGCCATTAAATTATTCAGTTGCAGGATTTGGTGCTATCATATCCAACCATTGTGTCTTAACTCTTACAAATCTTACAAAATGTTTTGTGAAAAACAGCGTAGAAAAAAATATTAGACACAAAAAGAAAAAAGATTTGAAGTGTGTTTTAAGAGCTTAAATCTCTTTTGGTGATGACAGCGGCATGAATGGAGATAAATAAGACAAGACGAGCTTGATGAGATGATGAAACTCCATTGTTGCAATCTGTGTTCTGCAGAAGACAACAACTTCTGGTGCCAAGTTTTGCAGCTTGTAGGCTAGCAAATCAAATGTTAACAAGACAACTGTGCTATTAGTTGAAAGCTCTTTCTGCCAACCATATAAATCAAATTATAATAAAACAACTCTTCCAAATGTAAACTTTTATATTAATTTTTACTATTGAAAAACTGTAACATGCAGGTGCCATGTTCAGTAAAAAAAAAAAAAACATCTAAATCTGTGACTAGGAAGTTAGTGACTTACAGAGGCTTACAATTTCTTACATCTTTTGTGTTTACAGAAGCTATTTTAGAATTCTCAAACTAAATACTAAGATATAAATCCATCCATCAGGGACCATGACATTAGTCAGTTTACCCATTTTTTACATTTTTTTACTGGACCTTAAAGGACCAAAATTGTTCAGAACAATCAAAGCTAGAGGAGTAATGCTGGCCTTAAAGTAGAGGGCTTTGCTAAAACTATGAAAAGACTTAGCATTTCACACTCTCACATCTAAGGACAATATGTCAGCAAGTTACTGAGTTTTTTCAAAGACTGGGGATCTTACAGGGTCACTAATTACAGGACTAGAATAATATCTTTTTTCAAATTAGTTTGAAAAGGTGTTTTAAACATTACTCAAAGATTTCAGCCCATAGTGACATGATACCATTGCACAGCTGCTGCAGGTTTGTCAGCTCCACATCCATTATGCAAATCCCTCATTCTACCACATCCCAAAGGTGCTCTATTGGATTGAGATCTGGTCCCTGTGGAGGCCACTGGAGTACAACGAACCATTGTCATGTTCAAGAAACCAGTTTGAGATGATTTGAGCTTTGTGACATGGTGCATTATCCTGCTGGAATAAGCCATCAGGAGATGGGTACTCTGGGTCAAAAACAATATTCAGGTAGGCTGTTGCATTTCAGTGATGCTCAGTTGGTACTAAGGGGCCCAGAGTGTGCCAAGAAAATGTCCCCCGCACCATTACACCTCCACCAGTCTGCACTTTTATACAAGGAAGGGTGGCTCTATGCTAGGACTAGTCTGAGACTAAAAACTCAGTGACTTGTTTAAAAGTTGGCTTTAGATGTGAGAGGGTTTCAAATTTCAGTCTTTTCTAAGTCTTCTAAAAGTTTTAGCAACGTCGTCTGGTGCAATGGTTCTTAACCGGTCTAGAGTCGGGACCCACCGCTACCTCCTTGTTGACAAATTGCGATCCAGATTTCTGACAATATTCAAACATAACCAAGTGTTTCTGATGAAAAATGTCACAGTTTGGACCCTAAATGGAAGAAAACATGAATGAACAAAGAGAAAGGACCAAGCAAACTTGTTTGAAAAGTGCATCATTATTAGTGCACATTCTATTTTACCCTATTTTCCTCAGACAGCATGGAAATTCTGTCATTTCTCAAGGTATTTCTCAATTATCTTGGGGGAAACAACTTTATATTGGGGTATAAATTAGTTGAAACCTTGAGAAAAAGACCTACGTTTACTTATTATCACTGGAAAACCTAATGAAAATGTAAGGATGTACTGTATGTCCACACACTTTTAAAGAATTTTTGCTACGTTTTTTTCCTGGCACCCATTCATGACCCACTGGAAAGAGCTTCGCGACCCACTTTTGGGTCCCACTCCACCAGTTGAGAACCACTGCTCTACTGTCAGGCCAGCATTAAGGCCTAACGCCAAGACTGTAGAAAGACTGCCTTAAAAGTGCTCGGATTGAGTTTATGACCACCTTACACCTATTGACAGGCATTAGGTGTACGGCCAGCATAAGAATGAATTAGGTACACACGCAATGTTGAAGTGCACCACAGCAAATTTATACTGGAGTGGGGTTTTGGACATATTTTTTGGTTGACATGGTTTCACCCTGCCCATACACCCATGGCTTTGTACTCTCAATTCCAGGACAATAGTACCTAAAGCCCAATTCATATTTACACAAAACTCTGAAAATGTCCTGAATTTACCTGGGCTGCACAGCAGAGTCTTCATTTTGATTTTACCCAAAACATTTCCCTCCTAGCACCCCCCAGGAAAACTTGTGCGTGCGAACAGGCGAGTCAGGAAATGTTGCGCTGTTGTCGCTTACTTTACATGTGTTTTTTTTATATATATATCTAATAACAAATTTAGTGTTTTAAAGTTGGAATTTGCACAGCTGCATGACTCATACTGGACAACTGGGGTGTCCTCCAGCAAAGTAAGGGACTTTTTATCAGATAATCACATATTCACATGAGAATTAATGCTGGGGGGGGGGCAGGAAACTGAGAATTGGGGTCAGTTAAGGCAACATTTCACATTGAAGTTACAACAGAACAACGATGTAATTGATAGCACATTTTGCAAATGTCTAATGAGGAGCAGCAAAGCTCAAAACTTGACTTTGAAGCCATAAATAATTTGGACATAGGAATCCTGCAGTGTGTTGGCCACTTTGGACTGGATGTGCGTGCTCACCCTTCCCTTTGTACTTTTTGTTAATACACAGCTGAGATTTTTTTAAGTGTTATGTAAAACGTGTACCAAGAAATAGTGCGTGGCCTCTAAGTGTTCAAAATAAACTAACTTTAATTATCTTATTATTAGATCAGTGGTGGGAAACTGGCAGCCCAGAGACCAAATTCAGCCCTCTTCCTTACTCAAAGTGGCCTGCAATCAATTCAAAATATCAAGAAATCATAAAAAAAGGAAAACATGACAGTATTTGCATGAAAATGTCATAAATAGAAGCACCATTATAATTATCTTTAAATATTCATAGATGTTAGGTTCCTTGCAAGAAATTGGAGGTACAATTAACTTTAATTTTTGCTTCAAATGGGACATTAAATTCGGGAAAAAATTTATATAAAAAATAACCAGCATTACATTCTGCATTCACAAGCAGTTTAAATTGGCTTGAGTTGTGTTTTTAGTTCATTTATTAGGTACCACTATTTGTATTTGAGTTCAACAATATAAATGTTGGTGTAACATATAGTAATAATTTGTTCCTTATGTAAAACTATAGGTAATTATGACTGTTAAATTGAAAGTATGCAGCAATTTGTAAAAATGTGGCCCTCTGGCAGCAAGAAAAATGTGACCCTTGAAGTAACTAAAACTGATAGATGTCAGTAAGAGGGGCAAACCTGTGGAATATAAAGATATTCTCTTTTTTGTTGTTAAAAATAAAGCTTACTAACCAAAATATGGAGATGTCTTGTCTCCTTTGCAAGGGACATGCAGAACAGTGTATTCATAATGCTACAAATTAAAATCTAGAGATCAGACATTAAATTCCATGAAAAGCTCCAACACTGTGCATAAAGAATTTTTTAATGAATGCAAACATTTAAGTGTTGCTATTTGGAATTGTTTAGAAAAAAAATCCTACTTTCCTTGTTTTTGTAGAGGTTTATATTAATTAAAATGAGTGACATAAAAATGATCACTCCCTCCAATACAAAAATTCATATCATTAAATTCATATCAATTCATATCAAATTGCGCCCCTGGATCGACGAATTCTGCTGTCTACCAGAAAATCCTGAAGGCCAACATCCGGCCATTAGTTCATGCCCTCAAGCTCAAGCGCTCTTGGGTTATGCAGCAGGACAACAACCTGAAATACACTAGCAGTTCCACCTCTGAATGGCTAAAAATAAACAAAAATTAAGGTTTTGGCATGGCCCTGTCAAAGTCCGGACTTAAATCAAATTGAGATGCTGTGGTGTGACCTAAAACAGGCAGTTCATGCTGGAAAACCCTCCAACATGGCTGAGTTACAACAATTCTGCGATGAAGAGTGGGTCAAAATTCCTCCACAGCAATGCAAAAGAATCATCACCAGTTATCACAAAGGTTTGATTTCAGTTATTGCTGCCATTGGTGGCACAACCAACTATTAGGTTCAGGGGGCAATTACTTTTCACACAGGGCCAGATAGGTTTGGATTTTTTTCCCCCCTTAAAAAATGTAATAATCGTTCAGACACTGCATTTTCTATTTACTTGGGTTGTCATTGTAAAATATAAAAATTGGTTTGACGATTTGAAACATTTAAGTGTGATAAATGTGAAAAAAAAAACAGGAATCAGAAAGGGCCCAAATACTTTTTCACAGCACTGTATGTGCTCAGGTGATTATGCATGTTTTAGTTTTTAGCTTTGTTTTTTGTTCTTAATTGCTTATTTAGCTGATTTTATCAGAACCTCAGTACTTCGTTTTCATTCCCTTTCATGTCATCACGTGGTCGAATGACAACAAAGAATCCTTGAATGCTTTACCTGTAATGTCATGAACTGTAATTGCAATGCATAAGTTGGTATGCTATGATCATGACTCTATTTGCTTTTGCTTTTGCTTCATATAGGTCAGTTGTGCTGTTGTTTCAGAGTGCATACTGAGAAAGTTATATTGCTTGTAAGAATGTATAGTAAGTACTATGATGAAAAAAAAAAATTTGCAGGAAAACTAACTTTCTTATCAATTATTCTTTAGAGCGATACTGTGGAAGAGGAGGTAAATGCTTGTTTGTGACTGTGAAACAGTTTTCCTGATTTATTTTTAGCTGTTGCACATCTGTACATCTGAATGAGATACCATAACAGGCAGTCAAGCACTTCTCTTGCTCCTCTTGGTCCTGTACAGGCATTAACTGTTCTGCATGTCCTTCTGGAGACATCAGAGGTCAGGGTCAGGTCCTCCTGTTTGGGGGATTTCAGGGACACTTGGGCGGGCAGATGGCTCGCTTCAAACATCTTGATCCTGCAGCATTATCTTCTAAACTAGACAGCACTGCCATCTTCAGTTTATCAGACAGCCAGCTCTTCATTATGTTGTTCAGTTCACACACTAATTGCTCAACATGAAGAGGCTCTTTCATGCATAATTCAAGCCTCTTTTAAACCTTTAAAAACACCCTGTCAGCCTCCAAGGATTGCCACAGATTTCAAGAGAGCAGATTATGACAGAGCTGCACAAGTGTGTATTAAAATTTATTTTCTATTAAATGACCTGCTTGTTTAATTATGAGCTTGTTGTTTTCCTTCCCAGAGTCTGCCATCTGTTTTCCCTTCTTGCTCCCTGTTGCTCAGGGATTGTTTGGGCTACAGTCCATTTAGCCCTCGCACTATGTCCTTGTGAGCCACCTGTTCAACCCCTGACGCCTCAACCTGTTTATCCCACAAGGCTCTTTTGTTGCCTCATCTCTTGGTATCTCGGATTTGTTAATGCTAACCTCTCATTCGTTTCCACGTCAAAGCAGAAGCGTTTGTCGATGGATTCGGTTTTCCGGCGGATGCAGGACTTCAGCGTCAGCTGTGTGGGGCCCTGCAGAGAAACAGACAGAATTAGGAAGTGGTTGGTCAATGTGACGATCACAGCGGGGCAAACAGATGTTCACTTAAGGCCTAAAGTGGTTACAATGTTCTGAAAATTATATATTTCTCTTCTTATGAAGCACCTGTTTAGTTGTAGTCTTCTGCTCACAGGGCATCATGACCAGCAGTCTTCCCTCTTTGTGATACTTGCAGTAATATTTAACCCATGTCATGCCCAGAGCCCCTGTGGACAAAAAAAAAGATAACAGGCCTTTTCAGAAAGGAGTCATGCAAATATCAAGTTTCTGTGCAAACACTTCATAAACTTACACTTCTCCTGACAGTACAGATAACCCTCCATGGGCACAAAACTGTGCATTTTACAGATCTGAGATGGATTTCTCATCCTCTTCATCAGCTCCTCCATCTCTTCACGAGTGCTTTCGTAATGGTTTCTTGTCTGCAGGAAAAACAGACAGCACTTAGGTTTAGGAAAATTAGATTATATTCAGTCAGAGGAACAGCACTGCCACTAACAACGCTTACATTCTGCAAGCTGAGCTGTAGTTCTTGCTTATATGGCATGAAGTCCTGAGTCATCTCCACTGTCAGATTGTTGAGTGTTAAAATGCTGTGAAGGAAGGCCAACACCTGTCCAAACAAAGCAGGAAACAGTCAAGACAATATTGAATAGTGCAAAAAAGAGCAGAAGAATGACTGCAGGGGCTTTTTTTTGTCTGTGGTCAACTTCTTGCTCTGTTTATTTCCTCTGTGTGCTGTTGCAGGTTTGTGGTAGCACACAGGGAGAAAGCGCGGCTGCTGACAGAACTCACCGGCTCCACCACATCAAACTTCTTCCTGTCCTGCACCTGATGGATCTGGTACACATACTCCACTGACGATTCATAGAAGTTTACCCGCTCTCTGTCCAGGAGATCATCAGCCTGGATAATAAAGAAAATAAAATAAACACATTTTGCTTCTCTCTGTTTGAATATTTCACCACCCAGCTGAAGAACAATTGCTCACCTCTTGTAGCTGACTCTCTTTCTTCTTAGAGGACAGATTCAAGTGTTTGTCCACCTGGGAGTAATACTTCTCACTGTCTTTCTCAAACTTCTTTTTCTTCTCCTGCAGGACAGAATTGAGAAGAGTTATTATAATTCTAGCACTTCATCAAGTTTGTTTAGGTTTATAAAAAAAAAAAAGCACTGTACAACTAAAAACTAACCTCCTCTTGTAATGGTGACATGTTTTTAAATACAGACCACAAGGCAACCAAGTGAGCTGCAAAAAACTACAGAATCCCGCCTGGGTGTCTAAAACTCGTCAGTATAAACCAGTATATCAAAAATGAGGCTTTACTGCTGCAAGCAGGAATATGGCATGAATACAATGAATGAAAAACTCGACAGGGAATGTAGAAAAATATACGTCTACAGCTTCAATTACTGTTTTTTAACTGTGCAACAGGAATAATAAAAGTCTGCTCATTAAAACAATGGATGAAATGGATCATTAATTGTTAACAAAAGAGTTTTATGTTAATTTTCAATACTAGACACAAGGAACACAAGGAAATGAAGACATTTTGCAAGACAGGGGTCTCTAGCAGAGGCCAGAGCTTTATGGGGTCCTTGGCATGTAAACTCTGGGAATCCTTTGTTACACTTTCGCTGTTGTTACTATTAGGGTCTACTTCTTTAAGTCTTGTTTACTTATATCAACTTACTTTTAGTAAAGGAAAGGACTGTTATTCTGAAAAACAGCGTTTCTTATCCAGGATGAAATTAACACTTCTTTCGCCCTATTTGCACAGGACTAGTACCATCCTGAACCTCTAGTAAGTTGTAATAATTGGGAAGGACATCTGTGTTTTTAATCCTGTGCAAATCGTCCGTGACCGTAATTTGCATTTTAAAAATTCCAGGACAAATTACCGGCCATATTTAAGCACACAGGGGTCCACAGGTAATTCTACTCCTGCGTGAATCAGCATCTTTGTAATTTGGGGTGGTAGATCTGTTTTTTATGGTCTTTTTTGTGTGGCAGGACAGAACTGAAAAGCTTAAATAAGTCGTTGCAGCACTGGTACTGCTGTAACTTTAGCAGTGGCTCAATACATTGTATAAATCCCCACAGGTTTTAACTGAAGGTTGATGTAAGCTGTGAAACTAAATTTACTATAAAGGCAGTTTCTGTGGTATTAGTGTGAAACTGGACAGACTTGTCTTTGCGAAAACTGCGGTGTTTTTGGAACGTCCGTGTGGAGGATCGTCATGTTTTTAACTTCAGAAATAACCAAAGTATTTCTTTGTCAGAGTGGCACCCTGGAGACTGCACATAGCACTTTAGCCTGCTCGTATTTCTCTGGGCTGCTGGATTGATTGGCTAGAACTCATTTGACCTCTCAGCCAATCAGATAGTGTTGTGGGCAGAAAATCAGAGGTGAAACAGTGTGAGCTGAGCCACATGAAGCAGAGCCAAGTATTAAAATTTTTTTTATTAATTATTAATTTTGGTGAAAAAACACTGATACCAACAATCACCAAAATGCCAAATCATTGCACTTTTCAAAATGAATTTTAGAAAGAAAAATTCACTAAGCGTATTCATTGCTGCAGCCATGCAGCACCCTTATGTTTCCCTTTAGAAATGTCCATAAATTTCTGCACATTACAGATGTCCCTTATCCCATGCAAACACCACACCAAACAGTGACATAAAGGGATAATTCACAAATTATAAGAGGTCCACAGGTAATATTAGACCCATGCGAAAAGTACTTTAGTTTTACAAATTAACCCTGTGAAGAATGTTCGCACGTAAATAATGGAGGTATTTTTGTCTGAATTTTGTTCAAAGCATGGCTGTTTCTGTAAACCTAACCCCTGAGGAGATTTTAGACATTTATCGAGACAATATACAAATAATAAATGCTGTCAATGACTGTCTCATTTGCTTTACTAGCATGTAAGGATATATCAGCATTAATTTCTGTCTTTGTTGAAACCTGCTTAAAAAAATCAACCTCTAAATAAGTTTTAAGTATGAATTCCTCCACATGTTATTTAGAACCATTACAGCATATAATTTCAGCCGTTTTTTTACAGCCTGAATCTCATCACAGCAGTGAGACGTACTAAAAGCAGCTGGTTAACCAACACCTCAGTAAGAGTCTTTGCATCAGCAGAGCAGAACCAAAGAGAAACCAAAATGTCACACTGAAACTCCCACAGAGCTTCCTGTGGCATTAAACGTTAAATTAAATGCAAGGGAAAGGTACACTGTGAGAGCGTCTTTATAAAGAACTGCTTGTCTTTCAACAAAACATGTTGACAACTAAAAGGGCCCCAGTTTGATGGTGTAAAGCAAACTGTTTAAAGCATGGAGCAGAAAGTCTACAGTTTGTTAACTAAACAGTGCACAATCCCAGCACAAAGCCAGGTGTAGAGCCTTAAGAAGATGGAGGAAGATGCTTAATTGTACATTCGAGTTTTTTGGGCAGGACATTACTCAAAGAAATAAGAGCGCTTATTCCCTCTGAGAGCAGTGTATGCCTGCCTTCTGGTGCATTCTTATTTACCAGGCAGATTTTAGTTTCTATTCTCAAATAGACTGAACTTGAGCCAACCCTTTTAACTTCTCGACTTTCATTGTATCTCTTTGCATATAAAGCACACACGCATGGCACTGTATGAAATATGATGATAAAGGATAAAGTATTTTTTATTGAAGCATTCCAACAACATCAGAAATGATCAAAAAGAGCCAGTGTGAGCACATCTACATGTAGAACAAAAGTGTGATGTCATTAAGTATTAAAATCTCCCAGACTCACCTACAGGATCAGACAAAAGAACTACAACTAGGGTGAAGATTTATTTTCCAGCAGGACAATGACCCAAAGCGTACAGCGAAAACTGCACAGAAATGATTCAAAGACAACAAGGTGAATGTTCTGGAGTGGTTGAGTCAAAGCCCACAACTCAATCCAGTAGAGAGTTTGTGGCTAGACTTGAAAAGGGCTGTTCAAGCCGGATACCTGTGCAACCTGACAGAGCTTGAGCAGTTTGGCAAAGAAGACTGGAGTATGTAAAAACTGACTGAGACCTATCCACACAGACTCAGTGCTGTGATTGCCACTAAAGGTGCATCTACTAAATATTCACTTGGAGCAGTGAATATCTATGTAGTTACTTATTTTACATGACATATTTTTATTTAATTGACATTACTTTGAAGACATCTGTTTGCTTTGACATTAAATAGTATGTTTTTTTTTGTCAAAAAAGCTTAATAATATTGAAAATGATTGAAGGGTAAAACATCAAAGGGGGTTAATACTTTTTATAGGCACTGTATAATGCCAAAACGTACAGGGGATATTTAGGCAGTAAATATAGGCAGAAATGTTGATATCTGCAGATACTACTTAATCAAACCCATCCTGCCCCCTGCTGATCTGGAAAAAATCATACACGCCCTCATATTCTCCTGCTTGGACTACTGTAACTCCCTCTCCTCTGGCATCACTAAAAAATCCCTGTCCCACTTCCAACTGGTCCAGAACACAGCAGCTAGGCTTTTAACTGGTTTTAACAGACAGCATCACATCACACCTATCCTCGCTTCCCTCCACTGGCTTCCTGTCACTTTTAGAATTGATTTTAAGATTTTACTGATCACTTTTAAAGCTCTCAGGGGTTTAGCCCCAGGTTATAGTACTGAGATGCTGACCCCTTATGAGCCTTCACGCAGCCTGAGATCCTCGGGTGAGGGGTTCCTTGTCGTTTTAAAGTCAAGACTCAAAACTAAAGGAGACAGTGCATTTGCTACCAGGGCCACTCGACTTTGGAACGACCTGCCCGAGGAGCTAAGGCTAGCAGATTCAGTAACATTTTTTCAATCACTCCTTGAAACTCACTTCTACAGAATTGCTTTTATGTGACACTTCCTTTAACCTATTTTTATTTTCACTCTTTTACTCATTTTGCAGTTTTCACTCCTTCTATCCTTGACCTTTACGTACATTGCAACCTCATTATCCTCTATTCTCAATATTTTACCCGTTCCTTCTTTTCTCCTTATTTTGTTTTATTGCTAATGATGTGATGTCGTCGTCTTAACTGTGTGTAAACAGTTTTATGTTCATGTCATATCATACTGTCTTTTCGTGGATAATTTCATCTTTTAGTATTTTAACTGCCCTCAGGATCATCTACGTACTTCCCATTCCTTTTACATGTGCCATTTTCGTAGACTTTTGTGTTTCAATTCATTTTGATTTTCTATTTGACTATCAAGACTTTTCTGTCTGGTTTATTGCCAATTTGTTCTTTGTTTTTTGTGAATCCCTGAGTTCTTGTTGTTGTCATGTCTGTTAAAGCACTTTGTAAACATCTGTTTTTAAAGGTGCTATATAAATAAAGTTATTATTATGATTATTATTATTATTATTATTATAACTAACATTCAATTTTTTAAGCTGTTATCTTCCAATACTGGTTACGTGCCAACATCATCTCAAGCCTGAAGTGCTGTTGTGTCCTCAGGATAGGATAGGAATACACAAGTGTCGGACCTGACCCCTCCTCATTTAAGATGAACACACCTCAAGGCAACAAGTTCAAATTCATTTGCTATTCAGTTAACACGAGTATTGGGCATAAAACTGTCAACTGCATCAAGTAGAAAATGGGAGAGACACCTGCATACAGGTGTTTATAGGGCCCAAAGATTTGAAGAAGTAGACATCATACCCTATATCATGATGTCTACTTATGTATATTTAAAAAGAGGTTTTAGGAAGTAGTGTCAAAACATCCCAACTGATCTTCACACTGAACAGGTGCTAAGTTGAGCTCTGACCACTTCTCTTCACAGCAGCAGCTCATTTTTAACCCATAATGTTTTTTGTTATTTATGTTGTTGATGAAGTGGACATCCTGCCGGTTTATTACTTTGGGTTGACCTTCTGCTTTTGACATTTTTATGCTGAAAATAAAACCCCATGTGAGATAACCAATCTAAATAAGGGTTAGATAAAAAAAAAAACTGAGGGTCCAGTGCAAAAACTCACTTTTGTTACTCCTAATTGTTCCTTTCTGAACTTCTCCAAGGGTTTGATGAGCAGATCAGAGGCATTCTGAACCTGGACATAAACAAGAGGCAACAGTTACAAAAAAAGAAACAGAACTATATCATACAACAAATTCCTTTGCACATAAAGTCAGCTGACTAAAATATTGATTACAGAGACTATAATGATTATTGTCTATAACACAGTAGGTAATGCTCCTCTGCACTGTGGCAAACATTGTTTAGCAGATGACCTGCAGTTTTAAAATTAGATGAGTATCCAGTAAACCCAGTCTAACAGGAAAAGCTACTTCTAATGACATGAATGGATTGCTGAAGTGTAAGCCAAGATTATAAAACACAGAAGATTAGACTGTGTCTTAGGTTAGCTGGCATGGCAAAAGAAGAGAGAAGTAGGAAACCCGTAGTTAAAAAAACAAAGTTGGTCAAAAATAAAGACAAAAAACAGAACATCAACTTCTGTTTCAAGCATAAAATAAAGTGTGCGAACGAAGCGGAGCAGAAGTGATTGAAACAGCCGGAAAATGCATCAACACTCAGGAAATGTATAACGCCTAACAAAAAGGGAACAAGAAAATCAATAGGGGAACTGAAATTAAAGTAATACACAGAATTCCCCTTAACACACTCACTCACTAACAGATAGTATCAAGGTGTGTTTGCATATCTTAGGATTTCAATTACCAGACACAGATTGGATACCTTCTACACTAAACAAAGTGTCAACTCTGGAAATAGAGAGAGTCCCTCTGCAACAGAGTCTGCCAATAGTTTCCCTCTAAATGAGTATTATCTTTAATACCGGATGTGTTAATTTGTTTTCTGAGGAGTCGAATAGGATGCAGAGTCAGTGTGGAGGATGTTGATAACCCACCAGCATCATCCTGTCATGCTCCACTTCCTGCAGGAGTCCCGCAAACTCCTGAAACGACTGAGCTGTGGACAAAACAACATAAAGATGATGAGCTGGATAAAGACTTTGCACATTTTTATCTTAATGGTCCGACACAGGAAACACACACTGGGATATAGGCCTGCTTCTCCAGGGTTTTCACCAAATAAGAGTTAATGATGATTAAATTTCCAGCTACTGTTAGGATAGAAGCAGTCAAGCTCGAGGGCACAAGTTTGTATTTTTCCAAACATTTTTATTTCCAAATTTCTCACATTGAAGATCCAGAGGAATTACTGCTTGGCAGCCTAAAATGTTCCTTTCCACTGAGGTCAAACATGCAAAGTCTTACTCAAACATAAATTATTTATCTTTTCAGTAAACAGACAGCTCAGCTGGAATAAGGCATAAGATGTTCTGCAAGCCCTTTAATATTTAGTTAACATAAAGTATTGGTGTTTTCTTACCGATGTTAATCTCATCGTCAGTCAGGGAATCACCGATGACGTCGAACTGGAAATCTCCAAGTGTTTGGGAAAACTTCTGCACTGCCACAGAGTAAGCTATGAAAAGAAACGGGTCATTTAAGCCATGTATTTATTATGCAGGATTATCTTTATTTTGTCTTTTATTCCTGGTAAAAGGAGAAGAAAATAGATCTTTCGCAGGAATAGGCAGTATGACCTCTGTGCATAATCCCAGCTATGTCTGGGTTCATGGTAAAGTCCATCACCTGATGTACATGCCTAACATCTTTATAGGCATACTTTACTTCCTCTTTTAACCCCCTACGCCAGTCTTTTCACAGCTTTATTCATATCTTTGCCACACCTGTGCCTCTAATCATAAACAAAGTGCAGGTTTCACCATTTTTAAAGGGGGATGGGATGAAGAAAGCACCAGCAAAGAGTCCTATACTTGGGATGTGAGATTAAACTGACTTTCATGATTATGTGTTGGTGCAGCTTGCACTCGTGACCTGCTCTGGCTCTTATCTGAGCTGAATATACAGAGACCCTCACCACTCTGCTGCACCTACAATGGCTGGTTCTGTTTTCGAGGTCAAAAGCATGTCACTGCTGATTTGGACAGCAGAATTAAATCTTGGTGGCTCAAACCAAGCTTAAAAACCACAGTGACCCAAATGTGTGCTGTCACTGGCTCTGGTCCATACTATCTGATGGACTGGTCCCAAACTACAACCAGCAGCAGAGGGAGATCAAACTCACACAGAGAGGACAGGAGAAGGCATACATGGGTAGATAAATATCCTGCAGGAGAAGACAGCTGGGTTGTCACGTGGTTATAAAGCACATCTGTATCACATATCTGTTCTTTAAAAGCTGATTGTATGGTTTTCTCCCTTGGGAGCACTTGCACCTCCCTGGTTGTGCTTTCCCAGCCTCCCACAGTGATCCTGAAGGCCCTCTGAAAGGCCCACTGATGCTGCCCCAAATGTCAAGCGTCATGCTCTATGCAATTAGCATAAAAAGCTGCTGCTGACCCAAAAATAAGAGGAGCACAGTGAAGCATGCTTACCCCTGATTGCGGTGATCACACTGTTGCCATCTTTTATCAACTCTTTCAGAAATTTGCTCGTCCTCTCCAGCTCCACTTCATAACATTTCAGAGTCTCCCTGAAGTCCGGGCTGTCCAGATAGCAGTCACTGAACTCCAAAGGAGGATGCCCCATTTTCTGGGCTGTTTTTTGTTAGACAATGGAGACAATGAGTTTGTTTTAGTGAGCCACGCAGCCTACGCTCGTCTACAGCTCACTATTCATCGCTGCTCTCTCATCTGGCCGGAGGAGCTCTAACCGTGGTGTCCGTGGGAGCCTGCAGCAGCCTCTGGTCGCGTATAAAGTGAACCAAACAGCGACGAGGCGTGGGTTTACATCTACTTCCTCCTTTTCTCTCGTCTGAGCGGTGCTGAAACTGTAATTTAATTGTATCCTTTGACACTTTTCCTCGTTGCAGCGTCGTGATTAGAAGAGCGGCTTGAATCCTTTTGGACGCGTCCCATTCCGAAGTACGTCACACTTCCTTGAGACCTACGCTTGTCCTTTAAGTTACTTTTTAATATGTAGCGTCAAAAATCCTCTTTTATGTCCCAATTTTGATATCAGTAAACATATACATTACGAAAGGAAATATAAAACGCAATCAAAAGTAAAAAGTTTCCACAACAAGGTTACGAAAAATATGAACCGAAAGGAACCAACTGGCGATGGACACACTAAAAACTCCCTCTTTCCACACCCAGGAGGTTCTTAAAGGGCCCGCTACAGCTAGAGAAATAGTCACGATGGGCTTTCAGGGAATCTACTTGACACGTTGATGGACCAAACAAATCTGATGTAACAGCAAGAGAAGTAGACTTTAAACCATTGGGATTGAATGATTTCCTTTATTACACCTGTAATTATTTTATCATGGATCTAATTTGGCTAAAGTGTCACAAAAATGGTCAACGAATGATATAATATCGATATATTCACCTTCTCTTAACACAGTGTTCACACAATCTGACAAAAGGGACACAGGAAGGCAAAAATAAATAAATAAATAAAAAATAACGGCTACTACAACAACCTCTATGACCAAACGCGTTATGTACCGTAAGTATCCTGAATAACTAGTGATTACTGTGAAGACATGTGTAGACCTAAACTGTGACACGCAATAACCACTAATAGTAATAGACCAAATGGAATACATTGTCAAGATTTAAGATTTTTTCGTGTCCTCTACAAAATAATATATTTTTACTGAGTTGCTAATCATCTTTGTATTCCTATTTAGGATTTGATTAAATGTTTACCTACCAACAGTACTTACTGAGAAATATAATCAAACAAAAGGGTTAAAACTGTTTGTAGTTTTCTGAGCTTGTCAGCTGTTAACGTGAGCAATCAAAAAAGGTGCTTCAAGTTTTAATAGTTTAATTTGAAGGGTATGCATTACTTAAAGATTTGGATCTATGGGCCAGTGGGCGTTGCCAGGACGTTTGAGCCCTTTCACACAGCCACAGTCAGCATTGTGATATTGCTGTAACCATGCCTCCATTTACACAAATAACCCCCACAAACGCTTGATATTAAGGTTGCAAAAACTGTCCTCTTTTAATACTTTTTGGTATCACACAGTTTCAAGGGAAAATTCTTTTGAACGGCTGATGAATGAAAATAATATTATTTTACTCAATAAGAGAAGTGCATAACGAGACCATAAACGTTTCAGTACCCAATATTGCTTTTGTTCTTGTGCAAGTTAGACAATGTCTGTGAGTGTCTGCTGCAATTTTCTGGATAATACAGAGAATAAATTATCAAACTTTTTTGCCCAGGAATTCTAAGTTGTCATAAGGGTAACAAAAAATGAATTGATATCAGCTGAACTCATCTAATATTGTATCTAATATTTAATAATGGCATTATGACTATTTTGAACTCTCTAATGTTTAAATTATATTAAAGTAAGGCATCATTTTATATAAAATATTTTTTCTAGAATCTAAAAGGTTTCTTTTGATTTTTAGAGATGATATAAGAGCTATAAGAGTTAAGAATCAAATGTATTTGGTCAATTTTCCTTTTTTAGAAAACAGAAAAAAACAGATTAAGGCTTATAGTGTTCATTTTAGCCCCCCTTTCTCCAGAGGTCCCCTAGTTAATCAGTCATCAGTTTTACGCCTAGCTTAAACTCCATGGCCAGAGATGTATGTTTATGACCTGAAAAATTGGTATATATTCCTTCCTTCCTTTTTAAGTTGCTGCAGTGTCAGCAGTGAGCAACCTCAGGTATAAAACTTCTTGAAAATATGAACACATATGGGCTCAGATTGCTTAGATTTGAATGATTTATCTTCCAATGTCAACACTTTCTGTTTGGAGTTTGTTTTTCCTTAAATTCAAAAGTGTGTCAATAATCTGGCTCACCTGAAAGATTATGATATGCTGGCTCTTTAACATATCATGAGCACCATGTGATTATTCTCCAGGGAGACAGGTCACACCTGCATGTGACTGGGTGTGTCAGTGCACTGAAGATTAAGCATTGTAATCTATTTGGTCTTCTCTGTTGCACAGAACTTGCTTATACAAACACTGCAGAGTCTCTCACAGCACACACTGAACATTTATATCAAACTGCATGTGTAAGATATTTAAGATTAAATGTCAGAGGGTCTAAGCATAAATATATCACAATGACACAAGTAGAGGTACTAAAACAGTCAGGTTACATACTTTAGAAAAATTACAGAATCACCAATATGTCTATAATTATAGATTTTAATATTATGGGTGTAGATATTGATCAACGCATGACCAATGTGCAGGCCATCCAGTACCGAAATGTTGTAATGACCGCAAATGGCCTCCAGGTGTCATCCTTTAGACTTTACTAAAGCTGGAGAGAGCGATAGAGAGAGAGGGAGGGGGGGAGAGAGCTGACACACTTAAGACAAGGCATTAATAGGCTCTCATTTTGAGGATTAAGACAACCATAATCTGCGTCTAACCCCCTTTCATTATATGGTTGGCTTTTTTTCAATAAGACAAAAGTGGAAGCCGTGGCAAGGCAGCTGATTACATAACAAAAGCTAATGACATGACTGATACGTATATCATTCTCATTCCTGAGTGTTAAATCTGGTTGAAATCATGTTTTATTCCAGAGAATTGATGAGTCAGTGTCTAGGTTACAGATAAAGCAAAGTATGGCAGCACCAGTGAAACAACAAAAAAATACCGTACCACATTTAGTCTCCATTAAAAAGCATATATTCAAAATGATCCCCTTTGTTATATCTGCAGATCTCTTCCACAATGCATCGATACGGTTGTTATAGTATAGATTTAGAAGGCTGTGTTTATTTGTGTTTATTATACCTCTTGTTACTGGTTCAAATCTCTCTGGTGATAAGGCTTTGTGGATCTTACAAACAGTCCTAGACTGATCAAAGGATGCCCAACAAGGACTGATATTGGGCCTCCTCAAATTATTGGTATCTTTTTGATTAAAAATAATATTCTTCAGTATCAAGAGGGCACAAAGGGTCGAGTGCTCGTCGTACGTATGCCTGGGCATAACATTACACCAGACTTAGAGCCACAAGTTACCGCCAACTTAAAGTTTTACCTTGAACACCAAATGGACTTGTGCCCTGTCTGAGTTACACCTGAGTGTATCTTTTATGCCTAGGATTGAGTAGGTGTAACTTTAAAAGTTGGACCTAACCAATGTATTGTGAACAGGGAGCATTTCTCTCACTGTGGCACCTTTTCACTCTCAGTAAGCTATGTTATAGTCATCTGTTTAAAGAAAATAGTGATATATTATTCAGTGGCTAAATAAACCATGGGAAAAAAATGACTGCATTGATTGATGAAACTCCTAATTCAAGACAGCAGAGCAGCAGCAAGGGTCATATTAAATCTTGTGTTTCTTTTGGAAATTATGCTTTTTTTGTTTTGACACACATGATAAGAGTGGGTGTAGCTTCTGGGTGACTGCTCTATGCTTTGCTTGGTGCTCTCAGTGTAAAGTTGATGCTAGAAGTCGGTCGTAGCTGTGTTTGACTGAGTAGATAAGACCGACTTGAGTTCTGACCAGCTGGTGCACTCAGCCCCAGTAGTGTAGGGGCTCCTTGCTCAGGGGCTTCTGTCCTCAAAGCAGGTGGCCCAGGTTCAAATCCAGCCTATGAGTCTCCCCAGCTTCATATTCTATCCACTGTCTTTTTTTTCCCCAAAAAAGGCATAAAAGCCTAGAAATAAATCCTAAAATTACAACTGGAAGTTCTACTCTGGTGGTGCTATCATGTAAATTGAAGTCTCTGTCTAAAACAGCCCCTTTAACAAGTTTTACAATATCTTTAGTTGTTGTCTAGTTTTAGTAATAATGTATGGTTGCACAAATTTCCATAGCAAACCTGTACTCACCTCTAGTGTGCCTCAGTACACCATCTAGAAAAAACTGATGTAACCATCAGTTTACCGTCTGTATGGATAAGTCTTCAATCAAAAAGACATTCTGGGCAAATTTCTGGACTAGCTTTCCTCTCTTTTAATCTTGAAAGATGGATTGCACAAGTGTTTGGTCAGGTCTCCCTTGGAAAAGAGCTCTCTGATCTCAAAGGGACTAACCTGGTTGAATAAAGGTTGAATAAATTTAGAAAAAAACACCCTGCCTGCATTATAATCCCAAATTCCAGATCCTTATTTTATGTGCTGTATGATCAATTTTATATGAAAATGAAGGTACATAAGACCTCTCTAAATCGGTTGTTGCACTGTTCGGTATGTTCAGATCACATCAGTGCTAATATTCAGTTCAATCAGGAAAAGATAAATACAAGTGAAAATGAAGTTATTTTACAAGTTTGTTAATGTTAGAAAATGTGAAATGTCTTTGGCGCCATCATGATTTCCTCATAACCTTGAGAGGTGAGAGGCCAACAGCAGGATAGGATATACCCCTTATGAAGTCTAGACACTGATGGCGGTGATGTAAAGCTGTAGGATGAGAGGAAGAGTGACTTCTGAGGAGCTTGACCTGGACACAGATATGATGGAATGGAGGTGGCTAGGGTGGAGGACGGTTGCAGCGGTTGCACTGACACAACATATCGACTGCAGAGGAGAGAAAAACAGATTTTAAAATATGACTGCTAGCAACAACTTTTAATGAGTCAGTGGTTGGACAGAGCCCCAAAGTTAAAAAAAAAAAAAAAAAAGACTTGTTTTATTCCTGGAAAGTAGACAGAATTGGAAATTTTTGGGGGGGACAAACAGTAAAACATCCAAAAAATTTTCTAATTGATATGAGTACCTCCATCACTGCAGAGAGACAAGTTTAGAGGGTAAGAAATTCCTGGGGTAAGATAATCCGATATGGATCGGTTAACTGATCTTGACGTCAGCGGTCTGAGTGCATCGGTCCACGGAACCCTGAATTGGTAAAAATGTGGGACGAACCGGTCTTTGGACTGGTTTTATCATTAGAGTTTGGTTCATTGAGGCTCTGCTGCTTTTCATAGTCCATGCTCCATGCTCTGGCTCAGCATCTGCAATCTTGTGCGACCCGCGGTGACCTTTTGCCTTTAAATGAGAGTTCCGTTCGCCGTAGGTGCTGGCTAGGTAGCTGGATGTGTTTCACCAGTTGTCGCCTGAATGTCTTTCAGTTACAGTTCTGCACCTCAGGAAAAAGTCATCTGGACTTTATATGAAGGAAGGATAATGTTCCAAATGTCTACCCGTCTGTACGCTTTGGAGAAAAGCGATTAAGAACTTCGGCAGTTCATAAATCTCACCTGTTGATACGGCAGAGCTAAAGTTTAGCAAAGATGCTAACGCTAAACACAGCACAAACAGACCCGAACATAAACACTTTTCTGAGTTAAAACTCGGTTATCACCATAACAATAGCCCCCCAACACATGCCAGTCTTTAAAAAAATGTTTCAATTTCACTTATTTTTGGAGTTACTTAAATATCTGTAAGGATCATTGAAGGATATTAAGAGTAAAAAACTAAATACAGCAATATAGTTTTTCCTCAGCACTTGATCTCAATTTAATCGATCTTCTGGGGTCCTGATGGGAAGCTGTGGGGGGCCTGATGTGGCCCCCAGGTCTCCAGTTGATGACCAGTGATGTAGGGAATCATTAAGAGAAAGTCAGGAATACTAGGACTATAAATCACAAACAGTAATAGGCTTACTGACCACAAAATTATCTATTTCCAATGCTTAGTCTAGTGGGGAATTAGAATTTCCTTTTTCTTATTTTATTTAAGGAGCTTTATTGTTAATAGTAGTTTATTCTTATGTAATTTTCCATTCCTATGTTGACAATGATCAGCTTCCTGTTAATAAAAGTGACAGCAGGACATTTGATCCATGTGATTTGACTTAGAGGTGACTGTTTTTGTTATTTCTTTGTAGATTCAAAAATATTCAACTATGAATCATGTATTGCCATTCAGTGAAATTACTACTGAGAAATGATTTTTGCTCCATACTGCCCAAATTAGTTCTGGGATTGTGTGAGAAGAGTGTACCAGCACTTATTTTTTTCCACTTAAAGCACTGGATTGTTAACCTGGCACGCCAGATGAATTTGTTTCAGACATCCACCTGGAAAACCACTCATACACAGTGTTTGGAAAAGGGAAGAGCCTTTGAAAAAAACTCTGAGGGTGACTGGATGAACGTTCTGTCTGTCACATCTTTACGGCCCAATCAGAGCAACAAAACACATGACGTAGCCACCAGCGAGCTGCGCCTCTACCTAAGGTGTAAACTCCATTAAAGCTGCATAACACGAGACATGGCGACTATAGACGTGTCAGTACACCACTCTTGTCATTTTTGAAAAGAAAACAACTCACTGCTGTTCTTTGTTCTTCTTTTAACCGGCCTCTTGTTGCTGCTTGCTTACGTCACGACTCCGCCACCCCGAAAGTACTGCCCCTCAATGCTGATTGGTCCTGTCTCTTTCTATCCGGGCCCAAATGGTTCAGACAGGAGCTTTGCGAGATGGATTCGCCAGTAAGAAACACGGAAATGAGCGAATCCATCTGCTTTGCAAGGTTACTGGATTTTAGCCTTATAAAAGAAAAGACTGAAATGAATTAATGAGCACAAGAGCCCTAAACGTACCACATTAAATGTTTTTACTCTGTTTGTCTTCCCATTCCTCTCTTTCTGCACCTCCCTCTATCCCCTCACATCCTTAGAGGGCAGTTCTACATGAGTCTGGTTCTGGGACATGTTTCCACCTGTTAGAGGGAAGTTATTTTTGGTGGAACTACTGTATTATTGAAAAATGTTGCTTAGTGCTGAGCTCATGGCAGATTAATGTTGGGTCTTTTAAAATAATTCAACAAAGTGTACAGTAGACTTTTCTCTTTATGTTAAGTGTCTTACTGTTATACTTATGTTTTGGGACAACACAGATAAAAGATGGGAAGTGGATGGAGTTGGAGAAACAATGAACTCTACGTCTGATCCACAGTCACACCTGTTGATGAAGCTTAGTGTACGTTGCAGCAGGAAGACTGCTCTCTCTTCTGCAGTCAGTCTGCCGCTGCAGCCATCCTCCACCCCAGCCATTTCTATTACATCTCATAGGTGTTCAGGTCCAGCTTCTCCATGCTATCCTGCATTCCTTCATCGCTACTTCAAAGTCATCTCATCAATGTATGGATCAGCCTCTTCAGAAGTCTTCTCATTTTAACCTGCACCCCTCCACCACCACCACCAGTCTAGACAGCAGGTAGATTCTCCATAAGGGGGTATCCTATCCTGCTGTCGGCCTTACTATCCATTCAAGTTTACAAAGACATGATGGAGTCTATTAAAAACAAAAAATTCCCAAACGTGTAAAATAAACTATTGTTATCTCATATTAGGTCTCTCCTGATTGGACTGTTGTTGACGGTCAGTAGCATGCACACAGTGAGTGAGTGGTTACACAGTACATCCTACATTTGCTGCTGCATTGCCCTTTATGATCAAGATGTACTTTTATCTAAACAGCATGAATGGTGAATCAAATTCACTTAATATTTTTGCACTGACATAAAGGGAAGATCCTTTTAACCATTCGCCCTGACCTAAGTATCAAAAATAACTAACCAGTCAGTCCTACTATGAGTAAACTTTAAATGAGACACATTTTCCATCAGTAATTTAGCTTCTACATAAGTAATTATAATCAAAATACTTTTACTCGAGTGCAATATTCTTATACTCTCCAACCCTGCAGAAAGGTCATTGTGGGATGTTTCTATCTCACTTCCCTTGTATTATGCTTCCCAATAGATCTGAGCCACCATTACTGCTATTGCAGAGATTGTCAGCCTATTGTCCTCCTTGGCTGACTGATGGAGAAGAGCTGTAGGTGTAACTTTAGTCTTAGATTGACAGAGCTTTGTTCAGTGCTGTCAGAGTGATTGTTTCTCTTGCCAAAGCTGTTCTTTAATTGTCAGATTGAGCGTGCTGTCATTGTAAGAGTTGTTAAACACCTTGGAATAAAAGGTAAAAAACCTGGCATATCTTAAAGAAGCCCTGCTGAAAAATACCCTTCTGACATTTTGGTAGCTCTTTATTTTAGTAGACCATAATAACCAAGTAATTTTATAGTCTTTTATAATTCGTTGGTATTTTACCTGAATCCCAACCCAAACCCCCCTAACTCTCTAACATCTGTAATATGATGGCTATTCTCTGGTAATTAGGTGTTTTGTTTTTTTTTTACCCTAATTCTAATCCCATATCCAGGGCTTGACATTTACACTGGCCAACTAGCCAAATGCAGGTGGATTTCAGCTGTGGCAGGTACCAGACTGACTTCAACTAGCCACTTTGGCCAGTGGAATTTATCAGTGTCACAACCTCAGCATTATCTGGTGGAGATTTGTCTGAGTGAGAATTAGATAAAACAAACTACATTTCAGATTTTTTGAATAAAGTTAATTAAAAGTCAATATGTGAATATTAGTATAAACTTAGTGTCCATTAAAGAAGGACATGGAGCATGTGTTTCATCTCATACCAGACATACCCAATCTGGTATGTAACATATAGTTTCCCATCAACACAATTGTGGCCAGTGGAAATGCTCAGTGGCTAGTAATTTTCCAAAAACAAGTAGCCACGGTGGCCAGTGAGCAAAAAAAAAAGTTAATGTCAAGCCCTGCCCATAACCCTCTAACCCATTTAATATTGTAGCAATTCTCTGGTAACTAGGTGGAATTTACCCTTACTCTAACCCTCTGGCTTTTGTAAAATCATGATAATTCTGGTAGTTTGTTGGCATCTTAGCCCAATCCTAACCCCTAACCCCTACCTTCTAACCCTTGTAATATTATGGCAATTCTCTGGTAATTCAGTGGTTTTTTATCATAATCCTAACCCAAACCACCTAATCCTAACTCTCTAACCCATGTAATATTGTGGTACCTTAATCCTAACCCAAAGCCCCTAATCCTAATCCTTACCCTCTAGCTCAGGAGTGTCAAACTCAAGGCACGGGGACACAAGATCATATCACATTTCTACTGTAATTGGCTGGCTAGTATGAGGTCTGCAGATTTACTACAGTATGAAAATGTAAACTTAACCTTTGAAAGCTGAAAAAATAAAGAGTGAAAATAATTAGAAAAAAAAGTCAGGAATGGGGAAAAGAAATCAATTTTTTTTTCATTTTAAATTTTCAATTTTGCATCTCACAATTTATTGGTTGAGTTTTTATTTCAAATTTTACCTTTTAAATCACAATTTTGACCTTATATATCAAAATTCAATCTTTTAAATTCACAGTTGTGAATTTAAAGTCATATTTATACATTTTCAACTCACTGTTTAAAATTTGATCTCACCTTTGACCTTTTCAACTCCTAAATTTGATTTTTAATCCCACATTTTGACCTTTTAGACTCACAATTCAAAATTTCGATTCATGCTTTTACCTTTAAAACTCATGATTTTGAATTTTATGTAATATTTCCATTCTTCAAACTCCCAACTTTTACATTCTATCTCATATATTTGCCCTTTAAAATCATTATTTTGACTTTGAATTTTGGTGTTTTGACATTTTGAACTAATAAGTTTGACTATTATCTCAGATTTTTAGCTGTTAAACTTGCAATTTTGACTTTTTAAAATCTGAAAACCGTTTATCATCGGTGCTCAGTTAGTTGTCCTCTTTTTTTTTTTTTTACTGGTACAAATGATAGTTTATGGTTAAATGTTAATCCTGTTAGGCTCAGGTTAGACCTAAATTCAAAATCTGGCCCCTGCTGTGATTGAGTTTGACACCCCTGCTCTAGCTCCAGTACTACTGTGGTTTATGACTAAACTATTGTACTATTCTCCTGACCTTAACCCTAGTGATATTGTAATGTTACTGTCATCTCTACACCTTTAACTCCCGTGGGTGTTTTTCAAAACTGCTTGGGAATTAGAACTAAGTCTAATCCTTTCGATCAGGGGAAGACCAAAACTTATTGCAGGGGTTAGAGTCATTTTTGAAGTGTCTAACTTTATGACTCTCTGACGATGAACATAAACCTTTAGTGATCTTTTGATGCTATATTTTTTTTTATGAGTCTTTCTGTCCAGAAACAAAGACATGGCCCCATAGATACGTCAAACTGTGCTCAGCCTAGAGTTCAGACTAATTATGTGGTCACATTTTGGGCGAACAGCATCAATATAGACGTAAAGACTTAGGAGGAAAAACTAGATATGAGACTGATTATCTTTAGATTTCATGGCTCATGCCTTTGTGTTTTTACTCCACATTGCGTCAAAAACACCCTCAACTTCCTCTGCACAAGGCAGCACAAAGAGGACGAGAGGACAGACGGCCGCCCCCCACACAGATTCCTCAGCTGGGCACAAATTAAAACGTTTGATCTGAACTCTGAAGCTGTTTGTTTGGCCTGTCTGAATGAAGCTATTGTATGCAAATAACTCAGTTAGAAGCATATGACCCCTCCAGTGCAGGGCAGTGGCTAGTGTGAGAGAAATCATTAGCAATGCAAAGTCATGGTGCTCTGATACTCTTGTTCACACTGATGTCCGGGCTGAGAAAAAAATCTGGCTGCGTAAATGTTTCTGGATGAGTTTTATTCTAAACTACAGCTGAAGGTGAGTTTTATCTGGAAAATGATGGAAATGTTGTTTTTTGTGCTTTTTGCTTGTCAAATCTTTGATTTGAGGTCAAGAAAGAATTCAAAGTCAGACAAACTGGGGTAAGCTTTCCTAATGTTTCATCCAAACGGCCTTTTCCTGTGATGATAAACATGCAGCCTTTCAGCTGTCTGCAGACATAAAGGTAAGCAAATATAAAGTTCAGATTCTGTTTCACTGAAAGTATGTAAAGACAAATTTTGGACTGCATTAGAGTATACACTTATGGGTTGGGTGCCGTTGCCCACTTTGCATTTTCCACCATGGCGACTGGTGAAAGCATGTCAGATGACGCATGGTGCCAGACTTCAGTGTTTCACTCTTAAGAGGCTTGCCAGCTGCAGAGGAGGCCAGAGAGGCTCTCTTCTTCTCTGGATTCACATCCATGCCAAACCAGCGGGTCAACATTGTCCACCACACTGCCTCCTATGCCTCTTACACCTCCAGCTGAGCCGGGTAACAACTCTGACATTTACAGCAGACTGAAAATTCAAATAAGAGGGAAACACGGGGCAGCCAATAGAAACCAGCATGTTCAGAGATATTATTAATGCTGTGCTGACAAAAATTAATTGGAATAATAAAAATCTATCATTTAGTAGTTATGATAGAACAGCAACAGAATAGTGCTAATTTTGTTGACTCAAAAATGACTACAAATGTTCGTTAACTACCTCTTTTCTTTGAGAAAGACTACACTACGATTAGCTAAGAATAGATCATTAGTGATAAAAGCTTGGACGAAAATTATGTTTAGTTTCGTCAAAGAGACTATGACAAGAATAAAATGTTAGTGCTGGATTATTGGATATTCAAAATCAACATTTCTTCACTGCTAATTTAAGGTAAGTTTGTTTTTTCATCAGTTTATTTTAAACCAATTAAAGCAGTGATAGTGCATTAATATGACTATTTAAGATTTGAGTTAATTTTTCAATTTGGCTGATTAAATGTTTACAAAGAAAAAAATATTTGAACTAAAATTAAAGACTAAAATGTGAAGACCATTAAAACTGAACAAAAACTGTAAAAGTTTAAAAAAAAATTAAGTGTGATTAAAAAAAAAACAGTTAGTCTACAGACTTAAACTAAGACTTAATTTAAAAGAAAACCTGCATAAATAAACACTGCAAGTGACAGTGGTGATTATTTCATTCAAGCATCTAAATTGCTCTAACATCTAATTTTGCAAATTAAATTTATATAAGAGTTGATTTTGAAAAATAAAAGCTCATTTGATATATTGATCCCAACGTAGGGAAACTGACAAATCAGGGATCATACTTTCAGAATAAAGAGTGATTTTTTTTTAAGTAAATTATTCTAGTAACTGTCTAATTTAGTATATTTTAATGTATTTTGAATTCTTATTCATCTGGCTTGATATTGTTTTTTTATTTCTGTTTTTCCCCTGTATATTTCTACGTTTTTAAAATTCCTACATCTGATTTTAAGGTTTTAATACTATACACGTAATAAATGTTTTTTTAGTGGCACTTTAAAGCACTTTATAATTGCTTTACACATGAATGGTGCTTTTTAAAGGAACTTGAAAATTAAAATGAGGATTTAAAAGTTAAAAAGGGTACAATGTTTGGTGACAGTTGTGTGGATTAAGAGATCATGTCAATAAAGATTTCTGAGCTACTTTTTAAACAGTAAATAAAATATCCAATACTCGCTCATGATTAATCCTTTTTCTCTCTCTAGTGCAAAGCTGCATACGGAGTTCGGTGTTTCTACCAAAGTTACAATAGTTTTGGATTTTATTAGTTTCTATTTCATTTTGAATTTTTGTTTTACTTTTTTACGTTCAGTTAATACTTCTGGTTGGTTTGGTTTTAATTTTGCAAAAATGCATTGTTTTACTTAAGTCTTGTTTTAATGATAATTTGTTTTTTTAAACATCATACCGTTTTTTCAAAAATCATTCAAACAGACTACTCTTTACTTTTTCATTTTATTCATTCAAATTTGATATTTAAACACAACTGAAAAGCTAAATGAACCACAGAGTGAGGTCTTCTTCAAACAAATCAGACCATTTTACACTCTCTTGGCTTTGTTTGTCTGTCTGCTGCTGTCAAAGATGAAAACTAAGGAAATTTGTCCCTAATTTTATTTCTTTTTCTGCCCAAGCACACATTACATTTTTTGCTAATTTCTTTTTACTGTAAAGCTCTTTTTAGTTTCAGTTATCTAAAATGAGTTTTACATTAAGTTTTATTTAGTTGTTCTTGACAATAATAATCTTGGTTCATACTAAAAACAAATCCCTCAGTGTTCATTTTTTTTCCCAGAGTCCCACTCTCAGCTGTAATCTCTCAGAAACATACGGCTAATACGTGTTAAGATTGTCAATATGTGACGGCATATACAGGTGGTAAGAAGGAGAGTACAGTGGCGTATGCCATGGGACATGTACACTGATCTATGTACTCTCTCACACCCAAACCTCACTTTAATCCCAGTAATTTGTGTTCATAGCCACCAAACAGAGACTGAATTAAAAGTTGCTGTCCATGTCTCCAGCTCAGCACAGCTGTGGCGTACAAACTGGTGCCACATGAAGATCTCTGTCAGGACGGATGGCTCCAATGTTAGTTTAAAGGAGTGACAGAGACACAGGCTCCTAACTGCTTATTTTTTCTTGCAGTACGAAACAAAATTAAATAAATAAAAATAACAGACTCAGTATGCAAAAACCGTAACGTCATAAACTGCTCAGCTTTTTTGGAAACACTGACAGAGATGTCTCTTATAAAATTGAGGTGTTATGCTTTTATCCTTCTGTTACAGTCCCTGTGTTTGTTTGTTCTTATGCTGGTGTGGACCTGTGGGTATGAAGAAAAGTATTTATATTTACATCATTTTCTCAGTGGTTGACTCTGATGTGATTTCTTTCATCTTCTCCGTCAGACCCGGAACCGAAGATGAACTGGGCATCATTTTACGCCGTCATCAGCGGTGTGAACAGACACTCCACTGGCATCGGTCGCATCTGGCTCTCTGTTCTCTTCATTTTCCGAATCCTGGTCCTGGTGGTGGCAGCTGAGAGCGTGTGGGGCGATGAGAAGTCTGGCTTCACCTGCAACACCCAGCAACCGGGATGCAACAGCGTCTGCTACGACCACTTCTTCCCGATCTCCCACATCCGCCTGTGGGCCCTCCAGCTCATCCTGGTCTCCACTCCGGCCCTGCTGGTTGCCATGCACGTGGCCCACCGTCGCCACGTCGACAAAAGGCTCTACAAACTCTCAGGCCGGACCAACCCCAAAGACCTGGAGCAGATAAAGACCCAGAAGATGAAAATCACAGGCGCTCTATGGTGGACATACGTCATCAGCTTGTTGTTCCGCCTAGTCTTTGAGGTCACCTTTATGTATTTGTTTTATATGATCTACCCCGGGTACAAAATGATCCGGCTGGTGAAGTGTGACTCGTACCCCTGTCCAAACACCGTGGACTGCTTTGTGTCGAGACCCACAGAGAAGACGGTCTTCACCGTGTTCATGCTGGCTGTGTCGGGGGTCTGTATTCTGCTCAACATTGCAGAGGTGGTCTTCTTGGTAGGGAAAGCCTGCAGTAAACATCTGAACAATGCTGGAGACTCCACTCTGGGGGCTTGGATCCAACAAAAACTCTGCCTGTAATAACAAAGACTTAAGACTTACACAGTGGGACATAATGGTGACTTATTTCCAGGTAACATCTGTTAACTTAACCAGTAGGTGCTAATACTAAAGAATACACTGCAGTTCAGCGTCCTGATGCTAAGGAGGTGGATTATCTAATTTACATGGCCTCACTACAAATATTACAGGGGTAAGTAGCTGCACAGAGTTATACAAAAAGGATGCATCTGAAACAGCTGAATTCATACTAAATGTGACTTTAAATTCAGTATAGTATGATCTAAATTTATAGTACCACCCTATAATGCATTTCAGCTCTGCTGAGGGCTGAAATGCATTATAGTACCACCCTATAATGCATTTCAGCCCTCAGCAGAGCTCACCAGCCAACATGCAGCACAAATATCCAAATAAGAGAACCGAGATGTGCTAATTTCTACTCAGTCACACCGGCTTGTTGACTTGTTTGAGTATACAGTAGTGGTCATACGTGGTTTCAGACACAGCAAAACTGTTCCACCATTCAGAAGCCCTAAGAGGACATACTGGACATGCATAGTTTTGTTTTACTCAGTTTCACATGATAAAGAATAGATTTCAGTTGTTTTCTTTTGATCTTTACTATTTTGAGGACAACGGTTCTGCTTTTCCTATGATTGCAACTTCATGTAAATTTTTTTGTTTAATTCATAATAAAAAAAAACGTTTTTATAAATCTCCAAATCACTGAATAAAAAACAAGAAAAGACTTGATGTCATAGGAAAACTTGGAAAGATAAAATGTATGGATGTATGACCACTCATGGTTTCTGTACTTACAAATTTCAGAAATTTCCACAGGAGCCGCTATGAGATGAGCTTAATAAATGCTACACACAATATTTAGGAAAATTCACAGCAAGACCATTGGTGGGATAGGTGATGTTTACATCATGCAACCAGGGAGAGTGTCATGCACATAGTGCACTTTCTCTGCCTTGTCCTGTAGGGAAAGTTTCCTGCTGTGAGGGTAATGCGGGATCTTCTAGAAATTTCACAGTGCAGACTTCTGTTGTAACATGGTTCCGTTATTATTGCACATGTTTCTATAATCTAAATAGACAGTTTTACTGCAGCAGCTGGCAAAAACAAAGAGATATGACTTGGTCAGCATTTTATCTTTGGCAAAAACAAGATTTTCTGACAACGTTGTACTTTTAGTCTCCACTTAATTTGTAGTTATGTAGACTTTTTCTCAAATTTCATTTTCTGGCAATTTGAGAAATTTCCTTTGGATTAATCCAGGGGGGAAACCTCTAAACCAAATATTAATGCAAGCATGGCTGTCCTTGCTCTTCTTATTGCAAGAGTTCCTTAGCTACATTTCTGTAAAAAAGTATTCACCCTCTTTCTGGTTCCTGATGTTTTTGCATATTTATCACACTTTAATGTTTCAGATCATCAAACCAAACCCAAACCTACAGTTCTTGGAAAGCTGAGTGTCCACACCCAGGCCTGATTACCACCATATATGCTGAATCAAGAAATCACTTCAATAGAAGCTGTCAGACAAAGTGAAGTAGGCTTCAACATCTCAAAAAGAAACGCATCACGCCACGATCCAAAGAAATTCAAGAACAAATGAAAAAACAAAGTGATTGAAATCTATCAGTCTGGAAAAAGTTACAAAGTCATTTCCAAGGCTTTGGGACTCCAGCAAACCACGGTCAGAGCCATTGTCCACAAATGGAGAAAACTGAGAACAGTGGTGAACCTTTCCAGGAGTATTTGGGTAACCTAAATCACTCCAAGAGTGCAACGACAACTCATCCAGGAGGTCCAAAAGAACCCAGAACAACATCCAAAGACCTGCAGGCCTCACTGGTCTCAGTTAAGGTCACAGTTCATGACTCAACCATAAGAAAGACACTGGGCAAAATGGCATCATGGGAGAGTTCCAAGGCCAAAACCTCTGCTGACAAAAAAGAACACAAAGAATTGTCTCACATTTGCCAACAAACGTCTTTGATGATCCCCAAGACTTTTGGAGAAATATTCTGTGGACTGACGAGACAAAAGTTGAACTTTTTGGAAGGTGTGTGGCCCGTTACATCTGGTGTAAAAATAACACAGCATTTGATAACAAGAACATCATGCAAACAGTCAAACATGGTGGTGGCAGTGTGATGGTCTGGGGCTGCTTTACTGCTTCAAGGTTTTGGAGTGGTCAAAGTCTGGACTTAAATCCAACTGAGATGCTGTGGTGTGACCTTAAACATCAGTTCATGCTTGAAAACCCCCGGTATGGCTGAGTTAAAACAATTCTGTGAAGAACACTGGGCCAAAATTCCTCCACAGCGATGCAAAAGACTCATCACCAGTTATCACAACCGCTTGATTTCAGTTATTGCTGCCAAGGGTGGCACAACCAGTTATTAGGTTAAGGAGGGCAATTACTTTTTCACACAGGGCCAGATAGGTTTGGACTTTTTTCCCAAATTAAAAAATGAAATAACCATTCAAACACTGCATTTTGTATTTACTTTGGTTGTCTTTGTGAAATATAAAAATTGGTTGGATGATCTGAAAAATTTAAGTTTGAAAAATATGAAAAAAGATCAGAACCAGAAAGGGGGCATATACTTTTTCATGGCACTGTATGTTTACATAATCAGAATAAATGCCTCATCTGAATAAGATTGCTTCATATACACATTAAATTCTCAGTTCCAGCTCATTTAGTAAGAAATTTCTCTTTAATAGAAAGGCGTGGTTTATGCTGTTTATTCTGATTAGTGTCCATAAAAACACTCATTCTCGTTTCTTTTCCTGCTTTGGGTGATCTTTAATGTAATGCACCTGTCTGCTCCACATGACATGACATCTTTCTGCTTCGTTATTCCTGATATGGACAGAAACATAGAGCAAAACAAAACTAGTCTGTTGCTGAGGCAACTTTTTTATCCAAAACTTTAAAGCACTCAGACTGTTTATCAGATGATATAAGGTACAGACACAAGAGGGAAGAACAATCTAATGTTTTCACCCAGGGAGGAGTTGAAAAATCGAGTGATCTTGGGTTGTATAGTGGCAGCGGTTCGTTTAGCAAAGGCATACAAGAAAAACGTGTTTTTCTACGGCAGATTTTATGTAGGCTTGACCTGTGGGATGATACAGAGCATTTCAGAGCAGTTTTATTCAGATCAAATGTCAGTGCATGAGATTGCACATCTGAATCTAACTGCATCTTGCAGCATTTATGTAAAGATTAACTCTCCAATCGGATTGTGAGAAAAATTCTCATGTAATTGCAGCTTTTGTAGTGGACTAATTTTTATTTTTGGTTTCAAGTGAAGATTTTAGGTCGAGACATCAGTACCTGTAACTCTGACATAAAAACAGTCAAACTGGGACAATTTTTACATTGCCATTATTAAAACAGTAGAATACGTTGGACATTTGAATTTCTTATGGAGGTTGCATGTCCTGTCTGTGCAGATGTGGACGATGTCCAGGTACTCCAGCTCCCTCCCACACTCCCCCAACATGCTTGTTAGGATAATTTGAGACTTTAAAATGCCCTTAGGTGTGATCAAGCCTGCTTAGTCACTGGATATCAGCCCTGTGATTGATTGGCCACCAGTCTAGGGTGTAGCTTCCTTCTCGCCCAATGACAGCAGGGATTGACTCCACACGACCCCGTATGGAAGAACTGGTAGAGATGATGGATGGATTGAGGGTTAAGTAATCCTAGCTGTTGCCATTACATTTGATATTAACGTACTTTTTCATGAATGTTCAATAATGCAGTCTTTGATAAACATGGTTTACTTTGCTGGTTAACTGATTCTTTTAAATATAAACTGAGCATTAGCTAAAAAAGGACTTGAATTGCAGACTTCTTTTTCCTGTACTGTTGCTGATACTAAACATGTTAGAACTTTTTAAGTTTGCTGGATGTTTATTGTATGTACACAGCAGAATAAAATCAAGCAGACTCTGTTATTGTGCAGTCTTTACTCAGATTGGTTTTGAAATTTATTTTGTGATTATGGGTTTATTTGAAAAAGAAAGGAAAGCTGAAATGACTTGTGTGGTTCATTTGTCTGATATGAATCTAATAGTGGTGTAATACCTTAAATCACCAGAGAGCAGCACTTTTCTCAGGCAGAAATGAAGCTGTGCCCCTTTGCGATCCTTCTCAGCTGTCAGCAGTGTGATTGGGAGAAAAACAAAATAAGGCAAATGAAGCCTGATCACACATTTAGTGTCACCACGTTTAGAGACAGCACGTCGGAGCCGTGACGCCACCTGTGAGGAAACGTCTCAGCGTGATTAAGTTCTCCTCCTGAAGGCCACAGAGAGAGCTTTGGGTTATCAATAGACTCCCCATCTTAAGGGTCAGTGTGTGGGTGACAATGGGTGACCCTGAGGACAGCTGAAGCTGTGACCAAGCACGAGGGGATTTATCTTTTTATGGATGGTGTCAACACACACCAACTATAGAGCTCAGATTGACACGAAGCGTTTTGGCAGCGCTGCACCAAAAACAAATCTGTCTGGAATCAGTGTTAGTCCGTCCAGTCTCTCGTTCCAGGGGTCAAAAAATGCATTTAATACTTTTTTATTCACACTTTTTAAACCAAGCACAGTGACAGCAGCTCTGAAAACGTCAGAAAACAAGAGGGACAAGTGGACTTGAGGCCATGGTGTGATCAGAACATAATTGAAACTTTGACTCATTAAAGTGAGTTAATGCATGCGACAAAAAACATTAATTATGAAAGATCTGTTTCGCTAGCTAAATAAAAACAGCATTTTCCCCTCTGATCTTTTGGTTGCTGTATGATCTTAAAGACGTAGTTTGAATCAGTTAATTCAAAGTATATTTGGAGTTTAAGGGTTCAGAAGAGTCAATTAAACCTGCCCAACTTTTCCCGTTTTTCTTGTTGTCCTTTTTAGTTTAACTGCTTTTATTTATACATCTATTGTCCTGAATCTCAATACTCACTCTGTGTGAAGTGTGTCAATCTTTAAAGGGATACTTCAACATTTTGGCAAATTCGTCCATTGCTATAATTCCTATAGTCTTAGTAATAGGTTCGTTACCTTCAGTTGTCGGTGCAAGCTATTTTTAGATCGGCTGCTGCCGAGTTCAGACATGCTGTGTCAACTCAATGTAAGCAGACGGTATTCCGGCTTTCCCTCATCAAACTCATCAAATACACAATCCAACAACTCCAAAACGCTCACGTGGGCAAGTTGTGACCTGCACATTCACCACGCTATGAAATAATAACGTATAATTATGTAACATTACGACCCATGAAGCAAATACTTGGAACTATTCTTGAGTAAACCACTGGGCGGAGTGACACAGTGCAGCAGCCATGTCTGGAGTGTAGTTCTGGCTTTGCATTTAGCTTTAAAACATCTCCGTCTCGTAATGTTCCATGATTATTTCATAGCGTGGTGAATGTACAGGTCACAACTTGTCCACGAGAGCGTTTTGGAGTTGTTGGATTTTCATACAAATATTTATCTTTTTATGTTTCTAAAAGTGGCATGTGGTCTCAGTCTTTTTTATGTTTTATTACAATTTTGAAATTTACTGGAGACCACACTGAGTGAGAAAGGCAGCCAGGTCCATATCACAGACTATAGAATGAATTCATATGCGAGCGAGTGGAGTTGCTGAAATCTGCTTCTCATTTATTATTGGTCTCCAAAGTCACATGGTACGGCAGGATCCACGTCCGATTGGTCTCCAAAGGCATGTGACATGGACAAACAAGTAAGGCATGTCTGATTGGTCTCCAAATTAACGAGACACGGAAAAGCAGTAACGCCAAAACAGTCTTGAGGAGAGAGAGGCAGGGAGGCACTAAGAGGAGAAGCGGTGGTGCGCCATAATTGCACTGGCCTCTTGTTGCTGCTTACTTGCGTCACGACTTCGCCGGTCCTGAAAGTACTGCCCCTCGTCGCTGATTGGTCCTGTCACTTTCCAACCGGGCCCAAACAGTTCAGATGGGAACTTTGCAAGATGGATTCGCCAGTGAGAAACAAGGAAACGGGTGTATCCATCTGCTTTGCAAGGTTAACTCTCATGTCCCGCTTGATAAATCCCAATTTTTGCATGGAAAGGACCATATACACAACTTTCTGTTGTACTCATGTATGATAAATGAGGGCCAATGTGAGAGAAGGACTAACATTGCATATTACTTAAATATATATGGGCAGATTTATTTTTGACAATATTTACATCAAATGTAATTATCACCCCATGCACAAATAACTTTAGGCAGGAACAACAGACGTCACTTTAAGTCTTCTTCTTTGTTCATCCTCATTTTTTAAATATTGGCATAAATCTGAAAAAAATGCAATATAATGCATCCCTCAAAAACAGTATGAATGAAATGGGCCATACTTGTGTGTGTGAAATCTCAAGGATGCCGGGCCACTTTTCACTAAAGTTATAGAAATTTTTACAGGCCAATTAAATATAGGCCAAGGGTTGATGATGACAATTCATGCCACTGCAGAAAGAAGCAATAAATGCTCAAACTACATATCACAACCTTATCATTTAAAATAGAACCACTACAATAATGACAAGTGTAGAAAGGCGTTTATATTGTCTGAAAACTTAAAAAGCTATCATTAACAAGAAATGAAATTAATCGCAATGGATTGTGGGACATGTAGTTCCTTCTTCCTTGTAAAGAAATATGTACAGTATTGCACTTTTCTAGTTTTCTCTAATTTTGAACATCCTTTTTGCACCAAATCAAATATTTTATTGCCATGAGTACTCAGGTAGCTCTTTAGCTTGGTTCATGCAATAATGGCATTGTAGTAAGGATTCAACTAAATGTCTATTGGGGATTTGAAAGTCAAATTTTGCTTCCAGAACCAGCGCAGCTGAAAAAGTGGACGGGCACTGTTGAGCTCTATGACCTCCAGTGAGAATTCTAGTTCTAGGGTGAGTTATAAAATCATAAATATGATTTTTTTGTGTGTGTGGATTAAAAGAAACATTTGATTAATATAATTGTTTGGGTTAAAAAGTTAGTTCAATCCATAGCTTTTTGTCCCCATTGTCATCTCCATCAGATGATGGATTTTAACTCTGTTGTTTCTGCCTGCTTATATGTTTAAATACCAAAAATAACTACTTTTTCGTAAAACATCAGTTTAAATGGATAATATTAAAGACAGAGTAAGAAAATCAGGAAATTCAGAAATATATACTTCAGATGAATTAAAGAGATAAACGAAGACAAAATCAAAAAGAAAAACTCAGGATATGATTTGCCAAAAATGATGAATTAAAAATCTATTTGTCACAAACGCTAGATGAGACCTGAACCTACACAAATATTCACTTTGAATCATTGTAGCTAAACAAAAGTACAAAGTCACGTTCGGAACATGTTTTGTCCCTTTTCTGGAGAATCAGTGTGATTAATCTTGCATGTTTTTTTGTTCGTTTTTTTTTCACAAGTCTGATAAAAAATTTAAAACAAAAAATTAAAAGTTGACAATTAAATCTACTATGTAAAGTCTACTGTATAGGTGTGGGACACTAGACAGACAGACAGACAGATAGATACTTTAATAATCCTGAGGGAAATTCAAGAATCAATGGATCATTTCTGAGGTTTAAATTTTCTTTTTTATGGTTTTCTTGGGGAATTATTTTTCCAAGAAAGACTTTTAAGAGCCACAAGTCATCACAAAAGAGCCATGTGTCTCGCATCACTGGTCTACACAGCATATCAGGCTCACATCATACCCACTGACAAAATGACCATGAGTTTAACTGTATTCTCAGTTTTTTTCACCATTTTAGACAATTCAGTCTATGCATTTTAAATGAGTGTTAAGCCGAATAGAGAAATAGACACATGAGAACATCCTTTGTCATAGTCAGTGATCTTGCTCGTCCTGCACCACCTCTTTCTACCCCAAACCAAACAACCAAACCAAGGACGTGGGGAGGTCTTTCCAAATTAAGAGTTTCTCTGGTCCATTTTACAAACTTGGCTTTTTTGTCCCGGTGATGGTCATGGATCTCCATAATGAATGGCTGCTCTCTTGTTGACACTTTTTCAAACAGGCATTTTCTATGTTTCTTTTTATCAAAGGGCATCCCATTCTTTCTGCATTATCTGGATCTTCTACTTGTCCTGTGGTGTCCTTTCAGCATGACGCCTCTCTTCCCTCTCCAGTTGCTGTCGTAGGAGATTGTCGTGGATTGGAGGGCGTCACATTTATGCTTCAGCCTCTGAATCTGAATCTGAAGCTTGAGCTCAGAGCATAAGCTCTCCTTTCAGTCTCAAGCTTCTGCTGAAGACTACAGCTGTTTATTCCCTCTCTTATACATCTTTGACATGAAGTTGTCCATGGTGTCTCTGTTTTTCTCCTGAATCAACAAATCTTTCTGCATCTTCAGGTGAGCAAACGCTGTCTGGAGCTCTTCCACCTGTTTGCTGAGGTAGATCCTCAGTCGGTACTCCTTGAGAAACCTTGAGCCCCTCTTTGCTGTATTGATAATACATTTTTTGTAGCAGTCATTCATTTTTTTAGCTGACAGATCAAGCATTTAACCTGATCCCAGAGGAATTTACCATCCTCCACCCCTGACCCCAGGCTGGCAGAGAGCTTGGCCTTTTGGAGCTGATAAGTGAGCTCCTTGATTTGGTTCAGCGGAGCATCCTTTTCAGCCCCAGTGATCCGGTTATACGCGTCTGTAACGTTTTGCTTGATCTAGTCAACGGTGCCCAGGATGAGTTTTCTTAGTCCAAAAATATTTCTAAAACTCTCAGCTGTAAGCTGCCCATTGAAATATGAGATAAAATCAGCTGTTAACAGGATACTTGAATTTGATGTGATAATGGGATGGTTGGGTTATGAACTTGTACTTGAAAGTGTGAGATAAATTAAACTCTTATCAGCTCCTATGCTAGCCTCCTGAATGTGATGGCTGGGCTATATGCATGTTCCATGAGTGTTGATGTTCGGCGAACAAAGCTACACATAGACGCTGCCTGGGAAAGATTTCTCATGCAATGAATTTTGGGACTAACACCTGCATTTTTCATTAGTTAAAGATTGCTGGATCATGAATGCATGTCTGACTTTTGGGACAACACAAGCTGCTTGAAAATCAGTCCATTTTTCTGTGAATTCTGTGCATTTTTTTTCGTGGATACACCTCCTGCTGTCACAGACTTGCACCCATTGTCAACTGCAACTGGACCTCTTCAATATGGTGCCCACATGGCGTATCTAAGAAACTCCCACATTGCATCTTTTTGTAGATACCTCTGTGAACAAACAATGCAATAGTTTTGGTCGTGTGGGAAACAGGAAGAGGAAGTAAACAACTTACTTACTTTAAGTGATTCCCAGGAGTCACAGGATTCACATGGGATACTCTTGGGAGTAAATTTCACTACTAATCATATGATTAGGTAGATAGTTGTTCAGGCTGCACTACCACATGACAGTCAGGAGCCCAATGTATGAGAGAGATTCACATTATTTTACATCACTTCAATACCATACAGATGTGGCTTTATTTGGACAACACCAGTGGAGATTTATAATCTTGTTTTTGAATTTCCCCTGAAAGACAGATCGTAGAGCTTAATAGCATGGTTTGAGAAGTGAAAGTCCAGTTCATTTTCTTCATAGTGGATTAGACTTGGACTACCTGAGTGTCAAATAATAATATAAGTTCCTGTAGAAGACAAAAGTTAATATGATATCTGCCTCTTTTTGAAAATACATGGTTTAACCACAGTCTTAGCCAAAATTACTACTGTACCCACAATCATGCCCTTGTGATATCTGTGATTGGTGGAATATCTACCACGCCTGCTGACTGTTTATGACAACAGCACATGCTGCCAGAGTATGAAGTAATATACGTATATGCAACAACACTCAATTTAAAATGATAAAAAGGCACAAAAAGATACATATCCACCTTATTCCTGGCTCCAGTTATACTTTGCGTGAAATATGGGCGTAACTTCCGGCCCTTTCTGCCTGAATGGGACTTTTCATAGAAACAAAACGCAATGAAGAGATTAGAATGTGAGCTGTGTCTGTTACACCTTTAACAGTATAATATTACTATTTCACCACCCTTTACTAGAGAGGACAGAGTAACAAGGTGGATAACTTATTTACAGCTGACAATACAAAGAGTGTGAACATGAGATTGCAAAAATATTTTTAATATTTGCAAATTCGAGGTGAATTCCTGTCTAAACAACTGTCGTTCGTAGTTAGCCTCCATCATAAGCTGCTCCACTAGAATGCACGAATTTAGTGTTTAAGTTTTACCCACATTCAGATTTACCGCAATGGTCTGAGGTACGTAGTTCCTTTATCCTTGTAGAAAAATATGTACAAAATGTTGTCTTTTTGCCTTTTATCAGTTTTCACTGAATCAAATGTTTAACTAAGCATGTAGCTAGCTAGATTGGTTCATTCAGTGAAAAAGTAGCACTGTTAAGCTCTAAAGCACAGGTGTCAAACTCAAGGCCCGGGGGCCAAATCCAGCCCGTGGAACGATTATATCCGGCCCGCAAGATCATATCATATTTGTATACTGGCCCACCAGTATGAGGTCTGCAGATTTCCTCCAGTATAATATTGTAAACTTCAACTTGATTATTTAAAATATCCTTGTTAAGCTGTAATAACCTGAAAGAGTAATGAGTAAGAAAGATTTCCTAAAAAGTCAAAAACATGGGAAAATAAATGTGTTTTTATTGCATATTTTCAATTTTGCTTCTCAAGATTACGACTCCAACTTATGATTTTGACTTTTCGTTTCATGCTTAGACCTTTTAAACTCGTAATTTGGACTTTACATATAACATTTGTATCCTCTAGATCAGTGTTTCCCAACCATTTTTCCTTGGAGCCCCCCCCCCACACACGCTTCTCAGAAAAGCGGAGCCCCCCCCTAGGACCCAAGAGATAAAGAAAAAATGACACATTGCTGCCAAAAATCAACATAGATTTTAATTGTTTCACTGATAAAACCCTAAAAAAGGTCCATGCATACTTTTCTTAACAAAAGGCCTCAGAGCAGACAAAGCCTCGTGCCCCCCCCCCCCCCAAGATCTCTGGTGCCCCCCCGGGGGTCCCGGACCCCAGGTTGGGAACCAAGGCTCTAGATTCCCAGTTTTAAATTTTAAGTCATATTTTGACCTTTTCAACTCCTTACTTTGGTCTTTTAACCCAATATTTTGACTTTCAAACTCATGATTTCATTTTTTTCTCACATTTTGACATTTTAAATTAATCATTTTTACTTTTTATGTCATATTTGAACCTTTTACACTCACAATTTTGAATTTAAATCATATTTTTAACCTTTTAAGTTATCATTTTGAATTTTAGCTCAAATTTTGACATTTTCAACTTTTAATTTTGGCTTTTTAATTCCATATTTTGAATTATCAGATTTACAATTTAACACTAAGACATAATTGACTTTGAACTCATGATTTCAAATTTGATCTCATATTTTGACCTTTCAAACTTATGATCTCAACTTTCTCCTTATGCATTTGCTTTTTTGAAACATTATTTTTCCATTTTTAATATTGTTTTGATCTTTTGAACTAATAAATTGGAATTTTTATCTCATATTTGAGCCTTTAAACTTACCATTTTTACTTTTTTTAATTCCCAAATGATTTATCATCAGTGCTGTTGTGTTGGTTGTGTTGACCCTGTTAGGCCCTCAGACCTAAATCCAGAATGTGGCCCAAGCTGTGGTTGAGTTTGACACCCCAGCTCTAAATTATTTTTTACCTCCTCTCATTACTCGGTGCTTCAAGTCAACTTTTAATGGATTACTTAAATGGAGTTATTATTGTGACTATACCTAAAAGCACATTTTCAGAGTTTTGACAGCATGACTTATGATTATGTGCCAAGATTTTTTTTAATGTTTCCTTAAAACTTGCTTTTGTGAGCAAATCTGCCTCCACAGGCGTAGCTCCTTTCTGTTTGTGCTCAAGATTTCTGCTGACTCTCAGATTTTTAGTGGCTTTCTCAAACTTCCTGCACTTCCGCTCAAACCATTACAGATAACTTCTGCTTTTGTGTGAAACTACCACCAAGAATTTTTGTCTGCTCAGAAAATTTATAGTGCCTATTAAAAGTATTCACCCAATTTGATGTTTTAACCTTTAATTCATTTTATAAATCAATCATGGTCAATATAATTTGCCTTTTTTGTCAAAATAAATACAAAACACTCTTCAGAGTCAAAATAGATTTCTACATACTGGAGTTATGCCAATTAAAGGGGACATATTATGCAAAAATCACCTTTTCAGGCTTTTGTAACAAAAATATGTGTCCCTGGCCTGTCCACAATCCCCTCAAGTACCAGAAAAATCCATTCCTTTCCACCCTCTCTTTCTCCACCTTTCAGAAAATGTGTGCTGAAACAAGCCATTTTCAGAAGTTCCCCTCATGACTCATGAGGGGGAGTAAGCACCGACCCCAGGTTTGGTTGGCCCTCCCCACTTAGGAGAAAGTTCCACCCTTGTGTCCTGATCTTCCTCTCAGCTGCCACCTGAGTTGCTCGATAGCTCAGTGGGTTACCCTGCTGACTCTGGTCTGGGAGATTGATGGTTAGAATCCAAGTCAGGTCCTTAACTTTGGATTAAAGTGTCTGTAACATTGAAACATTAGGAGTGCCTCCTTAGAGGGGGTGTGGTCAGGGGTGGAGTCAGATAGCTCATTATCATATAAAGCCACAGACACAGAAACGGCTTGTTCTGAGCAGGGCTGGAACAGAGAGCTTTTTAGTGTGGTGATTTGCAGTTTTTGATTTTATTGTGACAACTTCCTGCATGACCACTTCCTGTTTGGAAGTTCCTCTGTTCTCCTTACAGAGATTGGGCATCTCCGCTGGCACTGGCTCTCTCAGCTCTGGCACACCTGCAGCTCATCATCATAATCACTACGCTGCACTTAAGGTCTGCTCTGTGTCTATACCGGCGGCAGATGATTCCTGCTCTCATAGTGTGCCTCCACGAGCCGCCAGCACAGCCCAATCTCTACCACGCTGCCGCACTCTCTATTCTGGAGCCCTCTCGCGGTCACTCACAGCCTCTCAAGCCCTCAACTCCTGTCTGGAGCCCTCTCACAGTCACTCACAGCCTTCCTCACTGTCACCTCCCTTCTGGAGCCCTCTCACCAGTGGATTCCCCACTGCCTGTTGACCCTCCAATAAACCTGTTTAATTGCTTCACTGTTGTCCGCTCTGCATTCAGGGTCCAACATAAAAACCACGATCATCAGATCCTCACATTTAGACATGCAAAAATCCAATACTGGAGTATCCTGACACGCCAGATGGATTTGTTTTACATATCCATCTGTAAACCTTCAATACTAAGCATTTGGGAAAGGGCAGAGGATGTGAAAGAAACTCGGAGTGTGATTGGATGAATGTTCTGTCTGTCACATCTTTAATTCTGACTTTTTTCTCAGATTTCTGACTTTAATCTTTGAATTCTGGCTTTAATCTCAGAATTCTGGTTTTAATCTCTGAATATTGACTTTAATCTCTGATTTCTGACTTTAATCTCTGAATTCTGACTTTTTTCTTAGATTTCTGACTTTAATCTCAGAATTCTGACTTTAATCTCAGAATTCTGACTTAAATCTCAAAAATTCTGGCTTTAATCTCTGAATTCTGACTTTAATCTCAGAATTCTGACTTTAATCTCAGGATGCTGACTTTTTTTTCAGATCCCGTCTTTAACTTCAGAATTCTGACTTTATTCTCTGAATTCTGATTTTAATCTCAGGATTCTGACTTTTTTCCCTCAGATTTCTGACTTTAATCTCAAAATTCTGTCTTAAATCTCTGAATTCTGACTTTAATCTCTGAATTCTGACTTTAATCTTTGAATTCGGATTTTAATCTCAGAATTCTGAATTTTTTCTCAGATTTCTGACTTTAATCTCAGAATTCTGACTTTTTTCTTAGATTTCTGACTTTAATCTCAGAATTCTGACTTAAATCTCAAAACTCTGGCATTAATCTTTGAATTCTGACTTTAATCTCAGAATTCTGACTTAAATCTCAAAATTCTGGCTTTAATCTCAGAATTCTGACTTTAATCTCAGAATTCTTTTTTCCCTCAAATTTCTGACTTTAATCTCAAAATTCTTAATTTTTTTTCCAGAATTTTGAGTTCTTTAATCTCAGAATTTTTTCTTTTTCTCAGATTTCTGACTGTTTTTTTTTTTCACAGTGTCCCATATGCCCTTACATAGTTTCACTTGAGCAGATTTACACAGTAATAAGTTTATTTCTATATAAGTACTTGTAATGAATGCTTTTTGTGTGAAATACTCTTGAATCTCTGCACTTTTGCATTTAGCTAAGCAGTATTTTGGTGTTTTTATATTTTGGATGAAAATTTTAGCCTGAGCTTAACAATAACTATGTAATAATGTCTTCTTTAATGCACTCAAATAAGAAAAATAAAGAAGAAGCAGGAAGTAAAAAAAACAAGCACAGAAATAAACAAATACCTAAACAGTAAATAAATTACAGGACTTGATTTTGTCTCCACCATAGTGCCATGATATTGTTAATGAAGGGTTTGTGTACATTTTGCTTTAACCGTAAACATAAAGAACTTCATACAACAGGGTGTGAAGATCTAGATTATTCCGTACATCTCATTCCTTATGTATAACCACCATCCATCATTAAATGAATGGCTGCATAAGTAGCAGTAATGCTTATTCTGGCAGTGACTCTGTGGAGTCTGAGGCTCCTACACACAGTCAAGGGTCAGATCACCCTGAGAGTGACAACAAGGCCACTCCCTTCACTGTGAATTATATTTAGAGCCTACAGACATGTAAGACTAACCTGCATCCTCACTGGACTCTGGAGCTGCCACTCACTTTTCACATCGAGCAGGAACACCTCTTCAGCGAGCCGTCTCATACTTTTCTTCATGTGGGAATGTGTTGAGATCAGATGGAGGTTTAGCTGCAGCGTCTTGTTGAACACTGGGCATTGATCAGGTCAGAGTGGGAGGGCAGCAGGCGGGATCACAGAGGGAAAACTTTTATCTTGGCTCTACACTTTCCCTCAGTGAGTGAGGAGAACATGGCCTCTGTGTGAACTGAAGAGGCTCCAACATCAAGTGACTGTGAGACTGCGCTGCTGAAGGAGATGAGCATTATCAGGTAAGTCTTTATGAATTAAATATCATAGTTTATTATGGGGATAACGTCCTGTAGATAAGAGGTTAAGAGTGCACACAGGATCTTTTTAATGCATGTTTAAGCATTAAAAACTCTACTCTTTGTTTGTATACTACTGACCCAAAAAAAGTTTCATTTTTGTTTTATTTCATTTTTATAAGTATTTTCAACAGGTGTTCCCCTCCTCATCAAGCCTTAATTATTAAAGGACAAGTCCAACTATTTTTAAAGTCAATTTTTGTTACGTTGTAACAAAATAGGCCCTCAAAGTTAAACTAGAAACATAATTCTGGACCCTTGGAGCTCTGGTGGGTACTGTGTCACAAGATCTAAGCCGGCGCTGCTAGTCTCCCCAGCCCGCTCCGGGGCGTTCTTTCACACACAGTCAGCTGTGTGCTGGTCTGTTTTACCAGCAGATACTAAAGAGAAATGGAAAACAAACAGTGAATTCATGATCCATCAGTGTCTCTCTGCTTGTTCTCCTCTGGGATTTTTTCAAGTACAGTAGTCTTCGGTTTTAAGGTCTTTGAAAAAAAGATATAACAAGATATAAAAAGATATAACACATCTGCCAACATAAGGAATGTCATGAGTAAGTGTTGACCTCATCTGATAATCTTCAGAGGTTAAAGACCAGATTGTTCAAACAGAGTTATTCATTTATTTGACATAATTACACACATGTGATACACAGGGATTACTGGAGAATCAAAACACAAGATACTGTATAAGAGACAGAGTTCACTTGGTTTATGCTGTGACCCTTTACCCTCTAAATGCATTTCTAGAAATCTCTATAATCAGAGTCCTTCACAAGAACAATAAGTCAAATGAAGGAAACTTGTACAGCAGCCCAATTATACCAATTAAATCACAAAACATTAAAATAAACAGATAAAAGTATTCTTGGCAAAATTTTGAAAATAAAAGTCAAAATAATGGGATAGTAGGTTATTATTCTGGACGTAAAGAAAAAAATTATGATAAAGACAGTTGAAATTAGAGATTAAAAGTCAAACTATTTAAAAGAAAAATCACAAGTCAAGTCTGAATTTCTAAATTAACAAGTGAATAACACGAGTTTAAAAGTCAAAGGTATGAGAAAGTATGACCTACTTTGAAAATCAAAGTCCTAATTTTAAAATAAAAAAATAAAAATCTAATTTTAAAAGTCATAAAAATGAAAGTCAACAGTATGTGATGGTGAATCATCACATGACATTAAAACGTCCAAATTAAACAAAAATTCAAAATTATGAGATGATGAGCCATAATTTAGACATTAAAAGTATTTTAAAAAATAGTATAAAATTTCAAAATTTTAGGCAAAAAGTCAAAATTTAAAGATAAAAAGTCCCATATATGAAAAAGAAAGACGAATGTATGAAATAAAATGTCATTATTAGTTAAAGTAATGAGATTTAAAAAAAAAATTCTATGATCTGAAGTCACAATTACAATTAGGTGTCAATAAAACCTCAAACTTATGAGACAGTGAGTCAACATTTGGAATTAAAAATTAATAACCACGAGAAAGTGAGACATAAACATGGCATAAGAATCAGAATCAGCATGGGGGGGTATGTGTGTTCAGAGGTGGTTAAAATTAGGTTCCCTCATACCATCCAAAGTCATAATAAAATACTAAAAACAGTTCGTACAAGGTATTTTGGTCAGAACACTTGTTTTCTGGGAGTATCTGTGGAAAAAGGTTTAGAACCACTGGAATTCATGACATCAGAGTGGTATTTTCTATTGATTCAGCTGAAAAATGTTATTCATATTTTTATTTATATATTTCACTTTATTTATCATTAACTTTATTTATCCAGCTTTGTCCCACTGAAATCACAGATCTCCTTTTCTGGAGAGACCTGTCAGAAAGTTATGTTAAACACTTTTTTCTAAGAATCAAAAACATTCAGGGTAGCTGTTGTTTGGCTGTCTAAAGCTGCACATAATAATTGGTCCACACTGATGATATCTGTGCATCTGTTTTGGTTTAAATAAAGATATTGATTTTTACATAGTCAGGGTTGCATAACTGCAAGCTGGCACAGTGTAGCTGTGTGTCAGGGGACTTAAGACATGCCTCAGTTCTCCTCTTTGCCTGTAATGGGGTTAGTTTGAGAAAGCCTTCTTATGATGGTGCCCAAATTGGACTCAAAAAGCCCCCTCTTGCAACCAAATAGATGACGCCACTCAGGCTATGTTCAGTTGAGCTGCACACACTGACTGGAGTCAAGGTTTGTAAGACATGATATTAAATTTAGTTTTTATAAGTACAGTTTCATAACTAAATGCTATCAAAAAACTTGCCTGGTGTAGCTTCAGGACATCTTCAACCAAGCTTGTATTTTAACTGGACCACAGTCAACCAATAAACTTTGAGTATCTCATAAATTATCTCTTATCTGTGTTCTTACAGGTATCTTTCCTGGATTTGTCGATAAACTGAGTCTACATTTGTGAGCCAGTATGGGGGACTGGAACTCGTTAGGAAAGCTGCTGGAAAGCGCCCAGGAACACTCCACCGTTGTGGGCAAAGTCTGGCTCACCGTGTTGTTTATCTTCCGTATCCTGGTACTGGGAGCGGCGGCTGAGAAGGTCTGGGGTGATGAGCAGTCAGGCTTCACATGTGATACCAAACAGCCCGGTTGTCAGAACGTCTGCTATGACAAGACCTTCCCTATTTCTCACATCCGCTTCTGGGTGATGCAGATCATCTTTGTCTCCACGCCGACACTCATTTATCTGGGCCACATCCTTCACCTGGTCCGCATGGAGGAGAAGGAGAAGCAGAAAGAGAAGGACCTGGCTCTGCAGAGTGAAAAGCAGCAGCAGCTACTGGGGAATAAGGCCAAGAAGGCACCAGTCAAAGACAACCAGGGACATGTGCGTTTGCAAGGTGCTCTCCTGCGAACCTATGTCTTCAATATTATTTTCAAAACCCTGTTTGAAGTGGCCTTTATCGTAGCTCAGTACTTCCTGTACGGTTTTGAACTCAAGCCGATGTACACCTGCGATCGCTGGCCTTGCCCCAATGTGGTAAACTGCTACATCTCCCGACCCACCGAGAAGACGGTCTTCATCCTCTTCATGCTCGCTGTGGCCTGCATCTCCCTGCTGCTCAACCTGGTGGAAATGTACCATCTGGGTTTCACGAAGTGCCATCAAGGCCTTCGTTACAGACGCTCGCAGGCTGCGATCGAAAACGCAAAGGCCCAACCCGAGCCAGTCATGCCCTTCGTCCCCAGCTATAACTATTTCACTGGTCATCCTGCGGTGCCTGAACCTTTCCCTGCCGACTCAAAGTACAGCATGGCAGAGCCCAACTCTGCTTACAGCCCTTACAACAGTAAAGTTGTTTACAAGCAGAACAGAGACAACATGGCGGTGGAGAGGAAAGGTAAAGCAGAAGATGAAGGGAAGGAGAGGAAAACTTCATGTCCAGCCTTTGACATGCCTACTGAAAATCCGCGCCGAAATAGTCAGTCGAGTAAACACAGCAATAACAAGAGCAGGCTTGATGACCTGAAGATCTAGTGAGAGGAAGATACTCATAAGATTGGAATGATATTTGCATGCAGGGACAAAAATGTTGAGTGAAACAGTGCAGAAGATGTTAACTCTGGTTTAGATTTTAGAGGGAGACAACAACTAATGAACAAATTTAAGAAACGGTTTCACTGACTGGGCTTGTCATGTGAGTGGTCATAAAAATCCAGACTTTAAAAGAACTTTTTCATTACAACTCTTTAACAGTCTTACTTTCCCAGGAGTGAAACAGATAAAAACAGGAATGTAGCACAACTTTATGAGGCATGTTTAAACATGGTAATGGTTAAAGCTTGACAGTAGCAACCCCCTGAGATGTTTTACCCTTTTACTGATTTAATAAAGCAATCATGGTCATTATAATTTGGCATTTTTGTAAAAAAAAACAAACAAAAAAAAAGACTTGGTAAAAACCTAGTATGCGGCTGACCGCAACTATCTGGGATGCTTGTTGAAATGCCTGACTGAAATGTGTGCTCTAGCAGTGATTTTGTCATGATTGTTAGTAGTTTACGCTCCTAGAGGGCGTTGTTGAGACTAGTGACGTCACCTCTTCCTGCACTCTTTTTGCTGGGCAGCAGTCCCAGTCTTTAACTTTTCAATGCTCCATTTCTCCATGGCAACTCCTCTGATTGGTGCCTCGTTAGTGGCCATTATTAGCTAGCTAACACCAGTTGAGGTCATAGAAAGCTATGCCGAATCAGACCGGGAGTGGAGAGAACATTTTTTCTGTCATAGAAAGCTTTCAGTGTTGCTCTCAGTGCTTGTTTGGATTCAGACACGTTGTCTGGTTCAGACAGAAGCTCCGCTGCGGCTCAGTCCCAGCTAATGATAAGCCTGCTAGCCGTTAGCTGGGACACAACAACTCATTAGCTGTATAGAACAACTAACCCATCCCCCCTAACTGTCACACTGTCATGCCAAAGAGCGGCCTCTTTGTTTTCTTTCGCAGAAAGCTTTCTGTGTTGCTCTCAGCACTAGCTGTGATGCAAAAATGTGTTGTTCTGGCTAAGGCTGAGCTAACGTTCGGCTAGTTCACAAGTATTCACAGAACTAACCCACAAATAACCCAGTTATCACATAGTCAAGCCAAAGCAGCTCAGCAGAGGAGTAAAAATATCTTTCCCAACATGAAAAGCTTAAAGGGTTGTTTTATTCTTTGTCATACATAAATGTGGCCCAGTTCTGGTAAAACAGAGGCTAAAGCTATATGTGACTATTTAGAGCAGTGGAGGCAGCCATTACAGGTCTTTCAGCCCGAGTAAACCCCGCCCATACAGCAACTCTGTATAGATGAGCCATACATAAATGATGTTAACTCAAGCCTAGTTAGTGGAGGCAGCCATTAGTGACAGCATTCAGTCCAAGCAAACGCAACTCTGTAGTATGTGGCTCATACTCATACAAAAGCATCACTCACTCAGTTACTTACCGACCGACCGACCAACAGATGGACAGACATACTCAGACACAGACGTTGCCATATGTAGGGCTGCCCTCAGCGGTCAGCCAAAAATCTACAAAGTAATGTCTGTTAAGTAAAACTTTGTAATGTAAAATAATTGACAGTATAAAAATTCTCCCTCTTCAAGTCAGTATTTAGTAGATGAAACTTTGGCTGCAATCACAGCTGAGTCTTTGTGGACAGGTCCCAACCACGCTTGCACATCTGAATACTGCAGTTCTACTCCATTCTTCTTTGCAAAACTGCTCCAGCCCTCTCATGTTGCACAGGGATTAGACAAGGAAAACCCTTTTCAAGTCCAGCCACAAATTGTCTTTTGAAATGAGGTCTGGGCTTTGACTCAGCCACTCCAGAACATTCACCTTGTCTTAAAAATGATTTCTGTGAAGCTTTCTTTGTATGCGTTGGGTCACTGTCTTACTGGAAAATGAATCCTCAAGCAAGCTGTAGTTCTCTTGCAGACTGAATAAGATGGTTCTCCAGGATGTTCCTACATTTTGCTGTATTCATTTTACCCTTTATCTTTACAGGCCTTTCAAGGCCAGCCGATGAGAAGCATCCCCACAGCATGATGCTGCCACTGTCATGCTTCACAGTGGGGATGGTGTGTTTATGGTGATGTACAGTATTTGTACATAGCATCTTGTCTGATGGCACCATTCAGTCTCATTAGACCAAAGAACTTTCTTCCACTTGACCATGGAATCTCCCACGTACTTTTTGGTGAACTCTAGTTGAGATTTCATGAGTTTTCTTAAACATTTGCTTTCTCTTTGCCACTCTCTCATAAAGCTCTGACTGGTGAAGAACCTGGTCAACAGTTATTGTATGCAGAGTCTCTCCCATCACAGATGCTGAAGCTTGTAACTCCTTCAGAGTAGTCCTAGGTGTCTTGGTGGTCCCTCTCACTCGTCTCCTTCTTGCGTGGTCACTCAGTTTGTGAGGACGGCCTGATCTAGGCAGATTTACACATGTGCCATATTCTTTCTATTTCTTCATGATGGATTTAACTGAACTCTGGGGGATGTTCACTGCCTTGGAATTTTTTTTTTATCCATCCTCTGACCTATAATATTCAGTACTTTGTAGAAATCTGTTTTCACTTTGATGTCAAAGAGGGTTTTTTTGTAAAAAAAAAAAATAATAATAATAATGTTGACCATGACTGATTAATAAAATCAATAAAAGGGTAAAACATCAGAGGAGCTGAATTCTTTTTATAGTCACTGTTTTGTGATATTGGCCATCTGCAAATAATATAGCATGAACAGATATGAGCAGCCATGTTTATAGGTTGTGTAGTGTCAGTTTTACACTGGTATCAAGTACACCGAAGTGCCAGTTGACATTTTGTCAAACATGGAAGAAATGTGGGTATTTTGCAAGTCTTACACCAACAGTGGAAATACAAAAACATCAACTGGATAAAATGACATCTCAAACATCAGTGTCGGCCCAGATTTTTATGATCAGTGTATTTCTTTATGTCAGCAGTCTTTACATGAATGAAATTTGGATTTGCTGGTGATAAGCAATTATAAAATGTGAGAATTGTTTTTGTTTACGAGCCATTTACTTAAACGGTAAGATGTACATTGAGATACCCAGTCAAGAGCAAGAAAGCTTTGGTTGGATATATTTCTGTGGTCCAGTTTTTATTGTCATGTTGTTGTTGTTGTTGTTGTTTTTTATTGTTTTTGTAAGCATGCACTCTTGAAGAACATAAGTTATTCATTTCTCAGCTGCTGATGACTTGGAGAGTTTTTCAATAAAGAATTTCTGTAATCTGTCAATATAGAAATTGTGTCTGAGTATTTGGTTGTCAGTTTTGTTTTAATGTCTGAATCCTCAAAAAGTGGATTTGCTAACACAGGCTAACCTTAAGTAAGAATTCTCACCTACTTTGAACTGTATAAATTTGACTGACTCGGTAAGGACAGTGTGGAAAAGTTTTTGTCCCACAGGTTCAGTGCTTGGTTCTGGGAGATGGAGAAAGGTTGACAAGAAAGAACTGGCAGGACAGTCTGGCTGCAGACTGCAGATCTCAAACACCCTTTTCTGCAGAACACTACAGAGAGAATCCACATCTGTTAGCCTGGAAATACGTGCCAAAACTTTCAAAATAAAATTAGATTAAACTTCTAGTTAGGGTTGCAGTGAAGGTTGAGGTAAGGGTTAGCTACCAAAAGTTGAAAGTCAAAACCTTACCTGCAAACATAATCACAAAAATGTTTAATAAAGCTAAATTGTTGTCTACCCCAATAGGAAAAAAAGCCTGTCCTCCATGAAAACACTTTAACACAGCTAATAAAGCTAAAGCTAAAGTTAATGAAGCTACATTAGCAACATAGAAAGTGTAGCTATGTAGCTTTTGCTACATTAGCTCTGTCAGCTCCGTAAGTTTACACAGCCAAAGGAGCAACATTAGCTACAGTTGGAGGATGGAGGATGAGCTTGTTTTTCCCTGTAAGTAGACTGTTAACTCAGCTTTTTTAAATGTTTTGTAATCAGAGTTTGCAGGGTTTGGTATCCTAGCCCTTACCGTTTTATTTCAGAGGTTTTAGCGTGCATTCCCGTTTTCAGATATTTGGCATCTCTGTAGTCTGTGAGAGTGGCCGTCAGAGATGCATGGTCCCCAGGGAGACTATCTCGAAATATAACACAGCTATGTAGCAAATGTAGCTAAGGCTAAGCTCCTGAAGCCACTATGTCAGCTACATAGGTACTTTCTCTATCTAGCTGTCTACGCCTTGGTGACATATGCTAAAGCTCATGTTGCTAAAGCTTACTTTGTTACAATGGCTTATGTTGTAACATTGCTAACATAGCTAGTGTAGCTTTTTTAGCTCTACCTAAAGCTAACAAAGCAAAAGCGAGCCACAGTTCATGTAACTATTTCTAAAACCGGTGTATACATAATTTAATCCCACATTAGCACATGTAGCTAAGGCTAAGCTCATGAAGCTGCTATGTAGGCTACGTAGATACTTTCTCTACATAGCTGTCTTAGCTTTGGTAACATTTGCTAAAGCTCATGATGCTAAAGCTAATTTTACACATTGTCTTATGTAGTAATGTAACTGCATAGCCAGTGTAGCTAGTTTTGCTTTAGCTAAAGCTAACAAAGCTAAAGCAAGCCACAGTTCATGTTACTATTTCTAAAATCATTGTATACATAATTTAATCCAGCATTAGACCTCTGACCTTTTTTTCTCTATTTTATGTTTGAAATTTGCACATTTATGTAACTACCAGACTGTGTTTATTACCAAAGTTGAATAAAAATAATATATATACCATCAAAAAAAAAAAAAAAAAAAAGATGTACTGGCAAATTATGGCACTTCTTTTTGGAGATATACGGTGTCTCAGATTAACGGTTTGTGTGAGTGGCCATCAGAGATGTATGATCTGCAGCCTGACCCCTCTCAGTAGGAAGGGGCTTTTATGATTGAGGGTTTTGTGTGTATGGAGCAGGATTTTGAATCAGATGTAATTGGTGGCTGGTAGAAAGTGGAGATTTTGAAGGACAGGGGTGATGTGGTCGGCATGCAGAGTTTTTATGTATGGAAGTTTATTGAGGATTTTAGAAGATGAATCATAAAGGATGCTGCAGTGGACATGTCTAGAAGGGATAAAAGCACAAAAGGGATAAAACAAACAAATGTGACTCTTATTTTTCCATCTAAGCATAATGGTTGGATGTACTGATATGATCCCTGCTATTCTAGACCAACCCAGTTAGAAAGTCTGACCCTCAGGGCCATGGTATGAGAGGCTGCTAACATCAACCCTTATTGCGTTGAAAGGATCAGTCTGTTTCCTTCTATACCTGTGAAAAGATGAAATTCTGATTAATGGTGAAAAATGAGGCTGCACAAGCAACATCTAAACTTGATGTATTGTCATGAATGGAGGCTTTGTACATGAAGCTAACAGTGTTTTAATGCAGTCACGGAAATTATGGCCTAAAGCCAAAGTGCACTAGAGATGGACCCATTTCTAAAGCACATACCATCACACGCTGGTGAGAGCTATGCTTCAAAGACTTCCTCACTGCTGCTAAAAATAGCACTCGTGCACACTTGGAGAAGTATTGTTTGTGAAAAGGGGGTTGGAGGGTGCAAAAGTTTCTTCCCCTATATGCTTCAGTAAAACCTTTTCAGCTAACAGTTTAGCCCTTATGAAGACAAAGGGACATGCTGTGCATTAAATAATGAAGCAGCACTAATATTTGGGAGGATGACCTCTTAAAATAGCTAAAGAGGGTTCTGACACATTAAACGAGATAACATGTCAACAAAAGCACAGTGTCTTCAGTCCTGTATTTGAACCAACAACTGCAATTGTTTATTCATTCTTGAATGATGAAGCTTTGTCCAGCTGAGACATTTACAATTTCAAAGCACCCAGAGCATTTTAAAGTTTTTATTTTCTCATGTTGGGTTAACCAAGGCCAGTGGCATGTAGGATAATAAAGTTGAGTGTTCAGTTTGTACATTTTGTGACATATTTTAATTGCAAATTTGCATCCATTAATGTTATGAACCATCCACCTCTCAAACTCTCTTGATGGGACGAATCAGGAAGATGAACAGGTGATGGGGGTGAAGGTTGTGAACTCTGGGTTACAACCATATGCAACCAAATCTCTGAACCAGAATAGTATGTGTGATATGCAGACACCGCCATCCGTCACCGAGTCACGCTGCTGCTCATTAATCAGACGGAGAGTACGCTTTAGGACGAGTCAACGAGAAGATATTTAACTGTTAATGATGATTTACTGTCAGCCGACACAGCTATGTTTGCTGCTATTTTTGTTGCTGCTGTATCACAGCGTGTGCTATGACTGTAACTGTCCGTCATACAGTCTGTTTTTTAGGTCAAAATATGACCCATATTTTGGTTGACCTTTAAATAAGGATCTGCAGGCTTGTATCTACAAAGCTGCCTAAGTCCAAAGAGTTGCTCCTGGTGATGAAACTATGAGAAAATTATTAGGAACAGGGCATTTCCAAGAATCCTCCCTTTAAGTATGACATAGATCCTTGAAAAGATAAGTTATTCATACAGTGTCTTGGAGAGCTAACGCAGTAAAAACTGCTAGCAGTAGAGAGGAAGACTCTCAAGCAGAAAGAGACCAGAATGCACCACATGGGACGTTGATAAATCATGGATAATGTAGTATTTTGTGTTTTAAAATACAAAACTGAACAGAGTAAAGATAACAAGATGAGGTTTTGTGATATGGATGAACTTCTGCTTACATTCCTCAGATTATTCTTGTTCAGGATAAACTCACAATGTCTGTCTTTAACAAAACAAATTGACTTTGAATATATTTTCATCATTGATATCACTGAAATATTTCTAGGATTAAAGGACTAATGTCGCAGCAGGACCTTGAAAAACTTGTCCATGCATTTATCTTTAGTTGAGTTGACTACTGTAACAGTATCTTTACTGGTCTGCCTAAAAAGTCAATCAGACAGCTGCAGCTGATCCAGAACACTGCTGCTCGAGTCCTCACTAAGACCAAGAGAGTGGACCATATCACTTTTGTTCTGAGGTCTTTACACAGGCTCCCTGTCTCTCAGAGAATAGACTTCAAAATACTCATGTTAGCTTATAAAGCACTGAATGGTTTAGGCCCAAAATACATCAGAGACCTTCTAGTCCAGTATGAACCATCCAGACCGCTCAGGTTGTCTGGAGCAGGTCTGCTCTGTGTCCCCAGAGTCAGAACTAAACATGGCGGATCAGCGTTCAGTTTCTATGCTCCATATATCTGGAACACACTCCCAGAAAACATCAGGTCTGCTGAAAGTCTGAGCTCTTTTAAATCAAGGTTGAAGACACACCTGTTCACTGCTGCCTTTGACTAAAAAACTTTATCACTTCAAATTTTCTATTTTCTCCCCCCTCCTGCTTTGTAACTTTTACTTTAATATCTTTGCTCTTATCTTTTGTTGGTTTTATTAGCCCTTTTTATCACCTTTAAAATTTTCTTTTAAAATGTTTCCATTGTGTTTCTTTTTCCCTTTGTCATCATACTTTAATGTCCTGTGTGAAGCACTTTGAATCGCCTTGTTGCTGAAATGCGCTAGACTGATAAACTTGCCTTGCCTTGCCTTGATTAAATGAAGTTAAAATTAGTTTGCATAGATTCATTGTCTCAATTCGGTTCACCACACAGGTTCCTCTGATCACAATCTAAATCTTGTCTAGAGCTGAGTCAAAGCCAGTGTCCAGAGGTGGTTCCTAAATCACCTTTAAGTTATAACTCTTTAAGCTAATCTTGGCGTTCTCTTAGAGCATCCTTATGTTTATGAAAACAGGCCTTGTAGTTTTCTTTTGCCATGACATTTAAACTTGCCCTCTGGTAAAATATAGCCCCAGTTAATATAATGGTCTACCTTTGTATTATTTCCATTAAAAAGAATTGCCATCAAACCTTGATTTCTAATGCATTTACAGACCTGCTCCTTCATCCATATGGTGTTGTAACTTTTCCATTCAAATGTGTAGCTAGTGTAAACCAGGGCACATGTGAGGTGACATACTTTACAGGTTTTGTTGACGCTCACCAGAGCATGCCAGTGACTGTAGATATTTATTGTTTGTTGGTTGAGAGGAAGTCAGCTGTTGTGAGGGGCTGAGAAGAATTTGAAGACCTCAGGGTGAAGTCCTGCACCTCTTTGACAATAACCACAACACTTAAAATAATCATTCACTGAGCCATGGCTGCCTTGTCAGTCTTTTCATCAGAGATTTATTGTCTCTCTTTAATTGATATTACCACAATATGAAAATGTTGGGATAGAGAATTAGAATCTTAATTGCAGCTTACTGTGGATTTATAATGCTTTTTAGATTAATGTAAAGGTACTTTTTACAACATTTTAAACATTAAAAGGTAGATATCTATCACCTAATTGAATATATGACTCCCTCTAGGTTTGTTGTTCTCAGCTCTGTGGTCACATAGGACAAGGCTTCGTTTGGCTTGTTTATCTTTTACTCACAGGATCAGACATGTTTCAGAGATTTATTTTTTAGGTAAATCATCCATGTCAATAACTCCAACTGAAGTGCCACTTCGACTGATAAATATAGTGACCAAAATTTCAATCTTGTGTGCGAAGAACTAGACCTCTATGCCTTCATAGAAAGTCTTACACCAAAACAGGAAGAGCATCTTCATATCAAAGCCCCAGCAACTTTCAGCCAGTCCCTGGAGTGTAGGCAAAGTTGATACCAGAATCAGCCAACTTAAACCACTGATGTGGAGTTAAATGGTATGAGGGAGAGTGAATGGCAGGCAACATTGTAAAGAGCTTGACTAATCTGGACAAATCAAATCAGGTTATCTCAGAAAAACAATGCAGGTTTTCCAATGATAACAATTTACAGTGCCTGTAAAACATATTCAACCCCTTTACCCTTTAATTAATTTCATAAATTAATCATAGTTAATATTTGGCTTTTATGACAAAAATAAATAGATAAATGCGCATCTGGACATTGCTGTTTTATTCCATCTTCCATCTCCAATCTGGATTGGATTAAGGTCTGGGCTTTGACTAAACCACTCCAGAGCATTTACCTTATTGTCTTTAAACCATTTCTGTGTAACTTTCGTTGTATGCTTTTGGTCATTGTCTTGCTGGAAAATAAATCATCCCCCAAACTGTAGTTTTTGCAGACTAAATAAGATTGTCCTACAGAATTTTCCTTTAATTTGCTTCATTCATTATACCCTTTACCTTTACAAGCCTTCCAGGCTGCTGAGAAGCATCCCAACAGCGTGATGCTGCCACCACCGTGCTCCACAGTGGGGATGGTGTGTTTATGGTGATGTACAGTGTTTGGTGTCGACTGAACATAGCATCTCATTTGATGGCCAAAAAGCCCATTTAGGTCTGGTCAGACCAAAGAACTTTCTCCCACTTGACCATGGAGTCTCCCACATGCCTTCAGGTAAATTCTAGTTGAGATTTCAAGTTTTCTTCAACAGCGTCATTCTCTTTGCCACTCTCTCATGAAGCTTTGACTGGTGAATAACCCAGGCAACAGTTGTTGTGTGCAGAGTCTCTCCCTTCTCCGCTGCTGAAGCTTGGAACTCCTTCAGAGTAGTCCTAGGTGTCTTGGTGGTCCCTCTCTTTCCAGTCTCCTTGCACAGTTACTCAGTTTGTGAGGACGGTCCGATCGGCAGACGGCAGATTTACTCATGTACCATATTCTTTCCATTTCTTGATGATGGATTTAATTGAACTCCAGGGGATATTCAGTACCTTGGAATTTTTTTGTATCCATTGCCTTACTTCTACTTTTTAATAACCTTTTCTCTGAGTTGCTTTGAGTGTTCTTTTGTTTTCATGGTGTAATGGTAGCCAGGAATGCTGATTTACAAGTGACTGGACCTTCCAAACACAACCGTCATTATACAACTTTGTAGAATTCTGTTTTTACTTTGACATTAAAGTTTTGTTGTTACTTTTGTCAAAAATGCCAAATTGTGACCATGATTGATTTATCAATAAAAGGATAAAAGATCAAAGTGGTTAATTACTTTTTTATGAACTGTATATCTAATCAACAGACAACCAACAAGGTTGAGGTTTATAAATCTAAAAACAAATGCAAAGGTCCAACTCAACACTTCATGAGCCACAATTTAAATTCTGTGTATGTAAATCTAAAGTGTGTCAAAATGAGCCAAACTGTACTGATAGAACCTTCACTTTTTATTTGGGCATCTCAGCATCAAAATAACAGTCATTAAAACAAAAAAACAAACAAAAAAAAAAAAAAGCTGATCTACATAAATATCTGTGGGCTGCATATTTTGCAAAACAAGTTTTTAATGTAAGCTGCATTTGCACATATAAAACTTGGTTAACCACTCATTAATGCAGAGGCTTGAACACTATCCATGCCTATTGTTTACATTGTGGTTCTCAATGGAGAAAACACCGGCGTGATGAAATTTTCAGGAAAAAAAAAAAACAACAACTTAAGTGCCATTTTCCAAAAGCTAACCAGAGCTGAAGGATTGTTTGGTCTCAACTACTTTTTACCTTTCTTCCATAAAGACAAATTTATTCTTGAAGGCAAATGCATCCCTTCTCAAAACAGTAGTTAATCCTTGAGACATTTTTTGACTGAGCAAGTAAACAAGCTTAAAACTGAAAGACTCGAACACTTAAAATTATGTGTAAAATGTTTGGTGACGTTACAGAAGCAAGGGAACAGTCACACTGAAATAGTCAGACCATGGTCAGGGGGATTTTTTTTGTGTTGTGAAACCAGACTGAAGTCACTGATCACATTTTAGATTTGAGAAGGGATGACAAATCAAATATGAATTTGCTGTACTTGATGTATGGACAATTTTACACAAGTCATGTAAACAGGGATACAGATATTATTTCAATTTCAAAACATTTTTGCTTATTTTCAACAGATGACATAAACCAAATATAACCATCTATATTAATTTACCTAATAATAACACAATGGAATAAATTTCAGCTGGTCTTAAAAAATCAATACGACAGGAAAAACATAGAAAAATAAAGCAAACTTCAAAAGAGTGACATACAGGAAACATACAATTGCACTTGCACTTTGTAGAGCTTCCTAAATATTTGTTCCCATCACAAGTACTGATAAAGCTCTATGAGTCAGTGAATTTGGCCCCTGGAGATCATAAGCTGCAGCTGAAGCAGCACTAACCTTTAGTATTCCCAAATCCTTTGAGATCTGGCCGAGATACAGCAAAACTATAACTTGTGAATCTCTGTGCAGTGATTCACTGCAGGTACAAGCAGCAACAAAGAAAATGCAGCAGCTGAAGCACAGATAAAAGTAAACTGAAAGGCTGTAAGTTAAGTCTGGCTTTCCGAGCAGTTATAGTTGCATTTCATTAAAGGCAAGCATAATGTGACAGAACCTTAACAATGCTACACATGCTTTATATTCTAACATTACAGACATCTGTAAGCTTTGTAGAACTCAGTCATATACTTTATATGTCCAACGTCAGAAAAATATCCCTTTACTCCCTTTTATTTACACAAATTGCACCCTGAGTTTTGATAATGTCCTTCAGAATGTTTAAGTTGTGTCCACAAGCTCATATCTCACATTTTCAATACAAGCTTCATTAATACAATAATCAAACGACTATTGAACTTACCAATATGTACAAGATTTGCTTATACTAGAGCATAACATCCTACATATACATTAATACAGATATAAGCCAACAGCACATCACCTAAACACAGAACATTGTCAGAGGCAGACTGAGGTTTCCCTACAGCAGCAGAATTAAATTCAAACTGTTCATGAAATCGTGCTTCAATATTAGTCAAACAGAGACAGATGAATGTGCTGTGGCAGTGCAGCTTCCTCTTGTGTATTATTGCAAATGTATAAATGCCATAATTCAATCTTGCACCTCTCTATAAAAGGAATCTGACAACTTGTTTCAGGTATCATCTCTGTGTTCGATTCATGGCTTCTAGGGACAATTCTGCTGTTGATTCTGTGCCTGTATGAGTTTTAAAGCTGGTGTTTCTCACAGAAATAACACTGATGTTGCCCAGAAACAAGACATTTTAGTCACAGGACACAGTAGCACTTACAAATTGGTTTCTTTACAGCGGTGACGTGTCTGACTGAGAAAAAAACATCAGGATTTCCATGATGTTGTCAGTGGACTCTCTGTCACCTTGTCTAAGGTTATGTGGTTATGAATCTCTACCTCAAAATGACATCAGAGACGGCAGGAAGGACAAGCGCTTCTATTTCTACTTACATCAGGCTGTAATCAATGCCCCTTTCTAGATACAAATGCTCCATGGCATGTAGAAGGGGAGATATTTTCAAATTTTACTAAAGCCCTAAGAAGCCGATCTTACTTTAGGGAATGAAACGGCTAAAATGTGTTCAAACCCGAGGAGAAACTACAATAAAACACACTTATGTTTTTGGTCAGTGTTCTGGGAAAAAAGTGTTGACACATCCTTAAGATTAAGTTTATTTCATCAGCCATCAATACTGATCATTATCTGCTTGAACTCAACAGCCTTACATACACTGACACACATTGCACCAGATCTCAAATCTGATGTCCCCTCCACTCCAACAGTCCTTTAACGGTTTTCCTCACCAAGAGCCCACTGCCCTTTCCAAATAGTGAAGGAAATGCATGGTGACTTTTAGGTATAAGTAAGAAGTAAAATCAACTCTCTGATTTATCTTCATTTATTAGCCCTCAGCTTCAGCTGGGCGACCTTAGCTTGTGCCAGTTTAGTCTGAACATCCACCGGCCTTTCAAAGAAGCTGACGATGGCCGGCTCGTTGAGTAGAGATGCCAAAACCTGCTCAAATGAGAATGACCACTCCACCTCTGTGAGGTCAGGCCCGGTGTCCTGGCTGTTGTGGGAGGTGTTGGAGCCCTCAGGGGTAGTTGAAGCCTCTTCGGTTGGAGATTCATCCTCTGTAGAGGACGTGGTAGCGCTGGCTGACTTCAGGGACCCGCGTGGGCTGCTGGGCTCCTGCAGCCTCCGTCCCACCTCTTCCATCCTCAGGAGGAGGCTGGTAACATGGGCCACGGCTCGGTACAGAGACTCCTCCTCTGGATCACCGTGAAATATGTTGTACAGGGTCTTGGAGAACTGGATAAACTGGGTCTGTAATAAGACTAAAAACCAGTTGACATATTCTGTTCTTCTTATATGTAAGTTCAGGTCTATCAACACAACATGAATGGGGATTACCTGATTTATTCTGGGTAGGTCCTTTATTGTCTCCTCTTTCTTAAGGATTTCATTCTGCCATTGTTTCAGGTAAGCCTGCAGGTCCACTTTTCCTCGACCTGTACATTTTAAAAACACAAACTTTTCACTATCTTCCCAACCCAACACATATTACTATTTATGTTTTTACAGAAATGTAGTGTTTGTGTTAAAGTCAAGTGAGAAGTACCTCTTTCGGGGCTTTTCCTGATCACACCATCTTCAGGAAGATCAAATGCTGAAATATTAAGAACAACAATGGTGTAAAAAAAAAAATAGCTATAAAGAAAAGTGTCTCAACACCAGTCAACTCCTTTCAGGAAATTAAGCAACAATTACAAAAGAGAGAAATAGAGGAAATAGGAGTAATCTAAGGTTTTTAAAGGAGAAGAAAGAGTAAAGAGGCTAACCAGCGAGTCGACTCAAGTGAGAAGAGTCTTCAGTCACTGGGATAAAGTGCTGGATTCTTTGCTCCTTTCGGTGCAAAGGACTCCCTGTGAAAGCTAGAAAAAAGTGACTGTGAGTGCACTCAGAGGAAAGATGAAGAGGCCGAGGATCCACAGAAGCAAAGGAGATGAAATTAGTAACATACAGTACATGCTAACATACAGAGAGATATCAGGTTATTAAATACAATCTGATGAAATCCTATCTAGCTCTCCTGCTGTAGTTTGAGTCTTTGTGAGTGCTGACAGTGTGTTAATGATTCAGTAGATAAGGTTGTCAGTGTATTGGACTTTCATTTAAAGGAGACCTTTAGAGCAGTGGTTCTCAACTGGCCATGCAAAGATTCACCACCAACTCCTTACAAGAAATCGCAACTCTCATTCTTTCAAACATCCAGCCACTTAAATGTTTTATAAAAATGTTACAGTTTGGACCATAAACGGAACAAAAGAGATGGGTTAGGGTGAGCTAATTAAGCACATCATAACTGGTTAATTGTGCATACATTTTATTTTACTCAACTTTTCCTAAGAAATCATGGAAATGTAGTAATTTCTCGAGGAATTTCCAAACGATCTTGGGAAAAACAGCTGTGTTATCCAGGAAAGGAGTTAAATAAGTTGAAATCTTGAAAAAAAAATATGAAATTTCCTTCTCATCACAAGAAACCAAAGAAAAACGTACAGATGTACTATACAGTGTGTCCACTTAGGGCTTTTATACATCATAAACTTTTTACCTTGTATTTTTTTCTGGCACACACATTAGCCACCCACTGGAAACAGCTTCACAGCCCACTTTTGGGTCCTGACCCACCACTTGAGAACCACTGGTCTAGAAGGTATGCATTGACATCACTTTCAGTGCAACTGCTCAGCTGGGCTGAGTGGCAAAACAGTCTGAAATACAGCTGTCTGCTCACTGGGAAACGGATGAAAAGGGGGGAGAGACAAACTAATATCGACTTATATTAGGAATATTTGTACTTTACAGAGATCCATACCGTTCCCTAAAGACACGCTGGACTGATGACTAGGATGTTCCGATACCATTTTTCCTTCCTGATACGATTCCAATACCAAGGTGTTGGGTATCAGCTGATAGTGAGTACTGATCCAATACCAGAGGGAACTTTCTAGACTGACTAACAAAGCAGCAGACTAATAAATTATTTTAGACCTTTATTTGACTCAGATCATGGCTCTTTAAATAAAATCATATGTTCAGCATCTCTGTGATCCTAAAGTTGTTTTTCTGCTGATTATTGAGTTTTACTCCTAAACATTAAAATAACAATAATACAGGGGGCTGCATTACAGGCTCTCTCTATCTCTCTCTCCTTTATGCTCTATACCAGCAGCATCACGTGATTACAAAACAGCCTGCAACTGGCTGATAGACCCTCACAAAGAGTAAAAAATATGGTGGTTAGCATTGGAGTTAGCAGTTATAAATGACTGCAATTAGATTAAAAGGAAAACAAAGACATTCAATATCGAGTTTACAGGTGTGGATTTAATCATAAGTCCCCAAAAGTCACAGGAGTTCAAGGCTCACTGAAAATGCTACCACATGGGATTCAAAGGCATCAACAGCGTCAGTGGGAATGGCTAGCTTCAAGAGGAAAAACAAGCAAGAGGCAACGATTTATAGTTCAAAAGTTATTTAACTTTTGATAAATTGTGTTACTTACTGTTTTGTTCGACAGCAACGGTCTGAAAGGCATTTTTAAGATCACATTCAGAGAATAACTGTCACACAGCCACCATTTTTTGCTGCTGCAGTGGGTCCTTTAGTTCTTCTTCAGTGCTTTAAGAACAGTTTCCCATGCATGATGTGCTTTTGGCAGCGAAGAAGAAATGATTCCCGGTTTATAGCCCGGTTTATAACATTTAGCATGGCTAAACAAAGTAAAATATAAAGCTAAACCAAACAGTATCAAAATTGTGCATAAACTTGTGTACTCGCCGAACCAATACCTGCATTTTAAGCAGTATCGGACGCATTACCGATACTGGTATCGGAATTGGACAACCGTACTGATGACACTGATTTGTGATCATCTACTGGATACTGGATATGGACCTATTTTTTAGTACAAAAAGCAGATTCCAAGCAAAAACTTCAGCCTGATTCATCAGTGTAAGATGTGAAACTGAATTAACATCAAACGGTTTTGTTAATATGAAGCCTCAGATCAGCTGTTTCTCTTTATTATTGGTACAGCTGTCTACTTTCATATTATGTCATATAAACTGTTTAAATGTCAGTTATGGTCACTGCATGAAGTATTCAGGGAAATAACTGCAGTACTGAACCAAACAGAAATCATGTTAATTAACAAAGGCTAATTTATTTAATCTCTTATCAGTGGACTTCACAGTTCTGTTGCCGTATAAAACCAGCCATGTTAATGGGACATCACTGTACTACGGGTTGAGCTATACAACATAATCAGTCAGTCAATCAATCAGTCAAAAAAAATCAATCAATCAATGTTTGTATAGTGCCAATTCATAACCAAAGTTATCTTAAGACACTTTACCAAGAGGTCAGGTCTAGACCGTACTCTCTGGTGCTGCCTATTATTATAGACCAGCGGTAATCATTAATTTTATAATGAAGACTTTACCCTATTATAAGAAGACCAATATAAGTTTGTGACCCTTGGATTTGTTTTCCTACTTCCCTAAATACCAGGTTCTGAGAATTACCCCAGCCTGACATCACGTCATTACCTCTCTGACTTAATGTTCTCCCTATCTAGAACAGCCAGTCAAGCAGCTCTGTCAAATTCCCCCTCACCTGTAAAGTTCACAATTTAAATGATAAGAGCTATCTAGCAGTGGAAGGATTCCAGAGAGATGGCCAATCAGAGGTAAGCAGTCACACCAATCAGTCAGAGGAGGCTCTTGAAGACAGCATTCAAAACTAGGCTGAGCCTGAATTGCAGGGTTTTCATGGATGTCAGACTACGATGGATATGTTTTCTGAGCTGCAAACCATTCAAAGCTACTCTATAGGTGCCCTATACTGACACAAAGAAAAGAGATATTTAGCAGAAAAGGTCACCTTCAAATGTATGCCTTTACACATTATATTTGAGGCAAAAAATATAGCATTTATACATCACTCTGCCTTTTTGTAGTTTTCAAATAATATATGCAATGTATTATGCAATAAAATTGCTTATTCCACTTGTAACCCCCCTTGCATGTATGTTATGTGAGTTGTGCGACAGTGCTATATGCTTCATCTCCCACCAATGAATGTGAGTGTGTGAGTGTGCATTTAAGTGTATGCATGCATGTGTTAATTTGCACTACAGGATTAAACAATTACCCTTATGAGCTGTTAGTGTCATTATATCTGCCTGATAGATTTGTGCTACTTTCAAAGCTAAGCTTGAAGATCACTGTGTTGTTCAGTTAGTGTCTGTTATAAGATCTGTTACTGATATTCAAGATCAGAACAAAATTCAATGCAATTTTTTTGTACTACAGAAGAGAATGTGTTGAGACATAGCATCCAAAGGATAAGACATGGATAAACAGAGTAAGAGCAGCAGTAAAATAAAGGAAGAAAGATAGAATAAATAAATACATCGCCAAATGAAAAATCACATAAAAACAAGTCTGTAAAAAATTAGTTTAAAAGAGTGATTGAAAAGATGTTACTGAATCTACAAGCCTTATCTTTTTAAAATCCTCTACCAAGAATCCTACACACTTTAAGAATCAAATTCAAGACTACCAAGTACCTTCCAACATTTAATACCACTCACTAATAAAGACTTTAAAATATTTTTATGGCCTTAAATTTATAAAGTCCAATAAAAACTTTTTAAGGGTCTGCAGAAGCCACGCTCTACACTGTGTTACAAATTATTATGCAAATACAATGTGAATTAAACCATGGTGTAAAAAGAACTGTGCCTTCCAGAGTAAAATCATTTTCATGCAAAACAACGCACCATCCCATACTGCAAAAAAATCCCCCAAAAAATCATGGTGTGTCCAACATCATTCCATGTCCACAACCCAACTGAGAGCCTGTGTAGCGTCCTTAAAAGGAAGCTCTATGAGGATGGACGGCAGTTTACCTCAAAACAGCAGCTCTGGGAGGGAATTCTGGCATCCTTACAGGAAATTAAGGCAGAAACTATACATGGACTTACAAGTTCGAATGATGAGAGAGTTGGTCAGGTAATATCAAAGAAGGGCTCCTTTGTTAATATGGAACTTGATCTGTAAAGATGTTTTTGATTGAATAGTTTTGATTTGAGAAAAATAATACATTATATATATTATATTTTCATCCATTGTAAGACACTATTTTTACACTACAGGCCTCATTTGAGCTTAAAATGCAAGCTAAAGCTACATTACACATTTTTTAGTTCCCTTAAACAAATCTGTATGCAGATGATGCCCTTGTGTAACATCTCCTTTCCTCTGATAAGTGAGTACAGCTGCTGAACTGTGTGTTTGGCCTGAAAACCTGCACCCCCTCAGCTCTAAATAGCCCATGATTTCAGTGCCTTAATCAATCGAGCGTTTGGCCCATTTCCACGGTCAGACTTTGATGTGGGTGCTCACTGAATTTATGAAAGCTCAGGGCTGTCCCACTGTGAAATTGCCAAGTTTGAGGTCTCAGTGTTAAATTTTTCATCTTACTCTGCACACTTTAAAATACGCAGTTGTGCTCAAGCGTAAAACCAGTCATGATTTGCGTTGTAACAGTGACGACAGCGCATCCTTAAAAAAAACAGGAACACAAGCAAAACACTTTGTTTTTCATCATATGATGTTGACATCAAACTCTTATTCACAAAAAAATTACAAATAAAGGTCGACTTCAAGCTTTACAGTGTGTGAAGAAGGACATCAGGGCCATCAAGATATGCAGATAAGGAGGAAATTATTTGCCCCTCCAATGAGAATTTCAGTTTTTTAAAAGTAATTCCCAAGCACTGTTAAGTGGAGTAAGGGGTTTTTAACTCAGTTGGGAGCCAGAAATTTGTCTTTTATTTGTTTTGTTTTTTCTCTTGTCCCTCTCCACTTCCTGCTTTTCTCCAGCCCCTTTCCTCCTTCTAGACCTTTCTAACTCCAGTGCAGCTTTGTCAGAGAGCTGTCAACATGAGTCTGGTGTGCTCAGCAGTCCTGCCCTATAATAGGGATGGTTTTTGTCCCCACGGTAACTGGGCTAAATACTGCTAGTGCTGTGTTCATGGTGATTAATGAGGGTCTTTATTATAACAGTGTACAGTCTTTATTATAATATTGATGATTAACACTGGTCTATTATAATAGGGGAGTACGGCCTAGACCTGCCCTCATTGTAAAGTGTCTTGAGATCATTTTGGTCATGAATTCCTGCTTTCTAAACAAAGATAGACTAGCTGATATTAAGATAGACGACAGTTCTAGCTGCACAAATGCTATGAAATATTGAAACCTTCTTTTCTTTTTTATACCAACAAAAATGCATACTTTATAACATCAATGATGTTTTTCAAGCAGACAAGCTTTATTTCAGTCAAAATAAGGTCCATGCTTGGTCATGATATCATTTAGATTTGGAAAGACTGGAAAGCAGCATTGGCAGCGCTTAAAATCAGCAACAACAGAGGCGAGAAATATTGGCTGCCAGGACTTCCAAGAGGGGATATGTGTGTTGCCAGATGCCTCCAATAAAGTAAGCCCCTGTTTAATCTATCGTTCTAAAAATGCCTATAATATGTAGCCTGGTAAAAATGAGTGAAACATTAATTTGGTGATGGGGAGAGATCTCGCATGGTCCCTTTTTATCAGACTGCTAAATGTGGGTCGATTTTTGAGTTTAAAATCTAGCTGCTGCATTGAATCTTTTTGACAACTTCATCTCCTTTTTTTGTAAAGGCATTGAGTCCAGAAGAAAGGAAGCTTTGAAGCATTTGAGAAATATAACTAGCTTTTATCACAGCTGCCACTTGGATGTTTTTGGGTGGTTTTACTTGGTTGCAAACTTGTCTTAGTAATGAAACTGTTACTCCCCAGCCTGCTGACAACAGGATGAGACCTGTCCTTGGTCCTGAAGCACTCTCTGAGACGCATAAAACAAGCTTTGCTGCTTTGTGTCAGCAGCCCATCATCGCTGTACTACCTCTACCTCTGTACTTTATTGATATGCCATCTGTAATCAGAGTAGTTCTTCCTCATCACAGATCCACTTCATGGAGGAAACTAGCTCACTGCAAAATGCCCCCACAGCTCCTAACACCCCTTGTTGCCATGGCAAAGTTCATTCACCCAACATAGACTACATGAACTATTCTTACTCCAGCCCTCAGCACGCACTGCTACGTCACACAGACAAGAGACACATATTCAAGGACAGCTTAGTCCCTGAGGCAAAGTGCTCAGTTGACAAATGCTGCATTAGGGACTGGATTATTAAAATGAAAACTCAAACATTCACAGGCTCAAATGTATCTCCACCTGACCCTGTATATTACCTCTGTGCAACTCAGCTACGAATTAAGAAAACCACAGCTTGAAAGTGTTTGAACTTTGAGCATGCAGAAGTATATCATTACTGTAGGCATGCTGTGAGCAGAATAGGCCAGGGGTGAAGCTGAAGATACACAAACACAGTTTTTTTTAGCTGACAAGAGACAGACAGATGTGGCTGAGACAAAGTAATGGGTTAAGGGTTAAAGAGGTCACATTTTAATCATTAAAATAAAGCACATTTGTCTTCAATATCAGCACTGACTGCTTTATGAGTTGTTTACAGCTTACCTGGTGGTAAGTGCAGCTTGAAGAGGAACTTCAGCTTGTTTGTGAAAGAACCGCTGTACAAAGTATCTGCAGGAAAAGCAGTTAGAAGTTAAAGCAGCACTGATACCAATATTAGCAGCTGGAGAGAGGAGAGCAGAGCAAGTGAACACACCCAGGGCACAGCAGAACTCTTTAAAGTTGATAAGGCCGTCCTGATTCTCGTCTATGAGGCGGAAAATCCACAAAGAGAGGGTGCTCTTGGTGGTGCAGAAAGCCCAGGGCTCTAGCAGGGAGAAGAGTGTGCTGAACTGTTGGAAACCCAGCTGGTACTGCTCCAAATAGGCCAGGCTGGGGTCATGATGAAGCAGCGCCGGACTCTTAATCGTCCAGTAGCAGCTGAGGAAATGCTGCCGCTAAAGACAGGAAACAGAGGATAGCTTTAAGTAACTTTTCTATTCAGATTGTTGGCATTAAATATGATGACAATTAATTTTATGTTTAATATCTATGACTCACTTTGAACAAGTTATACAGCTCATCAAGCTGTGGAGTGCTGAGTCTTACTTCTTGCGACACCACTCGAATCTGAAATGGATTAAATTCATCCTTAAATTTCTGGGTGAAACTGGGCTGAGAAAACTGTGCCCATAGCTGGAAATATATAAAAGAAAATTCAATGTGAGTAGGCAGACGGGGTGGTTTTGTTTCCACCACACAATCAGTGAGCGGGCACGATTGTTGCACCATGGCAATTCTTCTTTGTATTATTTTTTGTCTGTCATTTCCATCTTTGTTTTTCTGTCATGTTACGCCTCCCAAGAGTCCAAGCCACGTCTCATTGATGCAATGATTTGTGCAAAAGGAGCTCCAATAACTGAGTGCATAAATGAGCGTAATTTTCCAGGTCAACATATCTGTCTTATAAATCCTTATTTTGGAGTGATGTTTTAAGATATTCTAATATTTTGAGATAGTGGATTTTTGTGAGCTGTAAGCCGTAATCATCTACATTAAAACAAAAAACAATAAATTAAGTCATAGGAAATAAATGAACTTTTCATAATATTCTATGTTCTGAGATGAACCTGTATATGTTTTCCACCTTGTCATGTTTATTACCTCTGCCAAGGAGGTTATGTGGTCAGGAGGGTTTGTTAGTTTGTTTGCCACATAACTCAAAAAGTTATGGACAGATTTTGATGAAATTTTCAGGAAATGTCAGAAATGGCATAAGGAAGAACTGATTAGATTTTGGGAGTGATCCAGGTCACCATCTGGATCCAGGAATTTTTTAAAGGATTCTGTTATATTGGGAAATAGGGCTAATGGCAGAGGTCTGTGTTCTCCGAGTGCTTTTCTAGTTTTATTTTGTTTTTCATCTTATCAAGTGTGAATTCCCCATATAATTTTCTCTGATCAAGTTGCTTCTCTTCAGTTCTCAGCACCTTTTTTCTCTGCACAAGGTTGCTTGTTGGCCCTCTTACAGTCTTCTTTCCTCTCTACTCATCAATGTTTCGTTAGTCTAGAATGTAAGGTTCACAGCATGCAAGCATGCACCAAGGACGTTTTTCAGTGACATAACCAATTGTAAAAAACAAGCCTCTGATCTGCATTTCTGGAGTTTTTTTCATCTAGAGTTTTTACTAGCTTTTCAAGCAGCAACAAGAGTGTATTTGCATGAACAGTAAAATAGAAAATAATACAATCGTAGATGTAAACAAAGCTTGGACGGCACATCTTTGTGTTTCATCTTACCAGAGGCACATAGACAGGGGAGGAGGAGTGATAGAGGCAGGGTATCTTATTGATCAATCCTGAATGGTGTTAATCTTGATGGATAAAATAATAAAAATCAGAAGTACATAAAAGTTTTCACCAAGATTGAAAGATAATGTGGATGGTTGTATGAAAAGGGACGTCTGATGCTGGAGCACAGTAAATTTGCATTTTTTTTTACAGTTTTTTGTGTAATTAATTGATTAATTAATTGAAGTCAACAGGTTATTTTGGCAGCCCTAGTAGAAAGGTAACACTGTAATCACACCAACTACAGGTACCTCATTGGACACTTACAACATTTTGTTTGGTTGTATCCTCCAGCGTCTGGATCACATACAGTTTGTTTCTTTTACGTGAACTCTCCACTTCCTCTGTTCGAATGTTTCCATATTTCTAGAAAAACAGCACAATGGTTAAATAATCAGCCAAAAAAAAAACAAACCTAAAAGGAAAAATGCAGTACCTCATAAGCCTCTCTGATCAGTTCACTGATGTCCACATTTGCATGAGATGCTTTATCGTTGTTGCTCACTGGAGCTTGCTGCACTGTTGGAGGCAGTGGACTGTCTTTGTTTGTCACACTGTCAAAGAATCTGAAGCCAAAAAGAAGAGATACAGTAACTTACAGAGTAGTGACATGAAAATTAATTAGATTTGGTTTTTTTGTCTTCACACAGACTTGTTCAGGATTGTAACGGCCTCTGCATCATCATGGCAGCTGATCAGAGCATCCATATTGTAGTCAAGAACAGCCAGGCCGAGCTGCAGAATTGCTTTAATGCCATCGTAGAAGAAACAGTCGACCACATTCACAGCGCTCTCTATAGGCAGGACGCTGATGAAGAGAGTCAGGAACCAGGACAAGGACACGGAAGAGAAGAAGCTCAGGTCTGTCATGTGCTCCACCAGCTGAGGAAGATTTTCTCGAATGAGATCCTCGAAAACCGCCTGATCAACCAAAGCACCTGGTGAAAGATTTCCAAAATATTAAGGTGCTACTTCAACCTTTAAACTGCTCACATATAATGATCCAAAATAACCATCTGAAACAGAAAATGGTGTACTCTTCTTTAGCTCTCACCAATAATTCTCCTATTAAAGTAATCCGGCAGCATCCTCTCACACACGGCCACAAGGAGCCAGAAAGCCTCCTCTTCTTTAGCGTAGAGCAGGAGCACAGAGGTGAGAATGTTCATGGCCTGAAAAATACGCAAGGACACACTTTTACAAACAGAACACCTCAGCTGTCAGCAAAAGGTCAATAGCAGAGAGGCAAAGGCGTGTCAGTGATAACAGGGTATATTTTTAAGAGCCTAATTGCCTCTTTAAAAACATTTTCGCTGGTATTAGATGACTTGGACTTTTATTGAGTTGCAGAAAATTTTTTTGTTTTTATAGGACCAGGCCGCTGCAGAGTTTTTCCACCCCTTTCTATCATGGGAATTAAAAAAAAATTAGTAATAGAGACTGGGATTTAAAACTCTTGATGTCCATTTTTTCTTAAGCCATGACTTCAGCTGTGACTGTAAAAGAGTTAAAACGAGGATGATCTTACAGACTTAAAATGAATGCCAGAAACTAAGCATAAAAGGGGAAAATCAGGGGTGTAGATGGGGTGGACATTCCTGATAATCATGTTTTTTTATGCATGCATTAATGCATTTTTTTTTTCCTCCTCCCATCAAAACACATGAATCCCCTGTCATAAATCAGGGCTCAGTGTTTTGCACTTGTATGTACGTGCTCTATTTGTGTGGACTTCTGGGTTATGTGAATCACTGTGACTCAGTGAATTAAATGACCTTCTCTTTCCGCTTTACTCACACTAAAGGTTTTTCATCTTTTACGCTGGGTAATTATTTTCCCAGCTCTCTCGCAGCAGTATGTATGTGTGCACAGCAGCTCACAGGAGGCAAGGACAAACTCAGTGCAATATATATCTAAATCAGTAAAGAGCAAGGCTTTCTGTTTTGACAATATAAATATCTATATACACGTCTGTTTGGCATATTTGTATTATTTGTTAAGAGGTTAGTAGACTGAAGGTGTCACATTGCTGCCACCACAGTGGCATACTTTTCCTTGCTTGTCTCGAGTTATTTGCTAATATCCATCCAGCACAGTGTGCTCTCCGTCTGCTGAGAGCATATAAAGGCATATGGTGCATTCAGAAAATACTCAGACCCCTTTCACATTTCTCAGTTTTGTTATGTTGCAGCCTGATGATACAATAAAAAACATTTTCATTGATGTATAACCAGTACCTGATCATGACAAAGTGAAAATGGAATTTTATAATTTTTTGCAAACTTATTAATAATAAAATTGAAGTATCACATTGGCATAAGTATTCAGACCATTTGCAGCTACACTTGATTTTATCTCAACTTCCTCAGGTTCCTCCTGGTCTTTGCTAAGATGTTTGTGTTTGTTAATTGGAGTCCACCTGTGGTGAATTAAATTGATTGGACATGATATATCAAAGGAAGTGCCTGCAGAGCTCAGAGACAGGATTGTGCCAAGGCACAGATCTGGGGAAGGCTACAAAAAACTCTGTTGCATTGAAGGTTCCCAGTAGCACAGTGGCCTCCATAATTCTCAGATGGAAGAACTTTAAAACTGAGCAACCAGGGGAAAGGGCAGGGTAACAGATGTGACCAACACCTCGATGGTGAGGTGAGGCCACACAAAAGTTCTGCTGCACTGAAGGTTCCCAGGAGCACAGTGGCCTCCATGATTCAATTGAGCTAAATTTCAAGTGTTTTTGCATTGGGTCTGGATACTTATGTTAATGGGATATTTCAGTTTATTTATTCTAAATATATTAGCTAAACATTAAAATTCTGTTTTCACTTTGTCATGACGGGGTACTGGGTGTAGATTAGTGAGAATAATTTCTCCTTTTTCTGACTGTAGCATCAGAACCACAATCACAATTACAATCAGCTTTATTGGCCAAATATGCTTATGCACAAGGAATATGACTCCAGTTAGCTTTGCTTACCATCTACAGGATTGAGACATTAATACAAAAAATAAATAAACTAAAAAAAAAAAGTATAAAAAATTAAGATTTAAATATGTACAAGCTCTTGTAGGTATTATTTCTACAACATACAAGTCTATGAGCATTGATAGTATGGTTGCAAGATATGCAAATGGTGCAAGGATGCTCACTAGACAATAATAAACATGTAAGGATGTGGTCAGATGTATATGAGGTAGATAAGATCATTTAAGATAGTTGATGAATGGGATTGCATATGAGGCAAGTCATTTTACTAAAGAGAGCTTTCTTAAAGCATTTGAGTTACAGTGAATAGATTAAATACTCGCAGCATTTGAATAAGGTGAATAAATTAAATAGTTATTAGTATGGTAAATAGATTAATTAGTGCAAATATGCATATTAGGTAAGGCCTTTTACCACAGAGAGCCTTCTGAGAGCATTTGAGTACAGTGAATAGATTACATTAGGTATTAGTAAAGTAAGTAGATTAATTAGAGCAACATGGATATGAGGCGAGGCATTTTACCATAGAGAGCCTTCATGGTGTATTTTGATTACAGTAGGCTGCAACATAAACTTGTAAAAAGTGAATACTTCCTGAATGCACTGTATCAGACAGGCATCTTTCTCATTCTCCTATGTACAAGAGAAGCAAGTTGAAACTTGTCAGTTGGAGAAATTGCACTATAATCAACAACAGAAAAAAAGTACAGGCTGGGATTATGTGACTGCTGGGGCTTAACAAAAAATGCACAGGGAAGTTGATTTTGTATAATTTCTGTAGACAGAGCATACATATCAAATGTCAATATTTACTATCTTTTCTGGGGTTTTCATGGGCAAAAATCTTGATCATACTTCATATCAAGGGAATTCTGCAGCCCTAATACAAACCTTCAGCAACAAACAGAATATGACGAATATGTACAGATGATAATTGCTGCAGTGATATAGTAGTGTAGTTCCAGTGTTAATCACAGCTTTCTGTCTTTTATAAACAAGCCTTAAGGAATCAAAATACCTGGCAGTATCCAATTTTTGGGTTCCTGTATGCATAGGCAGTGAGGACTCTTCGCAGAGCTGAGATTCCTGTGTCGCTCTGAAAGGCGGGGTGCTCTGGCAGTGAACGGTGTAAGTCTCTCTCAATCTCATCGGTAGCCAAAGTGCTCGTGCCTAGGGACTGTTCAACCAGCTCGCTGTAATAGCCGGGGTGAGTGGCCATGTCATTCACAGCTCCTACAGAAGCAGAACCACAGGCAGTCCAAAAACACATGCTGCTGAGATCCCACACAGACCATGTTGTACTTAATTATTTATGTCAAGTGAGAGCTTGAGTATTTAACACTGTCAATCATTCATGGCTGTATAGAAAATCTTGATACTGCAGATCAGCGACTGCAGAAGGACATCGTTTATATAAATACCTGAGAACAGCATCCACAGCTCTCCTCTCAAGGCCTCAGGAACGCCACGGACGATCAGGTCTCGTGTCTTTCTGGTGAAGAACATACTAGTGCCACGTCCGTATTCAGAGAAATGTATGTTCCAAGACTGCTCCTTCATCTTTTCTTTCAGCTGTCAAACAACCCAACAGCACACAGCATAGAGTTAAACATGTGCAGCAAAGATGTTAAAACTGCTTCTTTATCTTAAGAGATGCATGCTATATTTTTATTCATGTCCACCCCTGAACTGCCTAAACGCCCACTCACACACCTCCATCCAGCAGAGCAGTGTATGGTTCTGGTGCATTTTTACAACAAAGTTATTTCTGTCAGATATGTTAGACAATGTCATGTTTTTCCCACAAAAAGTAAAAATGAGGCTGACATTATTTACCATTTTTGGGTCAAGGTTTTCAACATCCTGTGGGTGGAAAACTGTCATAAGTGCCTCTGTGCTCACGGCCTTGCTGCTGTCTTTCTGTCCCACCATGAGTGTGACGTCCTCTGGGTTGTCCTCAAAGTGGTTGATGAGTGACTGGCACTCGCCTCTTATAGCCTTTAGAGACAGAGGGAAAAAATCACTACCATTTACAGATATAAAAGCACCTAATGCAAATAAAACAACAGGTAAAAGGCATTACCTCTGATGAGGCTGAGTGCTGAGGACTTGGACTGATGCCACACCTGCTGCGAATCGTGTTGGCGAGCCGCTGATAGTCCCGCACTTCTGAGAAACGCAGCGCCCTCTTTCCACGCACACACACTGTTAAAGCCCTGCTGCTGGCATCTGGCTTTTCAACATTTACTACCTAGCATTAGAGAGCAGACGGCACATTTTTTAAAGTTTTCTGTTGTTCATCAGAGCACTCACCATTTGAGCCTATATTAAATTAAAAGCATTTATACACTGCATTTGCTCCAGCTTACCTCTCGCATTGGAATAATGATATGGCACTGGCTGCCATCTTGGCTGGCAAAACACAGGTAGTTCTCGGACAGACAGATTTTGCCAAGTGTGTTGAAATGACTGAAGGGAACCCACAGAAAGCTTTCATGCACCTCTAAGAGATTTTCTTCTTTTGGGAGCCTAAAAAACATCCGAAACTGCTCGCTCTTTGCATGAGCTTCCAGGCCTCTGTGGGGGAAGTAAAAAGAGAAAGTCATGAGTAGAAAATTATGTTGGAGCTTTCCAAGAATGCCCTAAAAGCAACATCTCAACTCAAATGCACAGCAGTCAGCAAATGGTTCTTGCCACAGATGGATCTGCCACTTTTGATTTCCATCTTTAGTAACTGCAAAAAACTTTTTTTTTCTTTTCTTTTCAGTATTTCATATCACCACAAAGATCTAAACCAAAAATATCAGAGGGGATAAACGTCTGATTGGATCAAAAACATTTTCTAAAATACCCTTTTATTTTATTATGTCTTAAAACTATAGTGATAAGAATTTTATTATCCTGGGGTATCCACATCAAACAAAAGCTGTAATTCAAAGTTGATATTAGAGTACCTGGCACTGTTTTTTTAAATGTCTGCCCTGCCCTGCCACTGCCAACAAATTAAAACAAACACAAATGCAGTCTGACTCCAGTCAGACTTGATGTTTGCTCTTGTTCTTCAAGCTGTCAGCCAGCACTAACAGCATCAGACAGACAGTACCTCTTGGTAATTTGCAGAGGGTCAGAGAGCGCTGGCTCTCTCTGGAAGGCCTCTTTATCGAAAAGGCGCTTGATGGAGTAGTCAGCCAGCTGTTCCATGATGACAAACGTTTCATTCAGGTGCAGCAGCATGGAGAAGTAGTGATCCTCCCCATGAGCCAAGACATGGACACTCTCAGTCAGGATAACATTCGAGGTTTTCTCTAGCCTCCAGATCTCATCCCAGGAGATGACCAGTTTCACTGTGGAGTCAAAATGAAGTGAAAATTTAATCAGTGATTATGGATAAAATCTGGATGACAAAGATCCTGAATCAAAGATTTAAAGGTACTAACATATTCGTGCTTCTTTTAGTGAAATGTCTCATGTTAAAATCTATGAAATGCAGCTTAGTATCTGAAAGATTTCAGGGGCCATAATAAGGATTTTTTTGATACGAAAACATTAATATGTTCACAGCAACTTAGAAAATTCTTAAAATTTCATGCTACAACAAAATCCAGAGTTGTCAATTACCAACACAGCTTTGTAGATGTGCCTCCACAATGAGCTATGCTGTAATGGCTTTTAAACTACAATCAAAGCTGTCATTTCCTAGCACTGTTTCATGATGAAAATGTATTCAAAAATGTTCCATTCAGGCAATTAAAGCCTATTTTACTGACTGGCTGTCATTGCTTTTTGCTACCATCAAGCCACATAAAAAGTAAAAAGTCACATCAAAAAAGGGTGTAGAAATGTCTTACCCTCAGATCCCAGCAAGTATGAATAAAAGCACAGGAAGTTGGTGCTGAGGTAGAGCCAGCCCTGGCACGGCACTTTGCCCTTCCAGTAGCTGCATGAGTAATATGTGACCAGTTTTTCCTCTTGCGGCAGCTCAAACCATTTCTCAAACCTCAGAAGTGCCTCTCTGAACTTCTCAGGATCATCCTCCAGCACCAGGGATGACTTTCCTTCCTCAGCAATCAGACCCTAAAACATTCAATAAGATTTAATGAGTATTAATCGATAATCATCCTGAAGTTGTTCAAGATCTCTATGTCAAACATGTTAAAATAACAAAGTTTAATCAGAACAACTGTCTTTTTGACCCAAGTTTAAGCCTATGACAGAAAGTGAAGATTTACAAGAATTAAGAAGTCACTATCTCATTCAGCATTACAATTACAGCCCTGCTGAGAGATTATCTTGTTAGCATATTAGCTTTGTGGGATTTTCTGAGCCCATGTGTGTTCTTACTCTGATCTTGCCCTGTACAAAGCTGGTGATGTCTTCACTGGAGTCAAAAACAGAGAGCGTCCTCATGATGTTCTGCTGCAGCCAGTCCCAGTGCTGTACTATCTCCTCTTTGGTGACACCTACAACAAAAACAAAGGTTACAAAAAAAACCTCATCTCTGGGTTTTCTTTTAGCCCTGAAAAAGACTTATTTTGTTCACATTTAGTGTGAAATGAATTCACCTGAACTTGGATTTTGAAATATGTGTTTCTTACAGAAGATCTGCTGGACTTCAGCACATAAATCTTGCATGTTTAATGGTATTGCAACACAATACTGAATATGCAACATCATCTCCCAATCCTGCTATGGAAAAAACTGGGAAAATGTAGGGATGCACAATATTGGATTTTTGCCAATATCCGATATGCTGTTATTTACAGATTCAGTTTAGCCAATACCAATTTTTTAATGTGCTTTTCGGATAAGAAATTTCAGTCCTTTTGGAAACACTTTGAGGTTTGAGGATGACCAAGGAAATAAATGTTAGTCCTTAAAAAACACTTTAAAGTTTAAAGAATGAGGATAAATAAAGACATAGACCTCAACTGACATAGGTTCAGCTGAAGACTCCACTAATTTATTATTATATATGGACAAAATTTATAATTGATATATGCTGAAATTCACAGGCAAAATATAGGATGTAAATATTGGCAGAAATGTTGATATCTGCTGATACTAATACCAGACTGATAATACCGTGCACCCCTAGAAAAGTGGGAAACATATATGTACTTACCACATGCTATCGACCAGTACACTTGGGAGTCTGGTGTGTGGTGCAGAATCCGGAAAGGAGCAACTTTAGATGTGGAGTCTAAGACGGTATCTAAAGTTCCAACAAGGAGCCCTGCAACATAAAATGCATCCATATATTCAACAAAACATAAAAGAAAGACAAATATCAGATTTATTTATTATTCAGTAAGACTGCAAAATACAAAAAACACAACAGTACTGCAAGAGTTGCACTGACTGTGAAAATTACTGCTGATACCGATGTCAACATTTTTCCTTGTGTGGGGGCTGGTTTAGCTCAGTTTGTAGAGCAGGCAACTGAGACTATAGTCCTTGAAACTCTGGTCACAGGATTATGTTTGGTGCACATCTTCCTCCACTCTCTCTCCCCATGTTTCCCATCTATCTTCAGCTGTCTTATCAACTAAAAGCAAAAAGCTAAACCCCCCCCCCCCCATTTTTTTTTTACCATTTATAAAAAGATCAGTGTTTGTCCAACACATTTTCTCCCAATAAGACACTCTTTTAGTTCTCTGAATCTGCTGTTAGATTTACTAGCTTTCCATCATAAAGCTGATGCGACATGACAGAAAAACATCAGCTAGTGACATCTGCTCATGCCACATTCTTTGCCAATGGGCTAATATCAGCTAATTCTGATGGCAAACCAATACATTTGTGCTTGCCTAGTAATTATTTATACGTAAATAAAAGATGGTGATATAACTGAAATCTGGAAAAGAAAGTTAAAATAACTTTTTAAAGACTTTAATACTTTTTTAAATAAATGTTTTGTCTCAAATAATTCATTTTAGCCAATTACAATATTGATACCAGTGTGTAAATGTAGTTCATCCCTAAAACATCAGTCCTTCAAACACTTTAAAATTCACGGAATGAGAATAAACAAAGAAAAAGACTTCAACTTAAGTTTTCAGTTGGTCCTGCCTAAAACCTGACAAACTTATTCATACATAAGGCTGATATTTACAGTTTATATGTAGGTCATAAATATCGGCAGAAAATTTTGTATCTACCCATACAGATATCGTGTTGATAATATTGTGCTTCCCTATCTCTAATTTGATATCTTTTGCCATAAAGGGGAAAAAATACATTTTCTCTGCAAACCAGAACTAAAGAGGGTAAATAAGCTCAAGAAAATAAATCCAAGTGTTCAAAGGCTAATCGAATAAAGAAAAGTTAAAAGCACAAGATATCAGCATTTCAAAGGTGTGTTTAACGGACCACAAGAAGCAAAGAGGAAGGGGTCTGTTACTGAATCAAGCTTTGTCAGTTTTACTATTTTTCCTGTCATTATCTTTCAGCCTACTGTCTCTTTTGTGTTCTTAAAGGAGGCTGTTCTCTTTAGATGCGAATGAAAGCTTAGACGTGGGTGTTTCACCCATCACAGAGCAGCGTTTTGTTTTTTTCTGTCATTTTCAAGACAAAGTGACAGTAGACACCTTCAGGAATTACAAAATAGAAAGTAGAGAGCCATCAAATGTTTGTACCCTCCTGTGTGGGTAGGTTTTAATTGTTCTTTGTTTTTACTGCTTAAACAATCCCTTAGATTAATGGTGCTGCTCTTAAAACCAAGACACTAGGAACCTTTAGTTGTTACTGGGCTTGTAAACTGACCATTGAGACTATTTAACTTTAACATACAAATGGCACTGAAAAGTAAAACTAATCCAACCAGTCAATCTTGTATCTATAAATGCATCAGGGACTGTGGTGTTATACTCATCCTGGCATTGTAGAAATGACATATCCCACTGGTCCACTTCAGAGACACACAGCTAAAATTAGCTAAATCTGTTACCTTTACCACTTCTCTGTGACAAGCCCTCCATGAATAATTAACAGGGTCGCAGTGAAACCACATTCATGCACTGCATCATCAGCATTACACCAGCCTGTCTGCCTGCTGACTGTGGATACGCTCCCACATGTTGTTGCTGAGCTGCCAAGTAGTGTAGGATTCAAAGGATCAAGCACAGTTCAGATAAATTATGTTCTCATCAGAGCAGAACAACGGCACAGAGGAGAGGACGGACTTACACACATATAAAGACACCAGACATAATAGGCTCTTGAGCTAAAGAGGGCTTCAAGTGAAGCATGCTGGATGTACCTATTAACCCCCACTATCATTAGACTGCTTTAGGACTTCAGGCATTTTGTCTTCAGCTAGAACAACAGGCATTATCATTAATGATCTACTACCTACTCTACTGCTGTCACGTTCATTACATGCTGTAATCCTTACAGGCACTGAATTCATACTTGCAGGTGTTTTTAGAGATTAACACAATTTAGCAAAGAGTGCAATGCGGCCAGTTTTACATAACGGTCTGTGTCTGAATCAAAAACTCACTTTGGGATTAGTTAGAATTGAGGACCAGAGGATGCACTTGAATCATAAAAAAGCCTTCTGCTAAGAGATCACACATTAGTGCTTTGTTAAACCCCGTTTAGCCATTTGTCTAAACATGCAACACTCTCCCATATAAATGGATGTGCTTATTTGTTAGAGCACGTTACTGTCCCTCAGGGTTTGTTTGACTTGCAATCAGGAAATAATACAAACAAGGAGGATGGTTAAAAAAAACAAGATATAAAGTCAAGAAAACGCAATTAGTTACAGTATTTACAAGTTAAAGTTCTAATGGGTTACTGCAAAGAGAAGCCTGAGACTGAAATACATTTTTAACTTTAACTCCTATTCATCATTATTTTGAAATTTGTCAAACACTTTAGTATTGTTTGATAAAATTATGGAATCCAAATTATTTAATGATTGATAGGAATGCACGATATTATGAGCATGATGTCAATGTAAATGGGGGCTCGCCCTCAATGAATTTCGAGCCTAAATAAAGATTATTATTATATTGGTATTGGCAGATATTAGCTTAAAAAGTCCATCATTGTATTATCAGTTTGAACATTTCTGTCGATATTTAGAATAGATATTTTAGCTATAAAAACCTGCTGATATCAGCATTAAATATTGGCTGCATGAACAAACAAGCTTGTGGAGTTTTGGGCTGCTCAAATGTCAGCTGAAGTTTTGTTTTTTAATCAGTTACTATTCCTTGAAATTTAAAGTGGGTATAAAGGATTGCTAGTTTCTTCATCCTCAAACTTGAAATTGTATGTTTTAAAGCTTTAAGTCTGAACCACATTTAATATCATTATCTGCAAAAATTAATTTTTAAATATCAGCAAAATTCCAATATCATGCATCCCTGATGACTGATAACAAAATGTAGCACAGCTTTAAAAACAATATATCTTCAGTTAGTTTTTTTTAACCAAAGCTGCCATTAGCAAGACAGAAACCAACATATTTGGTACTCAGGACTTCCATTTTTGTTGCTGTGCTATCAAAACAGAAATCAATATTGTTAAATATTCTTTAATATCTAGGACTGCACAATAGTGGATTTTTGCCAATAGCTGGTATGCTGATAGTTCAAATTAATTTTAGTTGTTACCGATATTTAAATCTATTCTTAGACCTAAAAAATCTTTCAGTCCTTAAAACACAATTTAAACTTTTAGGATTAGGATGAACAAATTAACAAATTCCAGTCCCTAAAACACACTTTAAACTGTAAGGAAAGATTATAGGTGAAGAGAAAGACTTCAACTGACACAGAACTTTTGGCCTAGCCTAAAATTCCACTTACTTAAATGTTTGTAAGCCTAATATATACAGCTAATACAGGCAGATTTTTACAGCCAAAATATCTGCTGTAAATACTGGCACAAATGTCATGTCTGACTACTTTCTATCTGCCTATACAGATATGATGCTGATAATAGTGTGCATCCTTATTAATTATGACTTACTGAATTCAATCAAGAATTACAAAAAAATATGCAGATCCTTAGTTATCCCAGTGTAAATAATCAAAATTGTCTCTAACGCCCTTCCTTGTAATCACATTAGCGTAGGGGTCAGCAAATGGAAAGGTTTATGAAAACATTGGCAGGCGTGCCAAAACATGTCAAGCTGCATTTTAAAGGTCCACGTGAAAACTAATATTGGTATAGAGCATATTAGGTTACAAAATGTATCATATCAGCAGATATGAAATTATCTGCTGATATCTATGACTGATGTATTGGCTGTAAATATCCACCTTACGTACAAACGGCAGGGTTTTAGGCAGGATCAATAGACCTACGTCAGCTGAAGTTTTTGTCTTTGTCCAGTAGACTTTAAAGTGTGTTTGAGGGACTTAAGTGTTAGGTCTGAACTACATTTATATTTCAGTACTGATAATGGTTTCAGCCTACATAAATTTGTAAATACCAGCTTAAATCTGATATCAAATATTCCTAAATTACCCATTATTTGGTGTTGTGGTATCAAAACAAGAATCTTGTCTCATTTTGCTTAAAAAATATCAAATTATATTACTGGTATGTTTACTGGTATATTACTGGTAAAATTGTAAAAGATATATGCTTTTAACATTTCAACTTTGCCTAAATATATATAAATGTTTCATAACCGTTCCAGGACTTTGCCAACCAGTGTTTAGACATTATCAATACAGAGGACAAACATACCCAGAAGTCTTATTAAAAATATGCCAACTGAATAAGCAAGCATAGATCTTTTCTTTCTAAATAATTTTGTTAATACATTGTTGCTAAAAGTAAAATAAATATTTTATTTGCAGAATTATTTGACTAATTTGCTTCTCTGAGTTGGCATTTCTTTATTAACTGTAAATAATCAACTGAAAACTTGTTTTAACTGGACTGTTATAAATATGTCAAGGTTGTTCAACACATTGTACACTATAACACAGTGGCGTAACTTGCTGTACACACCCTATCATATCTACACAGTGTAACAATAGTTTGAGCTGTTATTTTAACAGAAAATGCAAAATATGCACTACTTTTCCTCATTCTTTAGCGGGAGCATATGTTGCCCTGTTTGTCCTAAAACCACAGAAAACGTTTTTGATAATGTTGATAATGTTTTTCACTAGTAAAACAGCCTGATCCCAACAAAGAGGTCAGGTAGTTCCTCCTTGCTTTAAATCAACATCTCATCTCAGAAAAGCTTTGGCTAAACATAAACTACACTGTGACAGACATCTCGCCTGAGCATTACTGTCACCATAAAGCAGCTGACACATTTATAGTTAAGGCAACATCAGCCCCTGACATTGCAGTGACATTATAAATTCAAGAGTTTTCTGTTATTTCTCTGGCCTCAAGGAGAAACTGGTGCAAATATTCACAAACCGGTCCTGGGAGAGGCGGTTAGGTAGGTGCTCCAAAATAGCTACATTAATAATTACTCTGCTTTTGTTGGCTGGCATCGTTACAGGAGACTGAATCTGCAGGAACAATGGCTGAAAGTTTTGAGGCCCATTTTCAGGATCACAGACTTTTCCCATGTTAACTCCTTATCAGCTCTATGCTGTAGCAAACATCAGACAAGCCAAATAAGTCGATATATCCCCCCTACTCTCAGTCCCTCGCTCCTGAAGCCTGCTGTGTCAACATGAGAGACCAGCTGTTCGGTCCATTAACTGGCTCGTCATTTCGACACTTGTACCTGTTGCTACGAGGATATTATTTGTATTGACTATGTCACACAGCGGTACCCGCCCTTATATATGGCAGACAGCTGGCTAGCTGAGCAAAGGTATGGTGAGTTAACCCGTTAACTACTAAACTGTTTTAATGTGGTTTTAGCGCGTAGGCAGCAGCTCTCCCACACGCGCGAGGACGTGAAAGCAAAACCATTAACGTTACCTGTCAAACCGCCTCCACCTTCTCCGTACCCCCGTCTCCTTTGCAGCACGAAATACTCGTTATCCTTCTCGGTGACCCATAACTTGAAGGCGTTTTTCAGCAGAATCTCTTCAGGTTTGAGCCACATGGTTTAAAATTTCATGGAGTTATCTATTAAATCCCGCTGACATGTCACAGTTATCTGTTACGTAGCCCCGACATCAAACCAGTGGACATTTGTTTAGTGTCCGACTCCCTCCCTTCCCACGTCGACAAGAAATGCTGCCAGAGCTGCAAGGCATTCTGGGATTGTAGTTTCTGATTAGAAGGCGGCGCTCTGTGTCACAACTGTTTCATGAATGAAATGACGAAAACCTTTACAGTAAATGGTTTTGTTTACTTATCTTTTATTCGAGGATAATTTGTAAATACCAGGGAGATTTTCTTTTATTTGGATTCAATAAGTTAACGGACATCAGTGGTAATACTTTAGTGATAAATGTTAACCTCAAAATAGAGTGATGACAAACAAAAAAAACAAACAAATTAACTGGCTTAATGAAATAAAATTAAAGCATTTTAGGTACGATAAATGGACGATAAAATGAAGGTCTGAAATGTAAGCTACATTTTTTTCTAGCTGTAGCTTCCCTTTAATATCATCGACTATTTTGTATCCTCTTTGTTCAGTCAAAATAGTTCAAACTTATTTTCAGGACTATGGGTGCATCTAAAAAATGAATATCATGGAAAAATTATTTTTTCTCCTGTGATATAAATAAAGGAGTGAAACATTTCAAGACTTTTTGTTTTACTGTAGATGCTTACAGCCCAGAAAATCAAAAATCCACTATCTGAAAATATTAGAATATCACAAAACACCAGTCCAGAAAAAGGATTTATAAGACAGAAATGTTGACCTTCTGGAAAATTATGCTCATGTACTCAGTTACTAGTCGGAGCTCCTGTACAAAAATTACTGCAACTATGAAACATGGCATGGAGGCAGGCAGTCAGTCCATGGCACTGCTTGGTTCTTATGACGCCCAGGTTTCTCAGGTCTGTATTGTTGAGTCTAGTGTCTCTCATCTTCCTCTTTACAAAACCCCAGAGGTTCTCTATGGTGCTCAGATCAGGAAAGTTGGCATGACATGGCAGCCCAAACCATGACTGACAGTGGAAACTGAAAACACTGGACTTCAAGTAGGATTTTGTGCCTCTCATATCATCCTCCAGACTCTTGGACCTAGTTTCCAAATGCAAAATGCAAAAATTAGTCTGATCTGAAAGCAGGGCTTTGAACCACTTCTATTCCTTAGCCTAGGGGAGACACTTATGACGTCTACGGTTCAGGAGTGGCTTGACACTGAGAGCACAAAACTTGTAGCTCATTTCCTGGACCCGTCTTGTGGTGGCTCTGAATGCACTGACTACAGCCTTGTTCCAATCCTTGTGAAGCTCCCCTAACTTCTTGAATCTGCTTTGTTTGTCTGAAGGCTGACCTCATCCCTGTTGCTTGTGCACCTTTCCTTACAACACGTTACTCTTCCAGTCAACTTTCAATGAATATGCTTTGATGCAGCAATCTGACAACAGCTAACCCTTTCAGCAGTGACCTTCTGTGGCTTTCCCTCATCATGGAGGATGTCAATGATTGTCTTCTGGACATTTGCCAAGTCAACAGTCTTCCTTATGGTTGTGGTTGTGTTTACTAAAACAGAAAGAGAATGAAGGCTCAGGAAACCTTTGCAAATATTTTGAGATAGTGGAATTTTGATTTTTGTGAGCTGTGATCATCAAGATTTAAAAAAGTGTGAATAGGGCATATGTTTCCACTTCAAAATAACCACCTACTCTTTCTTTTATACTGCTATGACAACACAAACACCCATTTTGAAAGATACTTGTGCCCTACAGAAAGGATACACGCTCGGCTCAAGAAATCCCAAAACCCCAATAATTGGCCCCCATTAATCAAACATTCAGGGCAGCAAAAAACAGCACTTCATCAGGGATTTCAAGTGGTAGCCCCTTCTTGTCAGTGTTTTGTTCATTTAGTCCCAAGACACCTCACCAGAGGGCTGAATAGTGATCTTCGGGATCCCAGAACCACCCCCTCCATGCTAGCTCTCACCGCCCACCACGTCAACACAGAGACATTCTCATCTTGCCCACCTTACCACATAGTCAGAAATGCTAGCCTACACAGCAATGCCACCATAATCGCAACTACAAAAGGACAACTATTCCTAGCAATGATATTACATATGAAACTGCTAAGAGCACAAGAGGGAGTAGAAATCTCTTTACTGTAAAATGTACAGCAGATAAAAGGGCAGACAGATAAACTGACAAATCTACATTATGATAGCTGCAGGCATCTAAGATCCAAAGGTATTCATAAGTATAACAGAAGTTTATTAGGCCTGTCATGTGCTTGAGAAGTGCTGCACATAATTGGCAAAATGGTAGCCTTTGAGGTTTCATTGAAAAGGTTAAGTAAAGCTAAGAGACCATGGTGGACCTTGTCTATTTTATTCTATTTCTCAGGATCTACTGTGAAAAAAAAGAGCAGGAAAAACCCCAAGAGGTTAGTGAAAAATGACCTATTTGTGAACTTCCTGGCAGAATGAGGTTGCCTGATCCAGCATTTATCAACCTTTTTTCTGTCAAGGCACCTTTTTAATTTGAAAAATCTCAAGTTCCCAATCAAAATGTACTGATTTGAAAAAAAATTCTACATCTGTATGACTGCCCGAGGATCCTTGTGATATAATTACTAAGATAAACCTCTAAAGCAGAGGATCTCAACCAATGGGTTGGGACCCAGAAGTGAGTCACAGAGCTGCTTTCAGTGGGTTGTGACTTTGTGCCTGAAAAAAAATAATGGCAAAAGTCTATGAAGTACTGAGGCCATAGCTGACGTACACCTGTTTTATAGAGATAATAATCAAATTAAAATATTTTCTCAATATTTCAACTCATTTATCTGATTTTCTTGGTGTAACCACACTGCTTTTCCATTATAGTAAGGTTACTCAATAAGATCTCTGGAAAACTGGCTAAAATTTACACGCTTTCATAGGGAGATAGGATGTAAAATACTTTTTCCCCTTGTCTCTTTTAAGTCATATTTTGATCCATTACTGCAACATCTGCAACAAAATATGCATTGTTGAAGATTTTGAAAATTTGGGTCAAACTTTGTCATTGGAGAGACTGTGGTGGGTCCTGGAGCAAACAATTAAACTGCCGATATTTCTATGGAATGGGCACATAGACCATAAGAACTAATTTTAGTGCATTCTGGCCAACCTGCAGAACTGGACCTAAAAGAAAAGCATGATTCTTGCATAGTGCTTATGACATATACCTATTCATTTTCTGACCCACATGCTGATGTGATTTCAGGAAAAGGGCAACTGTCACAGTTTTGATTATTAATGTCTGATAGCTAATGGTGTGCAGATTAATGATAATTCTTGGAAGTATTTTGAAGAAACCCCTGATGATGTCAGAAGGCACCCCAGGATGCAACGACACCCTGGTTAAGAAAGGCTCTCTTAAGCTATGATTGTCTACGTCTAGTCAGGGTTGGGATTTATGTTAAAAATAGAAAAGCACTCGGAGAGTGCAGACCTCCACCATTAGCCCTATCTCCCAATAGTGAAGAATCCTTTAAAAAATTCCTGGATCCGTCCCCATGTGCCCCCCACCACGGTATTTGCCGATTACTCATTCGCTTCACCGCGGGTGCCAACAGATGCACCCATGGTCTCACAGGACAACTGGAAGTCATGGCAGAGGGTGAATATTCCTCTATTCCTCCCAGCATTGTGAGTATTCTCGCTACAGTTCGCTGTCTTTCTCTCTGTTACGCCCCGACTAGTCTCCTCGACTCGGCGTGCATCTTTCAAACTCTATAAACTCCAAAACTTTGAATAGAAACACACCCAAAAACTGCCGCTGGGATTGAAGTTACTCATGTCCGCCATCTCCTGGTGTAACGTGGTAACAGCGCAGACCTCCGCCATTAGCCCTATCTCCCAATGGTACAGAATCCTTTAAAAAATTCCTGGATTCTTCCTTATGCTGTTTCTGACATTTCCTGAAAATTTCAGCAAAATCTATCCACAACTTTTTGAGTTATGATGCTAACAAACAAACAAACTAACTAACCAATGAATAAACCCACCCGATCACATAACCTCCTTGGTTGAGGTGATCAACAGTACTGGCTATGTTGCAGCCTGCAAGTTTTCCTTTTATTCCAGTGTGCTATTTCCTTTTATACACTAGCACCTTAAATGTTGACTTTGGACAGATATTATTTCTTTTAAATAAAACACTGAAATGTTGCCTCTGTTGAATACAATTAGAATGGGTAAAAAAATGCTATGTTTGTGCAAATATGTTGAGTAGGCCTATTTGATGTTCACAATGTTGACACTATTTTAAACATTTTAAGTTGGTTGTTATAGTTACCATTTGTTTGGGTTGGTTGGGGGATCATAAAAATGTTTAAGAGGCATTGCTTAAACATTTGCAAAGCATGGTAGAATAATACCTTAAACATCCCACTGTTATTGTGTGAATTGACATCATCAGGTAAACTGTTAAATTACTCACATCCTCAACCCAGAGATTAAAGTTTCAACAGTGCCACTTAGTGGATAGCTATAAAATAGCAACTAATGAAGTAACCCCCCCCCCCCCATGAAACACTTGTCAACCAACTAAGAATATTATCACAGCAAAATACAAATTCAATTAGTCCTCCACTAAACTCAAGTAATAAATGTTCACAAGACTTTAAATGGTTATTACACCCACTAGAACCTCTGATATGATGAACAAAGGGAATACAGTTGATAGGAAAAAACAAAACAAGCACACACAAAAGAAATATACAGGAATGCATGTGAAAAATGACTCACTGACATCAAATAATCCCTATTCAGTGACAGAGTTTACACTTTTCAGGGGTTCAGGATGAGTTTGTTTCTCTGTAAGTACAAAGATAAGAGATTAACAAACTCCACAACAATATAAAATAAGAAAATATCTCTTAAAGCTTGATGAGAAAATCATTCCTTAATTTTTATTTATTAATTTTTACTTAATATGTTTACATTGAAGAAAGCTCCCATTGTGCTTTTCTTTTAAGCGTTGATCTTTCATTAACAGTTCATGTCCTGGGTTGTAGCCACAAGCTAAATAGAGATCTTATCACTTACATATAGCTTTTAAGTAGAAATGACTAAAAGTATTAGCAGGAAATATTTAAATAAAATTCAAATCAGATAGTGTTTCTTTTTCAATTAAACTTAATGTGATCAAAAGACTGGTGAATTAACAAGCACACATATTTCACAGGTTGAGAGAAATAAAATCAAAGCATCAAGAAACTATAAAATATGAAGACTTTAAGGCAGATAAACTTTCATACTGCTGATGAGGTTTAATGATTTCCTGGTGGAGCAGGATGACTGGCCATAACTTCTTCTGGACAATAGAGGTCGTGTTTGAGCTGTCTGAGAGAGTAAAGAGAGACAGTCAAGGTCTAATTACTCTCACCTGATGATGACACCAACCACTGCATGCTTACTTCATATGTTAGTGGGCACAAACTGAAAAAGATAGAAAATATTTATCATGTAGCTTTCTTTTGCCCTTTCTTTTGAACAAGAATCAATTCCTATCTAAAACCTATGAGTGTCTATTTCTGTTTATACACTCCTCTCCAAAAGTATTGGAACTGTCAGGCCAATTTCATTATTTTTGCTGTAGACTGAAAACATTTGGGTTTGATATCAAAAGATGAATATGAGACAAGAGATCACAACTCAGCTTTTATTTCCAGGTATTTACATTTGGATCTGGTATACAACTTAGGAGATAGCATTATATTTTTTTAAACCCCATTTCTTAAGGTGAGTAAAAGTACTGGAACAGATAGACTTAGAGTAGATTAAAGTAGGTAAGACCAAATATTTAGTTGGAAATTGTTTGTTTGCAATAACTGCATCAATCTTGTGACCCAATAAAATTACCAAACTTTAGCATCCTTCCTTTGTGGTGCTTCTCCAGGGTTTGGCTGCAGCCTGTTTCAGTTGTTTGTTTTGGGGGGTTACTCCCATCAGTCTCCTCTTTAGCTGGTTAAATGTATGCTCTATAGGGTTCAGGTATGGAGATTGACTTGGCCAGTCTAAAACCTTTCACTTCTAGCCCCTGATGAACTCCTTTATTGTTTTAGGTCATTATCATGCTGCATGATGAAGGATGTCCCAATCAGTTTGGTTGCATATTTCTTTAAATTGGCAGAAAAAATGTTCCTGTAGAAGTCCCAGAGAGGCCATGACATTACCTCCACTGTGCACTTTGGTAAAGCTTCATCTTTGTCTCATCAGTCCATAAAACTCTGTACTTTTTAGCAAATTCTAGCCTGGCCTTCCTGTTCTTCTTGCTAATGAGTGGTTTGCATCTTCCTCTTCTGTGAACAGTAGATGGTGATGGCTTCACACCTGCCTTCTGGAGGTTGTTGCTGATGTCACTAACAGTTGTTTTAAGGTCTTTCTTTGCAGCTGTCACAATGTTTCTGTCATCAACTGCTGCGGTTTTTCCAGGCCTACCCATTCAACGTCTGTTACCGAGTACACCAGTGGTTTCTCTCTTCTTCAGGACATTCCAAATGGTTGTACTGGCTATGGCCAATGTTTGTGCAATGGCTCTAAATGATTTTCCATATCTGAAACTTAGTGTAGACATGCAGCACTATTTATTGTTTGAATAACCAGTGTAATAGGATACAATAAAACACACCTGTCAGTCACATGTTACAATACTTTTGATCACGTTACAAATGAGTGGGCCCAAACAAAAGTCAACTAAGTGTGCAACAACATCTTCAGTGACATTATTTTGTAAATCTACTGATAGAGGCTGAAGAAAAGTGTTTCTATTTGAATCAAAATGTCTAATGCATCCATATGAAAAATAGTAATTCTTAGTTAATATTGCCAACTCTTGTACTGGGGGGTAATGATGACTGACTGGGAGGTGGAGGTGTCAGCATCTCCTTAAATAATCAGACATTAATTAATCTTTACTTACACAGATGTGCAGTGCTGCCTAAATTATTGTGGTACTTGAGTCTGACTCAAATAAGGATCTGAGTCAGACCTCTGATTTAAAATCCCTCACTCGAGGAGTTACTCTCTCATTAATAAAAACAGCAATCATCAACATCTGTTCTCTGATTTGAAAACAGTTACTCAGACCTTCAATGACTCAGATGTTCATTTTGGTGTGTTGTAATTGGTGTAGTAACAATATTCACTTACTTCTCAGTATCTTTATTGGGGAAGAAGCAGATAACAGGAAAGATGTACTGTATTAACGGGGGTGACCTAGTACTTACCCTGTTACTTGGCCTCTCTTGTACACCTTTGGGCAGATGACTTAAAACATGCATAGTGTAATGTATAAGAGGAAAATCTTGGAAACTCACATTCAAAACTTAAGAAAGGTTGAATAAAATATTAAAGATGTGATTAAAACTCTATCTACTGTACATCTATATATATATATATATATGTCTTTATCTGTATCTATGTATTCTGTATATACTGTATATACATCCATATATACATATGAAATTTCCTTGCGGTTTTCAGGTCTGTGCCAACCCAACTATCTGTCCTGACTGTGCTGTAGGCCAAAGTTTCTGAACCTGGGGTCCAGGACAAGGATACAATAGTTAACTACAATTAACTAAATAACTAAAAGTAAAGTGTAAAAACATTTTAGTAACTGACATAAAATGATAACTAAGCTTTACAAAAAATAGAAATAAATAACCAAAACTTATTTTTTGTGCTTATAGCTACAATAAAATAAAATTTGAGACAAAATCTCCTAAATTTTAGTCTTTGACAGCACAGCAGCATACTGAGTGGTATGAACACCCAAGCCTGGACAGTGTAAAATGGCCTGGTTTGATTGGTAAAGCCTTTACACAATGCTAGTTTTAGGCCTTGAGTTGCTATCAAACATCAACTTTGAATAAATAAAATCAGCAGTGAAGACTAAATGTATTTGTCAAAATTGTATGATCACTTTTTCTGACCCTTTTGGGTCTCACACCTGAAAAATGAAAAACTAACACTTCAACTACTAAAAACTAAACTAAAACCAAGCATTTTTGAAAAATAAACACTAAACATTACCAGCAGTGCAAAAAAATAAAAGCTACACAAAATTTTTAACATAACGTAAAAACTTGGTCCAGGATACCCTAGGGAAGCACCAAAGATCTCAGGGAGGGGGCGAGGTGTTGACTGCTCTAGGGCTGCCAAAATTAGATTTGCACATATTGACTAGGAAATGATAAAACAGTTATTAACCCTTTCATCCTGAGGCCCCTTTTCAGTGTCTAAGCTTGAAAGTGCATACCCAGATACAACTGAGTATTTCTCTGAAACTACAAAGTCTACATGAAAACGCTTGGCATCAATGTAAGATAACTCTTTACAGGTTTCAGCAGGCGTGTAAAATCCCTGTAGAAGTTACTGGGACTGAGTAAATAAAGATGGAAAATAGCAAAACAGATTTTTTTTTCTGCCTAAAAAGTGTTACACTTTTAGAGTGAATATCTCTTGTGTCACTGGTATGAAATATTGTAAGAGTATTGAGGGTGTCTTGTTTGCAGTAAAGTACTGTGTTTAGAGGAACTGTAGTTTTTGACATCTTTTCCATCTACTAGTTGTGGTCCAAGTTGTGTTTTGTTTAGGTGGAAAATGAGTTTGTTAGTTTGCTGTGATCTGTGGGCTTTAAACGTGTGTGACAGGACTCTGTCGATGGACTTTGAGACTGCCTTTTAAAGGTTTTCTTTAGAGGAGAGCTAGCCCCAGATATGGGGCCTCTAGGGATGAAAGGGTTAACAGCTTTTCTTAGGTACATGTGAGCGGGGGCTCCAAGAAAAATGCTTGGGTAGTATTGCCCTAGGCTGTGATTACTTGCCTCATCCACTCCTTACTGTGTTCTAAGGGTGTGGACTTTGTTATTTTTCAAACAGATTATCTTCCCATGCCCCTCGTATATGCAAGGACATCCAGAGCAGGCGCAGACAGCTTACTTGCCACATCTACACCTTATTTCAGCCCAGGCATGCCCAAAAGTTTTGCTAAGGAATCTTTATGTAATAGTATTAATTAAACATTAATATAACAATTTAAAAAAATCATTTTTAACATTAAGTCTTACTGTAGAAGGTCTTACTGTTGAAGACCTTATGCTGTGAGTATAGTTTATGTGTACAATAGCCCTGTATTTTCCTGTACCTGAATAAAAGACTAAAAGAAAGCCAGCTGTGCCTCAATACTTTATCAAAGTAATGTTTCATTAAACTGTTTGTATGAACTGCTATAGTCGCTTTTGTGACGTCATCCAAGTTTTCAGCATATCGCCGAATTAAATAAGAAATTTTTATACAAAAAACAAATAGTTAAAAATTCTGCTTGGTTTTAAAGCATTATGAATTTATTAATGGTTTATCTTCTTGCCTTTATTCGTATTTGCACACTTTGTGCATTTATCGTTCGGGCATTATAGTGACGTAATCAAACAGCGCCCGTGTTGTTTGAACCGTTAGCCCGCGTTAGCGACATGGATATGGATACGTCATGATATTTATGGTTAACGACGTATCATTTTCTCACAACACTGTAGTGTATTGAGTGCCCCCGGGGCAATATTTTGTGGGCAACGCTTACATATTCTTTGAAACACTCCTGATGTTTCTTCTTCTCGTGTCGGAAACTGTGCTACTACTGGCAGGAAAAGTTTTCCGATAGTTAGCAAACAAGCTAACATGAGATTCTTCGGCAACAAACCTGTTTGTTGTCCACAATGGAGGATGATTCTTCTTCTTCGGTGGTGACAGGGCTGTCTAACGTGTCGTTTCTTCAGAGGACGTTAGAGCGTTTATCCTCTACAAAGTGTCTGAAACTGCAGAGTGCGGAGTCTTCTCCTGTCGCTGTTCTTTCTCTTCAGAGGTATTTAGCTGAGCAGACTGAAGGACAGCGGGCTGACAGCTACAGCTATGATGTGACGGTCACTGACGGTGTGTGGAGAGCCAAATGCTTTCTCCACCCGAGCTTAAATCACCTGGTGTACACAAACACCCTGAGGACTGGGACTGACGTCAGAATCACTCAGTGTGCCTTTGTTTACAACGAGAAGAGACTGGGGCATGGTTACATTTGTATTGAGAGTCTGTGTTGTGGTGTGGAGAGATCTGCTGTCCTGTCCCATGTAAAAGATGTCACTTCACTGCCTATACTGGTCAAACAGGGCATGGAGAGGAGTGTGGAGCTGCAGAGTGATGTTCCCCTTCAGGTGACCCGCAGACACTACCTGTCTCTGTGGAACAATGATGATCCAGAGGGAGACATCTGGACCTCAGCCTGTCCCTCCTCATCTGACACAGTGCTTGATGGTGAGAGACTCTGATGATCCCATTGTCACTCACACTCATCCATTGACTGACTCCCCCATTAATGCACTAAATATGTATTTTACAGTAGGATTGTTGTGATACCAGAATTTTAAACCTTTAAAAAATACTAGCAAGAATCAACTTATATCACATCCTTTCTAGAGACCAAAATTGCATCTAAAACTAAGTCCTGGGTACAGTAGTGGATTCATAATATTTGAGAGATGGGGGGGCAAAAATATCAAAAGGGCACCTTCTGTAAGGGGTGGACACAAGTGCACAAAAACTGGTGAAACTGACTGAAATCTGGGTTAAATCTAGGTCAAAATAAAGAGAAAAAAAAGATTATTTAGGGATGCAAGATGATATCGGCTTGATATTGTTATCAGCAGGTATTAGCTAAGAAAATAAATATAACAGTATTGATTAATATGAAAATATCTACCAATATTTAAGACTGGTATTTTGGATTCAAAAATCTGCCTATATCAGCTGTAAATATTGACCATACAAACAAATAAATTTTGGGAGTTTCATGCTGTACCAACAGACCCATGGAAGCTAAAGTCTTTCTTTATTTATAATCGTTTCTAGCATGTTTAAGTGTGTTTTTAGGGCTGAAGTTTGTCCATCCTCAAACTTTAAACTGTGTTTTGGGGACTAAAGTTGTAGGTCTGACCTGCTTTAATACAATGTTACAGTGTCATTTAGCAGACACTTTTGTCCAAAGCAACATACATTTGGGAGTATGTACAACACAAGCAAAGATCTAGACAAGAAGAAACAACATCAGCAAGTGCCACAAATAGTAAATATCAATACTAGTAATTATATCAGTGGGCAGGATAGGAATAGTCATTGACCTTGTTTGTGGCCAACTGGGATGCTCTTCTCAATGAATAGCAGCATAAGTTCAGAGAGCCTGCCTTCCCCAAATCTGGTGAGTCTTGATCAGCTTTAATATGGAGAATGACTGCTCTATTGAAGCAGCTATCGTTAGCAATGTTGCATAGCCTATATAGGATTTTGAGGAGCTTGGTTAGGATAAGGAAGGTAGCTTTATTACGCATTATCCACTAGAGCTGCTCAATTATGGTAAAAATCATAATCATGATGATTTCGATAAATGTTTAACAAATTTTCTGGTTATTGTTCATTGTTTTAGACCTGTCTCCTAAAAAACACCCTCAACAGGACTGGGTCATAATGCTTTTTTTTTGCCTTTTTGTTGTCTCCTTTAGCTTTCACAGCAACATGGCATGGGGCGTAGTGGTCATTAAATCTCAGCTTGTTTTCATTATTGTGGGAAGCTAAAATTGTAATTTAAATCAAAACTCAATTAATTGCTCAGTACTTTTGTCCTCTGGAGAGGCACCCTGAAGGGCAAAATGTAATTTTCCACTGAAAGGGTACCTTTGAGGGCACTTCATCAGATTTTGTCCACTGAGATGGCACCCTAGAGGGCATTCTTTTAATCAAGTTTTGTCCATTGAAGGTACCTCAGAGGGAACTTAGCCACATGTTGTTCTCAGGAAGTTTTAGTCTTTAGATTTAGATTAAATGCCTTTTAGTTTTGGTCACATTTTAGTCTGTTCAAACTTTCATTGCTTTAGTCTTGTTTTAGTTGATGAAAACTCAAAAGCGTTTTAGTCCAGTTTTAGTCAATTTGAAATCCTTACATTTTATTTTTTTAGGTTTAGTTCAAACATTTATTCTCTTGCCTTTATCTGGTACAAAATCATGTTAGTGGGTTCTATGCAACCTTCATAGCGTAGGATTCCTGCTTCCTACAGCAGAGTGGAAGAAGTGCTACAGGTTTACTGTTTTTTGACAGATTTACCCACAGTTGGGAAATACTATGCGTTTTGAATGCCCAGTGAAAGCTATATTATGTTTTTGTCTCATTTTGGTAATCTTGACAAAAACTAAACTTAATTTTCATCAGACTCTAAGTTATCAAATAACTGTTTTTAGCTAGTCTTAGTTTTAATAAAGGGTAGTTGACAAAAATTTTTAGTCAGAGTTTTAGTCAACAAAATTAACACTGCACCAAAGAGGAACTTCACCATGCTTTGCTCACTGAGAGTGCACCCTGGAGAACACTTAATCATGTCTATTTACCATAGGGGTATCCAAGAGGGCACTTTTGCAGCAGTTTTTTCTAATATTATTTTTCATCAACATTAGGGCCCCATGGGAGGCAACTGCTGATAAAGCAAGCCTTTAACAACATTACCAAAACATTGACAACAAAATCAAAAACGTAGACACTGTGCAGGCATTCATCTCCATTTTTAAAAGACAAATTCCTTGGTCCACGCTTTCTGATGAAATGGTTGCCATTTTTAAAAGTTTTGGTAGTTTTCAAATTTTATCAGCTACTAAAATAATGGAAGTTGTCTTTTGTTGTTGTTTAAAAAAAATGTTGCCCACCTTTGTCCACAATCTTGCTTTCTCAACAGTGTCCAAGATTACTCTTCTTAGTAGCCTGGAGTCATCCTTTAGAAGCAACTGGAAACCTCTTCCTCTTCTGGTGAAGATAATACACAAATCTAGATTACGTTACTATGGGAAGTTTGGGCTGAAGATCGATTACCCCTACCAGGTGAGTTTAATCCTCCCAATACTATTCAACAGTTTAACAGGATCTTATAATAACACATCTAACTTCATATTCATTGCTCTGTTATTATGTTGTATAGTGAACTTGTTTCCCATCTCATGCTTTGTTATTTTCAGACTTACTTTGAAGTGGCTGACCAGAGTGGTACAATGTCTCTTGTGCTTTGGAATGAACTATGTCCAGAATTTTACCACAGGCTAAATGTTGGCACAGTTTTATACCTCCAGAGTTACACCTTGAAGCAGAGTTATGCAAAACGATCACATCCACAAATGGATCATCACAGAATGAAAACCTTTGATTCTGTAGGTATGTAAAAACCTTATGGAAAACAGTTTTGCAGTTTGAAGATCAGTGCCAACTGTGTGAATAACACTAATGGTTATTGTGGTTTGTCTGGAGAGGTTACACCACATTATGACTTATGTATGCACTGTATATACAGTCATGGACAAAAGTATTGGCACCCTTGGAATTTTTCCTGAAAATACACCGTTTCTCCCCGAAATTGTTGCAATTACAAATGTTTTTGGTATACACATGTTTATTTCCTTTATGTGCATCGGAACGACATAAAAAGCAGAAGAGAAAAGCCAAAATTGACATAATTTTACCCAAAACTCAAAAAATTGGCCAGACAAAATTGTTGGCACCTTCAACTTGATATTTGGTTGTACACCCTTGGAAAAAATAACTGAAACCAATCACTTCCTATAACCATCAACAAGCTTCTTACACCTCTCAACTGGAATTTTGGACCACTCTTCTTTTGCAAACTGCTCCAGGTTTCTCAGATTTGAAGGGTGCCTTCTTGCAACAGCAATTTTGAGATCTCTCCATAGGTGTTCAGGGGGATTTAGATCTGGACTCATTGCTGGCCACTTTAGGACTCTCCAGTGCTTTGTCTCCACCCATTTCTTAGTGCTTTTTGAGGTATGTTGCCTGCTGAAACACCCATGACCTCTGATGCAGACCCAGCTTTCTGACACTAGGCCCTACATTGTGGCCCAAAATCTTTTGATAGTCTCCAGATTTCATGATTTCTGCACACAGTCAAGACACCCAGTGCCAGAGGCAGCAAAATAACCCCAAAACATGCTTGAACCTCCACCATGTTTGACTGTAGGTACTGTGTTCTTTTCTTTGTAGGCCTCATTCTGTTTTCTGTAAACAGTAGAATGACGTGCTTTTCCAAAAAGCTCTACCTTAGTCTCATCTGTCCACAAAATGTTCTCCCAGAAGGATTGAGGCTTACTCAAGTACATTTTTGCAAACTCCAGTCTGACTTTTTTATGTCTCTTTGTCAGCAGTGGGGTTCTCCTCGGTCTCCTGCCATAGTGCTTCATCTCATTCAGATAATGATGTATGGTCCAAGCTGACACTTTTGCACCCTGAGTCTGCAGGACAGCCTGAATTTATGTGGAAGTTGACTGAGGATGTTTATCCACCATTCCAACTATCCTGCGTTGCATTCTTTTGTCAGTTTTTCTCTTCCATCCACGTCCAGGGAGATTAGCCACAGTTCCATGGGTTGTCAACTTCTTGATTATATTACACACAGTGGACAAAGGAATTTCAAGATCTCTGGAGATGGTCTTGTAACCTTGAGATTGTTTATATTTTTCCACAATTTTGCCTCTTAACTCCTCAGACAATTCTGGGCTCTTCTTTCTCTTCTCCATGCTTGGTGTGACACACACAGGCACACAACACAAAGGTTGGGCCAACTTTTATACATTCTAACTGGCTTCAGGTGTGATTTCTATATTGCCAGCACCTGTAACTACCACAGGTGAGTTGAAATGAGCATCACATGCTTGAAATAAAATGATTTACCCACAGTTTTAAAAGGGTGCCAATAATTTTGTCCGTTCCATTTTTTGAGTTTTGTGTAAAATTATGTCAATTTTGGCTTTTTTCTTCTGCTTTTTTGTGTTATTTCAGTGCACATAAATGAAATAAACATGTGTATACCCAAAAAATTTGTAATTGCAACAATTTCTGGGAGAAATGGTGTATTTTCAGGAAGAATTCCAGGACTGCCAATACTTTTGTCCATGAATGTATGTATCTTATTTGTCAATCCATTAACTGTCTCCTTTTTGATTTCTGAACAATGCAATGCAAGAAATCTGCCTGAACCCTCGAAACCCACCTTCAGTCATCACTGTGGTCTCACCAAAGAGTGTCCTACCTCAGTGGGGATTACCTGAAGTGTGCTACCAGTTCACCACCAGGTTTGGGCATTTACACTGTTTGTCATTTGTTATTGAGCACTTCCGGTGTGAAAACCATAGCAGCGATGGCTCCCTGGGAGGACTTGGTGGATGAAGCATATGAAAGGAAAAGCTTAGCTATGCAGAATCAGAGAAGAAGCTGAACAGCGAGGAAGGATAATTAAGGTCGGTCTGGTAGAAATGGGATAAAGAGAAGCAAGATCAGCTGACTCAGTACTTAGATAACTGAGAGTGCAGGGACAAATTTGCAAAAGACAGTAAAGGAGATTCCAGATAAAACAATTAAGACAAGTCTGAATTTGGATGTAGAGGAAAAATGATGGTTGGAGGCCAAAATTAAAGTTTAGAAAGCCATCTAATCTAATCCTCTGTTCATCTTTCCCTCTTCATGAAGATGAGGGAGTAGGTGGAGGTAGAGCAACTTAACAGTAACTCACAAGGAATGCAAAGGGGCATTATTTCTATTTTTTAAATGTATTTAACCTTTATTTAACCAGGAATATTACCATTGAGATATCAAAATCTTTTTCTTACAAGGGAGTCCTGGCCAAGGTGGCAGCAAGATTGGTTTCACACATGTGACCAAAAACAGAACATAATAACAGAGGTTACATCAATCAACTAGTCCGCAGCTTCCAGTAGAAAAACATGTGCATACAGTGATCAAATGCTTCCTAACTCTGGCTTTGAAATCTTCTAAACCAATGCAACATTCAAGTTTAAGGTGTCAAGAGAAAGGTGTCAGCCCTGTATTTTAGTACTGTTAGAACTGTAAAAGGACAGAGTGGTCAATGGCATGGATTAGAGCATATCGACCAACTATCCAACCAGTCAAGAGAAAGGTGTCAGCCCTGTATTTTAATACTGTTAGTACTGTAAAAGGACAGAGTGTTTCCTGGAATCAATGGCATTGATATCATTCAAGTAAGGGGTCTCATCACTGAGCTCCAATCCTTTTGTTAGGGCACAGTTATCTTGTATTTATTTCAGAGTAGTCAGTTGTTATTGAGCACTTAGGGTGTTTGTGCTAGTTTGTGCTACTTTTGCTTTTTAAAGAAATACATTAAGCAGTACTTGTTATCTCAAGTTCTGTCAGCCAGTCCAAACTAAGACAGTAACTTTGTTTACCAAAAAAAACCCTTCTGCCTATATCTTTTTGAACTCGCTGTCCCTATATTGGCATTATGGAGTCCTTTGAAAAAATTAAAAGTTGTCTTTAAAATCCATCCCATCATGTGAATCTTATTTTAAATTGCAATGGAGTTTCTGAGCCATGCTCTTATTACATGTCTTTTTTAAATTCTGTTTTATTACCATCACTTTTGTGTTTTCTGCATGTTTTATTACTTTGCCTTTATGATACAACCTGACCTGTAGGACCTGTTCAGTGAAATGTGTTGTTTTAATTTGTGTATTTTACAGGTCAGAGTTGGAAAATTTGTCCAACAATTCGGCATGTGATGTAATTTGTTTGGTGACATTTGTTGGCCGTATTGAAAGGGTGAGGAGCAAAGGCAACAAGGGTAAATTCTGTTACGTTTTTAACCAGCTAACTTTTTAAAATAGAGTTAAAGGTGATGTTTTGGAGATTGACTGTGTTGATCTTAAAGGTCCAGAAAAATACTGGACGTTTCGCTGGATCCATGCAGTGGATGGGACCTCTGAGAAACCTTTTATCCTGGAGGTTTTCTCCTCTTCTCAGCCAGAAATCTTCAGTCGAATTTGCCCCAGTAAGTATTAACTCCTCTTTGACAGATCCACTGCCTCACCTGTAAGTGCTCTCACTCACCTACTAATTATATGTAATCTCTCCCTCAGTGACTTACCTGGTGTGCACTCAGATGAGAGTTTGCCAAGTTGAAGGTTCTTTGCCATACCTCACAAGCAGCTGTGAGACTGAGACGTTCATCACAGGTGAGTTTATCTGGACTAAGAATAAAACACCTGATAATCTCCATGAAATGGTGGTGTCAGTCTCTGAAGTCACAACAAAACCCTTAATAATCTGTATCCATAACAGGCTACCACAAAGGTCAACCGTATGTGAGTGACCCTAAAGTGAAGAGCTTCATCCAGTGGACCAAAACACTGAAGGACAACGTCGTCCTCCAGAAGACAGCTGTTGGTGGTCATTACTGCTACCCTCATCCACCACAGGTGTTTACCCAGTCAATGGCAGAAGCCTCAGGTGAGGGAACATCGGCTGTATATTTGATTTTGATAAAATATTCAAATGTCTGGGATAATTTGGCCTTAAAATGTATTTCAGAAAGAACTGAATGTCCTCAGGTTCAGTCTTTTACTGGATGTGAAATGTGTAACTCTTGTTCAGTACTGAAGCAAAATTAAATTCATACAGCTCTCTTGTGGGTGGCAGGACTCAAATCAAATCTGGGTCAGATTTCTCTGCACAAATATACAGCGTGGCATAGTTAAGATACAGTAAATCTGGCTCTGTTTGTCTGAATGCAAAAGATTTTCTTTCAAACCACCCAAAATACTTATAATTAGGGGTGTCAATCACTAAGGTTTTTCATAGTCGAATTTGATTCGTCAGATTTTGCCTTTAGTCGACTAATAGTCGAGCAGCGTTTCTGTTAGACTTTTTGTCCCCAGACCGGCAGTCCTCAAGAATTCCAGGCATTTAGAACTACCGGACATTTGCTTTAACATTATTTTGTTGTATTAACAGCAGCAAAACGCATTAATCTCTCTCTTATTTTTTGTGTAAGTGGTTTAAAGTATCAAAATGAAAGCTGCGCGCTTTTCCTTACACATGCAGTCAGATACACAATATACGCCCACATTAAACTCATAAACAACAACAGTTAGCTTCACATCAGCACCATTAGCCTGTGAGCACTTTAGCTGCAGCTTACAACAGCCAAATACCATCCTCCACCGACAACAACGAAGCATCCAAACACATAAAAAGTGCTCTCTTAACTGGACACTGCGTATAAACTCTACATTTCAAATGAAAAATGAGTCTTACCGTTAGCTGCTAATATCAGTCCTCATGATGATATTGCTGTAACCTCTGCTAAAGCTGGAAATCCAACCATCCTGGTTTATTTGGACTAGTCCCGAAAAGACAAATACTCCACAGAGAGTTCGGTCCAGTCCTCCTCTCATTAACGGCTTATCCAAGACTACTTCTGCTAATTAGCTAGCGTATGCCTCTCTCTCTCTCTCTCTCTCTGCCGCTGCTGCATCGGTGTTTCAGCAGCTCAGCCATAGTTCCCCTCCTTTCAGCCTCTTCATTACTCACAGCGATGACACAAAATCCCTCCATACCGCTGATGATATTAAGCCTTTGGTTAACCGGGTAAACCTCACTTAGATTAAAATTCTACTTTATGAGAAAGCTCTGGTCAAACTTTCCCACTTTCCCTGCATAGTCCCCAGCAACTGCGAGCTTGCGCCGAGAAATAGACTTGCCTTGACGTCATCGTGCATACATAATTAGCCATGTGCTTGCCGTCTGAGGTGATAAACAAACCCAGCACCGCAGGACAGCGGGTGGAGTGTGATTCGACTATGAGGATAATAGTCGAATCAGACTCTGACGAAGCGAATCGTCGAATCACAGACTATTCCAGGTCACCCCTACTTATAATTCCATATTATTAATCTCTGAGAGAAAATTTTAGTCTACACTGTGTAATCGAGAGACTTCGGGTTCTTGTCTTGCTGGAAAATAAATCTTCACCCAAGCAGAAGTTCTCTTGCTGACTGAATAAGATTGTCCTACAGGATTTTTATTATATTTTGTACTGTTGTAAGCCTCCCAGGGCTGGCTGCCGAGAAGCATCCCCACAGCATGATGCTGTCATCATGCTTCTCAGTGGGGATAGTGTATTTGTGGTGATGTGCAATGTTTGGTGTGTGACAAATATAGTGTCTTGTCTGATAGCCAAAAAGCACCATTTTGGTCTACATCAGACCAAAGAACTTTGTCCCACTTGACCAAGGAGTCTCCCACATGCCTTTTGGCAAGCTCTAGTCCAGACTGAATCTGAGTTTTCTTCAACAGCGGCTTTCTCTTTGCCACTCTCCCATAAAGCTTCAACTAGTGGGCAACAGTTGTTGTATGCAGAGTGTCTCCCATATCAACTGCTGAAGCTTGTAACTCCTTCAGAGTAGTCATAGGTGCCATGGTGGCCTCTCTCACATGTCTCCTTCTTGCACGGTCACTCAGTTTGTGAGGACGACCTGATCCAGGAAGATTTACACATGTACCAAAGTCTTTTTTTGGATCATCCTCATTCTTTAAGTTTTAAATTTTATTTTAAAAATGAAATTTGTGTATTTGTTCTTCTAAATCTTTAAAATGTGTTTTAAGGACTGAATATGTAGGTCTGAACTACAGGGATTTACATATCGGTTTCAATATTGGTATCGGCGAGAATGAATTTGTAAATATTGGCATACCTGATATCGAATATTTTGCATCCCTATATAAAATAAATGTATGTATACAATCAGTATAAACTGAGACGCATTAGTGGAGAGATTCCAGAGTGAGGGGCCGCTTAAGGGATGCCTCAGACCCTTGGTAGTTCAGTGTTATGTCCAAAGGTGAAGTGGACTGCAGTCATGCTTTTTTATTAAAGCATATTTCAGGTTGAGTCAAAACTTCTCCAGGAAATAATCTGTAATTCCACAGAAATCCTTTGTTTTTGCACATTCCAGTGGGTTTTCTATATCTTCTCTATTTTCCAAATAGAGCTGGAAGTGAACTGGCACCTTTCCAGCCACCGAAACTGATTTCCACACCTTAATCTCCACCGTGACTTGAACCAGGGACCTTCTGGTTCCCAATCTGTCCTCACAGACTGAGCTACCACCACACAGAGTTCAATAGACCAGCAGAGCCTGGTTCCTGAATTTCAGTAAATATAATTTGATTTAATTGTCAATGTCTACTTTATTTTCCAACTCCAAATGTCTTCAGCTCAGGCTCCTCTGGTTGCTGTGGCTGACTTGAAGAAGGAGTTAGAGACCCTGCAGTACAGGGAACACAAAAAACTCACAATACAAGGACAGATCACAGCAGTGCGATTCGTGAAACACCCGAAGACCCCAGAGTCTAGAGGAGCACAAGATAAAGAGGTAAGGCACGGGTTCCTGCAGATCCTTGAAAGTCTTTAAAAGTCCTTAATCCAAATTTTGAAATGTAAAGCCGCAAAGGTCTTACAAAGTCTTATTTTTAAAAGTGAGAGGTCTCTAATTTTAGATGACACTTGGTCTAAGATGTGTCTTGATCCAAGTACGCCCAGGCCAGCCATGATAAAAAAGTGTAACTCTCCTTTGTAATAATTTACTAACTGCTCAGAATCAGACTAGCAAACCTGCCAGTATGTGCTATAATAAATATCATTGTACACTATGTTGATAGAATAGGGGCACTAAATGTGCCAGAAATCATCAAATTTGGGTGTTTGTGGCCAAAAAAAATATTTACTCTCGAGCTGAACTTTTTGTGCAAGACACAACTTAATTCAAGCCGAAATCTTGATTCACATCATATTCATATCCATGCAAAATAGCTTCTTAAAGCATGGGACAATGTCTTTAGTTGTTGTGCAGCTGTAGTAATAACAGATTTGTGTTTAGTTGTTGGTTTTCATTTTTTAATACCATCATACCCTCTTCATATTTTACTGGGGTATACGGCATTACCGCCAGGTGTTCAAAAATCACATTATACAGGCGCTTGTTGGTGTGAACGCGCCAGCATAGAGAGCAGAGCGCACGCCTCCACCATCAACTTTCATAACGTAAGCTTCACATGAATGCTGGAAGTGATTTATAATACATGAGTTGTTTTTACACTTATTAAGTCAACTAAGCTACAGACAGAGGAGCAAAAGAAGTTCCAGTTTTCCCCTTTCCATTTATAACATTTATGCACTTTTCCGCTCTCTCCCCTCCCCTCCTCCCTGATTTAATAAGAAATGATAATCGTCTATTATCATATCAACTCGGGGAATGTGATGTAATGTTCCGTGTGCTTTTAAACAGATGAAGATAGGTCTTTATTGTTATTTATTTTAACATTCCCCGTGGTATGCTCTGTCCAGGTTTGTCTACATTTCACTTAAAAATGGGTAAAGATAAGTTTAAATGTTTTTGAATACCTTTGATGGTTTTAATTGTGTCTGGCATCACTGCTGAAGGACACAGCACAAAAGATTAATTATAAACTTTATCATTTCTCATCACCCAGAAAGAAAAAATAAAGTATTTTCAACTACAGTCAGCAGTACATGGTTAACAGTTTGCCTAAAGGTGTCAGCTGTGCCGTGCGAGGATGTGTGCGCCAGTATATGTGCACACTCATAGTTTGCCAAATTGGTTCATCATCGTTAACAGGAGTTCTTTAATCACTTTTAAAGCATCTTCACACACAGGCGGTGGTGCTGCAGCTAGAAATGGACACAAGGGATTTATTATAGATGTGCCCTCATTAAACAGCACCATCTTCATGACTGTAATTAAAACAGTACCATGGCTTTTTTTTTCAATACCCCAGTATATGGTATTACTGTTTTACCACCCATTCCTAGTACTTAGTTCTAGGCAACACTGTCACTTTTATCAAAGCACACCATTTGGGAACCACAGTCCTACATCACTGGACATTGCATAAACAGAACATTAAATCAGATCATTTTCCCTGGTTCCATGTACTGAGAAATCTTACCTGCCTTTTATTTTTGATCATTTGCTGTGCTAAAAATGGTATGGGTTTTGATTTTTCTCAGTTCATGTCTTAAAAAAGTTTTAAATTTCATTTTTTTAAAACTGTAGAACCCTGTTGGTGCTATTTAAAAGTTTTTTTTGCAATGCAAAAAGAAATTATTACAAGTTTGGAGTAAGTTAACTGGTTTCTGCAGGTGCTGGATGGTTCTACTGAAGTGTGTGAGCCAGAACCACATGGCTTCCCCTCATCCAGTTCAGTGTCCTCTCCTGCTGAAAAAATCTCTGCAAGCAGAAGGAAAAGAAGAAACACAATGAGGTATCATCTCACCCTAGTCCTTCTTTGATTTATGAGTGTGATAGTGCATCATTAATTGTACCTTTGTAGCTAGTAGGAGCACATTTCCACCTAAAGCCTAATGTAAATCATCAGATAAAGTTAAACATTGCAACGTGTTTTACAGGGAAGCCAAGCAGTCCTCTCTGAACCGTGGTAACCTGAAAGCAAAAAGGTACTTAAGACACTGCTAGTGCGAATCATTGATATCCAACTAAAACCTCTCTGAGCTCATCTATCTTTGCTCGTGCAGGAGGCTTGGTGATAAATTCAGAGAGGAAGGAAGAGAGCAAGAAGAAGAAGACAGCGACTCTGATCCTGAGCAGGTCCAGGATGTCGAGTCTCGCCTCAAACTGCAGCATCAAGATCAAGGTACAGAACTAGAGCTTCAGCTTTATGATTGTGCACCAGGAGACTGTACTGCAAAGAGTGTAAGAAAGATAATTTTAGGGTTAACTCTGGGTTTCCAGGACTACAAATGTGGCTCTTTTCTTACCGTGGTAGATCACCATGGTAACTTTAGCTGAATGTCCAACCTGCTCTGGAGCAGCTTTATGAAGCAGCAGCCACAGTGGTCAATAAAAGACTGTGCTCAAGAATCCACACAACTATTTAAAAGCATAAAAGGGCTAGAATTTAAAAACATCAAAAACCTCTGCAGCTGAATGATGGTCTTAAGTGTTTATACAACCAGTTAAAACATCTTTAATAAAAGACAGGATGAAATGAAGCACAGTTATGACCAGTAATCTCAAAATTTAAGCCAAGAGTAAGAACCAGGGCATGTCCTCTGATGTGTGTTGGTTAAACGACTGAGTGATTTTTCTATAAGTAGAGGAAAATTGCATTGAAATGCCCTGTTAATAAAAAAAGTAAATAATTGAGTCATTTACTAGTTAGAGAAATGCAAACAAAATACATAACATGTTTCCTATGGACAGTGCATGCATTAGCAACTTATTTTTAATCAGAAGTAATTGCCTTCAGTAGTGTTTATTTGATTGCAGCAAGGTAATGATAAATAGATGTCAATATCAGCTCCATCAGCTGATATGAAATGATCATGGTTAGTTATGTTTCCTTTTTTTTGATAAGCCTCATAGTACTTCCTTTCTGAGTCTGAGCTGAGTTATTTAATCCTAAACTGTCAAAAATTCTTCATGTAAGAGAATGATGAAACTGAGGGAAAATTTCAGTTAATATTTTTAGATCAAGAAAAGGTATGTCTGATGTGAACAGCTCTCCTGAGGTCCTTATAGTAAAAACGTGTTGGATTCAGGTCTGGGCTCTGACTAGGCCACTCCAGAAGGATTTTCTGTTTTTTGAAGCCATGATGTTGAAGATTTACTCTGATGTTTAGGGTCATTGTCCTGCAGCATCACTTCACTTCTGTTGAGCTTCAGCTGGCAGACAGCCACCCTGATATTTTCCTGTAGGATACCCTGATAAACGTGGGAATTCATTTTCCCCTTGATAATGGTGAGCAGCCCAGGACCTGAGGCAGTAAAGCAGCCCCAAATCATGATGCTCCCTCCAGTGGTCTTCTGGGTTTACTTACTTTTTCCAGCAGCGCTGTGAAAGTTTAACGGCTGTGTTCGATAAAAACTTAAGATATTATAATTATTAGTGTGGTACTGGGTTAAGCACATTGTGTTTGTCTATATTTCTGACTAAGATACAGATCAGATCACATTTGATGGCCATTTAATGCAGATAAACTGGATAATTTAAGAGGGTTCACATACTCTTTCTCGCCAATGTATATTGCAGTAATGAAGATCAATATTAGTAGAGATACACAATATTATTGGCATGATTTCAGCATTGGCAGATAATAGCTTAAAGGTTAAATATCAGTACTGACAGATGACAGTTTCAGCTGTTATTTACAACCAATGGACTGTACGGACTTTTCAGCAGTATAAATCATGTATCAGCCGTAGGGTATCGCAAACTTAAGGGGAGCCACCATGAACCCCGAATATTTTGAATGAAACCCAAAACATAAAACAAATACCAGACTTCCCTGCTCCTCCTTCAACTCCTATTGACTCAGCCTCTCTTTGCTGGTGCGTAGGTGTTTACATATCAGTGTTGGTATCAGCTACAATAAGTTTAGAAATATCAGATATCGATAAAATCCTCTATTGTGCAACCCTAAGTATAAGCATGCATTTGTTCTTTAACACCTGATAATTGTTTATTTTACAATCCAGTTCTTCCTGAATTTTTCACTGCAGCAGTCTGATTTCAGTCTGATTTTAGTTGTTGTTCAGCTCTGTCATATTTTGATTACATAGTTTGCATAGTTTGTTAAATCTGATGAGCTTCTTACAGCAGACTTGTTCATGTGTATAGATGGTTGTTTGCTTTACCTCTGCCCCTTTTAATGTGAACATAGTCCTGTTAAAAAGTTAACTTCAAGGGTCCATAGCCTGCTTTGTGTGATCCTTTTGTGTGATCTCCTTGTTGGGGAGCCCGACAACCAAGACACACTGTATATGCATAACTCGCTCTGTGCAGGCCTCTGATGTGTTTTTGTCCACCCACAGGCTCTGATGTGCTCTCCTGGGAAAGCAGCAGCTGGCCGAAGCAGAAAGAAGAAGTGAGTGAACATTTGTGTCAAGGCCGTCTTTACGAGGACAGCGTCTCTCAGAGGTTCACATTTGATGATAAGGACGTCCTCCTGCAGCAGAGTAACCTTCAGCCAACACGGTGGACACCAGGGGCTACTACTGACACAATCCAGCCTGCTGCCTGTCCAGGATTTTACCAAGTTACTATTTTAGGTAAAATTTAGAGTAAAGAGGTCACTGAAGCATTTTAGCTTCTGTTATCCAACCCGTGTGTCAGATTGTAGCCTCTGCCTTTATGTGGGCTGAGATTGGGACGATTGCAAAGATGCAATGACCAAAATCTTTATTTAATCACCAGGCATTAACAAGCAGATAGCCATCAACGCTGCGTATTTCCCTGTCACAAGCTCAGACGAGCCCCGGGCTGTCGGTCTTCCTCAGGATCCCCATGGCAACACAATGCTGACGTGCCTTTCATCAGGCTTCCTCTGTCCTCTCAGTGACTCTGCAAACCACAGTGAAGTGATACATCCTGAGCCAGGTAACCAGCACACGACATGTCCGGGTTTAACCCCAACACACAGCAGCAGTGTGACGGATGATGATGAAATGTGAACATAACTGTGTTGCAGAGGAGGTGTTGGCAACTGCGGGGGAGCTGGAGGACACACATGTTGTGTGCGTCTTGGATGTTTGTCATCTGGGTGGAGATCTGGTGGAAGTCCTGATCAGCAAAGTTTACAGAGTGGCGGAGGTTTGTCTCGATTAGGACAGACAGAGAGTCAGAGTTCAGCTCTCTAAGAGTATGTGTAAATATCACAATTGTTTATTCATCATGTAAGTTGGTTATTTTTGATTGGGAGAGCTAATAAAAGCTTGACACATTGATTTAGACCAAGCTTGATAACTGTAAATTATCTGATTTCTTCTTTTTAAACATGTATAGTAAATGTAACATGATGTTTTAATCATGTGTTCAATTTTTAAAGAGAAGAAACTGTTCCTATCCACACTGTAAATATTAAAATACATTTCACTGCTTTTTCATTTTCACTAAAAGTGTTTGCCATAACTGATGAATGTTACAGGTTTTTATGGGTGCTTGAATTTTAATGTTTTGTTTTCAAAGTTTGAAAAATGCTTTTGGATTTTGAATAAATGGCTTGAAACAGATGTTGTATGCCTCTCATGATTAAAATAGCTATCTGACTGAAAAGTTTGCTTTTACGCTGAGAAAATTAAAAAGTTCGAGGGTTTTAGCTTAAAAAAAAACAAAATAATTGATAAAATATCAGGAAAAATAGTAGAATATCAGGCAATAACCAAGTGCAGTAAAGGTATCAGTCATCATTTTATAGGGGACTTCAAATTTACATTTAGTAAAACTTTCTTTAAAATGATCAATTATTTTGAGGCATTTATAATAAGTAAAAATCCTAGAAATAAAAGAAACACATTTTTAATTTTCATACAATTCTTCATAACATGCAATCATTTTAAGATTTAAAAGTATCAAAACACAGCCAGAAGTTTGAATCATTGACACCTGATGTATAAGACCAGTGTTACGGTTCAACTGGTGTTGGATTATCTGGTGACACTCTGTTAAACATTCTACTATGCCACTTCCTGATTTCAAGAGTTTATTCATGTGTTTGGAGTCATTAATGCTACTTGGGGAGAGTTTGCTCTCTGTTTACAGAGATGAAAACTTCAATGTCTGCAGATGTTTGATTAAAACAAACCAGATGACAGTGGCTCATCAGTTCTACTCTGTCACCCAACAAACACTTTCAGAGTAATGTTTCTGTATCTGAAAGCAAAGCATTTGCAATGAAATTCCCTGTTTATGAAACTAAAATATGATAAAAAAAATCTACTATTTGAGTCTTATTATTGTTCAAGGGCACTGAAGTTTGGGAAAGGCTGCTATAGACCTCTAACCTTGCATAGCAGATGGATACGCCCGTTTCCGTCTTTCTCACTGGCAACAAATCCATCTGGCATGCCAGGTCAATAGACCTCCTAATACTGATCATAGTTTTGGTTGTTTAAAGCAGCATTTGTCAATCTTTTTTATACATTGATTTATACCTATTTTATAACCTGCTGAGGCACTCTTTAAATATTTGAAAAAATCCCAAGTTAAACCAGTCAAAATGCATTGATGAAAAGCAGCCAACATCCCCATGACTGCCAAAGGACTAATGTAGTGATAAAGTTAATGAGATTTATATCCAAAATCTTCTTTAAACAATTGAAATACATATATTTTTTAACAGAATGGTCATGTGGACCAGTGGTTCCCAACCTTTTTTCCTTTAAGGCCCCCCAGGACCAACACAGAAAAAATAGGGATAATTTGTGGCCAAAATGAACATAAATTTTAATGTTTTTGTGTGTAAATCCAAAGTAGCCCCAAATACAAATTCTATTACCCAACAACTATTGTTTGAATTATTTATTAGTGTTAAACCATGATTTCTGTTAATATGAGCAAATTTAATTTTAAAAAACCTCAGGACAGACAGAGCCTTGCACCCTCTCTAAGGGGGTGTTGGACCCCAGGTTGGGAAGCAAGGATGTAGACATTAAAAAACCCTGACTCTGCTTGGTTAAGCATCTGACTTGTAAGTCCCACAATCAGGGAAGAAAATGAGGCAAGGTTCAAATCTTGGGTGCAAAAGTCCTGTGGCCCTTTTTATCTCGTCAGTCCCGACTCTCTCCTCCCTGTTTCTGGATCTGTCCATTGTCCTGTCTCCAATGAAAGCAAAAAAGCCCCAAAATAAATCTTAAAACAAAAAAAATCTCAGACACGTTTTGGCATCAAGCATCATCGGGAAGTCGTGGACTTTAATAACATACCTTGTCCTATTTCAGCACACCCATTCAACTACAAAAAACAAAAAACAAAAACAGATTTTTACGCAGTGCTTACTGACCTAGGCCTTTCATTCACCCCGGTTGAGAGAGGCTGGTTTATACTCTCTATTTTAAATGATAAGGAAGTTAAATATCTTAAGTGTGTGTATGTGAAAATGCAGAATATAACACATCTGTAAGGTGCTAGAAAAGTTTTAAAATGTACCCTCAGGACGCTTTGAAAGCTTGAATTTGACTTCAGAAAGGTGTGTGAACCTTGCTCTTGGTTTGTAATAAGAGTCAGTTCAGCAAACACTGCAAGTATAAACTTAACGCATCATAAAATCACCTCTTCAATTGTAATTGTATGTAGCTGATAATATCTTCAGGATGTTTTTTTTTCATGAATGAGTGAAAATCAAATACCAGAGGTGTGAGAATGAAGCACAGTGGCTCCCTCTAGTGTTTTCTTGGTAATGCACAGTAAAGTAGATTCTAAATGTGATCATTAACCAAAAACAGACACCTGAAAAAGCTGAAATTTACATATTATGTGAAAGAATAAAAGTCATACATATGTATTTAAATTGCGAATACTTCCCTCTTTCCACTGTGATTTTTTTTCAAGGCATTGAGGACACAGTTGAGAAAAATGTCATGAATAATCTCCTGTGCAAACATTTGGCTAAGAATAACAATACATATGTTTAAAAATATTTATTTTCAAATATTTCACAATATCCAGGTTGATTTATAAATAATTCAATATAACATAATTAATATCAAGATATTTTAGGATGTAAACTTAATTTGTTAATTTTTTAAACAATATTAACGATATTTTTAAAGCTTATTTTGATGGTAAATACAGAAAGAAAAACAAACCATACAAGTGACTGTGCAACACCAACTCCAACGCAAAAAAACAACAAAAAAGATCCTCACCTCCTCTAATAAGACACTTCATTATCTGTTACAAAATTACTTTAATTTTAAAATCATGTAACATACATATGTAATCTATTAGACATAGAAAATAAACAACTATATAGTCTAAACTTTTTTTTTACATTCTATTATACAATATATTCAATGTTGTTTCTGCATTGAAACTGTAGAAATGGCGGCGAGCCAGGTTGGTTTTTGTTCATGTCCTGGTTCACGTCTCACACAGAAAGCATAGATCTGACTGCCCACCCTCACAGTTAAGGTGTCAGTCAATGTTTTTTTTTTTTTTTTTTTACAAATCAGAAAAGTTATATGTGAATCAAATCACATGCCTTCAAAAACACTCCATGAAAAAGCCTGTGAAAGAGAAGAAGAAGAAAAGCGTTCTGAAGGATGAACATAGGGGAGAAAGGTGCAGCGACTACAAAGAAAACAAGTACCGACTGAGCAGGTGGATTATTTACAAGAATACACACATAAAAGAAACAATGTCACATCGGAACATCTGGTGAAGAACTAGGGGATTTGTCTGAAACAAAATAATTTAGGACTTCACACACAACTAGAACACAATGCATGAACCATCTCCACATGAGTTTAATGAGAAGAATCTCCCTCAACCTCCTTTTCAAGGCAAGATAACAGAGTGATAGCAGGCTGATCTGCACACAAAGATCTTTATGTGTTGTGATGAAAACCATTCTTCATGTGAAACTTTACTGCAGTGAACTGAATGGTCAGATGATTTATTTTCCATCTATAAGGTCAGGAAAAGTATAAATATAGTCTCTATGGCACCTCGGAGTTGCTGGCTGAGCCTTACTGACACTACTTTTGCTATACCGAGAGTGGATGTGTAAAAATACATAAATGCAGGCTGATGCTTCTCTCTGATGTCTAAAAATATAGTTTGAATGATGTAAAATTGCACTTTTTATTAAAAGCTAAAACTAAAAAGCATTCAACTGAAAAAGAGAAAATATTTGACTTCTGTAGCAGCAAACACACCCTCCTGTGAACTCTACATGTGTCTGAAATTCTGCTCCACAAGGACAGAAAGATTTAAATTCTTCATTTAATCTCTTTTAATGATCATGGTGAATGTCTGAATGTTTTTCTACAGAGTTCCTGTGATTTATGTTTAAGAAATACAAAGTCCTGTGTCACCATCAAGCCATCGTTTCCACTGCTTGTACCCTAAGAAAGATACTGCTGATATCAATGTATGAAGGAATGTTAGGACATTTTCATTAAAAAAATACTTCCATATAATTTACATGGTACAATGGCTTATTATACACCTCTATATACATCGTACAACTGTTCTGAGACATTTTCAACAGTATAAATTAACATTCTTCTTTTTCAAATCAACATTGCACATAGGAAAGTTTAAAACGGCACTGAACGTTCATGTTGAAAGTTTTGTGACAGCCCGGTCCTGTCGTCCGTGCTGAGCAGCACCAGTCTCATGAAGGGGGGAGGGGGGCTGTGACGGAGCCGACGTGGCTTTTTATAAAGTGTAGCACGAGTTCCAAAGTGAGAATTTCAGGAAACAGTTTTTTCCTGCTGAGCTAACAGGGAAACAAATTAAATTTTAATCTTAAAAGTTTAAATATTTAACTCAGATTCTGGCACATTTACTGTCACAAGATTGTCATCAGTAAAAAAGAACTGCTTTTTATGTGTTACTCTTCAGTGTGAATTTCTTCTCAATATCATCTAAACGCTAACCAAGCTCCCACAATGCACTGCAGCCATTCTTTCACAATCACGCTGACTACATTGTTTAAAGCTGTGGTTCTCAACTGGTTTAGCGTCAGGACCCACCACCTCCTTGAAAATAAGTCTTGGCCCAAAATTCCTGAACTTTTCGATCAAGACCAAATGTCTTTTAATTGAAAAATATCAGCAGTTATAGGACTTGAGGTGGAATAAAAAATGTAACCGAGCAGAGATGAGGACATTGCCTTCCAAATAAAAGCGAATCATGGACTTCATATTAGGCCTGTGCTCAAAAAATATGGCAATATATCATCACGCGCACCTTGCCGATGCAGGTATCGATACAGATGATCTAGCCAGATTCCATGTCCGTCATTTGGAGGATCCATCTTGCAAAGCTTCAATCTGAAATGTTGGTGCTCAGTCTGAAAACTGCTGGACCACTCAGTGTCATTTGAGGAGAACAAGGCCGTAACTACAGGTGGGGTTAAGTCTGTATACATTAGCTCAGCTTGGATGTAGCTATAGAGGCAATTTTTAAATAAAAACGTGACATTTCTCTATTTGAAGAAGAGCAAAGAACTGCACTGAAAGTTGCAGAGAAGATATTACTATTCTTCTCCTCAAATGGCACCTGCCTGTCAAGCTCACATTTGAAATTTACTCTCTGGAGCTGCACATGCCCACTTTGTCTTGTCCTGTCACTCTGATTGGTCCATAATGAGTGTAACTGACAGAACACGGCAGTTATTTTGCCCTTCCCAAACACTTTCTATGGGCGGTTGCCAAGATGGATGTCAAATATATCTCATGCAATGGATTTATGAATTAGTCTATCTGGTGTTAGGTTGCTGAAAATGGCTTTTGGGGCATTTCCATGATGACTTATGTTTGTGCCATTCCAAATCAAGCCATGCCGATTTACTTTTCCTGCTCTGGAGCATTGCCCAAGCATGCCTGCCCTGCCTCCAAGGGTGTCATGGTGATGTCACAGCGGTTCATCACCTCGCAGATGTGTTTAAGTAGCAACCGCTGCACCAAACTTTGACATACTTCCAGGACAACAGGATGGACAGGCATAATGTGAGTGGATGGCTAAACCAAACAGTGTTTCTTCCTTTTCTGGTGGAACAAAAGGATGCTTACTGATGTGCAGCTGGACTGCCATGCTGAGTCAAACCAAGTAGAACCAAACAGCTCAACATAATGGAGTACCATTTGTGACCCCCTTTTGCGTCCTGGCCCACCAGTTGAGAACCAACGGTTTAAAGAATAAACAGTGCAGCTTTATAATATGAGCTATTAAGGAGAACAAAAGCTTCTTTATATTTAAAGGGCAGTTCGAGATGAGAGTGCTAGAGTGGCTGGAGCTTCTTAGCAACTTTACATCTCCCAGCAAGCCTTGCTTGATCACACTGACAATAAACAGCATCCCCGGATGTTGTAATCTATCAGTTTCATTATGTAAAGAACGCATTTGTAATATCTTTAAAGGGGGCGATTTGATTATTGATTGTTAATTTGAAACTTAAAGATTGTCATTTTGCCTACAGTTAAATGATATTTTTATTTGATTCAGAAGTGAAAAAACTAAACATAATCCATAACAATTACATTTTGTTTTCGGGCGAGATGACATTCATAGTAGGGAGCGATGAACTTTTCTCTAGTTCATGATTCTGATTGACATGTCATGACTTTTTAACCTTTCAAATACAGAGACCAATCAGATGACCAGAGTGGTATAACATGCTGGTTTGAAAATATCCAGGCAGCAGAATCCTTTTTTTCACTGTTTCCTAGAAATTCAAATCACCAAGCAGTTTGTTGTTGTGTGGTATTAAAACTACTATCACCAGTGTAAAAAATCATCCCCATTAACCCAGCTGGGCTCTGACATGTATTTCTACATGAACATCTAAAATCATCTCTTGAGTATAAAACTAGTTTCTTAATCCCACATATATTTGTTTTCAAATATGATAAATAAGGATGAAATGATTTTATGATGGTTTTAGTAAATGCAATTTTTCTGTTTATTACTGTCACAAGAAGCATCCAATAAATAATCGTTAACCTTTTATAAATCTAGATGTCTTGATTAGCTCTGATGAATAATAAATTATGACCTATGAAAATAGAACTTTGTATTCCAAATGGACCTGAGCTGGATTTTTAAAGCCGTAATCAGACCAACTATCGAACTGCACCGTGAACATACCACAGTTAAAGGCACAAATATTTCCCCCTCTGTTCGCTTGTTTGTCACTTTTTGACTCAGAGCTCATCACAAGGCCCCTCGTAGCAGGACTTCAGCGCTCTGCTTCTACACACGCAGATTGAGGCTTTAAAAATCTAGATAGACCTTTCTGAAAATTTAAGAATATAACCACCTGCCCTTAGTTTCCTGTGTTGTTAAATTCATACCCAACCTGAATTTAGAAATGGCAGTCATCTCACAAATGCATGATTACAATAAAGCCCTTCTTTAGTGACTTTTTGTGAAAAACAGCAGGAAATAAAACATCGTGTTGTGTCAAACCGAGAGCTGTGCGTTGTCTGCAGAGGGAAATACATGATGATGTGAGTTATTAGGTACATAATCCCATCATGAGATAAACCATTTCCACTGGAGCAAAAATTCACATGATCTGATGTCACTGAGGCTTTGTCAAGCAGAAGGTTTGAAAAATAATCTCACTGTTGAGCGATTAGTCGTGAAGAAAATAGAGCATTGACTTGTGGGCAAAAATAAATATAGTTTTTTTTTAGGTCGGGGCAGTGTCAAAGTGCAAACAGACACTTGAAACTCTCCTAAGGTGAAAAGTGGCGTCTTCTTGAGAGCTTTGATAATCCACTCGTTCCAGCAGCTCCTCCGTCTGAGAGCAATGTGGCCCGTAGGGTGAAGGCCTGGCACCGTAGACTCTCCTCGGGTCCTGCAGGTGGCCTCAGGCCTGTGCAGCCTCTGCTCGCAGTCCTCGGCCTCTTCTGAAGAGGGGCAGCTTCACATTTAGAGTAAGGTCACTAGAAGCTATATCCCTCTCCTGAGCATTTCCGCTGCTGAACTTGACATCAAGTTTAATTCCAAATGCCTCAAAGTGCCGCCGACTACACGACGGCGGCACAGAGGGAGATCTCCATGCTCTTACACCATCCTCAGTGCTACCGAGTCAGCAAATGTCGGAAGTCTGAAACACTGCCAGTCTGATTTTGGGAATGTTGGTATTGCCTCTGCTGCTGTTGCGCCTGTTGCTGTTGTGCTTGTGGTGCTTGCTGTGTCTGGGGCTGTTGCTGGATGTATCCTACAGTGTTTTGATGCGGGACATTAGCAGTATGTAAGAACGCTGGAGTAGATCCACCATGAACAAGTCCTTGAGTCATCTGTGGATAAAAAGACAGAATGAATGTTATCTCAAGAGCTGGAAGAAGCTGCTTCACTCGGTTCTGAATGATGGCCAATTCAGACCTTGGAAGAGATTTATAACACAATGTTTGGACATGAGAGGTTTCTCTGAGTAGTAAAATGTACTCTGCAAGGGCATCGCTTCAGCTCAGTGGTTAAAGATGAGCCCTGTTTAAAGAGGCTACATTCACTGACTGCATTGAGTCCCAACCTCGACCCTTTTCTACAGGTTTTCCTGCACTCTTTCCTACTACACAATTCAAGCCTTCCTACATCAGTGCCAATGCCAGAGCCAAACACCTGCTTATGAAAGAAGGCTTATTCCATCCCAGATATATTTCAATCTAAATATTTTCTAATTTATACTTTCAATGCAGTTTTGAAAATAACTTGTCTACTTTTACTCTATCTGTTTATGTATGGAAGAATATTTTAACGTAGCCAAAGCTCATTTAAAATAGACTGAGCCAAAATGGAAAACTGTTCTGTGGTCAGATGAAGAAAAACTTTGAAATTCTTTTTGGAAACCATGGACTAAAGAGGAGAGGGACCATCCAGCTTGTTATCAGCGCACAGTTCAAAAGCCTGCATCTCTGATGGAATGGCGTTGGAAGCTTACACATGTGGAAAGGACACTATCAATGCTGGCTTCGTCGTAGAAGAGTCTAGGTGATGATCTGGCCTGCCTGCAGTATCGACCTTTCACCAATAGAAAATATTTGGTGCATCATAAAACAAAAAATCCAGCAAAGAAGACCCAGGACTGCTGAGCACTAGGATCCTACATCAGACAAGAATGGTACAACCTTCTTCTCCCAAAACTCCAGCTGCTGGTCTCCTCACTTCCCTGACATTTACAGGCTGTTGTTAAAAGGAGAGGGGATGCTACACAATGGTAAACATGGCCCTGTCCCTATTTTTTTGAGATGTGTAGCTGGCATCAAATTCAAAATGAGCTAATATTTTTTATAAAATGGCAAAATGTCTCAGTTCAACATCCGATGTGATTTGTATGATATGATATGTTGTATTGTGAAAAAAATGGGTTATGAGATTCGTGAATTAGTGCATTCTGTTACATTTTTAGCAGTGCCCCAACATTTTGGAACTATGGCTTTAGGCAAAATCTGACCAATCAGATTCAGGGGAGGCTATACCTGAGCTAGACCCTTTTGTTTGACTAATGGAGAAAACAGAAGAGCAAGTGTATATCATAAATTATAGATTAAATCATTTTTTTAAATAGATGTAGAGGAAATTCCACCATAAAGTGTAAAATGTTATTTACAGCACTCTATTCTATAATTTTTCATTCTTGAAAGTAAAATGTGTAATTTTAAAACAATAATGGAAAATGATTTGTTTTGGCTAAATTAAATCATCTACTTTTCTCTGTAGTGACAAATTTGGCTCCACTAAGTCCTAATACCACAACTTGAAAATAATATCTGCTGAAGTTTCTTGTGGAAACAGTCTATTGTTTTTGGAGAATAAAATTAAAAATTAAGGTTTTGTGCACCCTCCCATTAGCACAATGAAAAGATACACAATGACCCAAAAACTCCATGTCTCATATGAACTCAAGACTTCAACAATATATTTCAATAAAAGCGATCACTTCAGAGACTTCGGCAAAGTAACAAAAATGAATTCATTGATTAAAACTTCTTTAATCTGAGGCCACTCCACAGTGCATGTCTCTGATGACAGTGATGAAATCCTCTCTTTGCAGAAAAGAGAGAATTAAAAAAGCTTTTTTCAAATTCAGTGCTTCCACAAGACATGTTCTTCTAATCTGTTGTCAATTTTTCAATAGTTGGTGGCCTTTGATTTCCTTTCCTTACAAAAGACAATGGCACATATAAATCACACTAAATTTGGGTTTCAGAGTCTCAGTTTTAGTGTGACTGAAAAAAATACATAAGTCTTGGTCAACAGCCTTTGAAAACATACAGCAGCTTGTTGCTATCATAACAAATGCAGGGCTATACCTTAGTCATGAATCCAAAAATATAATGCCTTAAAGGGATACTTTTGGATACATTTTGGCAAATTCGCCCATTGCCATAATTCCTATAGTCTTAGAAATAGGTTTGTTTCCTTTAGTTGTTGGTGCAAGCTGTTTTTAGATCTGGGGGGACCAATATACCAGCTGCACAGCTAACGCTATGGAAGCAGACGATATTTTTTGCTTTCCCTCATCAAACTCATCAAATACACAATCCAACAAATCTAAAACACTCTTGTGGACAAGTTGTGAGCTGTACATTCACAACGCCAATTATGGCAGTGGGCAAATTTGCCAAAATTTTGAAATATCCCTTTAAGTAATTGAACTTAGCAGCACTGTGCAACAATCCCGGTTATATTTCTGAATAAAAATAAAATGTATGCTCCCACAAACCTACAAATACTACATAGCAGTGCATCATACCTGAAAGAACTGCTGGGGCTGCTGCAGCTGCAGGGAGTGCTGGGAAGCCTGAGGCTGGGTGTGGTAGACCGACTGGGACTGGTTGTTTGAGATGAAACTATTGTGAGGGATCATTATGGGTGATGTGAAGACCGGGGAGGGCACAAGGACAGCATTACAGTTGACCTGTTGCATGGAGAACGATGGGGTGATGATCTGCTGCTCCAGCGTGTATCTGTGAGGAGGGAGCATTGAAGAATTTAGACACTATATGCAGCAGCAGCAGCATGTAATCAGACTGATGATTGTGCATGCACGCTTACATGGTTTGGGAGAGGCCCATGTTGCACTGGGAAGGCTGCGTGGTGACACTGCTTGTGGGAACCAGCGTCTGCATCGGCTGGTTGAGGAGCATGCTGCAGGTTTAAGAACATCTGTTACAAGGAGAACTTGGTCTGCGCTGTGAAAAAGGAAAAACTCAAAGCATGATAAGAGAGAGGATGTTTTTTTCTGGGCTCTTACCGTAGTTGTCCATCCTGGCTGAACTCGCTGTCTGTGTGTCTTTGGTTTGCATCCTGCAGAGACCTGGTGTTGGTCTGAGAGAACATCATGGGGTTGCTGTAGAAGGGCATCGTTACGCTCGTGTTGGTCTGCACGGGCACGCTAACTGACTGTGGCTGCCCGCTCCGTGAAATTCTCTGCTGGACCTGCAACAGAACACAGAAAATACTGCAGTTAGAAACAAAAAAATCCAATTACTTGATATAAACATGTACTATTCTCGTACGCATTGAGGCAGAAATGGCTGTGTATTTCTGAGCTGATCATTAGCAGTCTAACAGTGAAGTGAATTTACCCCACAGTGTTCTGCACAACACATTCAGAGTGCTGATTGGCTGCTAACCCCTGTGACCCAAAGAAGCATATTTATGCCCTCTGCCCACACAAGGGGAATGGCAACTCTGGAGGGTACGTTTAACCTGGAAAGGTTCAGCAGTGCAACAGTTAATGGGAAAAAACATAACCTAAGCCCATTAGAATATTATTCGAGCTAAATGTTTTTAAACTTGTAACACTGAGTAAGCCTGATGGTTTGTCTTCTTTTTTCTGCTTTTTTCTTTTCTTAATTTATCTGTACCTACTTGATCTGCTTTTAAACATCCTTCTTCAGTGACTTGATCCGATACAATACTATGTACTATGATACAATACAAGTGACAGGACACAACACAATACAACACAACGGTATTCCAATGATACGATGCAATCAGCCACAATGTAACAGAGACAATCAACATCCCACACATGGATGAAATTTAGCTTTTGTGCTAAATTTGGCATATTTTTGTTGATCTGTTGATCAGTGTGCATTGTCCCAATTATACAAACATGATAAATAAATAAACAATATAACTCCATAGGGCATGATACGATACGCAGATTGGATAGGATACAACACAATGCAATAAGATACAGTACAGATATGAAACACAAGGTGCCTTCAATAATACTTGAAGCCACGATATAATCCAATGCATCAAAACAACCCAATTTGTTACACACCCAAATGATACAATACTATCAGACACTATATGATAGACAGAACACAGTGATACAATATCACACTATAGGATTTGATCTAACACAATGTGATACACCATAGTGTGATAAGAAACCATCTAGAAATACATTTTGATGCTGTAAAGGTTTATTTTGTTGACTAAGAATGTTCAGCAACTAACTTTTCTCCATGAAGAAGACAAGACTGAGACTAGCTGAAAATAGGTCCTTGATAATAAAAACTGGGAAAGTAAGTTTGGTTTTTTAAGGAGACTAAAACTAGATTAAAATGTTAGTGCTGGACTGGACGTTCAACATCCATGATATTTGTCCACTGTATAAGTAATCATTAAAACACAAGCAGAGATGAGGTGAGAGACAATTCAAGTCATATCAGGATTTTCTTCAGTTTATTTAAAAGTAATTCAAGAATTGATAGTGGATGAATATGGGTGTTTTACATTAACAATAATTTATATTATCGCAAATAAAATTTGTTCAAAGAAAATAAATGTTATGATAAAAAGTAAAGATGAAATATAGGGACTTTTTATTGACTAAAACTTGACCAATCTCTCTATGGGGGTGGGTTTTTTACCCTTTATTGTTTAAAGGTTATAGTATATGGGTGCCTGCTCAACCTACTGAGCTAATCCACCATCCTTGAAATGTTTGTGAGTTTTAGTCAACTAATGCTGGCCTTACACCTAATGGCTTTTCAAACAATTTCAAATTCGCAGACAATATTTCAAAGTCGGAGTAAAATCATGAGTCTTGCTAAAGTTGAAGACTGCTCCTATGATATCAGTCATAAGGTGCAAGGCAATTGTAAAACTTGAGCAGTTTTAAGGACGTCTTGGCATCACAATATAATCAAACATGTTATGTAACATGCTATATAAGGTTGTTAAAATCAGTTTTAATTTTGGCAGCTATTTTTAATTTTAGTCTTAGTCTTTAAATGAAATGTCTTGGGCAGATATTAGTCATTTCCATCCTTCTCAAAAACTCAAAAACATTTTAGTCTAGTTTTGGTCCAGTTTTAGTCCATAGAAAGTCCTCGCATTTTAGTCTTTACTTTAGTCCAAGCATTTATTTTCTTGCCTAAATCTGCTACCAAATCATGGTAGTGTGTTCTTTGCACTCTGCTTAATCTGGCGTCCCTGCTTTCTACAGCTGAGAGGCAGAATAGTTATAACCACAGATTTACCCACAGTGGAGAAATATTACAGATTTTGAATGTCAGACGAAAACTACATAACATTTTAGTCAGTTTTAGTCATCTTGATGAAAACTAAACTTACTTTTTGTCAGTTTTAGTTATCACAGATCTATTTTCGTAAGTCTAGTTTTTGTCCTGGAAATAAAGGCTGTCAACGAGCATTTTTAGTCATAGTTTTAGTTGACAAAATTAACACTGGTTAAAACTTTGATGCTTTTAAATGATACCTTTCTCCTAAAAATCTTGCTTGTTGCAAGCAAAAAAGCCATTACAAAGTGCTGGTTACAAAAAAATTGTCCAACGGCTGGTCTCTTTGTTAGCATTGTAAAACATTCGGATCTTTTGGAACAGATGACTTATTCAATACGACTTCAAAAAGAGCTTGGAGAGAAACGGTGGGAAAAATGGAAATTTTATTTGGCCAGTTAATGTTTTACTGGTGTTTTGATAACTGTCACATGTGCATGTATGTTCGTATGGGTATGCATATTGGTGTATATGTATACATGTATAGATGTATAGATATGTGTACATGGTAAATACAAGGTTTTGTACATCTCATTTTTATGAGGCAGTTTTTTTGCCCTTAAGTTTGGATCAACCCAAGACCTCATGATTATCTGTTTTTTGTTTTGTTTTGTTACGTTTTACTGTACCTGCAATTTTGCTATAAATAAAAAGTATTTAAAAAAAAAAAGATACTACAAATACTACATATTTTTAAATGATGCAATCTGACTGGCCATATCAAAAGTATACAAGCTTTAGAAAATAGTAACTTCCTTTTTTGAGCCAAAAGCTGCCATGCAAGTTAGAAAGAGGATGTTGTCTAACTTGCACAAATACATTACCAACATTTTTTTACATTCACAATGTATTTTTGTGTACAATAACAAGCCAAAACATCGATCATCTTGATAAAGTAATGTCAGGTGTCTTTTGCTACAGTGAAAACAAGTCCAGACTGCAGCAGCTAATGACCAAACAAATGATTCCACCACATGCAGAGACTGATATTAAACGCTGAATCAATAACATGTCTCCTGCTGTGTTGAGAGCACTGAAGTAGGCTACGAGCCGTTAGCTGCTAATGACTGAGGCTAATTAGATTGAACATTATCCTCATTTACACCTTTCCAACAGCTGTGTGTGTTTGTTTAGATGACTGCCTCCGATGTATGTGTGTCAGTCATGCATCTGTGTACCTGTGTGGAGGGTGAGCTGCTCTCTCTCAGGAGTGGGTGAGGGGATGAACTGTGAGGACCACAGGACGCTGGTTTAGGGTGACCCGAGTGCTGCCTGATCACGCCTGACTGGCTCTGCTGAGCTGGCCTGCTTGAGCTCTGCTGCTGGGGCTGCTGCTGGGCCGGGGCAAAGTCATTGTGGACAGGCTGCTGTAACAACATCTAACACACAAACAGATAATATTTTTTTATATTTCAATTCACTAAACATTCATGAAGAATTATAACAAAAAAACTACACCACCTCCAAAAGTTAAAACACAAATTCTTCAACACACATTCAGAATGTTTGAAGTTATTTGTTTAGTGTAACTATGTTCAGTGACTTTATTTTGTTTATATTTGGGTAACATCGCTAGGATTTGATAGTCTTATATAGCACTCAACACAATGAAGGAATGGCATCCCACAATTTGTCTTTATTATAGAAGCACTACTAAATTCCCAGAGCCTGTCCTCCTGGAATAGAGGCCTTACATGACCCACATACGGCACATCCAGTTGGCCCCGGTCCACTGACGGACTACAAGGGTTCCATACAGCGCCCTCTAGTGGACTATGGAGACAGGGGTTTTGCCAAATGGTTGAATGAATTTATTCTGTTCTGTGAAATTCACAAAGCTTAACAATCTTTAAGCTACAAAATCATGTTTCCAATCTGATGAACTTCACTTTTAATTTGGTGCTATTTTTTAATTTTCAAAATGAAAAAAGTGTGACAAAAAAATAAAGGTACAGCGTATAAAAAAATCTGTAATTTTAGTGACAGGTTGTAGATTGCAACACTCATTTAACTGTTATGTGTTTTCTTATAAAAATACCGTGTTCCATTTTTACCTTGTTTGTTCCTCTAAAGCAAGGGGTCATCAACTACATTTATACAAGGAACTAGATTTTGTCTTGACAGACGTATTGGGGGCTGGACTTTCAAATGAACTAAAATAAAATAAATATTTCAGTCCAGATAACATGTTACTGTATTAGTATTTTCTTTCAAAGTGCAAGCATTTTGAAGCATTCACACTGAGATCAGTACCCATTGTCTGTCGATTGAAATATTCAACTACATGTTTTTAGGACTGCCATGTTATCTGTCACTAGGTTTGATGCTAATACACCACTGATTGGTGAAAAACAAAATGAGGAAACAGGTCTTTTATTCTCAGGCAAGGAAATCATATCTTCCAAGAGCCTGAAGTGAAAAGTTGACCGAGAAACCCCCAGATTTAATCAGGAGTGGACAGATAAGAACATGTTTATCATGCATCATATTTAATGTCTCGGCACATACCATGTCAAAAGGACACATTTTCTCTAGATTTCCCCAATGCTTTACAGTATTCACAACTCAATCCAAAAATAACACTTCAAAAACAAATTCACATCAATATTAGTATTTTTTCTAATATTGTTCTGTTAACTGATTATCCTTTGTTTTACTTTCTTTGACACTTTTAGTGATGCTATGCATTTTGAAAAACAGCTTTATTTTCAACCTGTGATTCCTAATGTGAATTTTATTATTTCACAAAGAAAGAATTCACACTGATGTACCTTTTTTTTATAGAATCTAGCCAAACTGTTTAATCATTCATTTAAGTTTATACTGTAATTTGATAGTATGCTGAATCCCTATCTGATCTCATTAATTTCCAGAAGCAAACTCAAGAGGGAAAGCAGAATAAACATAGTTATGGCCTGTTTCATATTGCTGCTTTTTACTCATGTTGATTTATTTATCTCAGTTATTTCAGATGGAAGTTTTTGAAAAATCAGAGTTGAAAAGTGTTTGTATTGGTTGAAGAACCTCTTGGTGGTGCTATTCCACCTTTAGTCTGAGGACACGGTAAAGTCAGCTTCCCAATAAGCTGAAAACACGTAGCTAATTTTATTTCTAAGTAATATGTCTGCTTGAATATTTCTGTGTGCTTAAAACTTGTAGAAACACACCTCCCCTTTTTTTCTTTCCCCTTAGTTAACACCCTATTCTATCTGTGTGAGAGTGTTACCTGGAGATTAGCGAGGTGAAGCTTCTCCTTAATGTCGTGGAGCTCCTGCTGCTGCGTCTTAATGTCAGCTTGCAGAATGCGCGTCCTCTCCTCCAGCTGCTCCTTCAGCTGGTTCATTACACAGAGCTGAGGCTGCTGCAGCTGATACATGGACGATGACGACGGCTGCTGCTGTTGCTGCTGCTGCTGTGTTTGCTGTTGCTGGAAAGACATGAGCCAAAGAGGTAGACATGAGGACAGACATGGGAGACACTTTCTTCTGTGCTTTACAAGACAGCTGGCTGTGTCATGCAATAGCTGCGATACAGAAGATTGCTGTCTTTGTAAAGAAAAACATATTAAAGAATACCTGGATATATATATATTGTTTTTAGAGTCTGTTGCTAAGTTTTATAACATAATCTTATAACAAGGACTGAGCTTCTGTAGGCACAAGCAATACATGAGGTAAACACATAAAGCAGGAACAGTCATAACACTACGATATTGTACACAAACAGGGGAGGAAGGCAACAGGCAGGAGAAGAAGACTAAACACTAACCATTGCGGAGTGCTTGCTGCAGGTAGGAGAGAGAGGGAGGCTCATTTGGGGAACGAGGTCAAAGGAGTTTTGTCTTTGTGCCAAATTCTACAGGGGAAAACAACAAAGTTTTATAATTTAGCACAATGTGTGGTACTGTGACAACTCTGAACAGTTGTTTCCCACTGATGATTTTTTTTATCAGCAGAGACAGACACACACTGTACACACTGTGTAAACTAACCTTTGAACCACTAGGCTGGAGTCTGGCAGATGTCTTGTCTGTCCCGATGGAAGCCGACTGCCATGACGGTGTGCAGGCCTCTGTGTAGGAGTTAGCTGCTGCAGGAGAGACAATGGGTCACCTCTAAACACACTCTGGTTACAGCACACTGAGGCTAAGTTACACCAAAATCACTGGTTTTCTTTTTAAATAATGGCAGATAAACACAACAAAACAATGAAATTCTGAGTGGGATACTGTTTGGTACACATCCCTTAATCTGCCAATCATTCTCTGTTCACTGCTGTGCTGCCTGGTACATCAGCAGCTTCTCTTAGATCTTCTGAAGATCTTTTTGGCTGCAAATCAAAAATCTTGCTTCAAACCCTCCCACAATGGATCTTTTTTAAAGACACTGTTACAAAGGCATGCATGTCCCCCTCACTTTTCATTTTTGAAATCAATATTCTCCTTCTTTCAAAGAAGACCAAACTGGTTGAACTTTTGTTCTTTGTTGTGATGACGCCCATACAGTAAGCAGCAATGAGTTAAAAAAAGTTTCTTTCTAAAAAAACAAAACAATCAGACCTAAATTTACCTAGTTTTAACATTAAATAAAGAACATAGTGCTCCCACCTTGACGGATAAAACAACTTTTAGTTTTGAAAGCCATCTTATTAATAAGTATTGACTAAATTATAAGACTAGAAATCCACAAATAGCATTTTTTTTTATCTCACTACTATAATTGGCAGCATGTCTATCTGTCTGTCTATTTGCATGCCACCCCGTTGCATCAATAGTCCTTGATACCTCTCAGAAGACTTCTGGGGTGTATCGGCTCAAAAACGGTGCCATAAAAAATCATGAATGTCATAATTCGGGGACTTACCCTGTGGAATGCATCTTAGTGCCAACCCAGGGTACCAGAGTAATATGCAAATTGTGGGTGCTTATGTGGCAGAACTGAGAAAGCTGGTGCAGGACTGTAACTTTGGTGATTATTTGACAGTGATGTTGAGAGATCATTTGATCCATGGCATAAATGAAAACAGAATACAGCAGAAGCTGCTGTCAGAGAACAGACTGCCTTTTGAAAAAGCACTTAAGTTAGCTTAAGCAATGAGAGTGGCAAACAGAGACACTGTGGATTTATATGGCATGAAGGAACATGGTAAAATGGAAGAGAGTGACAGGGTCCATGAACAAGGTCAGCGGTGCACAACCTAAGGTTTTCCATTGAAAAATGTCTCAGGGTGGTAAAGGAAATACTACATAATTTAAATGGGAGAAAAGGAAGTATGCATAGAGAGCTAATTTCATTCAAGAGGAAGAGAGAGATAGTGAGATTGAGGAAGCTTTCACTGTGTATCACATTAAGGTCTTCACACACTAAAACTTGATTTTTTTTTAATATGCAAAAAATTCTGACAAAAAAAGCAGGAATTAAGAGCAGAAGATGATGGTGAACGCTGGATAAGAGAGTGTGGCAGTTCAGTTTCTTCATGAAGGAGAGAAATTCACAAGAGGTATGATTGGTCTGTTAAAGGGGGCTTAGAGCTGGGAGATGTAGGTAGATTTGGGAAGTAAACTTGTCGTGCCACAGAAGGAGATCTGAGGCCTTACATCCTGCTGTGGTCCGCAAGTCAGACAATTATTTATTTTACAGAACAGACGATTTCCTGGGAGGATTGAGTGGAGGACACATATGAAATGAAAAAGCTTAGATATACAGATTTAGGAGAACAAGTTGAACAGCAAGGATGGAACATTAGGGTACATCTGGTAGAAGAGGGATGTAGGGGGTTTAAAGCAAGGTCAGCAGTTTCAGTGCTTGGAGAACTGGGAGTGCAGGGACAGAGTTTACATAACACTGCAATTGGGCCATTACCTGTTATCTCCAAAATCACCACTTGGTAAAATGAAAAAAACCCTGCATGTTTCAAATCATTTAACACTGAAGGGTCACAGTCGGCATTATACTTGTCTGTATGGGCAGTTACCAGTATGTGTGATCTGATTGTTTATTTTACATTGGTTTCAAGCTATAATAGAGTTACAAGGTTTTGGTCCATTCAAATTGGACACAGGGGCTTTGGCATCTTTTATATTAATGGCCTAAACAGCTTTCACACACTTGCCCTCAATGTTTCCTGTTACTCACTTCACTGATGCAAAATGTTAGAAAATTTTGTCTCGATGATCAGAGCATTTAACACAGCTGGTTTACAACCGTGCGAATTAAAAGGCCCTCAACCTACCGTGAATTCCCTGCACTCTTATCCAGTCCTGACTGTAGCTTCATAAAACTGTGGTCTTTATAGTCTGCTTCTTGAGCAAGAACACCATGGGACACTCGAATAACTTGGTGTGTTTTACAGGTGAGGGGGCACCTGGCTCAGTACTGTAGCCTACTGGACTTACTTTACAACCAGTCAAAGCCAATTTACAGCAATCTTTAAGAGTTATTTAGCTCAGGCAAAGTTCAATAACATCTCCTCTGTCTGTTTACTTTCAGTTCCACAGTGCACCGGGAATGGAGCTAACAGGGTTTTGGCACTGGCTCTTAATGACACTTTTTATTGGTTTAAAATTTCTAAAAATCCCACTGACATCTGTAAGTGATGACTAATAGCACTGATTTATCAAAATAATTAAAATCATTAAAAATGGAGATAAAAGGTTATAGCCTAACGCCAGTGAACAAAAATGAAAGATATGTCAGATGAAGCCAAAAAACAAAAGTTGATGAAAACTCCTCTGTTCTTCACTTTCTTCATACTGTTCTACTTTCCTCTCTTCCATCATGAAAATGAGGGACTAGGGGGAAGTAGAGCCCCAGCCCAGTCAGCTGAGTGTGAGTGCTAACCCCAGGTAGGGCACCTCACCTGCCCTCTCTCCCTCCCTTTCTCTCTCACCACACTTTTCTCTGTCTTTGTTTCTCATGTATTCTTTGCAATTTTGATCCATAATGTCAGTGCCAGTAACACTTGTCTTTTTTTGGTTGCAGCTATGAGTCACACTAGTGTAGACAGTATCATCTAAAGTAGTGGTTCTCAAATGGTGTGCCTTGAGGCAAGTTTAGGTTTTCTGTGGGAAATTGTACAACCAGCAATCTGTACAGCAACTAAATATACAGTAGCACTTGTGAAAGAGACTATTCTGTATGGATATGAATATGGTGTGCCTTGAGATTCTGGCTTGAGGTGTGTCCTGTAGGAAAAAAAGTTTGAAAGCCACTGATCTGAAGTAATCACTACCTGAGACTGCATGTACGTAGCCTGGGTCTGCTGATGGTGGTGTTGCTGTTTGGTAGGTAAGATAGAGAATATTGCTGTGTTGGCATGGTGATTGTTAGCATAGAAGGCGGTGTCCCTGAAATACTGGAGATCACTGTTCTGCCCTCTGGATGTTGTGGGACGACCTGAACTAGTGAAGGAGGGTTCCCACCCAAGACAGGACAGAAACCATTCATTTCTGTATACCACTCTCATGACTGTTCATCCTGGATGCCGTACATCTCAGAACAGAAATACACGCTAAAATTTTAGAAACATAAAATCAGATTAAATGTCCATTTAGGTTTATGGTAATGGTTAAGGTAAGGGTTGAGAAAACAAAAGTCAGAAGTCAAAAACCTGACCTGTAAAAGCTTTTTTACAAAATGTTTGATAAAGCTGAGTAAATAGTCTGCTTAAAGGAAAAAACCTTTTCCTTCCTGAAAACATTCTGAAGCAGCCAGAACGGCTTACATAGCTCCGTTAGCTGTGTAAACTACATAGATATTGGGGCTACATAAAAATGAAACTCACAAAGCATCCATGTAAGGTAGTTATCTACATTATCTGTGTAGCAAAATTAGCTTTAGCTACATTTGCTGAAACTCACGTTGCTAAAATTGACTTAGCTATAGATAATGGAACTACATAGTTAGTTTACAGAGCTACATAGCTAAAGCTAAGCTCACAAAGCAGCTTGTAAGCTACATACACATGTTAACTACTTAGCTATGTTAGCCTTAGCTACATTTGATAGATTTCATGTTGCTAAAGCTAACCTAGCTCCATTGGCTTATGTAGTAACGTTAACTGCAGAGCTAGCATAGCTATGTTAGCTTTAGCTAAAGTTAACAAAGGGAATGTGAGCCACCGTTGATGTTACTACTTCTAAAACAAATCTATGATTAATTCAATCCCTAATTTAGACATCTGACCTTTTCCTTTTTAATTTATGAAATTTTTCCTAGTCTTTAATGTTTGCCATGTGGTTATTACATAACTGTAACTGCTAGACTTTGGTTATGAATAAAGTTAAATTAGAAAAAAAATATATATATCTGAAAGTGGAAATACTGTGCGTTGTATGAGAAAATTACAGCATTTCCTTACTGAGATATACAGTGTCTGAGATGAACGGTCTGCAGCCAGAACATCTTTTCCCACTTAACAATCATGGCGAAGCGCTAGCTTCTTGCTGCCCATTCGTCTGCTTGGTTGACTTATGGGGGCTAATGATGATGGCTTAACTAGGTTTAGGGATCTGTATATTAAGTGCTCATCCTTTTAGTAGGGCACGAGTATCTTGTGTTTACTTGAAAGCATCACATTGTTAGCTTTAATCCTATGTGAAAGGTTTGATGAAGTCCTTCTTTTACCACTCTTACTCCATGCCTTGAATGCAATGTAGTCAAGGCATGGAGTAAAAGCATGGCTGCCATGCCAAGACTTTTTTTTTCCATTTTCACCCCTGTAGTCTTCAGCACCAACTAATATTGACTCAAGTGACATCACTAAAGGCAATCTAGCAGATCTGGTGCAGCTCTCTCTCTTTATTTAACATTATCATGAATCCAATAGTACTTCCCAGACTTTTCTGTATAAAATTAATGGAGTGCTCCTTTATTTCTGACAACCAAAATTTAATCAAAAATTCATTCTTTCCTCTTTAAAAGCGGGCCTCTGTTAGTCCTTGAGTGTTTTGTCCTGAGCAGAGCAACTCCAGTGTATTTGGAGGTGAAAAGCATTATGAAAGGCATGTCTCTTCTGGTTATATAAAGATCCTGCTGATTCACTGGCCCTTGATTGCCACCTCACTCTGCCTCTGACTTAAACCCACAAACTGTGATGCATTCAGTGGATATTATTTCATTGTAGCCGACGCAGAGAAAAAAAGCGGAGAAAGAATAATAGACTAACTATGTTTCTGACAGATGGAGTTTCATGAATATGTCTGAAAATAATGAGAGTGAATATGTGTGTGGGTGAATGGAAGACAGCAGCCATGTTTATGAAAAGCTGCTGTAATAAATCTGACACTGTGTATTGTTCATAAGCATGCAGATGGAAGTAAAGTGTTTTAGTACATTAGACGGTGGGTGGAAGAGCAGCAGAAGTCAGAGAGACTGGAGGCTCAAACAAACAGGACAAGCTAAACTAAGCTTGGAAACATTTTATCATCAATGCACAATCACCCACATAAATCAAAGTAAATATTTTATCGACTTTTGCTCTGTGTGGAGGTTTGATCTGAGCCTTTTTATATTTTATCCTATCTGGACAATTCCAGTCATTATTCTCAAAAAGGACTATCTGTTTTCACAGTAACTGCAGTGAATAAAACGTCATTATTTATAATTTCTAAAGGCAGCAAAAATTTTCAACAAATCAAAAGTCCCTGCAGCCTTACAGGAGCAACATTTCTGCACATATTGACCCGAGTGAGTTAGCACTTTAGGGAGCAGAGGATGACTCACATGCAGAGTCTGACAGCGCTGTGTGGGAGGACTTCCGGGAGCTGTGGGAGGATACCGAATGTGCGCCGCTGGTTCTGTCCCGTGGAGGGTCTAGAGTGGAGCAGATGTCCAAGTACAGCTCCTGAGCCTGCAACATACACAGATGTTTTACACCAATGGCTGGAGTACAGGACTGACCTTGTAAAGCTCACGTTTTGCATGTAAAGGGAAGCATACCTTCACTGACGATGGAGCGATCTCTGGTGGTGACAGCTCCTCAAAGCCGAACGCTCTCCTCCTTTCTGCTCTCACCTCAGCGTAACTAAGAAACAGCACACATAGAGAATGTGAAAAAAGTCTAGTTCTGAATTTGCAGGTATAATATTTTCAGGTACAACTATCAGAGCTACCTGACAACAGTGTGAGTGCAGACAATGAACTCAGGTTTGGAGTTCCACTGGTGGTAAGTGATGTAGTAGTGAGTCTGCAACCATATCCACTGCTGACCTTTGGTCAGGAAGCGATAGTAGCAGGATTTACCCTTTCCAAACTGCATTACTGTGAAGAGAAAAAGGACAAAGAGAAAAAAAGAGCAAACATCAACGCTTTGATCAGGTGTCACGGGTCAAGGCTGTTTCTGTACACCAGCAGCACAGAAACACAATGCATGCAGCTGACTTCTTTTACAGACATGGATTCCTGAATATTCCAGTGATAATAAAGGCGTACAACAGCAGAAAGCAGCAGGTAGAGATCAGTCACTTACACTGCTTGTGGCACTGAGCTATGAGCTCCAGGTCGTCCACATGATAGTAATCATAGCCTGAAGTTCCAAGAACCTCAAAGGGTAAATAGCCTATGATTGGTGAAGCTCTGTGAGGGATGAGAAACATATTAGACACAAACCTTTTTAAGGATCTAAAAATATTTATCAGAATAATGCATTACCTGTGATCTAGGAACAGAAACTTCCATTCAAGGCTGTGTCTGGATGTGAATTCATCACAAGGATCTTCCACATTACATAAATCCTAAACAAAGAACAAGCAAAGAACATCAATATCACAATTTCACAGCAAAGTAATTACTAGTCTTGTAGGGTTTTTCAAGATGATTAACATTTGAAGTTGACGAATTCAGGTGCTTTACATGTAGGAGGCTGACCCTTTCACTTTTCTTTCCAAATGATCAGATTTAGTGTAACTTCTTGCATGTTTTGAGTACTTCCTAAGTGAAGTACCCTTACATACTATGGTTTACTGTCAACAAAGCTTTTGATTGCTTCAATTAATCCGAGAAGGAAGAATTCTATCTCAAAATCTGCTGGTTTTTAATGGATTCTTCTTGTGTCTAATAATCCAGGAAAAAATATTCCATGCCATATGATCCAGACGTTATTCATAGAGTCATTCCATTGGCAAATCAGTGTAATGAGTGCCTTTTAAGTTTTGGAATAAGTAGAGGGGGAGGGCTGAGGCCTGTCCAAAAGATCTGTTTCCTCTGGCACCTTTGCTCTCTGAGCTCCAGCGCACAAACCCATAATGAGTAGACCTGTCACATTGCTCGAGAAGTATTTCATTCTTGCCCTTCATATGATTTAAATGAAGAAAACAAATATCATGTCTACTCTTTATAGACAAGTTTAAAAACACTTGTCCACACCATATTTAACATGCTACCTAAACTCCATTCAAAGCAGTCAGGTGTGTGCTATTTTATAACCTGGCTCCAAGGTTTGGTACATATACAACTGTTACTGTGGTTCCTCAGACAGAGTTCAGGTCTTGGTCTGTGACTTTAATTCACCTTGATACGTTGCCAAGTGTCCAGATTTAAACTGTCAGGGGACGTTTGGGATCAGATGTAATGATGTAATCAGTTGAAGAGTACAATATGTCACAATTAATCTCCAGTTAGTCTGACACAATGGATTTGTATGAACTACAGTGTGTGATCCTGCAGACAAAATCCCCCTCATGTTATCAAACACCAGTTCTGTCACGCTGTCTGGTTTTGAGGGATTTCAGTACCACCTGTTTCAGACTTAGAGAGGCTGGAAAAATACTAAAATATTGTACTCAAGTAGAAGTACAGGCATATGAAATTTACTCCTTTGAGTAATGAATACAAGTAACTTGTGATCTCTCCTTTATGAATAGTCAAGAAATGTCAGTAAGATAGGTATGAACCTCAAGTTTGTTTAATTGAAGCAGCACCTTGGAAAAAAAGGGCATTGAGACAGCAGACTTTGGGTATGATGCCGACTTATTACTCTCCCTATGGCCCTTGGCATTTTAACAGACACATTTATCAGCATGCCAACAGCTCTACTAAAATTTTTCATACCAGGCCAACCGGTGGATTGTTGCTCTTTAATGAAAATACAAGAAAAGAAAATCTTTTCAGTCATCCCATAATAAAGGATGGTCATGATAAGGTTTAAATTCAAACTGAACTATAATAGCCAATAGTCAGTCACCCTTAAAATATAACAGAGATCAAAATATGGCTTTGGTCTGACTCATTCTTCTCCATCTTTATATTTAAGTGTCAGCAGGTCTTTTCTGTGATCTATGCTCCTAAATGGCATGTGGTAAATGTTTAACGAATCAGCTGGGCAATTTCACATAGTTGCCAACTTGGCAGTATGTTTGCATCTCCTTTTTGCCTATTTAGTCTTTTTTTTTTTTTTTTTTAACAAAACTGATGCCAGGAACCCCAATGGTCACTCTGACTGAGCTCCAGAGATCTTGTGCGGAGATGGGACAAAGTTCCAGAAGGACAACCATCACTGCAGCCCTTGCCCAAAAGCCCACATGGCTTTCATGTGTTTTGCACTGAGAGGCTTCCATCTGGCCACTCTGCCATAAAGCCAGATCAATGGAGGGCTGCAGTGATGGTTGTCCTCCTGGAACTCTGTCCCATCTCCACACTGGATATCTGGAGTTCTGTCAGAGTGACCATCAGGTTCTTGGTCACCTCTCTTACTAAAGCTCTTCTCCCCGATTGCTCGGTTTGGCCCGGCATCAGCTCTTGTGCCTAACTCCTTTGAAAATTATGGAAACCACTGTACTCTTGGGAACCCTGAGTGCTGCAGATTTTTTGTAGCCTTCCCCAGATCTGTGCCTTGCAACAATCCGGGGGACTAAAATCAAGGTTTAGAAATGTTTTAGTAAAGGCTGAAAGTAATGGGAGGAATCTGAGCCATGTTTCATAAATTTACAAAAAAATCTAAAATTCTGATTTCACTTCGTCATTATGGGGCATTGAGTGTAGATTGACAAGGGAGAAAAATGACTTTTAAATGACCCTAGCATCAGACTGCAACATAACAAGATTGAAATGGAAAAAAATGAATACTGTATGTAACATGAAAGTAGTCCTCTTTAAATTAATGTACACATTTCATGGTAAATTAACATAGTCATTTAAGCAATAGGCAAATATTGATTTCCATACCTACTCAAACAAGTACATTAAGTTAAAAAAAAAAAACTTAATTCCAGTAATGCGAATAGATGTCAACAGTCACTTTCCACTGTTTTTTAGAATATTGGGGTCACAGAGGGCAAAAACTGACATACAAAGGCTCAAAGTTCCAAGATCTATGCTGCTCTTACCTTTAGAAACTGTGGAGTGACTAATCGTACAGTAGCAATGAGGCAGACCTGCTCCTCCAGCGACGACTGCAGGGTTCTTGGTAACGTCAATTCAAGTCCGTTACAAGAAGATGTAGGCACTGTTTGAGAGAAGAGCATTCAGTTGCTTGCTACATAAAAATACCATATTATTTGAGCCAATTTTGTGAATTACACAAAGTTAAGAGGAATTGAGGGCTTTAAAAATGTCAGTAAATGTTTAGAAGGACCCAAGAACAAAATAAAAATTCTTACCATTGTTATGAAACTTGAAATCTCCAACAAACTTGACATACTCATACACAGGCGGCTCCTTTGGGTCAATGTTACCTCTGGCTAGATGACAGCAAAATTCAATATGTGCCTCACCTAAAAAAACAGCAGATTTCAATTTAAATTCCAACAGCAGACGTGCATAATTACAACAAACTGTATGCATTCTTAATGAGATGCTTCTTTACTGTGTTTGTGTTTCATATAACACTTTCAGCTGTAGACTTACAAATCTAAGTTTAAGAAATCAGAACTTTAGGTTTGATTTTTTTTCTGCAACATAACAGAGGAGAATTCAAACCTTATGAATCATCACACTTTACCAGAACTGGCAAAAAATGTTTGTTATTAAGTATTCAAACAGCCAGAGGGGAGAGAAGGGTTACAGAACTATGGTTATGTAATATTTTAATACACTCATTAATACATTTTTACATCTATTGGGAGAATAGAAAGAGCAGATTTATGGCCTGACAGCATAACAGATGCACTTTAAGCTTCACTCAAAGTCAAATCTCTTCAGTAAAAGAAACTTACTAATGGAGCACTTTGACCTTAGCGTTTATATTTCCTGCAGAATAACTATGGGAGCACACATCATTTTTTCTTGTAGTTACACAAAAATGATAATTCCACAGAATCTCAAAAATCCAAAAAGTTCCAGGTCGACAGGTCAAGACTGTTCTGTTACTTCTCAAACAAGTCTTTCATAATACTTCAGGTAATCCCTTTTAAGAAAGAAGGGGGATGCTAAAATCCCTCTTTGTGTAACATGTTTCAGAATCATTTTACTTAAAAGCAGAACCTTCCATTTTGTGCAGCACAGACAGACGATGTATGTGTCTGTTAAATTTGCTCAGGACGTGATGAACACTTCAGACAATGCTCTGTGACAGTTTGCTATTCAGGCTTCTAAGAATAGAGCAGGCCTCACCATCTCTCTTCCTCAGAAAAGCCCAATAGTAACACAGGATTAAGGTCAGAGTCTTGAGCCCCAGATACTACATTGCGCTGGATTACTGTGCCAACATAACAGTGATTTAGAGTCTTAACTATGATACTAAGCTAGCGCCTAATAATAGCTAAAAGGCTAATCATAGAAACAGTAATCAGCAATCCTATATAACTTGGTCCCAATTCAGCAACCTGTTCTAAATAAAGAGTGAAGTTATTCGTGTCAGGAGTATTGCACTTGCAGAAACACGGACAGTAATACGTATGAAGTATTTCTCCCACAGTGCTGAACTTTTAACCTCCTAAAATGTGAGAGACACAAACGGAAACCGACAGGGGCCAGACGTGCACAAAGAGGTCACCCAGTAGGATACTCACTGTCCAGGAAGTCAGCAGCAATGGGGTCAGTCATCAGCATGTGGGATGATAGCAGCTTATACACCTCGCCGTGTTCCCGCTCTGGCAGGAAATTCAAGATATTTTGGTCCACCATATCTGACTGGTGAAGGAAGAAAAAGCATTGTGCGACAGTTAGTTTTGCTATTTGAAACACTGAGACTGAGACACTATAACACTAGTGAGCGAGGATATACAGATGATGACGCTGATCTGTCCTTAGGATGAACATCAGTATCAGCTAATATCAGACACCAGCCTATCAGCAGGTAATGTGGCATGCAGCAATGCCAGTAACCCTGGTATATCTGGTATGTTGCATCAATGCAGGCAGGCTAGTCTACCTGAGTGATGATTAAAAAGAGGTTTCTTATTGGGTGGTGAAGTCACCTGTTAGACAAATTCTGACTCATATTCTAGTATGAAAGAAAATGTCAGCAGTGTAGCAGTTTGAGGCCATTTTCACATTAGGTTTGTTTTTGTACCATGCCTAGACATGACTGCATCCCAGCAGAAGGTACATCTCAGATGGCCACTCTCACAGATCATCAAAGTCTGGCAATTAGAGCCATAAAACTCCCACACTCTAAACACTACAGACTAAGCAAATGTAGCTAAGTTATCTATAGTTAAGTTAGCTTTAGCAATGTGAGCTTTAGAAAACGTAGCTTACGCTAACTCAGCTACATAGATAAAATAGATAGGTAGCTGACATAGCTACTTTGTGAGTTTTGCTTCTATGGTAGCTACTTAGCTAAGTACGCTTCACTGGCTACGTTAGAGTGCTCTCATGGATGCCGAGCTTTTCCCCTATAAGCGGACTGTTTACTCAGCTTTATCAAACATTTTGTAATCAGGTTTTGCAGGTCAGGTTTTTAACTTTTAACTTTTGGTATCCTAACCCTTACCCTAATCCTAAAATGAAGTATAATCCAATTTCATTTCAAATTTTTAGCGTGTATTTTCCATTCTGTTCTGACACACAGCATCCCAGATGAACAGTCTGTGATAGAGGCTGTAGAGATGAATAGTCCAAAGCCGGACTGTTTGCAGTTTGAAGCAAACAATACTGGCTCTTGTTTTCATAATAGATAATTGGTAAAATATTGCTTACTTAAGCCCTACTAGGAAAGAGTATTCTTTGACCTGGAAAATCATTTAAAGGTTACTTCAAACTGAAACAGCTGGAAAAGTTGATATTTGGTTCCAGATTTGACAATTTAACACGCAGGAAATCATATAATGCAGAAACATGAATCAACACAAAGTTGGCTTTACAGTCCCCAAAAAATGTATTCACTTTTTCATAACCAACCCTTTTGTTCATTTGTGAAAGGCATTCTGGCAGAAACTGTGAATTTTAGTTGCTGCAGAAGTAGAGTAACCATGTTTTCTCCTAAACATTTAAATAATACACCTCCTTTTAAAAGTGTCTGCATAGCAAAATGAAAGTTAAAAGCAACCCTAAACAAATACAAAGAATGACATAAAGCAGCAATAGCAAGAGAACAGGAGATACTTACCGGTAAATGGCCAATAAGCGAAGACACGCTGTCAGAAACGTAGATGATGTTGCCATCTGTTGTTAATGCCACCAAGAAACCATCTAAGGCCTGTAAGGAGAGAAGAAACTAGACTTTATGGAGTTGCATTTATGAATAAAACCTCTTCCTTTCAGCTGTCTCATATTATCATCATCTGAAGTATTTAAATACATTAATGATAGATAAGCATTTTATGCCCCATTAACCTCAAGTGCCCTTACTACAAACACAGTTAACTGAAATTTTGAACAATGCTTTTGTTATATTAAAGCTTTTAACCACATCATCAACAATTTTAAAATCATGTTTCTTTTTCCATTATCAATATCAGTCAATGTCAGAGCTTAATGGGCTTTGTCTGCTCCACAAACTCATCCTCCTGAGCTTTACCTCCAGCATTAGCTGAGTGAACTCCTCATTACTGAGGAACGAAGGCTTCCAGTCTTGTCTTACATCACAAGTTTCATTCTGAGCAGTAATGTCTGAAAAGCACAAAGACAAAGAGATGAAAAAACCTCACAACTCTGCTGAGGAGCAGTGCTTTAGTTCATGAGTAAATAAAGTAGAAAGGTGGAGATAATTCTCATTAGGTAAGTTTCTCACCATGAACACCTGTAGTACATAAAAAGTAACAACATATTTCTACCTTTCTGTTTCTGCAGGAAGTCAATTGTTCTCTGCAGTATGGTGGATTTGTCCATCTTGCGTGGATGGCCCTGACCCTGCAGCATGGTGCATAGCTCCTTGATGAGCACATTGAATTGGTCTCTTCTTTTTTTTTCCGATTTGTTGCGAGATGCCCTTCAAAACATAACAATCACAAGTCAGCAGAAGTAAAGGAGCTCAGACTTATGGGCAGTAATATGTACTTATTTCTTATAGCCTGTTGAGTCAGTACACACAAACAAAGCTAGCAGAGACAAGGACGCACACAGAGAGAAGAATAACTGAAGAATCAAAAGAGTTCGCAATAGGAAATCTAACAATGAGACGGAGGAGGAAAAATGAGTCCTGGCAACAGGCAGAACCTCAGTATGCTCTTCTATAAGATAATTAAAAAGACAGTTAAAAAGACAGAGCGTGACAAAGAATTAAACACACTTCAAATAGACATTTCAGATTAATTAATCAGCTCTTTATGATTAAAACAACTCTTTAAGGCTCAAGCAAAGAACAGGAATTCACAAGAAGGAAATCAAATAAGACTCCAACTTCTTCATAATTATTTTTTATCTTGCCATAATGTCCCTTTAAAGCTTATACCAACTGTTTTCATTTATCCATTTGCAGGGAGAGCCTATTTTCTAAACCAAACCAATGTTGTTCAGCATTCTGGTTAGGGGTAGACTCAGTATTGGCCTAACTGATTATTGATGCTGATGTTTGGCATTTAGCGGAGTACCAAACTGGCATTTTATTGTCCCGATTATTCCATCCATCCATCCATTTTCTATCCCGCTTATCCTGTTGGGGGTCACGGGGGGGCTGGAGCCTATCCCAGCTGTCACTGGGTGAGAGGCACGGTACACCCTGGACTGGTGGGCAGTCAATCGCAGGGCTCCAGATTATTGATAAATGAATTAATCTGAATGTGTGCTACCCCTTTTCACTCTCTTCATTTTCACCTAACGTCCTACCCACAGCACTCTCTGACTGGCTTTATGTCACACAACTATCAGCCAATCAACACTGAGGCCTGGGTGGCACTGGCAGGGAGTGTATGACATCACTTCCTGTTTCCTGCTGCTACAGTGTTGCTCTGTGCTGTTTCTCATGTTGACAGAGGTAGTGCTTAATTGTTTATTTTCCCGAATTTCTAACTTGTAACGTTACTTTTGTCACATTAATTACATTTTGTTTGTCATCACAAATGCATATCGATTCCAAATATCAGTATCAGTCTCATGATCGACTAATAATCACCACTGGCCCTACTCCTGGGCACAGCTTGGTGTCAGCTGTTTTTTCTTACCCTGTGCTCACTCAACAGATTGTTATCACCAATCAATTTATCTATAAATGTTGATTTATCAAGCCCATACCATTGTTCTTAAAGTCTCTATAAAGTGATAAAAAAATCTGTTGCTTAGGTTTGTTGTAAGGTTAGTAATGACAGGCCACTGTGCTATGAACCACAAGGACAAATTCCAGTCACAAGAAACATCTCTTAGTTTATCAAATCAAGCTTAAAAATCATGAAAAATGAGCCGGTAAAATCTGCTCTAGGAGCCTAGAAACAGTAAGCACCACAAGCGCTCTGACACAGCGGTCAAGTGTACTGTGAGCACAAAAAACACCACTAAGTGTACACAGCATGAACATTTAAACTCACATGTGAACAAAGGGTTTTAACATGTAAAAACACATTGAAAAATTATGAACTGGATACCTTTTAGCCCTGTCTTTCTCATCTTCATCCATTAAATCTTCCACGCAGCTGTTGGTGCTTGAAAATAGAAAGACACAAGGTTAATGTAGTTTCTTAGAATGTGTTATCAAATGTGCCAAACAATAGATGATAATAACACTTGTGAATTCTGGCATTTTTGACCTCTTTTCATTAATTTTGGCATGTCAAAGTACAGTAAAGTAAAGTTTTTCCATATGCACAGCACCTTCACACTGGTACTAAAGCATTTACATCTGTGATTTTTCCCACTGTGACATGTTAAAGTGCTTCCTGGACATTAACTTTCACAGTGGGTGCTGGATTTATGGGGAAGTTGCCTTAGTGACTTTCAGGGCAAATTCAGACAAATTCATGCTGCAGGTTGTATGATGCTTTCCGAGAAACCCACAATCTTGGATTAAGTGACTTGATCTCCCATATTTTCATCACTGTGGCCTCAACTAAGCAAAACTTTTCTGATATTTTTGGGTTAAGTTTTCTCTGCACACTCTGGTTCTAACTGGTTCTAAAACGATGTGCCTCAGGGCTCAGTCTTGGGACCGCCGCTGTTTACATTTTTTATCAACTGTTTTGGTCAAAATATACCTAATGCAAAGTTTCATTTATACGAGGATGACTCTGTCATTTACTGCTCTGATTATACAAAATATCAGGCTCTCTGTCGCTTACAAGAAGTCTTCCATACTGTACAGGACATACTGTGTGAGTTAAAAATAGTTCTGAATCCTGACAAAATCAGACTCATGACGTTTTCAAACTAAAAAAGGATCTCAACCTGCCTTCTATCACTATGTCGGCAACTCATAAAGAAGGTAAAGCTGCGGCTGGGTTTTTATTTCAGGAATAAGTTTTGTTTTTCTTTTGATGTAAAGACAAGACTTGTTTCTGCCACTTTTATGTCTGACTGATTATGGTGATCTTTAGATACTGTGTACTGCAGGGTATTGAGCTTTATAATGAACTATAAGTCCTCAGCTCATCATTGTATTCAGTATGATTGAGTTGGGTGGCCTTCTTTGCCCTTCTAACCCTAAATCACTAGCGTGTCCTTATTTACAAGGCTTTGATAAATTTGCCTCCATCATACTTGTGTGGTTTTATTCATGTGAAAAGTGCTGGAGGGAACCGTCTTCGCTCTGTGACTCAGTCACAGAATTTACTTTTGCTATCTGTAACAAAAGTCTGTCTTGAAATGGGTAAAAGAAGTTTCAGATATGCTGCTGCAGCCTGGAATCTGTCTTGAGGAGCTGATCTCTTTAAATCTTTTTACAGGTAGACTGAAGGCATTGGACGGAGATGGATGAGGTTGTAGATGTTTTGACTGATGACTTCTGCTCCAAGATCCAGGATTTGGTTTTTCCGTGATTGTAATTGCTCTGTTTTTATGTCTGTGTCTTTGTTAATTGTGCTGGTGCCTATTTTGACCAGGACACTCTAGTAAATGAGATTCTTCATCTCAATTAAGTTTTCCTGTCTAGATACATTTAATTAAATAAATAACTAAATAAATGGTATAATAATAACAAGAGATTTCTGCAAATTACCCAGGTTGAATATTTATGTCACTTTTTCTTTGTGGAATTTTTAAGATAGGCTGAGCAACATGTGAGTGTAAACTATCACAGGTTTGGAGATAAACAGTCATAAGGCTCTGAGGTATATGTACACAGCCTCACCCAAATAAGACTTTGACCTGGTTATGTTCAGTACAAGTTACTCTGCATGTTACAGCTACTGATGAGACATTTTAAGCAGTGCCATGAGACTTTACAACTCCAAACCCTTACACTTAATCAGGTCCCAGTTTGGTTCTGATTGTGTTTGGTTGGTTTGACACTCAGCTGGTGTTTGATACCGTTTTAATTAATGTCTTACAGTGCCAGTTGTATTCAAGCTCATGTGATGTGTTGCAGAGAAAGAGAAAGGAGAAAACAAAATCAAAGGAATGCCACATTGGCCTGCATGCTAACAGTATGTCGTGAATGAGATATAAAGCTTCTTTTTTACATGGGAAACTGTAATATGAGGCTTGTTTTGTATCTAGAAAATGGAAAAGTAAATACATGGTATCACTGGCTTGAGATGCACAGTCACCATGTTTATGAGCTTTTTGTTTGTGTATTAATTTTTAAGGTGAGTATCCAGCTTAGAAAATGGAACATGTCCTTGCTTCCCTTGTTATGTGTGTGAATGTAACTTCTTGTTGTGTGCAGTTATTATAATTAAAGCTGCATCGTGATTCATTTAAATGCTTCATTACCCTTTGTAGATGGAACTGCTTGTTTGGCATCTGTGAGAAATGTGTTCTCTTTCACAGATGGCACTGCAAACAGCTAGAAATGGTGGTACTCAAGCTAAAAAGTGGGGTTATTCAGAGTGCATAAGACAGACTTTCTCAGTTGTTTCAAGCCCTTATTTACTAAATGATTTCTTAGAATTTGCCAAAACAAATGACATCTGATTGCAAAATTCAATTACATAAAGCTAAGAGCTGGCCGGATCCTTCCAAGAATCACTTTCACCTAATGACTCATCTCCTTTAATCTTTTTTTCTTTTATACAGTTTACTGGAACAGAAACTTTGCTATAGTTTGAAATCTTTTCAGAGTGTGAGCTGAACAGTGTGTCTTTCTTTTTATTAAAACCATTTATTTCCCAGAAATAATGACAGATTGTTGCACAGAGAGCTGTGTTCATCAGCTATGAATAGAATAGGACATGTGTGGAGGCCTTTCTTCTTTTCATAATTTAAAAAAAAAAAAACACCTCAGTGGTTGAAACAGTGTCAGAGGAGCTAGGGAGCTTTCAGAATAATTCCACATGAACTGTTTCAGTTTTTCACATCTTGTTTTCAGTCCCACCTATCTGAAGAGCCATCATCATTGTACAACTGATTACATTCAAGTGGGAAGAGATTTCTTTATGAATATATGTGTGAATATGTTTGTCTGATATTTAGAGGTAGAGGGATTATTAGCCTGGACAATAATTGAAGCCAATATTTTAGCATTTGGCCGATTAACAGTATCGGCATTTGGTTTTACCAACAATCAATAAGTGCTCAAAAAGTGAGCTCCAGTACTTTGACTCCAATGTAAGGTGTGATCTTCCCCTCTGGCTTTATTTTCAGTCTTCACGGTCTCAACTGTCTTGCTGCATATAACACAATCTGATAGACTACTTGTTACATGAGCACCAGCCTATCAGTACTCAAGCCTGGGTGCCACTGACACATGGGGCTTTTCCATTACATTGTGTGGCTTGGCTCTACTTGGTTTGACTCTACATGGCAGTGGATTCATTTTCCACCACAACTGAGCTACTCATTTGAGGGTGCGTCTAGAGATGATGATGCTGTGCTTCAATAAGCGCCATTTTGTTCCACCAGAAGATGAAGAAGAAGGTCCTGTTGATTCTACTTTAAAGTTTCTTTGTATTTCAAGGTTTGGTGCAGCAGTTGCTTCTTAAACATGTCTGAGAAGTTACCCCAAATAATAGTGAACCGCTGTGACGTCACCGTGGCACACTTTGGCCCTGCTCCAGAGCTGTACCATTCTGGGCGTGGCACATTGCATCATAAACCAGTGTGGCCAAGCTGCTGATGTAAAGTAAATCAGCAAAGCTTAGATAGGTGTGGCAAGAAGTCATGGGGAAAAGCCCCAACAGTTAGTGCACAGCATCACTTCCTGTTTTCCTGCTGCTGCTGTGTTGCTCTGCACTTTCTCATGCAGATAGAGCTTGAGTTAAGTTATTCTCCTTCATTCTTTTGATCATCCAGTTTTTCTTTAGCCACATGTAGTACAGTACATTTTGTACATCATAATACATTCATATTGGTTCAAAAAGTCAGTTTTCAGTCGCACAAACAACAGATAATTGGTATTGGCCCTGAAAAACCAATATCGGTTGACCCCTACTACTCTTCAAGAAACAGTTGTGCTTCATTGTTTAATGGCTGAAAATCTGCTCTTCGTGGAGCGCTTCAGTAAAACTTCAACTTGGAAATAAATCAACATTGTAGCACATCTAATTCCATTCTATCAAAAAAATGTGATTTTAAGTGAGTATTCAGTTGGATGCATGTAAGAAGGTCTGAGGAAAACACAAGCTAAAGTGATTTTAACATTATATTCTACGGCGTAAAATACATCTGGAAGTGCCCTACTATGGTGCCTAACTAGGACTACAGAGTTTATCAGCAACATCATACATCACAATGCCAAACGTAAATAAAATTGAAGTCTGTCCATGATGGTTTACGTCCTTTATAGCTTAGCATTAGCTTTTTATTTTTGCTGCTATCATTTACAGCAAGAGTAGGTTAAAACCTAATGTGGAGCTGACTGCAACTATCTGGGATGCCTGCTGAAATCCTTGACAGAATTGTGTGTTTTGGCAGAGTGACTGAGTAGGTTTAGAGAGTGAGTTTAGAATTGAAGGATCCCAAAAGTTTGAAACATAAAGCCCTGTCAGTAGTAAACAGCTAACCTGACACGCCAATATCCATTGAATGGATATATGTCACATTCATCTGGAAAGGGTCCCATAGAAAGTGTTTGATAAGGGCAGAACCTTTGAAAAATTTCTTGAAAGGTAATTTGAGGGACGTTCTGTCTGTCACATTCATGACGCGCCAATCAGAGTGAGACAGATGATGCTGTATGCATGCACTACTCTTAAGCTGACTGGCGATCGCTGCCTTAGATTGTTAATGGCAGAGCTTCTTGGTGAAGCTAAGGCCGGTCAGGGGAAAAAGGTGCAAAAACTCCTCTGTCAAGACAGGCTTTCGGTGTGGCTCTTTGCTCTTGTTTTTAAAAAAAATGTGGTCCAGCTCCAATAAAACTGCCACTTTCCAACAGTTACATCCAAGCTAAAAGCTACCACGGCAGCAGCCATGTGATATGCTGGCAAACCCCTCCCATAACAATCACAAACCAATGCCAAAGCAGAATGGGAGAAGAGCGAAAATATCTTTTCTGTCACGAAAAGCTTTCAGTGTTACTCTCTTCCCCTTGTTCTAATAAAGACCAGTTCTGACAAAACTGCCACTGTGGCTAGGTCCGAGCTAATCACTCCACTAGCAGCCACTATATACAACCACTGACACAATAACTAACACTTTCCTCCATAACTATCACATACTTATGCTGAAGCAGTAAAGCGAGAACATTGTTGGCATCATGAAAAGCTTAAATTGTTGCTTTTATTCTGTATTTCAAACAGAAACCTTGTCCAATTCCAATAAAGCTGACCCTGTTCTAAATCTCCATCTGTCTACATCAGTCAGCCAAAAATTCAAAAAGCAGCTTTCATCTGTTATCTTGATGAAAAAACATGCAAGTGCTGTACCTTTATTTTGCCATGAGTCTTATTTCCAGCAAAAGTTAAAAACCCATGGAAAAACAATGCTAACTTTCAGGTTGGCCCACAAAAATGCATCATCCCGGCACCCTGTCATCAACCTCTTACTGACTACTTTCCAGTGACATTTACAGTCTGTAAAGGAAGCTTTTTAATGTTTTTATAGCCTTAATTAATCTAGATTGGTAACTTTACTACCCATGTTATACAATAACTGGACTTGTGTAGAATTTAATGCCTGTTAATGTCATTTCTTGTTGCATGTTTGACTAGATCTTATGCCTTTGCACAAAAACCTCAGCTCAGGTTTCCTCCTGTTTTGTGCTGGCAAATGTTATACTTTTATATAAATCATTCAAAAGCTGAAAAACTATTTGAATTATGTATCAAGGACAGGAAATGTGAAGTTTTAAACAGTTCTGCATTTGAGTCAAATTTTAATAAGATGTTCTGATTTTGGTACTTACTCCCATTCCCTGCGGGTGGATGGACAGGGGCCACCAAAGTCAGGAAGGTTGTCCATACTCACTCCCTTTCCCAACCAGGCCCTTTCTGAAGTCTTATAAGTCCCATCCGCGCTGACCTCGTCTTGACACTCTTTTGGAAAAATCTACCGGGGACCAGCTGCCCACCGCCTCCTCGAGTCCACCAAAGAAATGTGAAAACCTGTGGAGAAAAAAAGCTTGTATTAAATGTACTGCATGAATTCATGTTACTAAGCAGGCATTTCTGCGACCTGCATTAAAGAATACACACGCTAGACCTATATAAATACATCTTAAATATCTTTTCCATTGCCATCTGTTTTTACTATAAATGTTTTGCTGAGTAACCATTAATAATACAATGTAAAGCGCATGAACAATCTCTAGTTGCTACCTGGGTAAAGTACTCCATCATTAAAGAAGTGTTTTAGCACAGAAGGAGCTCCCCTGACCTAGAAAAGGGTCTGAAGCAGTAAGCTCTTTTGATAACCCAGTATAAAAAGAGTCTGCAGAACAGCCACCTCCTTCACATCCTCTGTGTAAGGAAAGACACCATGGAGCAGACAGCTCTGTAACCAAAGAACTCACAGGATGAAGCCTTGGTTTGCATACGAGTTTATGGAGTTGTCTGCATATATAATACTCCTGTTTTTCTTCATGTGGTTGATTTTAATTGTACAAGTCTTAAATAGTTTTTGGGTCTGTCTTTGTTCCACTCTGAGTGTTACACAAAAGAAGCCACAAGGGAAACAACCGGTTATTGCATTTTCCATCCTTTTCAATTAAGACGAGAGCGGTCGTTACATGGGGAATACTTTCATGGAAATTAAAGATTGATGAGGTGCAACCCTGAATAATTATCTACTCATACCATTATAAGAATCTGTTTATCAAAAATCATTCAACACTGTACCTCATCATGTCCTCTGTTCCCATAAGTTTTCATATCACCTATAAACTATGATTTACATACTCCCGATGCGTGGAGAGACTAAATGAGCGTGGAAGTGAGCATGTACCACTGGCTTAAACCTAGAGAACAGAGAGTGAGAGGGGGATAATATATTGCCTTGTTTAAAATACCTCAACTGTGGATTCGAGCTATTAGCCAGTTAAAACGATAACTGTCGTCTGAACCAGGATCAATAGTCAGTTAACTGAATTCTTGATATTTTTAACCAGTCCAAGCCCAACATCCTGGTCAAATGCTGTGTCTAAACTGTAACTGCCACCCAACACTAGTAGCTACTGTAGCCTCAGCTAATGGCTACATCAACACTGCTATAGAGCTCAGGTCCATAAGTAAAATGTGCCATTTAAACCACCCATAGACATTACACAAAATCCTTATTACAACACCTTTAGTGCTTAAAACCAAGCTAAACAGCTACCTGGATGTAGGCCTAGTTGTTAACCTGCAAGAAGGCTCAGTGACCAGCGGTGCTAGCACTGCTAACATTAGCCCCATTCTGCAAACTAAACTTACTGTAACTGTCACTGTGCTCAGTTGTTTATATTTTTGAGCGTTTTCTAGGTGTTTTCTTGACTTATGACCTGTCAGCTACTTGCAAATATAATTTGTGTTAACTGGATTTTTAATTATTTGCCACAGAAATTGCTTTTCACAACATATTGTATTGTTTCGCAGCTAAGAATTACCACCACCACTGTGGGAGTGCAAGCACAAATTCACGGCACATATAAACATAAAAAATGCTTTGCTAGCTCAGTTTTGTTATAATGACTGTATCTGAAGAGAAATATTAATTTTACACAGACAAATTTAGCACCTACAGCCTTAAATTTCTCATGTATTAGCTCATATAGCGCCACTTGTTTGCTTGCATGCACAGCTTAAAAAGGAGACAAGGAGTGTTAACAGGCTGAAGTTTTGTGTGAAAAGTAACAAAAAAAAAGATAGGTGTAATAATTTCCAATATCCACATGAATATCCATTAAAAAAATCTGCTTGAAAAAGTATCTGTTGGTGTTTACAGCCTTTAAAAACAAGGTTTCTTTTTCCCATTAATCTTCTTGCAATGTCCTGCAATCTGTTGTTTTCAACTTGATGTACTGAACCGCAGGCAACATTATCAGACGGCTTGATTCAAGCTGCTACAGCCCGGTTCAGACAGCTGCCAGCCACATTTTATAACAGTTTTGTTACACAAAGATTCTGGGCTTAAGAGTAGAATCACTGGATTATAGCAAAAATCATAATCATGATCATTTTGATTGATCTCATTATGATCTGATTTTACATTTGCATCTGTGCATACATTTTACATCTTAGGCCTCTGTAAATTGCTGTGTTCCCAAGAAAGGCAGCCACAGTGTTAAAATTTCTTGGTTTTATTATTTCGTAAGGACCGATTCTACAGAAAGGTTGAAGATATGTGCACTCAAGTAAACTATTATAAAGACTCGCCAATACAACTTAAAAATTACTCTTTATTTTACTGGCTATTTGTTGAACCTTACACTTGGTGAAAGTCAGTGGTTCCCAACCTTTTTCCCTTGAGCCCCCACAATTGTACCTCCAAAAATTTGAGCTCTCTCAGGAGCAACATGGAAAAAATAGTTATACATTGTGGTCAAAATAAATATAAATTGTACATCTTTTTCTGTTCAAATCCAACCAAACACCCCTAAACACAAATATTCTTACTCAAAGATAATTGTATGAGTTAATTATAAGTGATGTATCATGAGTCAAATTATTATGTGCAAATCAAATGTTTACAACCTCAGAGCAGACCGAGCCCCCCCCCCCGAAACCTAAGGGGGTCCCAGACCCCAGACTGGGAACCAGGGGTGCAAGTAATTGTACGGATCTCAGGAAAATAATCTTTTTCACAATGAAGAAAAGTGAAAATCTCTGCAAGAGTCGGAGAGGGAGACAGAGAGTGAAATCTTGAATAAATATCACCTGTAACCTGATAATTAAAATCATTAAAGTATAGCATGTACAAACAGCCTTTATGATTTATGACTGAAGAAAGTTTAAAGGGACCTGAAGAAAAGCCTGTACAACTTTACAAAGTTTCTTATCAGAGTTATAACTGAAAAACTAAGAAAAGATCACACTTTTACTTTGAAATGCATTCCCATAGTGAAACATACATTTCATTCCTACCAGGGATTTAACAACAGTCAAGAGGCATAAAGTGGATCTGCACTTTTTAACTCTGTTAAGAAATTCATAATTAAGGGCATGGCAGATCTGACAGACAGGTGTGGGTGTTGTAGCTGTTTTCTAGAAGGATTAACGCCTGCCTCAGCTCTGCCTTTTAGTCTATTACTACTGTAACCCAAAGTTATTTAGACAGCATTTCTGATATGGCAGATGCAGTCACTGCACTTCAGAACTGCACCTCAGACAGCAGTGAGACCACGTCCACGTTTCATAAAGTCTGTGATCACAAGCCATATTATAGGATATGTGTTGTTTTGCCAGATTTTTGAAAATACGTAGCCCTCGCACAGACATTTAAATTTACATAGATGGAAAAATTGAGTTAGTGATTGCCAAAGTGACTTTAGCCAGAGAAAATGGGAACACTATCACTGTTTGAGATTTGTTTGTTCAAGGTATTTGTTTGGCTGGATAGTCTGCTGGTTGGATGGACTGAGTTTCCCACTCTGCAGAATCTATGTCTATATGCAGATCTTATTCTATGCTTTGATAAGTTTAGCTCAGCTGGTAGAGCAGGCTTCAGTCCAGGCACACTGGTGGCAAGATTGAGTCCCAATTCTGGTGCTGTGTAGCGCTTTCTTTCCCCACCATCTCTCCTCATATTTTCTGTCTCTGTTCAACGATCTAATCATGAATGAGGCAAAATATATACATCACAGGCTATAAGCACACCACTTGTTTATTTAATCTATAGCTATAACTCGTGCTTAATCTAAATGTTTACGAATGGTTAAAATCAGGCACTGTGTTCACAGTTTGGTCTCATTCATATGTTCCTGTGTCTGCTTTGGATTCGACAGATGGTAGCATCGCTGCTTCCTGATTTTCTCCCCTCTGTCAAAAACTCTCCTCTCTTAACACCTCATGTAACTGCTTCACAGTCAAATCCTTCCAGAAAATCCAAAAAAGGGTTGTTTTATTGTTCTGAAACATTTTTTTCTGAGTAGTTGTATAATTGCTTTTAAATTCCAGCACACCATTTCAATTCTCAATGTCTCTTTCACACACATGAATGCAATGGGTCACAAGCATCTGAGCGTCTAAAAGCATTGAGCAATATTTTGTCAGCAATTCTGGACCATGACCACACTCCTTTCCAAATCTCACAAACAGAATACAGACAGAAAAAGCTATGAAAACATTATCAAACATCAACATTACCAGCTGCCATCTTATTGTGCCAGCCCACTGACCATTTTGACAGCTAACAGGATGGGAAAAGTCACTCTGTCAACCTATCTGTCACTGGCTTTGACTGAGTTACTGTCATGTACTGTGTAATCATGCAATCATTATGTGTGTGCATCTTAGCCATTCCTCAAAGTAATTCCTTTTTCCATTTAGCTTCCACATGGATTTTAATGAAGTGTTTTTCTATGCAGATGAATGAAGGTGATCTTAAGATGACAGATTCAATAGCAACCATGAAGATCTGCTTTTGTCATAAGAGCTGGGTTCACAATTTAATATCAATGCCAACATTTTAACGCAAGCATAAACACAAAACTTTAAAAAACAAGCATGCAAAAATCCCTTTTGTCTCTGTGTTTTCCAGGGACTGATTTCTCTTCCTCCAAAGCGTATGCGTTATCATCCCTGAGACAGCTGGACATCTTTATTCTCAAGCTTAAGCAGGCAGAAACTTTTCAGCCAATGCTGTGGATGCTAAACAAACAATGACTAAAATACTAAATGACTTTCCAAACTGTTAAATTTTTTGTGACCCATTAAAATTCTCATAGTCCACAAAGTGAGCTTGAAATTCTTTTCATGTTTACTATTGCTGTGGAAAACTCTGATGCCTAGTCATATACATATAGTAACTTCTGCATCTGCTGCAGTGCTATTTGCATATACTGCCAAGCTGCTGTTGAGACAGGATGCAGTGCTGCAGAGTGAAACTGAAACTTCACACTCACTCTTTATAGGACACTCGTTGAAGTACTTGGTGGACGTCCCTATACCCTTTTTTAAAATTTGTCACTTAAATATAGATTCTTTTCATTATTATTGTGAAAATAAAGGTCAACGAAGTGACTATATATAATTCCTTGCTAGCTAATGGTTATTAAAAAAAATCCATAAAGTGTATGCATATTAAAATGTTAATAATAAAACACAACATATAGGGTCTAATGAGTATTTACTTACACATCAAAAATTATTCAAACACAAAATATTCCTTTTACAAGACATGATGAGGTTGCCTTTAGAGTGTGACCTCTTTTAGAGGCAAGACAAGACTAGCTTCAGTACACTGAATAAGTAAAGGTGGTTCCACCTGTTTTGTCTTATAATTCCAATAGGACACCAATAATTGTCACAAATGTTGTGTAACTAATTGCATTTTAGCAGTGATGAGGCTCGTAATATATGCCGTTTAGGTTTAATAAAGCTGTTATACTTTTGTAAAACTGACTACATCACACATATTTCACTATTTATACCTTTTTCCTTTCGCTACAAATTTTACACCCTTAAACAGGCGCATGCCCAGACGTGGTTCCTCCATTTCTCACTCTAAAATTGCAGTAATTTCTAGAAATTCTAACGAAACCTATCATGACATTCAGCACCACTACTCACCTTTTTTAATGTGAGAATTTTATCAGTTTATCATGGTTTGTTATGATTTTAGCGGCATTTATTTTGTGAACAAAAGAGCCATAAAACTGCATTTTTTCGAGTTCTGGAGGAAACAGGAAGTTTCTGGGCCACGATTGGCCAGGTGGTGTGGTGTCACTTTCCATGGCATTGACTGACATCCTCTGATTGGCTGAGAAAAATCACTCTAGTTCTACTGTATCAGAGAGAGTTGGGGGGAGGCCATGAAAATATGAAAATATTCTTTAGATCATTATAGCCAATACAGATATCATGGCCAATATTTAAATGTATTGAAGACCTAGAACTTGAGAACCCAGTCCTTGAAATACATTTTAAAGTTAAAGGAAAGAAAAGACTTCAGCTGATGTGGGTCTGCTGGTCCATCCATAAACTAATTTCTGCAGGCAGCTGATATTTACAGCTGATATAGGCCTGTATACATAGATGATATAAAGGTTGTAAGTTGGCATAAAATTTCATATCTACCAATAACCTAACATCCACTAATACCAATACTGTGGCAAACATATCATGCAATCCTTCTTATTCTATACGCTTCTGAAATACTGATATAGTGACTAAACAGCTATGGTGCATACTCATTAAATAAAAAAGTTTAAATACCTGCAAAAGCCATTGATCATTGACTTGCACCAATCACAAATTGTTGATTTGGGAATATTAACCTCCTGGATGTGAACTAATATTGCTGTTAGCTGCTTTAACTAATATACAGGTATGTGCCTCTAGTCTGGAGAGCTGTGTAAAATGAGACGTCCCATATCAGCCTGCATTCTTAGAATGTATTGAGGTTAAACCACACCTTGCATGGTTAACACCTAGAAAACACCAGAGTCCAGTTACACTTGTGCCCCAAGGTATTTAAAGAAGTCATACTCGAGTTCAAGTTCATGACCAAAGTGTGTGCAGACTGACTGTAAGAGTTGCTTTTTCTTATGGTAGAAACATGTGCACAGAGTTCACTGGATGTGAGGAATGGGAGCCTCTGTCTAGAGAAGGTTTGGAAATAAATGAGCATCATGCTATAGATTGTTATGGGTTTTAATTTCACCTAAATGGAAACTAAATGTCAAAGTTTCTGAACATTACGTTCTAAGTTTGAGCCTATGTTACTTTTCAAGAGATCCAGCAGATTCAGTATTTGCTGTATCATCACTGCACTGGGTTCTGGTTACTTATGACTAAATTAAGAATACTATTTAACAAAGGGTATAGCTGGACTATCTATAGTTAACGTGAGAAATTCAGTGATAGTGCCCATTTGAAGAAAATACTTGTGATGCTGTAGCGACAAATGAACTGTTCTTTTCTTTTGGTTTTAAACAGAGCTCCTACATGCTTTTAAAAAATCAAATATAAGACTTATTAACACCTGAAGTGAGAAAAATGAATACCACTTATTGAACTGTTTATGAAATGTCAAATGGTTTAGGGCAAAAAAAATTCTTCCCCAAATTGTAGGATTTATGGAAAATTTAATGCCTGTATCCTATCAATGTACAATATATTAATATTAACACATGTTTTGGAGCTGAGCTGATTCTAAATAGTTTAACTATTAAAAAGCTTTTATGTCAGGGAGGACACGGGTTCCTCCTCCAGGAAATTAAGAACATCAAACACTGAATTCCCTGAATTATGAAGAACATTTTTGCACTAATTTGTGGGGGAAGATGATTAAAATCATATCAGGTTGGCTAGAAATCAGGGATTAGATTAGGACATGTCTAACTCAAAGTGCCTGCCTAAATTTAAACCTCTCACTGGTAAAAAAAAAAAAAATCAGACTTTTTATGGCCTTAAATTTCAAATGTGCAATTTAACACTATTTAAGACTTTCAAGGACCTGTTTAAAAGCCACACATATATTTACAAAATTGGTATGTCGTGTTGTCTGACTGAGCTTGTTTAATAAACAACTACTCGCTTATAATGACTGATTACATTTTTAGAGCAAACAGACTGTTATTGATAAAATCAGCTACTTCATCCCAGTCATTGCTCTTAGATGCCTGGCCACATACAAGAGATGCTGCCAGCAGATATTTTGGCTGTTGGTTAAAGACAAAATACCTGTTTGGCTTCAGTGATTAAGGTGTGGCCTGTAAGTATGCCAGCCTCATCATGTCATGTCATGATAATTGCCGCTGCAATGATTTTCCATCATGTGATTTATTGCAGATTCATGCAACATGTTTTTTGTTACATATGTCATTTGACGCAAATACAGAGCTTTACATTATGACAGAACAAGCTGTGTTGACTAACAGACAGCTTAAAAAAATGTCTCCTTATAATAAAGCAGCAGATAAAAAAAATCTTTTTATTTGTTTAAATGGTGTTTGGTGGCAGTCTCATACAAGCCTGCAGTTTATTCTTAATCTGCTGCAGGCCAAAAGACTCGAGAAAGCCTAGTTTGTTGATTTGGATCATATTGGACAAGTGCAGTGTAATTATCCTGCCAACAATTTATTCTACAAGTCACTAATTAGAATTACGTCTTGCACAATTACCTTGCATCCAGAAAGGACTTGGTCTTAAATTATTCAACTGGAATTCCCTAGTTACTTTGAGTTTTATTGGAGGTAGATTAAATAAATTTGTCATCTGTCAGAGATTTTACTGAACCATTCATCAGAAAGGCAGACTCCATCAGCCAACCCCTTACAGTTCCTTCACTACTCCTTCCTGCTTCTCCCATCAGCCAGCCAAACACACCAAAAAGAGAACTTACAAAACAGTGACTCAAATTTAAATGCAACTTTGATCACTTGATCAAATTATTGGTTGATTTTCTTTCGGTTCAATTAATTGTGAGATTTCCATGCTTTAAATGTTGATGTTCCTGAAGCCTGAGCTGAAGACAATTTTCAGTCCAAGTGTGATACAGTTTTGGAGTCTTGGATCTTTAATTAAACTTTGGGGCTTATCTCTTTAACATCTATGAGAATATTAGGACATGAAAGGCACCAAATAAGCAGGACTGCTTTCTGCTACACCAGGATCAATGTCATCATGATATGGAAGATTTGTCTGCTGCCAGTTCAGAAAGTCTTTTTTTTTAAGATGAAACCAAAAAAATATAACTGTATATAAAACTCACCCACAGTCATATTTAAACACTGCACAGGAAATGGTCAGTGACGGTGACTCACACCACCGATATATCATCACTAAAGAGAGGAAACTCATCCAAAGTCAACAGCTTCGACATTGGCAGCACTTTCCACAGACAGAAATTTAAGCTAAAGGCCATGTCTGATGATTTAAACCATAAAAATGCACCAAACCACTTGAATCCATGAGCAAACACTGCTTTGAAAAGCTGCACACTGCAGTTAGGGTTAGTTGTAAATAATGGCTGCATTAATAGTTGATATATTTTTCAGCACAGTTAAAGACTAAGTGCAAACTATACAGATCCTACTAAAAATGTGCAAGTCCAAACATGTGGAAGAGTGAATCTGCAGACCACAGCACAAAATACAACTAATGATCAGAACACTTTTCACTGCTGAGATATTTGTTTCCTTGCCTTTATGCGACAGAACAAAGGGCAACTAATCATACTGCCATAAGTGATGACTTTTTCAAATTCCATCTTTAAAACCCGGACAGTTTAAAAAAAGAAAACTCTGGTATTTCTAGCCAGAGGCTCACACAGTTTCTGCAGCTCTGCTGCTAATCGATGAATTTGAGCTACTTGCAAATCAAAGCACAGAGTCTGGGGTTGTGACCACTACTGTCTGCTTGTGTAAAAGTTTACATTGCCTGACCACCTCCACCTGCATCTGATTTTGAGCCGACAGCCCGAGCTGTCAGGTAAACATAAACTGAGGCCTGGACGAGCTTAGTTGCAGTCAATCCGGAAAGGTTGTATTAACATTTATGTAGGTGTGGTTGCTTTAGCTTGATGTGCATGAAAGCTGAAATCATACTTGTAAAGAAATCAGTGGTTTGCTTTGTGGCTATTAACCCTTAGAACCCCTTGCCAGCTTTTGCTATTTTGATCTGCCTGTATTTTTATGCACTGATGCATTTCTCAACCCCTTTAAGCACAATAAAGTTAAAGAAATATTTTTCAGGACAACCTGGACAATCAGAATATGTGTGCTGCTAGGATGCCAGCTGAATGTCTCAAAGGTTATATTACCAGAGAGACCAAGTAAAAGAACAAAATGGAAATAAAACTTTCTAAAAATCCCACCCAGATCAACAGTGAACAAGCCATTTCACATATGCACTTTTTTCCCTTCAGGCCTTGTCTAACAGGAGAAAAATAACTTCTTAACAAACGTATAACAGAAAAATTAATCTCCATAAATTTAACTTTTTGCCTGCATATGGCATTCCAGTACGTAAAATGTGCATTAATTCCATTTTAGAAGGTTTAAATGTGCTGTTTTCATTATTTTGGCCATAGAGGACTATTTCTTCCTACCTGTCCAAACTGACAGATAACTATCTGGTCTCTTGGTGATCTTTGTCTTGCCCTGATTGGTCACAGAAAACAAAAGAAGAGGAATAAATCAGAGCATTGTGATTGGCCATCAGTCTGACAGGAGGTTGTTGTCTTTTACCTCCAGTGCTAAATAGAGGCCTGATGGCAACACTGCCATTTTTAGAGTGAAAAATTTAGTAAATAGTCTATTATCATGGATTCAGTAATGTAGATTTGTAGTTTTAGAACTCTGAATAAACACAGTGTTTTGGGCCTGGAAAAAATGTTCTGGAAAGGATATAAGCACAGAAGCAGTCTGTAGATCAGCAAAAAGGAAAGCTTTGAATTGCAATTCACTCCATAGTGATCCGTCTTATTGTTCCTGAGAAACTGTAAACAACGCATGTGCCACTGCTCGGGATCATCGGCAATCCAGCAGAGTTCTGAGGGTTCAGAATTTTTAAATACAAAAAAAAAAAAAAAAAGTCATCATCAGTATGATCACGAATGTATCTGCTGAAGCACAGCACAGATTCACCTACATAATAAACATTTAAAATGCTTTGAAAACCAATCACAGTTACAATAAGACGTTGGAACAGATTGATCTTTTCTAAATTTAAACTAATGTTCTGGTGTATAAAAAGCTTCCCTTGCAGTGATAAGCAAGCAGGAGACATTTCTATTGGTCCTACGCCTACAAATGAAAACAGTGGGAAGGCCCATGAGTGCACTCAATGACCCCTTTAAGTTCCCATATGCACATAGTATGTAAGTAATTCAGCCACACTTCAACAAGGAAGGTCACACAGAGGAAGCCTCTCTGTTCACAAGTGAGTGCAAATAAGAAAAAAACAAAATGCCTTGTGCACAAGAAATCAGCAGGTCAGTCAGAGAAATGTGAACTCCAGCAGACGTAAAGCTGCCAGGTTGGGTAACATCAGCCTGACCTGAGCCTGCTGAGAAATTATTTAAGGATTTCCTTTCCTCTGTGACATTTAACATTTTGTTATCTGGTGTCTTGGAGGAGAGAATGACGAAAATCCCTGCCATGAATGTCATCAGCAGAAGTTCAACGGAAGAAAAAAATAGGTTATTTCAACCTTGTAACCAGAGCACTAGATAAGTGTGAGCTGAAAACATGTAAGCAGCATTCAAGAGCGCTGGGTATGAGTGTGTAACACTGCTAATACAGACAGAATATAAACACCTTCAGCCCACACAGTCTTGGTCTATGTGAAAATGATGAACTAGAAATGAAAGGTGCAAATCACACGGTTGACCGCCATTGCTTTAAACTGGAAAGAGGCCACTGGTGAACTTTGATGTTATAAACAGTGCAAACGGGTGGCAACATTTTTGCGCTCCTCTGTCAGAGTGACGCAAAACTGAAAGCTTAAATAAATCTCACGTACCTTGACACTGGGTCTCCAGCAGAAATAAAGATCCACACTTAACTTTTAACAATGTCGTCATTTTTAAAAACTAATTCATATCAAGGGAGCGCAACTAGCAGCGTGTGTGTAACCAGGCGAGAGCGCTTGAAAGCGCTAAATTGCATAACAACGCCGAAGTTAATAACGTCCAGTTAATAACTGTGCAGTCGGTAGCTTTCGCCGCGCTAATTTATCATCAACGCACGATAATATTCCCTCTTTAATGGTTTCTGCGAGCAGCAGGCTGTGTCCGTGTATTTTCCAGGCACTGAACTCCACATCCTCCGCTGGCAGAGGCTTGTAAACAGGACCGAGTGGCTGAGAGCAGAGAAAGTAGGTCAGCTGGTAGCTCAATACTCGGCTAACGACGGCAGCAGCATAAGCAGTCTGCTATGCAACACAACCAAAAGAAACCTGTAGTGACCAGGAGGAGCGGGCTCATTGTAATCTTTAACACGTGCTTTAAGCATAACAGCACCCCACCTTAATGTCTTTTAAAGCTCTGCTGGGGAAAACTATATTTATGCGATGTAATAAGTGAGCTTAACGCGGGGTGTGGAGTTGAGTCTGAATACAACTTGGCCGTGGAGGCATGACAAGTAGCCTTTAATCTATTAAGCTAGCTCTACACTTATCCAGAGAGCAAAAGCAGGGGGCTTACATGATAGAAATGCACGTTAAAATGACCAGGGCTCGACCTAAGCTGCTGTCAAAAGTTAAATCACATGAGGAGGAGATGAGGGTAAAGGGTGTCTCCTCCCCGCATACAAGATTAGCCTGTCTGACCCTGTTATAAGTTAATAAACGCTTTATATTCTCACGGCATGACACTAATATCCATATGTGAAACAAGAAGCTGAACGCTTTTGTTTTCCCCTTCGAGTGGGCTACTTCCCCACTTCCTATGTTGTTTTTTTTTTTTTTTTTTTTACAACTTCCTGGTTGCCTTTTCCCTCAGCTGAAGTCCAAAATGTGGGTCAGCAGTCTGCCTGACTAATTTCAAGGGCTCATAATGGACCGGCTTCAAATATTTTGCCTCTGTCAAATAATAATAACACAAACAGCTAAGGATGTGGGCATAAAACAATAAGTTATCAACTTTTGAAGCTTCAAGACAACTGGAAGTGAGCTTTTAATGATTCTGTTTACTCAAAGGAGCTATTTAGAGATAATAAGGACATGAAACTTTAGACTCTATAACATCCTTATCAGTGTTCGTCATAATAACCAGTGTGTAAATCATTGCACAGTTTATTTAATTGAGCAGTCTCCACTGAGTCTAAAACGTGTGTCAAAAATGACAGGCTGGTCATGATTTTGATCAAGTTTTGTTATGAGACACTAGAGGTTGTAACTGCCTCTGCTTGATCTAATGTCAGTCAGTCTGATTTTATTTGTGTAGTGCCAATTCATGGGCCGTAGTCTGACAGCAGGGTTTGGATAAAATAAGTGATTTAAAGTAGGTAGATAATAGTTGTCGTTTGAATAACTATAACAAAGTTTGTAAATGTGACCCCACATTTTAAAGGTGACATGTTTAAAGGGGCTGTTTAGCAAAGCCGACATTATTTGCTACAGTTGTGTTCCAGCTTTTTCATCTAATAAGTAAACCATTTGTAAGATTCTTTTGGAGGACTAGCTAATACATGAGGGCCAAGCAAGTTACTGTGCCTATAAAAATTATTCACCCCCTTGAATGTTTTACCCTCTTGTTGATTTCATAAATCAATCATGGACAATTTATATTTTTGACACACACAAAAAAAGAATAAAACATCTTTAAACGTCAAAGAGAAAACAGATTTCTGCAAAAAAGTCAATCAAATAAAATAGGTAAAATAAGTGACTGCATAAATATTCACCCCCTTTAAAGTGACTGACCTAATTCAACAGAAGTCCAGCTAAATGGTGATAGTAGTCTCACAAATTATTGAAATTGGGATCACCTGAGTGCACTGGCTGTGTCTCATGTAAGTGTAGTATAAAGCCACCTGTGTCTGAAAGGTCCAGTCACTGGTTATTCAGTATCCCTGGCTACAATTACACCATGAAGACAAAAGGACACTCCAAACAACTCAGAGAAAAGGTAATTGAAAAGTATAAGTCAGGGGATGGATACAACAATTTCAGTGTGTCTTGCAGACAGGAAACACTGCACATCACCTCAAACACACCGCCCCCTCTGTAAAGCACGGTGGTGGCAGCATCATGCTGTTGGGATGCTTCTTGGCAGCTAGTCATGGAAGGGTTGTAAAGGTAAATGTATGCGGCAAAATATAGAAAGATCCTGAAGGGCAATCTTATTCAGTCTGAAAGAGAACTACGGCTTGGAAGATGTATTTGCCAGTAGAACAACAATCTAAGCGTACAGCAAAAGCCATAGACAGTTTAAAGACAACAAGGGGAATCTGGAGTAGCTGAGTCAAAGCCCAGACCTCAACCCAAAAGACAATGAGCATGAGCCTGTGTAATCTTACAGAGCTTGAGCAGTTTTGCAAAGAAGAATGGAGTAAATTGCAGTGTCCTGACGCGCAAGCCTGATTGAGACCTGTCCACAAAGGCTCAGTGCTGTGATTGCAGCCAAAGGTGCATCTATTAAATACTGACTTGAAGGGGGTGAATATTTTTTTCAGTCTACAGATTTTTTATTTAATCGACATTACATTCAAGAAATCTGTTTTCACTTTGACACTGAAAAGTCAGCCAAATTATATTGTGCATGATTGATTTATAAATCAATGTAAGCGTAAAACATACAATGCTTGAATGACTGCTTTTTTTACATGCACTACAACCACTGAGCTAACTCTGCAAACTATTCAGCCATTAATTTATTTGACATTACAGGCACGTATGTCTTAGTGGTTGGTGGTGCCCAGTATACGGAGGTTGCAGTCTGGCCTACGGTTCATTTCCTGTATGTTTTTATGACATTCTCTCTCCCTGATCTCCGACCAAAATATCTTACTGAAAATGCATAAAGACCCCAAAACCTCTAAAAACTGTAAGTGATTACATTAGCATTTCAATAATAAATATACCGTTTAATAAATAATGTCAAGTAAAATGATCATAAAAAGCTGCAATCTGTTGTTGCTGAACAGGTCATTCTGTTTGGTTGCGGAAAGGCATAGCCATGCCAGAGCTAAATGCTGATGCTAACATGCCAAAACTCCCACAACCACAATGTCAGTAGGTAGGTGTGCTAGCCAGATTTGCTCTGACAGTCATGATCAGAAATAAACAATACAATAGAAGCTGGTAGGAGTTAGTTTTTTAGCTGATGTGTCATGAAAGAAAAAAACTTTATCTGGTGATGCTGATAAACAAGAAGTCATGGAACTGTTGACATTATTAGTGCTCCATTCATTCTGAGGAGAGCCTGAATGTCACAACCACCCATCACTGAAATCACTCTAACTGTTTCAAAGACGCTTCACTTGAACCACAAATGTAAACCACACTAGTTTTGCTCAACATAAATAAAGATCAAATCAAATCCATCAGTGGTGCTAGGAGAGATCTGGTCAGTTTTAAGTCTCCTGAGACAAACAAATGTGCAAAATTTTTTAAAGCAATGACAAATCAACAGACTTACATTGCAGAAACAGAAGCTAAGCAATCATATTAGCAGTAAGAGTGGGAAAGGGTGTGCAACAATGGCAGAATCTGATCCACTTTTTACGTTACTCTTATGACAATGACCAGGACACCTAGTGCTAAACTGTTTGTATGTGAGTCATGACAGCTCAAGGGGGTCATTACGGCATGAATGAGGGTTACGCTACAATAATTGGCCAAAGAAGAATAAATAAAAGGAGAAGACAGCAGGATATGTCTGACAATGGTGAAAAGAAGTCAAGACAGGAAGAATGCTGAAGCCCTTTGGTGAAAAGAACACTAAATTGCTATAATTAGATACATCAGTCTTGCACTTTACCTTTAAGGGTCATTTTATTTTCTTCAGTTGATCAGATTTGGTTTTGTGTCATAAAATGATTGCTTTGCAATTTATTCATCATCCCATAATCACTGTTTCATGACATCAGCATTATTGTAGGCCCCTCATCATTGGTCATAATTTGTGAGTTATCACGCAATTTCCTGTTGCAGTATTTCCTCTCTCATACCTGTATTGACTTAGTACAAAAAAAGTGTACTTCTGTCATGGTGTTCTTATTTTTAGTCGCAGCCCAAATACTCCATATGAATCACAGATTTGTAGTGACACTTGTTGCAATCTCATACAGTTTCACATTCTGAACTTCCTTTTCTCACATTCATTCTGGACTTTTGGGTTGCATTAAAGTGTTTCCCTAGTGACAGCCAGTCTTGTGATGAAAACCAGCTGTCATGTGAAAGAATGATAAAGAACACAAGAGAATTTACAGCTTTCACAAGTCTGTGTATGACATCAGAAAACCTGTTGTGCATGATCCCAATTAGGTAAACGTAACTTCTCACAATGGAGAGGGCGAGTGTCTGCCTGCACGTACAAGCTTTCTTTGGATCAGTTAGAAGACCTCAACCTAAGGCAATTAAATATCAACAGCAATCTTTATGCAGTTATATAACTGCTAGCTCTACAGCTGCACAGGAAACTTGAAATTATTTATCTTATCTTCCGTATCTGAGATGAGTTTTACAGATTTTTCCAAGTTTTAACAAAGAGGAAAGTTTAAGCCAACCAAATGTCAGACTCGAGCTCTGCCAAACAGCATTATTCACCATTTATGATTAGGATGTCCCTCCAGACATTCATAGACTTGAGACAGAGCTGTAGTACTGCTAGATTTCCAGACCACTTGTCTCAAAGGCCATCTTCATGTAATGAGTCACACTTTCCCACAGCTTATTCCATCTGCAGCTGTTGCACTAACCCAAATTTGGATGAGTGATCCTACTTATGATGTGGTACCAGTATGATGCCATTTTAACCAGCCTGTGAGGCACGGAGCCATGGCAGCAAAGCATAGTCTGCCAGTGACTTATACCACCTTCATCAACTGAATAACTGAATGCAACTACTCAGTGGATTATTCCGGTGAAACTTCATGGTCCCAGCTGTTCTGTTTGTACAGCAAAGGCCAAATATCTCACCACAAATGTATACACTGTGCTGAGACCTGCAATTCATAAGTGAGAGATGGCTGACATTGGGATGAGTCCTGTACTCCTAGAGACCAAATTATGCTTATTTGCTAAAAGGAATGAAGTCTACAATTATACAAAGGTTTATGTACAAACATAACATGGGTAAAAAACGATGGAATTACTGTGTATTGGTTGAATGTCTAGCATGTCATTTTTTAGTCAAGCTGAAAACAGCAGGAACAACCAGGCCCCTCTGAGGCCCCCTGCTGCATTGACCACATTCAACTGCCAGTATTGGGCCTTTCTTTGTGGAGCTCCCACTGTGTGTTCACACTGGTTGTTCCCGTTTCTTTCAGGTCCAGAAGACCTGAGAGCCAGGTGGGTGGATCAAGCTGAGTTTTTTGGACAAAGCAAAACCATGATTCTGTTTTCCTTAAAAGCTATTTTTACTCTAAGGTGTAATTCATGTGCAGTAGCACATCTTGAATAGCATCTAAAATTAATTCCGTAAGATGTCAGTTTGTGTTGCCAGTTACTGGATAATGAGGAATGACCGACTGGTTTTAAAAGCCATAACTACAACACAACAGGAGTTACTGCTTTTGTTACTGTGCCTCCTAAAATAAAAACAAATGGGTATCAGCATTTAAATGTAAGATTTGAATTGACCCAGACAATGACAATGATTGATTTCTGTGTTTAAATTAGTTAAGTCCTTAAAACACACAATTTAAAGTTTGAGGATGAATAAATATGTCTGCCCTTAAAACACACTTTTTAAGTGTAAGGACTGATTATGAATTAGGGATTTTTGCCGATATCAGATATTCACAGATTCATTTTTGCCGATATCGATACCTACTGTGCTTAACAAATTTATTAGACCACCCTAACCAAAGTAAGGTTTATGCTACAGCTGCCCTGAATTAACAGCATTGGTAATAACCCAAATAATTTTTCATGTTCCTGCAATGGTTAATACACCAATATGTAGAAGCTCTTTAACCAAATTAATTAATATTTCTTGATTAATATGTCAATTTATGATTTTTACTTGCATTCCTGAACAGAAAAATTTGTTTTAGTTGTTGAATGTTATGCTTGATTAATTTCTGACTTCTCAGAAAAGCCCAGTAAGCCGGCTCAAATGGTAAAACATGGAGAGCTCACTGAAAATGAAAGAGTCCGCATTAAAGCACTTGATGATGCTAGATGGTCTTTGAGACAAATATGACAGGTGGTCTAATAATTTGTTAAGCACTGTACTTCTCATCCAACCACAATCAAATTCACTCTATCCGAATGACGTGATTTATCTGGATAGGTTTTTGGGTTCTTTGTTTGTGTTTTTTGAACGATGACAAGCCAGAATGAAAACAAGCTGAAATGAAAGAAAATGAAATAGCAGTAACGAGGCTATTCTTAAAATGTAAGGAGTAGAAAGTACAGATAATTGTTTTAAAATGTAAGGAGTATAAGTAAAAAGTAGGCTGAAAAATAATTACTCCAGTAAAGTAAGGTAACACAGTATTTGCACTTAGTTACTTGACTCCTCTGGTTCTGATATTTGGTCATAGTATGGACGCTGTACTAAAGTGCAGTCAGTTGGTACCTGAATGCCCAAAATACATCGCTAATCCAGTGTTTCTCATCAATTATATAGACTGTGGGAGCCCGCCATTGTCTAATTTACCCTATTAAAGTTACATTTTTACAGTAGTACTGAACGTATTTTTGCATTATTCATAAAAAAATATCTTCTGCTTAGTGCTGCCGTTGCCTCAGCAAAGCGTCTCAGTTAGTCAGTCAGTTCCACCGACCTTCCACCTCCTTGTCCTTCTTTGCCTACTTCTGCATGCATTGAATTTGCTGAGCTGCAACAACTTCTGAAACATTTCATGTCATTTTTGATTTTAAGATGAAGGAAGGAGATTGAAACCTGGTTATGCTAGGAGCCAGTTTTGCATTTTTCAAAAGCGAAAAAATAAACACGTTAGACCTTATCAATACTGCCATAGAGTCCCGTGGGTTCTGTGACGTAACGTCATTTTATCATATCACTGGTGCAAAAACACTTATCACAAAGATCTTGCAAGGGGAACATATCTCAAAGCACATCAGCCTCGTGTCAAATTAAACTAAGATGTGGTATGCTTACCTTTGACTGCTGGCCAGAAAAAAATTAAATAAGTCCACTGTGCTGGTAGTGGCATGCACTCATGACAGGGGGGTATCATCCTCATCTGCTCAGACTGAAAGGACCTCCAAACTTTGTTGTAGGTCCCGTTGGGTAAAAATAGAAATCAGTGTTAAATTTGGCAGAGTAAAAGTGAATTAGCTGACTTTATGAGCTGGTAGTTGTATTATGATGTGCACAAGGTCAAGTGAGTTGACTAAGAGGCAAATGTAAATAAAATGTCATGATGTATAAGAGTGTATTGACGAGAAGGTTGAATAAATAAAGCTGTGAGGACATTGTTTTGTTTTGTTTTTTTCAGAAAATAGATACACAAGATTAAATAAATATTTTTAACATTTAAACTCACGCTACTCAGCAAATAAAATTTCTGTTAAAAATATATAGTCATTTTGTCTCTCCACTTAAGTTAAAAAAATATCAATAAGGACTTAGATCAATGAGGACTATTGATAAGAGTATCAATGTTAAGAAGTTTTTCATAAATAAAGCCTCAAAATTTGGTTCACAAGATTGATGCAGGTCAATCTAGGGGGTTCAACAGTTCAGAGCCCTCCAACCAAACTCTGATAAAATCCAGTGGGAAACTGCTTATGCAAATGTAAACAGTGCCTGTGAGGTGTTACATGGGGTCTTCATTTAATTTAGTCAGTTTCCTACCAGGGTTTATCACTGTAGAAGTGTCTCATTTTTTATTTTAATGTTTATCTAAAAGGGCTGAACAATACTGAAAAAGTGGCATTATGATTCCTGAAATATTTAGTTCCATATTGACATGATAGCTTCACACAGTTGCTGCAGATGTGTCAGCTGCACATGCATGATGCAAATCCCCCATTCCACCACATTACAAAGGTGCTCTACTGGATTGAGATCTGGTGACTGTGGAGGCCACTTAAGTACAGGGAACTCATTGACATGTTCAAGAAACCAGTTTGAGATGATTTGAGCTTTGTGACATGGTGCATTTTCCTGCTGGAAGTAGCCATCAGAAGATGGGTACACTGTGGTCATATAAGGATGGACATGGTCAGCAACAATACTCAGGTAGGTTGTGGCATTAAATTATGCTCAACTGGTACTGAGGGGCCCAAAGTGGTCCAAGAAAATACCCTCTACACCATATCACCACCAGCAGCAGCCTGAACAGTTGATACAAGGCAGGATGGATCAATGCTTTCATGTTGTTGACGCCAACTTCTGACCCTACCATCTGATCTGACATCTAAATGCATTGATATGCTGCCATGTGATTGGTTGAAAAGCTGCTTGTGTTAACAAACAATTGAACAGGTGTACCTTATAAAGTGTCCGGTGAGTGTATATTACAATATGAGAAAATATAGGAAGTTCATCCAAACAAATGCAGTGAGTTTCCAAAGGCCTTGAATATGGACAATGAACTGTTCAATCTCACAGTCGTTTTCAATTATTTCAGACTCTAAGTTTACAATATTGTGATAAGAATATGAAGTGTGGAAAAAAAGAAGGAATCTGAATAAGCTATAAAATAAAGCTATTTAAAACATGCTTTTAAAAAAAATACAATAAATCAACATTTCTAAACTAAATTTTCAACATTTACTTAGCTGATAGCTAGCTTGAGTTTTATCTGACTGCATGAGACTGATGTAAGAGCATGAAAAATGGACATGCTAAGTGAAAAAGCACTATTTGCACAAAGTAATTTTCTTAATTATTGCTATTAATTCAAATTTTTGCAAAGGGTTTATATGCAAAAAATCTTCTTGTGATGAAGACAAAATTGTGATTGATTGTGTAGCAATTATTTATCTTTAAGCATCCACATTATGCCATCATCCTATCACAGCTTTGATTATTAATTTAAAGATGCTTGAAGTTTAAAGTCAGATAGCATAATCTGATCCAGTTAATACTACCAGATCTCACAAAAAAGGCCACCATGAAAATGTTCAAGTTTAGAAATGCTTTAAATGTAATATTTATAGACTTTATTTATGCAAGACTTTTGATGTAGATGGTGGCAGCAGCATTCTTCACAGAAATGGAAAAAAACATGGCTGATTAAGAGTGCAGTACAGAAAAAAAGAGAAACAAGAGGCATCTTTCCAAAAACTTTGACTTTAAACTTAAAACTATGTAAGCTAACAAAAATGATCTTCATACAGCACACTTGCATCTTAAAAAAAGACAGTTTAGTTCGTGCTTGCTTTTCAAACAGGTGTGCATAAACACCATACAAGAAAAGTAAAATCTCTAAAGTGACAGTGACTTCCTTCTAAGAATCTGTACAACTGTTCTCATAAAGCTTAAAAAAAAAAAAAGCAAGGTCCGGTTGGTGCCTGGCTGACACAGAGGAAAAAAATGTTTGAGTTCTTCAATGGCCTGGCGATTCCTGAGGAGCTCATATGAAAACATTTTACGAATCAAACACCTCCTGTCGAGGCCCTGAATCGACTCTATGAAAAATTTTCTGCCAGAAATATCTCCTTCAAGCCAAAAGAGCCAATGTAATGAGTGTAATTCATCAACTTTGCTCCAACGCAGCCACACTGTGGTTTACAATGATTGGACAAGTACAGGCAGAGGAGTGGACTGTTTTTCTGGTCTGTGCTGAGCCGCAAGCACATGCTATGGCACAACCAAAAGCTGACTAAGATCATTAGCAACAAATAATAAACCATCAAATGAAAGAGAAACAAATTAAAGGTTCAAACAGCAAAAACAGTCAGTGAAGAAGCTGTTTGGATGTTGAAGCTGAATGTGTTTGCTGCCAGTCACACATGCAAAAGTGTAAAGCTTAAAACCGTTTTAATATCAGCATGTTAAACTGTCTTTGTTGACATAAAAGCATGATTATGGTAGCCCTGTTCAGACTCAAAAACATAGCAGTATACCGCAAACCATCAGAGGTACCCACAACTTTTAGTCATGGAAACACTTTTAAGAACCTGTTTCATCTGAAGTCATAAAACATACAAATATGCAAGTATGTCAAGTACATGCATTTAGTGAGTTTAAATGAAAACTGATTTCCATTTATGTCATTTTGAGCAGCTTGCATGAATACAGTATAATGCTATATAGGGCTGGGCAGTTAGTTGAAATTTACATTAAATCGCAAGAAGCCTACAAATCCATACTTTCCTTGTTTTTCTATACATTTGTCTTATTAAAATGAGAAAGACACAAAGTCATCATCCTCTTCTATACAACAATTCATATCGAATTTGCAACAAGTTGCAATGACATTTTCCAAAATTATTCAGCCTTAGGTTAATCTACCAAATATTTTGTTGGGCAATGATTCTTTGTTTTTTTTGTTGTTGTTGTTGAGAAATATATAAGCTGAGGAACTTAAATAATAATGCCATATTATCAAAATATTTTGGGAAAAGAAACTTCAGCCTAATCCACTTTTAGCATAGGAGAGTGATATGTGACAGACAACAGCTCCTGTCATTAGCATGTCTTTCTCTCTTGCTCTGCAGCATCCTTAATGTCACCAATTTGTACCAGTGTAATTTACATGCAGCACAGCACTGAGTTTAAATCTGTGTAATTCCCTCTCCAAGTTTAATGTGTGTTACAACTAGGGGTGTAAATCACTTATTTCATCATGATATGATACAATATTGATATTTTGGGCAATGTTTATATTTTCCTATATAACAAAATTTTGCCACAACACAATTTTGATGTGGTTCAAAATTGGAATCTACAACTGATATCAGATGATTTTATGCAGAAATTTTCAGTTACAGATAAAAGGTAGTTTCTGCAATTAAATCACTGAAATGTTTCTGTATTTAATAAAGAAACATTCCCTTTAAACAAAAAGGACAAAGACTTGCATTACTACAGTAAAATGTTAAATGTTGTAAATGTTGTTCTTAATAATGTAAACTGAGGGCCCTGATTACCGTTAAATTAACAACCTAACTATGGGCCATTGTGTTAAACATGTTGATTTTATAACAGCATTTTAAGTACCAAACATTTTTATTTCCTCATTCCCTCTGATCACCCTAAAGCACCAATATGTACTTTTTCTGCAGCCTTTCATAATCATCAAAATGTTTGGCCTGTTTTCCCATTTTAGATGTTTTTCTTGATCTTATTTACACACATGTGGACATGAACAGATATGTCTGCCCCATATCAGCCCTTCATACTTCACATAAAGGCTTATTAATGTGGAATATAGTTCATTTCAAGTTTTGGTGTACACTGAGATTTAAATGAGGTTAAGTCTGCAACACATGATGTTAAAGTGATGAATTTACATTATTATTGATTAATTGAAATCTTAATTTGGATGAATTAGAGCAAAGTTTTGTTTCAGTGGACACTCTTGTGATGAGCAGCCTTGTAACAACAGAGAAGGGGGCATAATGACAGCAGCTGTCCTGCTTGAACGTCTTATTCAGACAGCTTATATTTTCATTATAAACATGACATGAGTCATCAGGCCTCCCTCAGGGTATCAAAGGGGACATGCTGCATCTGACTTTTCCCTCTCTGTTTATCTGAGTCTGTATCAAACAACACTTGCGCTATTTCAGCTAAAATGAGAGAAGAGTAATTTTGATCAGTGAATGATATCTTGTGGCGGTTGTTAACGGATAAAAATGAAGATGTAGTCAGCAAAATAAGGTGAATGGCTTCCTGGTGTAGTCGCTTTCTGAAATACACTATATTGCCAAAAGTATTCGATCACCCGCATATGAACTTAAGTGACCTCCCATTCTTAATCCAAAGGGTTTAATATGACGTTGGTCCACCCTTTGCAGCTATAACAGCTTCAACTATTCTGGGAAGGCTTTCCACAAGGTTTAGGAGTATGTTTATGGGAAGTTTTGACCATTCTCCCAGAAGCGCATTTGTGAGCTCACACACTGATGTTGGCCGAGAAGGCCTGGCTCTCAGTCTCCATTCTAATTCATTCCAAAGGTGTTCTATGGTTGAGGTCAGGACTCTGTGCAGGCAAGTGAAGTTCATCCACACCAAACTCTCTCACCCATGACCTTGCTTTGTGCACTGGTGCACAGTCACGTTGGAACAGGAAGGGGCCATCCCCAAACTGTTCCCACAAAGTTTGGAGCATGGAATTGCCCAAAATCTCTTGGTATGCTGAAGCATTCAGAGTTCCTTTCACTGGAACTAAGGGGCCAAGCCCAGCTCCTGAAAAACAAGCCCACACCATAATCCCCCCTCCACCAAACTTTACACTTGGCACAATGCAGTCAGACAAGTACCGTTCTCCTGCCAACTGCCAAACCCAGACTCATCCATCAGATTGGAGAAGCGTGATTCGTCACTCCAGAGAACACGTCTCCACTGCTCAAGTGTCCAGTGGCAGCGTGCTGTACACCACTGTCTCCAACGCTTTGCATTGCATTTAGTGATGTATGGCTTGGATGCAGCTACTCGGCCATGAAAACCCATTCCATGAAGCTCTCTACGCACTGTTATTGAGCTAATCTGAAGGCCACATGAAGTTTGGAGGTCTGTAACGAATGACTTTGCAGAAAGTTAGCAACCTCTGTGCACTATGCGCCTCAGCATCCACTGACCCCACTCCGTCATTTTACGTGGCCCACCACTTCATGGCTGAGTTGCTGTTGTTCCCAATCACTTCCACTTTGTTATAACACCACTGACAGTTGACTGTGAAATATTTAGGAGCAAGGAAATTTTACCACTGGACTTGTTGCACAGATGGCATCCTATCACAGTACCACGACGGAATTCACTGAGCTCCTGAGAGCGACCCATTCTTTCACAAATGTTTGTAGAAACAGTCTGCATGCCTAGGTGCTTGATTTTATACACCAGTTGCCATGGAAGTGATTGGAACACCTGAGTTCAGTTATTTGGATGGGTGAGTTATTACTTTTGGCAGTGTAGTGTATGTCCACCCAGCTGAGGAAAGAGTGGATTCCCTCAGGCAGAAACTGTCAACAGGCATGCAGGGAGGGGTTGAGCTTGGAGGTGAGAATGTAGATCAATGTTTTTGACTTTCTATTGATCTGATTGGATTATTCATCAACCAGTTGATGTACTGATATACATTGATGAATCGTTAAACCCCCCTAGTAACAACAACAACATACACCAAGCCTGCTTGCTTTGCAGAGCATCTCTGTTGGCCTATCTAGGGCTTGAGCACAAGCTGTGCGCTGCATTGGATCATCGGATCAGTTCGCATTGAGCCTAGTGCTGCAGTGATTTCTATAATAAGGGCTTAAACAACTGTTTGAAAGTGTCTTTTAACTCATCACTCACTTGTTTTCAGCCCACGATGATGCAAAGAAGCAGGCTGTAGTATTAACATAGTTTCTGATATGGTTTGACTTTCATTTGTATCATATCAAGCTTTTGAATTCTGGTATTATATAACAAACAATTAATGTCAAAGTAAGTCCACCAAAGAAAAGCTGCTTTAATGAAGGGATGTCTACAAACATAAGCAAAGAATCTGTGCCATAACTTCTATGGGAACTCACACACTACAACAACATACCAAGGTAACAGAAAGCAAACAATGCCAGAGTGATGAAACATAATTATTCTGAAATAAATTGTTGCTATGCCAGCGACCAACAAGTGTGAGACATCTAAGATTCATAAAGATCTCCCACATTTTACTGCATTATTCACCATCCGCCTACATAGAGATTAGTTCCGCTCTTTTATGTAGGTCATGCTATTGGATGATGAGATGACATTTAGTTCTCATAAGCAGGCCTCACTACATAATAAATGCTCAGAGTTGGATGCTTTACATCCTGTACCTTTGTTCAGACGGCTTTCATATACATCGGAGAAGAAAAAACTGGAGTATTGTGATAATCATTCAGACATGAAGCCATATTGCCCGTAGCTACATCTGTGATACCGGCTATTGATGATGTCATCGAGGCCCTCTGCTGAAGCACTGACTGTCATTAATTAGACTGTGGCACTGCTGTTCACTCTGTGTTCCCATGGTAACAATGTGTGGTGTCTACTTTCCCCCCAGCCACGGCGGCTACGTCCATAAAGCCGCTCGTTTCCTTTTTCCTTCAGGTCTGGGAGATTTTTCATACGCACATCAGAAACCCATTTGTTAAACTGATGAATATTAATAAAGTGGCTGGAAAGCTTTCTCTCTGTCCATTCTGATTTTTCATTACAACAACTGGAGCCTTCTCAACAATACATACACATACAGCAGGGAAACATGGTTTATTACAGGGCTGGAGAAATTATTTACTGTTGAAGCATTGAAATACGCCTGTTTCTCTTTGAAAATGATATTTAAAGGTCGACTTTAATACAGTTAATGAAACAAGCAATCCTGAATAAATGAAAAGCAGCTGGGAGATGTCAACGTATAAACAGACAATGTATAGTATCCTTCAAGTTGCAGGGAAATAAGGTCACTTAGTCTTATTTGAGATCATCTATTGTAGTGATAATACAGGATAAAACTTGAACTGGAAAGACTGGCATTGAAGATGAACACCACACACTCTTACATCTGTTTGTTCTTTAACAAAGATCAGAGCATTACAGCCCCAGATGTTCATCCAGCAGCAATTACAGAAAATCACCTTAGTACTAAAAGTAGGCTCTTATTTTCACAACCCATCCTTCAGCCTCCTCTTACTATTGGCAAGTTGCACAATGTTGAGGTCAAGGACATTTTGCACCTTGCAATCCACTGTAGATAGAGCATTACTTAAGCCGTTACCAAACAGCAAAGCAAGGAAATTGATGGGAAGAAAAAACAGAAAGGACTATTTAGGGTTCTCTACAGTATTTTTCTTCATTGAGTTACTGATGGAAAAAAGTCACCAGTGGGTAAAGAAACAAAATCTTCCAGCCTCTCCTTGGCAGTTCTTTCCCACGAGCGTTGTCAGTCTGAACCAAACAGCAGCCTCTCACTAATCCCCCCTGGGTAACAGCTGAACCCTTGCACTCACAGAGCTCTACCCGCTGGACGATCCTGTCACAGAGACGTTCAACACATCCTCACCTGCTGCGCATTAAGGGAAAAAACACACATGCCCTTTCCCACATGCTCTCCATAAGTGCGCCTGATTCCATTTAATGTTCTTTTTACATATTTAGTCAAATACTTGATTAGGTAAGTGAAAAAAAGAATAAGTTTACCATTTTTGTTATTTTGAAACAAAACTGCTGTTAACAAATAGTGTCAAAGTTTACAGAGATACTTCAGTGTCATGTTTTTAAACCTGCAGTATGTAAAATTTTTGCACTCAAATGTTTGTATTAAATTAAAAATAACAACTCATATGTTATATGCATATTCAGTTAAAGTATTACCTTAAATATGTCCAACAACTGGACATATCTTGTTATGGTGTCTGTCATGGTGGAGCCATCTAGACAGACATGATTTGTTTATTATTGAGGGAACTGCTAATCTAAGTTGCCCTTCTGTTGTTACATCTCATTCATTTTTTTGTCCTGTTTGCTTGTGATGGACCACGATTATTTTCTGCCATCTGTTGCAAGTTCAATCACCCAAGCTCACCCCAGTAATGCAAACTCCTTGGCAGCTTTTCTCCCTAGTTAAGCAAAATTCATCCATGAAGCCAAAACCCTGGCTTCTGTTCATACATAACATACACCAAACAGAGCCGAGATCAGGAATCGATCCTGGGACCAGTGCCCAAGCAGCACGTTTGGTATTGTTTTTGGTACTGATTTGATTTAGAGCCACCTGGCAGCAGAATTTACATATTCTGTGTTTTAAACTATAAAATATATTATTCTAACAACCGTTAGTATTGAGAAGTACAAATGCTTTGAAAAAATCAAATCTTCATTAATATTTTTTTCCAAACTGCCTACAAGAGAAAAAGCAAGAGAGCATAATCTAAATTACACAGATCTCTTGTCTCTTTATTTTCAATGCAAAGAAGTTGTTAAATTATTTGAGATTTAGACGGTGTTAAGGAGTTTGGCTGCAGACCACAGCTCTCAGATGTCCCCACTTGCAGAAGACTACTGAGAACAAAAATACATGCTAAATCTTTAAAAATAAAATCAGATCAAACTTCTAGTTATGGTTATGGTTAGGGTAAGGGCTGAGGTAAGGGCAAGGAGACAAAAAGTTAAAAATCTGACCTGCAAAACCAAATAACAAAACATTTAATAAAGCTGAGTAAACAGTCTGCTTATTTCCTAAATGCTTGTCCTCCATGAAAACACTCTTAAACAGCTGACATAGCTCAGGCTAAAGCTAACGAAACTATGTTAGCTATGTTACTTACATAGCTAATGTGGCTAAAGCTAAGGTTAATGAAGCTATGTTAGCTTATGCTATGTTTGCTAAAGCTGGACCTCTTTTAGTTTTACAGTATGTCTCAAATCACATACTTCTGTTAGTATACTGTAAATACACTTAAATGCAGTACAGAGCACCTAATCACATCAGGTTAGTTATGTTACAATTCACTTACTGCTGTTTTACACTAACAAGGAATGACAACAGTTTAACTGTCTCTGTTTTCTTCTTCTCTCTCGTTTTCAGTAACATTTTATACTTAGATGTTAGGTGACTATCGGCCAACTCAAAATTTGATAGCTATTTTCACTTACTATTAGATTTATGTAACATGCATTTCATGTCAACATTATTTTCATAAATGCTGATAACATTAATGCTAATAACACATAAGCTAGCTAGTGGATGCTAATGCTAGCGTATGCTTACGCTAGCTAGCAAGCTTCCATGCTAGCAGTACAACATCCGCTACATCACCAATATGTTCATTGAGGGTGTGAACTGTACGTAGGTCCACACTCAGTTCTCTAATGTTTTTGAGTGCGCTAATAGTAAACCGCACTTAAGTTTACTTCTCAGTGTGAACGCACATACCCCCTTTGAAATGCTGCTTATTCTGTAATGAATGCAACTGCCATACTTTATATGAATAAAGTTGAATAAAAAAAAAACAATCTTAAACAGGACACACATTGTACCGGCATATGACGTCACATCTGTAGAATGTCTATTTTTGTCGCAGTGGTCCCAAAACAGATAGCAATGTCATACTTGACATTTAGTGTTTTGTATTAAAGCTGAAATTCTTGTATCATGACAATGAACTGCATTCTTTCAGATGACCAGCAGGGTTAAATATAGTAGCGGCAAAAATAAGTTGAGTTCACGTCAGTCAGGATGCAGACATTGTAATGTATTTCCATTATGACCTAAGTTAGTCAAGCTTCACAAAAACACGTTCATGAGGACCAAAATCCTGAACTCAAGGGTTCAAACGGTAAACCCTTCATTTCTGTTGTGGTGGCTTCATCCATTTCTTTGAACAGTACATGCATGCAGGAATAATTTTTCCATTTCACTTATCAGTCCTTTAGCATTACATGCAGGCTCAGACTGAAATAAAATCAGAATGATTGAAGGTATTTCATAGACTAAATTAATAACTAAAAAGGATGAATTGATCCTGTGATTTCTTAGGAGCAGTGAGCTCATTCCTCCTCAGTCAAACAGTACATTTTCCGTAGGTTTCTTTCACTTATTCCATGTTGGCTTTTGATGCTTATACATCAACATTTGTCAATGATTTTGGTGATACTTCATCCTGCAGAGCCTTGTAATTACACATTCACCACACAGCGCAGGCTCATTGTGGGTGGCCGAATCCTTTCAATGACAAAGCAGAACCTTTAAAGCAAACATCATTTCACCTGGTAGATCTACTCTCAAATTTCCTCATAATTATATTCTTTCCACAATTCTAAATGAATCACCAAATTATTCCAGGCCTGTTATTGTCTGCTGCTGCTCAGGAAAAAAAGATGCAATTACCCAAGGCAGTGTGTGAGCAAATATGTGGGTCACAATTCTAGGGCATGGGTGGAAAGGGCAGCACAGCTCTTTCTTAGTGCCGCTGTCTCCAGCTCACATTGGAGGTTACTTCTTTGATTACATTCCTGGCAGTAGAATGCTTTCTAATCATTTTACAATGCCCCCAAAGAAAGCAAGACACAACCAGAGTAATATCATTGCTATGAATTTGTGAGTGAATGCTTCTAAAATCTCAAGCAGACACTGTCTTTGCACAGACTCGAAAGTGAACTCAGTCTTCTGCTAGTCCATGGAAAAAATGACCTTATGTCTCCATTCCTATCTATTGCCATTTCATTTTCCCTGTTATGACACAGTGGTGTTCATATTTTCAAAGCTTCTTTCAAAAATCACACCCCAATTATGGGTTCTCTTTAAAGAGGGACAAACAAAATGATGAGTTTCCAAAAGACAACCCTTTGTTTTTTTTGTAAGCAGCAGTATAAGAAAATTGAGATTTTTCATCTCTGGGTTTAAAAGCAGACATTACTGGCAACTACTCATGAAATTTTAATATGTCTTTAAAGGTAATTAACGCTTTAGTAGAACAACAGGATGTGAAACCAGCTGTAGATGGCATCTTTTTCACCTGAGGGCCGCCAAAAGAAAAAATGAGTTCATGTATAATCACAATAGACGCCTGACGAAGAAAGTGGGTTAATAACATCTGCATTTTTAATGATAAAGAGCTGAATCGTTAGTCTTGTGTGGAAAAAAACAATCACACCATCTATGTTCACATTTGCTGTGTTTTGACACACATGCTTGATTGAAATACAGCTTATTTGGATGCTTAAACCAGCCCAAATCTCTGCGAGCAGAAGCATGTGCGCACATTATTGAGGATAACAGCTCATAAAACAGAAAGCAGATTGGGCTTAACTGTTATAATGGTTCATGATTCATTCATCCTGCTGAAGTTTCCTTGAGCAAATCACTCTCAGCTCTGTGCGAGACCACGTCCTCTGACTCTGCATAACAGGGGACAAGGAAGAACAAAGTTTCCCTTAAGATATCACACATTTTATGCCCAATTGCAATGCATGAAATTCAATTGTAAGAGCATACTTGCTATTGCTGATTTTTTTTAGCCCAATCCTGAAAATAAAAATCCATTATTGCAGCGCTGTGTGAGCTCTGACCCTTCAGTTCAGTGTCACGAGCCATAATCAGGTTTTGCCACTTGACATCACAAATTACAGATGGCCCACTGAAGATCAAACAACATGAAATCCATCTGGGGAGCACTCTCATCTTTTCAGCATCAGACCTGACGGCCTTGTTAATGGTCTTCTGCTGTGCTGTGTGTTTTACTCCACCAAAACAAACCGCCTTATAATGCACATGAAGACAACACCCTGAGCTCAAGATCTGAATCACATATAGGTCACACACAAGGGGCCGGGCCCTCACGTATTGTGAAACTGTTTATTTTCCTCATCCAAAATACAAAGTGGAGCCACACCCGATTCTTGGAAGTGACCTTGTGTGGTGAAAGAAAGATAAAAGCCCAACCTGCCCTGTGAATCAGCTATAGAAAGTAGTCAGGATCTGAGAAGCAGTAACTTATTTAAAATGAAAAAGCATTTCAGAGCCGAAAGCAACGTCACACTCAAAGAGAGGTTAAATTTATTTCACCCGATATTTGATTATCCTCATTTTATAACTTCACTCCTTTGCAAGTCTATGAAATAAAACATTCTTAACAGAGATCTATGAGCGGTACAGCTGAGGCTTTGAAAAGATTTCACACACAATGTTCAGATTTTCATCTCTGCCACTCGTTTGATGCAATGAATAAAAAGAAGTGAACTAACTACACACAGAGTCAGAAGTCTTACAAGCAGAAGAGTGAGGGCGTTTTTATGTTTTCTGTCAAAAAGCAGCTAAATGTTTTAATCATGCCCTAGTGGATCTGAGCCTGAAGCTACGGAGCACAATGACTGTGTGCTTCGGAGCAAGAGATCAGCGACAGCAGCAAGGACGATGACGTCTGTAGCTGCAGTTATATAACTGGAGCTGAACATTTTGTCTGTCATAGTTACAAGGTTAAGAGGGTGACATGAATACCAGTCATAGTCTCAAGAGTCATGTGCAACATACTGTCATATTTCCACTGGCTGATTGAAGCCGAGTTCAGCGAGGAAGGCATCCATGCAGGGCAGTATGGAGGAAAGAAACCTCCGTGTTTTAACTTTATAATCAGCATTTCTATCTCTTTTGACATTTTGCTTCTGGGCTTGAGAGGCGTCTTACAAAGCACAGATCTCCTGACTGGAGATTTACCAAATATTTACCCTTCAAAAATGTATGCCAAGCATTCTCGAGCCAGATGTTTCTAAAACTACAGTAAGCTTGAGAGAGAATGGTGTAGTAAAGTATAAGCACAGATTTGACTCAACAGAGCTGATCAACAGACCTAATGGCAAATCCTTCAAGTTTCAGTTTTAACCACACAGATCTTTATAAAGACAGCTAAGTCTCTAGAAACAGCACTCAAGTGAAATATTAACATTTATAAGTACTACTACTGCTGCTTTACAAACAGCTCTTTCTTTTTTAATCCTTTGATTTGATTATTTTTGATTATCTTATTTCATTTGATTGTCATCTTCTAGCAAAACTTTGTACTCAGTAACGACCCAACCAACAACAGTTTTTTAGGTGTAAGCCATAAGATTTGAAATCTGCGACAGATAAATAACCCCCATCATCAGAAAATTATATTTTCACGTGGTCACTACTTACCTAAACACAAATGATTTGTTCCTTTATTTCTCCTGAGTAAAATAGTTGATATACACACATATTAACACCTGTTTCATTACAATAGCAACAAAACTGAAGTCAGATCAGTCCATTATTTGGTAATTTATTGTTTCTAAACTTACAGTCAAAATCCTCCACACCATCTAAATTGCACAAATCCACTGGCAACATTATGGGACCATATTTTTGCAATTTCACTGGTGGCAGCTTATGGTTAAAATACAACTATACTTTAAACCTTATGACAACTTCAGTAGGTAGATGTTATATAATGGGACTAAATTTCCTTTTCGATCACCAGGGGGGAAATTACTGTAACTAAGTAGTTTTAACCAGAGTAACTGTACTTTTACTTGAGTACAAAAGTCTTGTACTTTTCCACCTCTGTCGACAATAAAGGAGCTCACAGCATGAGACTGATTCCACATCACATCCCAACACAACTGTTGGACGCAGCAAAAACTGAAACAGTGAAGTTTTAAACATTTCAGAGTTGATTTTAACTCCAAAAGTGTAATTTTAACCTTTGGAGTTAAATGATCTGAGGTGTCGGAGTTATTTGATAATGCTGATCCACCAGTGTTAGCTCAGTGTTAGCGTTAGTTTTAAATCTGAGGTGATGTGTGGGAAAAGGGTTATGTTGTGTTTTAACTGTGTTTATTAGTGTCTGGATGTTGCCTGTCGTTCAGTGATCCCTCCTGGGGTTCTTTTGCTCATGTTTCTGGTGGACTGTTGCTGTTTTTGATGTGAGACACATTTGCACCATGAGTGAAGCTATCTGTTGAGTTAGCATTTCCGCCCATGACTTAAGGTGTTCCTAAAGGACGCACAGTGCGTATTCTTCATCAGTGTGCATTGCCTTGCCATGAGGTTGAGTCTCTGCTTTGGTCTTGCCAGAGGAGACCCACTTTGCCACAAATTTTCAAAACTTACTGCAGCTCTGTCAATTTAAGATATACATAGCACTTTCAAAAGTGTAGCTTATGTATGTAGTATGGACTAATAAAGACACTCCTAAAGTGTTAAATTTAACTCTATATGACTTTAATTAACACTGGTAATTTTGCTGTATATTTTCTTTTATCTTTCTTTTATCCCCTCGTTGATCTTACCAATAAGAAAAGCTATCCTACATTACAACCACTTAGTATCTGTACTCAGTCCTTTTTTTTTTTTTTTTTTTTACTTTGACTTGAGGAGACAAATAGACCAGTACTTTTACTTTTACTTGAGTACATTTTTAAGAAAGTAACTTTACTTTTACTTGAGTACAAAAGTCATGTATTTTTTCCACTCAACAACGCCATGGATGGACAAACTCCTAAAGCAAAAACTAGACAGACATATCTGGAACCACTGACAACTGTAAGAATAGGTCAGCAAGTTACAGACTCTTCAGACCCAGAATCTCCATTAAATGCACAAACCCAAAATCCCCAAATCTTGAAAGCACAAAAACTTGCAAGACAATAATTAAAATGTGTAATTTAACTACTTCTAAATACCTTAATGATGCTTTGTTAAGGTGTTAGACCTCTAACATTGAACAGCTGCATTTATTAAATTGTATTCTAGTGGCTTTGAAAAATAAACACTGCCAACATTTCCAATAATTTGCATCTTTTATAGAACTACCAAATTCAGATGTAAAACTTATGGTGTCCAATTAATGTCCAATTTTTTTAAAATATTTTTTATTTTTACAGTCGCCTACAACATCAGAAAAAAATCTGTGATAAAACAATGACAAGGGAAGACAAAATAAGCAGAGCTGAACTCACTGAAATGTGAACACATGGCACAGAGTAGATGGTCCATACTTAGGAAGGCATAATCATGCACAAATACAATAAAAGGTAAAGACAAGAAAATATAAAAGAAGATATAATGCTAGGAATTCTTTCAGTATATGATTTCAGTTATTACAGAAAAAAAAGTCAATGTCAGTTCAAGAACTTTAAAATTATGACTTTGGTTTCAAAATCAGTTTATCTAACAATGTGGGAAAAATCATTTTTATATCTTAAAATCCTTCATGTTATTATTATAGCTGAGAGAAAATACATGGTACTGTTCCCAATTCAATCCCACCACCTCACTCATTAGCTATCATTTTTTTTCTGAACAAGAACATATTACAGAGAAAATAGCAGAATGAGTTTAAGTGCAGAAGGCACATAAAATGAAAAACAATAAATATAGTTATAAAAATAGAAAAACAGCCCACTGCAGAAAGGCCAAGCGTGAAATAAGTGAGTTTATGAACAAGTCTTCATTAAGAGGAGTGTGTGGGCACAAGATATACACAGATCCTTTTATTCATCTTGTGAAGTTAAGTGGAGAGACTAATGCTTCAGGCAGGGGAGAATAAGCTTTCCAATAACAATGGAGGAAATGCTCACCCACTATTCAAGCAGACCTTTGGTAGAATACCAAATGTAGCATAGAGAAGCTTGCTGGAGACTACAGCAGATATACTGGACTAGAAAGAAAAAAAAAAACAGCTAAAATGCCAAACCATCAGTAGGTCCAATGTCTACTTAGGTCAGGGTCTACTTAAGGGTTAATGTGATAATCCAACAATGGTTTCTGTTTAAACTGTTGTATCAAGCTGTGTCAGACCAACACCTTTGCCAACTATTTTTGGTGATTAATTAATCATTTAAGCAGTCTCTTTGACTAAAAGACCAGTTACTTGCTGTTTCCAGATTCTCAGATTTGCAGCTGTTTCCTGTTTTGCCGTACTGGTTAATGACTGCAAGTGTTTAGCACAGGAAATATCACCATGTTTTTTTTTTATTCTAAAATTGGTAACGCATTCAACTATACACATAGAGAAAGCTGATATGTCAGTAGGTACATTAGAAATTTAAATCATGGCTTTTACTGTACATTTTGGAATTGTTCAAGTTTTTCATTTAATTCCAGCAATACTTACAGCATCTCAAAAGCCAGATATAAACAGCAACCTTAGAGTGCATGCACTGTAAATGTCAGTGGAGAAATTTCTACCATGTGATAGCTGTTAAACTCAGGAATTAATCCAGATTCTAAATACAGCACATCCCTTTCTTTTTATAGCAAAATTAAGCCTTAGCATGAACTTACTGACAACTGAAGGCAAAAGATATTGCCAGAGGCTGGAAGCCCTGGCAGAACATCTTAATGGAGCTGGTCAGAGATTAAAAGATCAATACCATTTTAACTTCATTGATCAGATCGTTTTTGTGATTCTGTGCTGGTGATTCTTGTTAAATTTGTAGGGATTTCATTTTGGGTGTATTTTTCTGAATGCACTGATAAGTCATATAATTAGGAATGCACTGATAGTGATGGAATTATCAGCTATTGGTTCTGATACCAAGCCAAGCACTCTAAAAAAATACTGCAGCTATACTGTTCTCAGTATTATTTTACTGTATAAAATGATGTTAGCCATTCATTATATGAGTTCTGTGGGTAGGAAAAGTTGAAGCTATGTCTTCAGTTTGGTGATATTTTCACATAAATGAGGACTTTAAAAGTAGTGAAAACTGAAAACTATTCACCCATGGGGGGGGGGGGGGGGGTGAAGGGGAGAGCTTTCTGGGGCCAAACCAAACTGGTCTATGGATGTCAGCAACGTGACGATCCACTGTAAAGTTAAGATGTGATAACCATATTTTATTCTTAACCTGAATAATAATCAAACAACAAATATGAATTTAATGTATTAATCCTGTAGTACAATGTAGCCTTTTAAACATGTAAACGCCTTTCTTAAAAAAGAATTACCTTTTCATTACCTTTTCATTGGTGATGTTAACAATAGGGATGGGCACACTGAACTAATCCATAGAGAAATGTAATGTAATGTCAGACCTCAGAGCTAAGCCATGACATGCACAAACATCAGGATGCCAGGTAGAGGGAACTGAGACAACTTAACGGGAAAAATAATGAAATGCATGCAAAATTGGTAATAGTGGGTTAAAAGGGCCAAAAATAGGTGACAAATAGGGGTGCACCGATCGATCGGCCAAAATCAGTATCGGCGCGATCGACCGATCCTTGTAAATAAGATCGGTGGATAAGATCGGTTTCATATGCCTCTACCTACTAAAATGTGAAAAATGAAGGACTAAAGGAACTGATATAATTTAGTAGTTTGGACAGCAATGCTCTAAACTTTTCATTTATATTTGAGAGAACTACCTCATGTGCAGTTAAAACAACAAGTTTGTATTGTTTCACAGGTATTGTTCAACGTTATTCAATAAAATAAGATTGGAACATTGAAGGTGTCAGTTATAAAAAAAATTGGTATCGGCCAAAATTGGAATCGGCAGGTCAGGCTTTTTAAAGATCGGGGATCGGCGAGAAAAATTGCAATCGGTGCACCCCTAGTTACAAAGGTGCAAAAATGGCCAGATACAGTTGTAGAAGGGGTTAAAATGTAAAGTGAAAAGCGGTTAAAAAGTGGGCAGAAAAGTTGTTGAACAGTGGCAAAAAGGGGCAGAGTGGCATAATGGGTTAAACAGAATAAAATGCAGAAAAGAGGAAATATGGGTTTAAAGTTAAAAAAAAATGAAAAGAATGGCATAAAGTCTTAAAAGTGGTTAAGAAGTGATAAAGTTGTAAAATTGGTTACAAAAATAGTTTGAAAATGGTGAAAAATCATTAAAAAGTGGCAAAAAAGTTTAACTTTGCAAAAATGAGAGAAGAGGCAAAAATGGCCCAAAAAGATTTGGGGTAAAAAAAATGAGGCAAAAAAGTTACAAAAATGGCCAGATAAGGTATTAGGAAGGGGTTAAAATGGCAAAAATTAGTTTAAAGAGGCAAAAAGGGTCCAAAGTGGGAAAAAGGGGCAAAAATTAGCAAGACAGTGGTGAAAAGCAATTAAAAAGTGGTTAAAAAGTGGGACAGATAAACATCAGAACCCATTACAGCTTGACATACTTTTCTGCTCCAAAATAAAGTAACAGTACGCCAGGGCGCTAGCACCAATGCTTCTAATCCAACACACATGCATTGATATTGTCAATAAGTAACGACTGGAGAGGGCCCATTCTCTGGGTTTACTTGGTCTGAAAAAAGTGGTTTCCCCATTTAATATCTAGTTTAACTGTCTCTACTAGTATGCCAAGTATTAGATATAATGCCACACGTTTGATTCATTCTTATTTTTTATGTTAGCACCCATCTGTGCAAAATACTCAGATGACTAAACCACAAGGTGGAATATGCCTCATAATAAAATGCCCTAGGTTCAAAATTAATGGCATAATTTTCACACTAAAGCAGCAAATAAAAAGAAAAGTCTAAGAAAGAAAGGGTACTAAGGGTCAACCTTGCTCAGTCTGTCCTTATCTATCACTAAGCATTACAATTCTTTAATTCTAAACTGAATAAAAAGTACTTAATGACAAAGATTATTCTTGTTTAGTAATATGTTTTCTCATCTCTTGAACTTTCAGTGCCTGCTTGTGTTTAACACTGTTCATTACAACTGTCAAAAGCTGTCTATCCTTAATTGCACAGGATAAAGCACTCCAGGAACTGCCTTTCTTGGAAAAGTGCAAACAGGCTCTGAGAGCTGGCCAGGCAGCTTTGAAAACACACAAAAACATCACAAACTATTTTTAAAGGTTGTCAAGGAGCATGAAAATCTCGTCTGGTTCAAATGGAAATACATACTTTAAATGTCTGTCTAAATAAGTCAGTGTGCCTGTTTCTCATCTCTTTCAGCTATTTTTATTTTATTACTGACAATGAATAATCACTGTTGTACTAAAAACTAGTTGCTCTAATGTTAATGCATTTCTAAGTAATTCTACAACTATTTTGGCTTTTTATTTGGTGCAGTATTTTAACACTGATACTGATAAAACAACATAAAATACTGTGATATATGCCACGATATCAAGTTATTCCCACATGAAACCATTGTCAGATAAGCAAGTGTAAACAGACATTAATGCACCTGAATAGGCTGAACAGCAAACAGAGACATGTAACATGAGAGTTCCCATTTAACACTGAACCTACTGTTTTACCAAGATTAAAATGGTTGATACAGCGAACTCTAAGATTAATTATGCATTACATGGCTAAATCAAGTCTATTCAGCTTTACCAACACTGGCATCTTTATTTCTAAATGAATGAGCCTTATATACATGTGGATGGGAAGAATGGAAACATTAATGCAGTGTTAACACTGAATATGGGCTGGGATAAGAAAGGTAAATAGGGCTTGGTAATTTGCTACCTGTGACGTTAGTCAACCTGTTGTCAGATTTCACTCCATTTCATGTGTGTTTGAGATGAATCAACATGGGTTGTACATTCAACATTCATTCTATGTGGAGCACCGCTCTATCTTCTTAAAGAGACAGGAGGTGGAAATGATCCCTCTGCTGTTGCAAGGCCCTGCACCATTTGTGCATGCCCAGTCACACTAAGCAGCTCTAGCAATATTCAGACTAGCGTTTAGTTTAAGCTTGCAGGACATGGCCCAGTAACCTACTTTCCCCACAACATGCTCTGTAACATCAGAGCCGAGGCTGTGTGTCATCAGTTAGCTAACCTTCACCACCCCTTAGCTTCAGCAAATAGAGGCAAAACCCCAGACACAGCAATGCCTACGCAAAAGCAGAACACAAATGATCGCTGTTAGATCACAGAAAGGGAAATCTCATCTAGGTCTTTGTCTCTATTTACACTTCAGTTGAAATGCAACGCTGTTACAATCCAAAGGAGAAATAGAACTGATAGGGACAAAATGGCACAGAGATTCAAAAAGTAGAAAATACCAAAAAAAAAGAAAGAAATTGTGATACCACTTAGCATGGGACAGGCTTCCTATAAGGCAGATTCCTACAGTTGTGAAAGAGTTAATCACAGCAGGTGATGACATAGTAAGTCATAAACCTCCCTTACATTATGTGATTAATTATATTTGTTTGGCATTGCATCTTACAATAACAGACTGTGAGAACATATAGCTGCATTATCTCATATATATGCTATATTTACAAGCAGTATTAGGACTTGAGTTTCTCTGTGTCCCTTTGTGTACATCCCACCCTTTTACTGCTCATGTCTTAGTGAGACTTCACAGATTAACAACACTTTATCAGCCAGCCACAGATATTTTGCTCTACAGTCTTTATTGATAAAAGCAAACAGACCACAGAACGGTTTCAAACGTATGAACCAAACTGTGGGATGATTGATCGATTGATTTTCTGATTACATGTCACTGGTTCTTGTTGACAGTGTAACTGTATGGAACTGTATCGACTGATATATCTGTTAACCTTTTTATGCATGCAAATTTCTCTTCTATCAGAAAGAATATATGTTATTTCCTGAATTCATTTTCCTGGAATACAATAAGGCAGTCCTGGGAAATTAATTGAGTTTGAGTTTTAATAACAATTTGCCCATAATCTTAAAATCAATTTAAACAACACCCAATGAATGATTACCGTGCAGCATACCCTTATTTTCTTTTTTATCACTTTTATTTTAGTATTATATATAATAATTAATGTCGTACTATTTTTATCCTGCAAATTATGTTTATTCAACATATCATGCAATGGCATTACATTTGTGGGGCAGGCAGATTTTTAAGTCAAATGAGAATACAATAATAATGTGTATTTCCAAGTGTTCAGAATGCTAGTTTCCATGTTTACATTCGATAAATGCATTTGATATGTTATCAAATCAACAAATAATCACAGCCTCAGTAGCTGTCAAAATAATCATGATTTTTGCAATGACCAATCATCCCTGCATTAAGGGTCATAGTGAGCTGATATAAATGTAACTGACTGTATGAATGGGTAACTGATATTATCTTGTATCTACTGCAGAACCCTAAAATGAATCAAATCAAAAATGTATTATGGCTAGCAGTGGTTAAAAATATTCATAGAGCCATATTTTATCCTCACTTTTGTGATATAATTAAGCTGGTTCAAGTAACTGACAGCTATTTTTTTAAATCCTGCACTTAAAAGGTCAAATATTTGGCTAAATACACTTTTTCAGACTCAATGTGTGGATGGATTTTAAATGAATTAAGGGGGAAATAAAAGGTAAATGTTTGATAGCATAAGATTCGGATGACTTTTCCCCAGCCCACTGAGCTGTCTGAGAGTATTTTAGAGTGAAAGACACTTAAGGAGCAGTGGTGGACTTATTTTACGTCGCAGTGGATGCCGAGAATTGCTGCTGTGGCTTAACCGAAGTGTGTTGAAAGAGACAATATAGCATGAGATTCATTTCTTAAAAATGTCTGCACTAATTATTGACCTTGATTAATAATTGTTAACTCTATTAATCTTGACAGCCCTAAAAATATAACCCCTTTTTACTTCACACACTCCAGTCCATATGCATTGTCAGGGTATGGGGAGTAAGTTTTGGTACTTTATTATTTAGAATTTAAGGGAAAGCACTTGTCTTGATGGAAAAATGTTTAAAACACCACTATTGGCCGCATTGCACTAAGGAAATGAGGAGCATGTTTTGATGCTCTATCATAAAACCTTTATGAGGTTTTGTAGGAAGCATATCTCAGTTATGCCTATCAAACAATGATAGACATGAACTGCACTGAAAAAAATACAACAACATGCATGACTCGTTACTTATAATCCAATTTCAATTTAACTAAAACTAGGTTTAAATGTCATAACAGATTACACTGTAAAACAAATAACATGCTCAAAACTAAAAATGACAATTTTTCCACTGAAAATATATATTTCAACTGGCTCAACTAAAGTAGTTGTGCCAACTTTTTAAGTTGGGCCCCGCCCATGAAAGTGTTGGCTTAACTGAAATCTTTATGTTCACCTGATACTTTACATCAGTGGTTCCAAACCTTTTTTCCTTAGGGCCCAAACTTCTGGTATCTAAGAAACACTAAGCCCTCCATGACCCACTTGGAAAAAATTAAATGCAAATTTCAATTGTTTTCATTGACAAACCCCAACATAATAGGCCTACATACACTTATTCTTGACAAAGATCTATGTCTTTTTCAAGAAAAAAATAAAACTCTTAAGTTTAAAAAGTTGTGAAAATACAATTTATTTATTTTCACTTTAAAAGAGGTAAATGTACATGTACCAAAACAGAATTTTTGGGACTATAAAGTCAAAAATCAAACCACTGTTTTGGTTTGGTCAGTTTGGTTTCTCTAAAATGTTTAAAACCTGACATTTTTGAGTGTCTAGTGTCAAAATGTAAGACTTTAAAAACTTGGAATTTTTTTTAATTTAAAAGTTTAACACTTTAAAGCCTGAATACACAAATTATAGCAAGAAAATTCTCATTTTTGGAACTGAAATGTTTATTTCACTTTCTACTAAAATCCAAAAAATCAAAATTTCCATAAAATTTAACATAGATATTTTTTGTATCTTATTTGATACATTAGGTGTTTTTGGTAGCTCATAATCTGCTTGAGGGCATTTTTATCATTTATCAGATTGTATTCAGAATTTTTTAGTAATTTATTGATCATATTGATTAGATAGGAGTATCATAAAAATATGTATCAAATATGATACAACAGGCTTTAAGGGGTTAATGCCACTATAATCTCTTTTTAATGACTTTTTTGCACAAAAATTAACAGATTTGCTTCATTTTTTTCATTTTTTAGGTTTTTTGAAAAATATATATTAACGTTGCAAAGCACATGGATACGCCCGTTTCCTTGTTTTTCACTGGTGAATCCATCTTGCAAAGCTTCCATCTGAACTGTTTGGGCCCGGTTAGAAAGTGACAGGACCAATCAGCAGCGAGGGGCAGTACTTTCAGGCGCAGCAGAGTCGTGACATAAACAAGCAGCAGCAAGAGCTGGTGCAGTTATGGAGGGAGAGATTAGTGTGGATGCTGCTAAAGTGCCAGTTTTATCAGAACCTGACAACATTTCTTCATTAAAAGAAGAACAAGGAACAGCAGTGAGTTGTTTTCTTTTCAAAAATGACAAAAGTCGAGTACTGACATGTCTAAAGTCACCATGTTTCGTGTTATACCTCAGTAGCTGCGCATGCGCACCTCGATAGCAGCTACGTCACGTGTTTTGTTGCTCTGATTGGCCAGTAGAGATGTGACAGACAGAATGTTCACCCAATCACACTCTGAGTTTTTTTCAAAGCCTCTGCCTTTTCTCAAACATTTCCTATTGAAGCTTTCCCAGATGGATGTGTGAAACACATCATCTGGCGTGTCAGGTTATATGTACATCTGATTTTGACAAAGTCAGAGCAGACAGGGTCCCCTGAGATCTTTGGCACCCCGAAGTTGGGAACCACTGCCTTACATAATTTGAGGAACTCAGAATCATGTGTAGTATCGACTAGTTATTGAAAAACGCAACTGCTACTTCATAATTTGCTCACTCAGTCAAGTTGTATCTTTAAAGTGTATACACTGATGAAATATTCAATCTACTTAGATAAACCTAGGCAACTTTTTGCATCCTTTTTTTTTTTTGATTAGCCAGATTAATCTTTGTAAAAACTACTACTCTGTTTTAGTTTAAGAACAAAAAAATCAAAGTGAAATTTACTTACATTTTTAAGCAGATTCAACAAGACCAATCATTGTTTAACTGAATTTTTTTCTTTGAAATACATGTCATTTCAATTATTCTCAGCTTGTAAAACTGACTCATGCTTTCACTGCAGTCTAACACAGTAATGTGAATAGTGTCATTTATGATTCCCTCCCATTAGTGGTATTCATTAGAAACACCTGTAACAATGCTTACAAAGGGAGTATCTGCATTTCTTTCCACACCTTCTTGATTTTCCCTCATCAACAAAATAAACAGAGGACGGTTAAATTTTTGACAACTAATCTAAGTCAGACAGTCAAACTCATTTTCAGGAAGTACTCTTTTCACTCATGGTGCAAAAGTGTTGACCATCAAAATCAACAATAATCCATCAGAAAGATGAACAAAGGAATCCAAGCAGTGATCTCTGTACAACATTCAACATCTAAACTCACCTGCTCACATCTAAACATATCTAAACACATATAAAGACTTTGCCCCAGGGCATCATGGGAAAATTCTGCCTACATATCCCCAGATTTGTTTCCCACCAATCTGATCTATCATCACTGCCATGTCTTCAGTTAGCAGTTCATCTATTCCTGATTGTTAGAAAAGCTATTTATCACTCATTTGAAATACCCACAATGCATCACAGGGGGCATTTATTCATGGATAATGATGTTTTTTGTAGGTTTTGAAACACTGAATGAACCTGAGTAAAGGTAACAAAGTCAGGCTCAGTTATGTGGATAAACTTTGGAAGATGGGCTTACATTACCTAAAGTATTCTTGTTTAGAAAAAATCACAGTGTCTCGTATTTTCAACAAAAGACAACAAAATTAGATGTACTTATGTCAAGCTAGAAACATGGATTTTTATTGTTGATATCGAAGATTAAGTTAAATTTACTTTTGCCCAGATTTATTTTTCTCAGTGTACATTTCCAACTTTAAGAAGATAACAGAATCAAGATTAAGAATGAAATTGAAAAAGTGCATACCTTGCCACAAAGTTGACCCAAATACACTGCACAAAGCTGCATGGTTACCCATCTTCATGGGTGGCACTACTGGACAGAGCACCTGTGTTTTCTGCCCCTTTTTGTGACATCACCACAATCAGCAAATATTGTACCTTTGTCCAAAAGGTGGATATAATATGGTAACAACTGTCTTTAATCAAAGTTTTTCAAAGGTAATTCCTACACTATGTTAAAAACAGCTCTACAAAAAATTAGGTTCAAAATTGTTCATAACAGGCCAGCATATTGGTATTAAGGGAGTTTTCAGAAGAAAGGTATCAGAGAAAGGATAGGGATCATGCCTGACCTTATTTTCATTATGAAAAGGCCCTCACTCGTATATGCCCGTTAAGCCAATCCCCCAGATGTAAGTTCAGACGGTAAGATTCATTCACACCAAAAATCATCTTAATACAGAAGAAGATGCCCTGAGTCACGTTGGGCTGGCCCGAATGTTAAGCAACATGATGTCAAAAACCGAGCATATGGTTAAGTGAACACCCGAGTTCAGTCATGAAGGAGCAGCCCGGCCAGTCCCACTCAGCTGTCAGCACACATCCTCATCACTATTCATGTCTGCTGGGCCAGCCTCGCACTGACGCAGCATGCCGGCAAAATGGCTCGAGCCCTGACACGGGTCTACGTGGATTTATGACGCAAAATAATCGCTTGACAATTGAACAGTGGCTCCTTTCAACTTCATCACGGGCACTTTTTTTGCACCAGCCTTTCCACGTATATTGACATAATTGCAATAAAACCAACATAAGCCGGGAGTTTAATACTTTATCCTCCGGGACTCATACATCACTTACTCTATAAAAACCGGAGTATCCAGAACTTAATAGCACACCCTGGTTTCCAGGTAGCTACTTCAGACATGAGCTCACCGCTCTATATGTTACAAAACATCATTCTCGGAGTATACTTTTCAGTTGTTGTAATACTTCAGTTAAATCTACGAAAACTTAAATATGTGTATGCTCGTAAACAGTAGTGAACATTTTTATATTGTGACATGAAGAAGTACAGACACCCTTTAAAATGTTTTAAGCTAGCGTGGAACAGACTGAAATACATCCATTGAAAACAGAAATATGTTCAGCGAATTCTGGGTATCTCTCATAAAATTGACAAATTACAGACGTAATGAAAGGGAGAACTGACACAAACATGCAGCATAAGCCCTTTTGGCTTAAATAAGTATAACCTACCAGTTTTTCCAGCCATTATGATGTAAGCTAACGTTAAACTAAATTAATAACCGTTACGTCCAACACAGACGGACACACGAGACTGAGCCGTTAGCACGGAAAAACACAAATCTGGAAACTTACCCTATTCGGTGAGAAAAAGGTCAGACGAATCCAAACGGAAACATGTGGAAAAAGCCGACCAAAACCCCGCGTCCTATATTCCAAAAAGTTGCTGAGAAATGACACTGCGCCGCCAACTCAAGTCTGTAAATCACTGATACCGACCTGCAGTTTGTGGAGGGATACAGCCTGCTGAGAGAGCGAAGATCCCGATCGACATACGAATTTTTTTTTTTACATTATCATTGAAATGAACTATCAAATCACGTCCCGTCCACATGCACAGATGACGGCTGAATGAAGAGGTCTGCAGCCAGAGAGCGTCCACAGCCACAGTCCCGCCCACTGAACTATATACTAAATAAAGTTGTGTGACCATCCATGTGTGTGTTTCTGTGTATGCAATGGTACGGAGTGGAGCTTTAAATGTTCTTTAAATAAATAGAAAATCCGAGTGTGCGCTGGAAATCTTTTTAAAAAATCATTTGTTATCGCATGATCGGGCAAAGATTCAACAGGTTATACAAGCACTGAATATGGCAGCATACATGTTCAGCACACGGCTGTGCTGTGATTTTTGTGCGTCATTCCTTCTGCTCTCGGAGTCATACCTTGAAATGTCAGTATATATTGGATCAGCGTATATTGGTATACGTAGACTGCTGCTAATCGCACATATTGCTAAAATACGAAAAGAGAAGTGCAGATGGTGAAATGTATCAGCACCCCCAGGCACCCTGTGGCGCCACCCTTAGGTCAACTAGCGTAATTAAGTGCAGAAGAAGGTGGACTACAGATTCCTTATAAGTCAACCTGCAACACAATGTAAAACTAATAAAGCTACAAGTCGAAAACAATGCGCACAGCTGTTACTAAAAATACTGATAACAACTGATTACACAATCATACAAACAAAAACCGCACCTCGCAAAGTTGATGTAATACCAATTTATTGCACTTTACCAGGCCAACTGATTTTCAATATTGGTTCATTTCTTATCCAAGTAGCATGTTACCAACTGTGATGGTAGTGCTCATATCACACTAAAAGAGAAGATTGTTGGGCCTACTTTAAAAATGCTTCTACTCATTAACAAGTTACAGTTAGTTACCTTGATTGCAACTTAACTTGAGTTGGGGGGAAAACCATTGCTTGTGACCAACTGAAGCAGTTTCATGGGTCCTATTTCCAGTGTAAGCTGAATTATGTAGTATTGTGTTTTGTGTGTGTGTTTTTTTTAAAAATAATCAATTATTATGTCTTGAGAGCGCTGACCAGTGCTACTGTGCCACTCTTCAATATAATTATAGCTACAGGGTTTTGGCATGGCTCATGCAAGAGGATGCATGATTCACCATTATCTGATTTCTCCATTGTGATTGCAAAGATCACATTTAAGTCTTTCATAACAGCTACAGTTGAACTACTTTTGGCTCTGATTGCTGGCATGACAAATATCATTAATCAAAGGTGGCAGCTAAACAACAACTCCAGCGCATTTGTAAACAGGTTGTGACTTGAATGGTAAACCGCATGTCGCCTGGAATGTTTTTGCTGTGAGTCAAAGCTTCAAATGAGCTGGCCTCTGATTGCTCTTACTATGAGTGTACGATGAGTGTTTTTCCAATATTGGAGATGCGGACAGTAAGGTTATTCTAAAAAGTCTGAGGCAGATTAGTTGTGTATGACACAGCTGAACAAACATGTGGTTATGCAGAGGAGTCTAAATCCTAGTAGAGCTACGAACGTGAAGTTATGACGTATGGAAGATTTTACAAGTGTGTTTCCCCTTTCAAGGTGCAAAAAGTCTAGTATGATTTCAAAGAGTCAATTAAAAATGTCCATTTATCCAAACTTATCAATTGTACCGAATCTTTATTTTGGAATATAATTACCATAATGCAACTTTGGAGACCCTCTCTTATAAATGCCTGTGTCCTCACTCTCCCAGTTTCAGGCTATGTTGTAAAAAAAATAAGTTTTAAATTCTGAGATTAGTCATATTGTGTCTCTATAATAGTTCTCTCAAGACTGACAGAGCTACAGAAAACATTGTGCAACTGTTGCCAATGACGAACTAGTAATCCCCCTGGCTAGGAAAATAACTGATCAGTAAAATTTGAAGGTCATTATTTGTTATTGTACAGAAAATAATTCAGAGACCATATACAACATAGCAATATTTAACCAGCTGTAACTGTTTTAAAAACATAGCTTTTATTTTTGTACATGTGTTGCATTACACTTGGTATGTCCAACCTGTTTGTCAGTCATCTTCACAATTTCTTTCAGTATACAGACTTAGATGATAAGACATTTATTTCCTTTACATTTCTGTTTTCTACTCAACATTCCCCTTTCACTTACTTTTACATGGTCATTAAACATCTATACCTGAAGCTCATTCAAGGCCCTATCTTCTTGGTTTTGGATAACCTTTGCCATTTTTTTCAATCAGTTGTTTTTTTTTTTTTTTTTTTTTAACACAAAATCAGCTCATAAGACATTTTTATTGCTTGAGGTCCAGGAAATAAAATGTTTCCACTGGATTATCCTGCAGATTTGTTTGCTGCCTTGCTGATATATTTGGTGTCTTGCCGTCAAACTTAATATCACAATTCAGTCATTAAATCTGTTTTCTTTTTTTTTTTTTTTTTTTGTTGTTGTTGCTGTTGTTGTTTTTTTTTTTGCCAAGCGTCACTTGTACCCTCTCCTTACAACAGGACACAATACCACCTTATCCAACAGGTAAAGTCATTTGCGGAGCTTGTTTAGTCTTCATGCCACGAGTCAAATGACATTATATGTATGTTTGAATTTAGTTGAAGATCGTTTCTCACATCTAGCTAATGACATTACAAGGCAGTGGTCTGTGGATATAACAGATCCACGCTGTTGTAACATCAGTATCAGAGTATTAATAATATGCAAAGAGGTATAATGAATGAAGAAAACTCAATTAGTCACAAAACTGGACCCTGAGGAACACCATATTTAGGAATAAAGAACTATGATGCATTAAAAAAGTATGACAATAACAGTTCTTGTGTGAGTGAGAAATAACACTATCCAGTGGTATAAAAACAGGTAAAATCAAGAAACTTCTTTTAAGTCCTTTGACTTCTACTTTAATCAACTCGATGCAACCTATATAAGAGGTAAACTTTAGTCTGGTATTTTAGTTCCAGCCTCTGTCTTTGATCCTGAAGATATTTTTCTTTTTAAGGACTGTTTGGCTTGACTGGGAGATCATAAAAAATAAATACTTAAATATTACTTTGGAGATGACAAAAGAAAAATAGTACAAGAGGAGTAACCAAATATTTTAAGAGCTCCTTTTTCACACACACTTCACTTTATCATACACACTTACACAAAGCTAGTTCAAGGATATTTTGTCAAAGTAAACATAAACTGACTGTGCTTTTTTTTCTGAAACCAGTCTGTAGTCAATCATGAAAGTTCTTTGTGGATCATGGAACTATATCTAAAAGATTATGCAATTTCTAAGGTCAATCTATTTTGTAAATGTCAGGTTTATATGTATATTTTTAAATGATGAATCACAGGACATTAATTTTTACTTTACCAAATACCAAGTAAAATAACTTTGGTTTTTAGCTGAGACTCAGACATGTCCTCAAGATTTCCATGACTGTTTATTCTAATGTTTATACTTGTTGTCAGGTTGCTATTAACAAGGAAATTTTTCGTTTTCACAGTTAACAGGCTTGATGGAAACATTCAGAGGTTTATAACACGTGGTGTGAGTATTTAAATTTGAAAATAATATGCGTGCGAATAGAAGGTTGAAAGTTTTCAGCATGCCGAATTTTTTTGTACTTCAGTTCCAGACAATAAAATTATGGTTTGGATGATGTTTTCTAATTTTCAAGAAATAATAATCCTCATGTACTTTTATGTCTCCTTAGATGGTGCACAAACAAAAAAAAAAAATCTGTAAATTGTAAAGTAAGCATGCTATATTTTGTAACTGTATCAACATATTTGAGGAGATTTGAATTAAAGGTATATTGTAAAATGTTTACAAGAATCATACGGCAGATTCATTCAATCCAAGTAGTTCAGGGTTTGTATAGAAAATCGGACATAGAATTTAACACTTTTTACAGTCCCTCCTCATTTATTTTAAGACTATATCACATCTTCAATTTCTAACCCCTTACATTAGCAACACACTTTTATGCTGATTAAAGGATAAAAATGTGACAACATAGAAAAGGCCAGTAGTATTTCTAATAGTAGTAAGCAAATAAAGCTTTCTTGAAGCATTTTGAGGTTAGAATATGGGGGAAAGACATTGGTTTTAGACATAACAAAGCTGACAGTACAGCTAGCCATAGATCTTAAAGGAAATGAGACAGTAAAAAGGTAAATGTTTGATAGCACAAGGTTCAGATCTTCTCACATTAGGGGAGAAGTGCTGGACTTGTTTTACATCATTGTGGCTTCAGGGAGGTGGTGCTGAGGATTAACCAGTGTGTTGACAGGGGCAATAAAGCATGAGATCAATCTCAATTTATAATAAAATACAGCACTAATTGTGGACCTTTGTTAATCATGTTAATGTGATTAATCTCGACAGCCCTAGATTAAAATTAAACGCAAATCAAAGGAAGAGAGGATACTAATTACAACCTTGTTTGGCGAATATACACATTTTAAAAAATTAACAAAATGCAACATCTCATAGCCTTGCATTTAAGACTTTTAAATACTTTTTTAATGGCCTTAATTTTGGCTAGATTGATTAAGCAACTGTTAACAAGTTTTAAGACCCCACTGACACCCTGTAGTGAGGAATTAGATCCAGCTTTAAACTCTTCTTTGAGATAAAGGTGTTTTTGTTCCATTCAGCCAGTTTAACTGTGAAATGATTTATTTACAGATGGTTAAACCTGAAACTTACATATTTTCCATTGTCATCTAGGTTAAGATGGCCTCTTCCAAAATCAAACCCATATGACATCCCAAGAGTCAGAGACTCCAGCTGCTGCCTTATTGTATCAAGTATATATGTCAAATATATTTCTTACAAAAAAAGTAGTCATTGAATAATATCCTTGTATTATCTATAGGCCTATGTGTTGTCTGAAGACATATATTCCCTGGAAGGTGTAGGCTCACTATATGTATGTAACATATTTGCTAAAGGAAGCTGTTCTTAAACATAGGGTGCGCAGTGGATTGTTGTCATAAACTAAATTAACGCAGGCCTCGAAGCTGTACATTGTGATATCTGAAACACACAATAATTGTGATGGGAAACAAACTGTTCAGTAATACATTGTTTCACTGGAGGGCGCTAACACAAAGCACCAGGTGGTCTGGGTACAACTTGAGAAAGGAGGAGGCCATTCACAAGCCTGTATTAGCTATACACATCTAGCTACTGTTAGCTAGCCGGCGGCTAAGGAGCAAGCTAAAACATTAATTTGTCTTAATGTCGCCTGTGTTATCAAGTGATGGCAAGAGAACAGTGTTCAGAAACCGAAGCTGGTGAGTGTTGAGCGTCCCCTGGATTGACGACCAAACATTTTGCATTTACACACTTTGTAGTTATGTGTCGGCTAGCGAGCTAAGTAACCGACTGATACCCAGAGCTAGTGGACGTTAGCTCGGCTCAATAGTAACGTTACTTAGCATCAAGCTAAAACATAGCTCTTTCTTTTCAGAACTATATTACCTCATTGCCAGATTCTTGCAGTCTGGACCCTGTAAAAGAGCAGCACAGGTAACGGCTATTACAAGCACGACAGTAAATTATACTAATTATAAAACGGTTAAAAAAGAAGCTAGTATTAGCGGCTAATGCTAACTGTGTGTGTCTGTTGTTAGATCCTGGTTGAGGAGCTGGAAGAGTATGAGGTAGGTTCAGCTGGACCTTTCTGTGTTTATTTTTGTGTGGTTTCCGTAATACTTCCTATCTCGCCGCTTTATGGGCACGTTTTTTTCAGTTAAACTGGTTGGTGTGAGATAAAGCAGCGAGTAGCCGAGCCCGGGCGAATCATGCAGTTGGTGCTATCTCTAACGGCTTATCTCTTAACTTTAGTTGGTCCCTCAACGATGGAGTTGGGACGGGAAGAAATACAAACGGACCTTCCAAGATTGGGTAAGTGTGAAAAATCATATTTCACTTTTTAATCAAATATAGTATGAAGCATCGGTTTTAAAACGAAATTAAACATCCGCGGATGTCTTAAATTTTGCTCAAGTCAATTTCCGAGGACAAACTTATTGATAGTAAATTACGACCAACTTAACAAATTAAAACATTAATATTAGCGAAGGCCTGTTATAAATGACAATGTAGAGCCTTTGCTATTGTGTGGGCTATTGGGAGGAGTATAGTCAAGGCCGTGTTGTGATAGGTTGAATCAGAAGCTGCCAGTTGTCAGTCTTCTGTTGGAGCCAATGAAATTACTGTTGTGTTTGCGAGCGAACCGGAAAAATACTGAACGACGTATTTGATTGGCTATAAATCGCTCTGACCCGCCTCCCGCTCTCCCTTGTCTTCGTGTTTTTTTTAAACCAGCTACAATGTTTAATCCCTTTTTAACACAGGGTTATTTAAGTTGCTCATTAGAGAATCCATCTTTCTTAACTAAACCTCGATTCCACTTACATGATATAATCTACTGATTATTAATATAAACACGCCCTCTCGTTTATTTTATTTTCCTTTTTTTTCCCTCAATCTGTTATTATTCTTAATGGCCTGAATTTTACAAAGACCAAGTGATTTTTCATTAAAATGAATCACTTCTGTACAAATTCTATGCTTTAGTTTTATATTTTACATTATTTTACAGTGACAGGAATGGGGAGGATACATTGAAAGGGCAGATGCTAGTATAGATGCTATAAACCATTTAAGGTTGTACCTGACCCATGTTTGTCATGTTCATACCTGGCAACATTTAGTTTTCAAAATTCATTTTTTTGGTGGGGTAAGACGTGTGCCTTGTTGCAGCACTTGTTCCAGCTAATCTCTTGAGTCACACAGGTGTAGATTCAGCTCCCTCCTCTAGCCTTCACATTTGATTGGGACACACATATCCTTGAAAGGGGGGCTGGGGGTCTTCCACCAGAAAATTTTGAGGTTCAACACTTTATTACCTGTGTATTTTTTACACTTCTTGTCATGAAATTGTTTTTCCTTTTGTGAAGAAAAAAGCAACAACCAAATGGGCCTATTTAATTTAATAACAACGTAAATTTCTGGGCTTCCCCTTTTTAACACAATTGTCATCATTCACAGTCTAATAATGCCTATGCGAAACTGACTAAAAAAATTTCTACTTTACTTTTGATTATTCAGGTTTTAACATAATGGGAGGATTTACCTCATAATGATGTGTTTTTCTCCTAAAATTCAACATATGAATACATTCACGTTATATTTTTAGAAATATTTGGTGTTGTAGTCTGTATTGTACACTCTTTCTTTATAAAACTGTTATTTGACCTGAAAACTTTTTAAATAAGCCACATTTGGTCATCTGAGACATTTCAGCCATACAAAAGAAATCTTGATTGTGTTAAATTTACTGTCATCAGTACTGGTGATTTGGACTGGGCGATATGGCGTAAAAATCATTTCATGGTACTTGCCTTGTCCTTTATGGTAACAGTCTTATTTCGGGGTGTTACAAAATTAAGATAGATAACACATTTAATTGCATATTCAGGTGCTACATACTCTTTGTCCTCAAATAAACCTGTGATGGTATACTCAACTAATGTCTAAGCGTAAGATCACAGAAAAATGATTTAACAAGTCTCTCTGTGTTCACTTCTTTGTAAGCAGTACTTTAAAGTTTCACTTCTGTAGTGTGAGGTAAGTCAAGATGCTATTGACTGTACCATATTTCCTTTTGGGGGTGTTCACAATCAGAGCACTCTAGAAATTATAACAATTACAGACTTTTATTGTGATGGAAGTAGCGTATTGCGGTACCAGCTACCTCAAGCAGCTGCAGTGTTTACAGCTGCATCTTTGACTTTGTTTGACGCCACAGTCCGCTTCTTGGACTGTGGCACGAGTGAGTGACGTTCAGTTAGTTACTTAGCTGCTTGTAATGTTGGAGCAGAACATGCTGACGACTGGACTCAGACTGAACGTTTTTTTTTGTTTGTTTGTTTGTGTTTTTTTGTCACTTTGCTACACTAGCAATGGCATCAGTTATGCATTTCATGTGCATTACAGAACAACACGTACATTGAAACTGGTGATGTTGGTGTTGCAAAAATCGATTCTGTGGCAGAAATGTTACCGATGACAGTATTGATACCAGTTTACCGCCCACCACTACTGCCGATCATCAGTACTTCACCATCATTGGTCCAGCTTTCTCAACAACAATATTTGGTTTTTCTTAACCACATGCTACATAACCCTGTAAATAAGACAGGAGGGGGCCAAATTGTCATTTTCAGCTACCTCACTCTTTCATGCAGCTCTCATATCGTCTGCCCACTAGTGGACAGTTCAGCTCACTCATTCATCAGGTTGTGTGTTGCCAGGTCACAAGAACAGAGGGTTTAGATTTTATGTTGATGTGGATTGAGTGCATGTCATGTGATTCATACATGTAAAATACACAGCTGTATGTCACCTTGTAACTGTTTTATTCTCTGACAAACATCCAAAATATAGGATTCAGTGTTAAAGAATTAGCCCACTTGTAGCAGAACCCTGAAAATTTCGCATGAAATGCCAAAACGGGAAATGAGCAGGAGATGGCCCAAAATCGGAGAAAAAAATAGCAATAACACAAAAATAACAAAACTTTATGGGATCATTATAAAAAGTTTCTGTGTGCCAATGACTCGAATTAGACAATAAATCATTTTACAGTGTCTTTTGAAAAATAAACATACACTCCAAATAACAAGTGAAGGTAAATTTGGCTGTTATTTTTCAGCCTTCTCAGAAAAAAACTTTGTGTCAATATTCTTCACCTTTTTTGGTTTGCCAATGTTGCAGAATTTAATTTAATCCGAAGTTTTTTTCTTTGTATTATGCATTTAATGGTTGTATGTGTGTTGCTCTGTAATCACTGTGTGTAACTCTTGCAGGTGATTTTGAACCAGCACATTCCTGCAGACTACCTGCTCCGTGTCTGCCAGAGGATAGGTCCGCTTATAGAGAAGGAGATTCCCCCTAGTGTTCCTGGGGTCAAAACACTTTTGGGGCTAGGAAGACAGTCCTTGCTTCGTACCACCAAAAGTGAGTAAATCGCATCCATCCACAAGAGTTCTGTTAATCATTTTTTATTTTTTAACATTCCTACCTGTATATTTAAGGTTGTAGCCACAAAGTATGCAGCGGCTCAGCTATTGCTGCGCTTCATCGAGGACGTCCACCAGAACCTCCAGTCAGCAATGGAGATGCTCCCAGCATTGGTGTGTACATTTTTGTTATTTATTATTTAAGACACTATAATCTCCTATACCTGCAAAGTTATTTTTTGCTTTCGCTTATCATATGTCTGTTTATTTAAGTGTCAATCATGGGAGCTCGCCAGGCCACAGGTACGGCTCGTTTCGGCCAGGCCCTGCCGTCTTCCTCCTACCAACACATAAAGATACACAAACGCATCCTTGGCCACCTTTCTTCAGTGTACTGTGTAGCCTTTGACCGCACTGGTCGTCGGATATTTACGGTAAGTGATGATTAGTGCCATACCATTGTTACAGAAGCATTTTTCATGTACAGTATTGCTTGAGTCACATCTGTTTGACATGTTACAGTTAAGCAAAACTTTGTCTGAAGAAAGTCAGACTGGAGGGTTGAAGTGAATAAGTAATGATTCACAAATAAAATGATAAATGTTTTTTATGCATTGAAGAGGCAGATTTATGTGTACTCATTAATAATCTTAAAGGGAAATTCAGGGGATTTCACTCATTTTATCTAAAATTAAAACAAAAAGTAAGGCAATTTGTGTTTGGTACATTATTTCTTTGTTGTAACAATGCTTCTTGGTAATAAATCCTATACAATTGGAAAACCTGTTTATTACCCTTTTAAATGATGCAACATTTGTAAGGATCATGCATTTGTGGGATGAGCAGCAGAGCTGAGGGTGTGGGTTGTGCCCATGAAAAATATGCCAGATCTTCTCTGCCAGTGCCAAACAGATGATTCTGCCATTGACTCTTGTTGGGTGTTTGGTGGATTAGATGATTAGATGATTGAAGTTTGAAGAAAGAAGACATATCGACAATTTAACAATTTATTCATTTAACAAACAGGAGCCTCAGTAGTGTGTGGAAGCACCACACACAGCCACAACAGCCTGGCTCCTCCTCATGCTGGTCACCAGCCTGGTCACACACTGCTGTGGGATGGCATCCCATTCTTCAACCAGTATTTGTCGCAAGTTAGCCAACGTGGTTGTATTGGTCACTCTGGCACGAACAGCACACCCAAGCTGATCCCACAAGTGTTCAATGGGGTTAAGGTCAGGGCTGCTGGCAGGCCATTCCGTCCTCTCCACTCCCAAATTCTGGAGGTAGTCTGTGATAAACCCCGCTCTGTGGGGGCGAGTGTTGTCATCTTGGAGGATAGAGTTCTTGCTGACAGGGTGAGAAAAAAGTATTCTTGGGGTGTTGTCTTCTTGGGACGCCTACTTCGCAGCCTGTCTCTGACATTCCCCATTATATGGAACTTGGCCTTCAATTTGGAGATGGTACTAGGGTTCACTCCAAACAATGCTGCTACTTGGTTTTGCGGAACACCAGCTTGAAGTTGCCCAACCGACGGGCCCTATCCAGATCAGTCAAATGTGGCATGCCGATTCTTGAAGCAGACATCTACTGACCACTGTAGCAGGGCCCATGCTCACAGATGCTGCCAATCAGGCACCTGGTTAGCAGCACCTGGGGATACCAGAAGCTCAAAACAAGAGTCAATAGCAACAGCAAAATCAGCTGTTTGGCACTGGCAGAGAAGATTTGGCACATTTTTCATGGGCGCAACCCACATCCTGCATGATCCTTCCAAATGTGGCATCATTTAAAAGGGTAATAAACAGGCTTTCCAACGGTATAAGACTTATTATCAAGAAGCACTGTTACAACAAAGAAATAATGTACCAAACACAAATTGCCTTACTTTTGTTTAAAGTTTATTTAGAAAGACCCAAAACTTGTTTACTTTCTCATCTAAATATGTCTCTACTTGTTGTTATCATTGTCTTGTATGTTTTAGGGTTCTGATGACTGCCTGGTGAAAATCTGGGCCATAGATGATGGCCGGCTCCTGGCAACTCTCCGTGGCCACTCAGCAGAGATCTGTGACATGGCTGTCAACCATGAGAATACTCTCATTGCCTCAGCCAGCTGTGACAAGACCATCAGGGTGTGGTGCCTACGTACCTGTGCACCCATCACTGTCCTGCAGGCCCACGCTGCCTCCATCACATCTATACAGGTGAGTCCAATGCACCCTGGAAAAGTTGACCAATTTACTAGTCATAGAAAATGAGAGAAAAAAATATTTCATCGTTCACCTAATTTCATATCAGAGTTCCCTAAAACAGATAATTGTCACCATCTGAAAGATGTAAATTATGTTAAGAATCATTTCAGCGGTGTATTTTCAGTAGTTTATGCACAATAGTATTAAGAATCGACGTACTAAACAACCTGAAGTCACATCATGCTGTTGTATCTGGATGACATAAAGATAACATTACAATTGTGATGGACAAAATTTCATTTTTCAATGATTTACAACATTAGGAGTCCAAAGTCCTGGATAATGGGAGCTAAAAGAGAGGTAACCCTATTTAAAAGCTGTGTAGATCATAACTAACAAATGTGGAAGTGGATGCTTTTTGAGGCCTTTTCAAGGTAACTCATTGGACTGTGAACTACAAATTACAGAGAGGCTTAATGCCTACGATAAAATCCTAAATAAAAGTTGCATTGAAGATGCAGCCTGTTTCAATGGGTTTACCAGTGATGAAGAGTAAATGACAAAAGAATAAAAGTACATGTAATACATCAATTTTACGTTAATATGTACCACACTTGAGACCAACACCAATTTTTTTCCCCTTTAGTTTTGTCCAGCTATCAAAGGAACAACACGGTACCTGGCTTCCACCGGTGCAGATGGCATGGTGTGCTTTTGGAAGTGGCACTCAGTGACCACAAAGTTCAAGTAAGTGTTCTGAGAAATAACTGTTTTTTCCAGCCCATAAAGGTTGCACCTTTATACAGCTAAGTCTTAATTTTTTGTGTTTCCCCCATCTCTCAGTGATCAACCTGTCAAGTTTGTTGAGCGGTCACGACCAGGAGTACAAGTGTCAACTTCCTCCTTCAGCAGTGGTGAGTGTTTTTTCCTGCCTGGTATCATTTCCTTTTTTCAAAAATTAGCTCACTGAAGAAAAATTCAGTAAAATATTCATCATAGATAAAAGATAACAGAACAAAAGATATTGAGGGTATTAAAGTTGAATGTTTTTCTCTCACTTAAAGATCTTTGTGTTCATTTTAACAGGTGGCATGTTCATGGCTACTGGTGGTACAGATCACTTGATCAGGGTGTACTACCTTGGTGCTGAAACTCCCATGAAGGTGTCTGAGATGGACGCTCACTCTGTAAGAAATGAATCACACTGCTGCTTCACAATGTTTTACCCTTCAAATCTTAATTTAAGTTCAACTTTATATCCCACCTTTTTCTTTGTTTTCAGGATAAAGTTGTAGTTGTCCAGTTCAGCAATAACAGTGACAAGTGAGTGTGTTTATATGCATTATTCTCAAGGTGCTTTATGGATTTTTTTTTCTGATCCTCTGACAGTAAAGTCTGTGTTTTTGTCCAGCCTGAGGTTTGTGAGCGGGAGTCGAGATGGCACAGCCAGAATCTGGCATTACCAGCAACAGGAGTGGAAGAACGTCACTTTAGACATGGCTACCAGGCTACCTGGGTGAGAGAATAAACAGCATCATATGATGCTTGTTCTGTCTCTGTAAAATGCTCAGTGTGTGATTTCTGATATTTTTCCTCTAGGACCTCTGCTGCCAATGGGGACGATAAGACCAAGTTGGTGGTGACCATGGTGGCGTGGGACCGCAACGATAGCACTGTCATCACAGCTGTGTCAAACTACCTGCTTAAAGTGTGGAGCTCAGCCACCGGACAGCTTCTGCATGTTTTATCAGTGAGTGGCTTGGGCTCTTTTACTTGGCATAGGGTTTGTTGAATTGCTGCTTTTCTTAACCTAACTGTCAGGGTTGCTGCAGATCCTTCAAAAGTCTTAAATTTGACTTTTGAAATTTAAGGCCATAAAAAGTCTTAATTTTACTTGAAACAGGTTTTAAGTTTAGAAGGTACATTGTCCAAGATTTGTCATTATAAAGTCTTCCTTTTCTTGCTGTGTGTTTGTATACGTTACAGCATTGACAGCAGGGCTCTCTGTAAGTAGATTAAGCCTCCCCCCTCAGTGTGAACGGGGTCGGAGAGTAGTCTCCATTGTGAGAGAGATATTAGTTAAATAATTTAAGAAAAGAAGTTGAAATGTCTTTAACCACACAGATGGACTCGTTTTTAACAGCTGCCCCAGAAAAAAGTGGGAAAACCGTGGCAGCAACATGACGTCTGTAAACATTGAAAGTTCTCTGTTCACATCTTCACACTCTCTTCCTCACGTTTGCATCTCTGTCGTCCACTGCCTTGATATTCATTAAATTGATATTTAACAACCTTTGGTTGTTATGTTTTAGAAAACATAACGTTTTCAAGTTAACAAATCAGCATTTTAGCACATTATAGCAAAGATCCAACTTGCGAGACACATCACCACATGCATTACAGACAAATTAATAAGCAAAGTATATCGATAATAAAAACGGCAAAAAGAGAATCATCTGAAAATCTATAAAATGAACTACTTATACAGAAAGAAAGATGGGTAGTTAGCATGCTACACCAAGAAATGTTAAGGTTTTCAAACTCCGACAGTGTTTCTTTATCAAGCCATCTTTTGCAACATTTGAATGAATCCCCTTATTTTGGTGAAATTGGTAGAGTATGCTATTGAATGTTTGACTTGATGTGTGGTTAGCTTTAGATAGTCTTTATTTTAAGTGCTAAAGCAGTAAATGGGCATCTCTAATGGGATTTATGATTTTTATGAAGTGACTCATTTTAAAATGAACATCTTTTAAAAAAGAAATTAAAGTTCACTAGAATGTGAACTTTATAAAGGAAATACCAGTCATCTATTATCAGGGTTCCTGCTCCTGCAGGCACTTTGACTAAGACATGTCCTGATCCAATCTTATTTTTCTAGCCAACCTTAGAAAAACTACTGCAAATAGTTGCTTAAATTTTTTCTATAATTCAGAGAATTCAGTGTTTGAGGTTTTAAATTTCCTGGGGTAGAACCTCAGATCCCTCTTTGATTTCATCTGCTCACTGTGATTTAATGAACTATGTCTTTGTGAAACACTAATCCAGTTCTCTAACATCAGGACTACCAGGTTGCCCACTTACATATCTGTGCTGCCCACCTTATTTTAGCAGGTCTTCCCTGACGAAAAGCATTCTCCTGCTTCTTAATGGCTAAATTGTTTTAAATCAGCATAACATACCTGCTAAAATTTGTTATGATAAATATCTCCATACAGCATATTGATAGACTAGAGGCTTTAAATGTGACAAAAATCAAAACATTTGGATGTTGGTATGACCTAAAAGTTTCCTCGCCCTATACCATTTGACATTTCATAAACATTTCATCAAAGCAGAAAATTCCACCTTGGTCTGGTTTGCTTAGAAATCTCATGCCTTTCACTTTTTACCATGCAAAAAATTATATTTAAGAGTCTTTAATTAGATTTTTTTTTAAACGTGTAGGAATGCTGATTGTTAATCAAACACCTTGCATTTCTAACTGAATTTCCACCACAAATTGTTTAATAAATATTCTCCAAAATGCAGGAAATTAAGTATTTGATGCTCAAAATTTCCCCCCTCATTGTCAGAAGAAAGTATTTCTATCATTTTGTTTCTATGACCCTCCCTACTCTTTGTATGTATTAGTCATGTTGAATAAACCTTGTACTGTTATGAAACACAAGTCGTAGTCTTTAAATATAAGGGTTAGCAAGTTGCCTGCTTATAAATGTGAACAGCCCACCCTTTTTTTGACAGGTCTTCCCAAGCAAAACCTGTTTTCCTTTTAGATAATAACAATCATCTCAGCACACTTACTGAAAATATGGTATGATTAATGTCAGCTTACAGTTTGATAGAATAGTTGCATGAATGTGCCAGAGATCCTCAAAGATGGAAATTTATTACCCTAAAAACGTCTTTGTCCTATACCATTTGACATTTCATAAACAGTTCATTGAATCAGAAAATTCAGCCCTGGTCCAGTGTACCAAGAAATATCACACCCCCTTTCAATTTTGTAGCACAAAAAGCGGTATTGATTTTTCTCAGTTCAGGTCTTAAAAAGGTCTTAAATTTGATTTCAAAATGTGTATCAACCCTGACTGACTTCAATGCTCTTCAATGGTCTCTCTCTTAAAGGGTCATGATGATGAGGTGTTTGTGATTGAAGCTCACCCATTTGACTCCCGTATCATACTCTCTGCTGGCCATGACGGCAACATTTACATCTGGGATCTGACCAAAGGAGCCAAAATCCGCAACTTCTTCAACATGGTGATTATCCACGATGAAAATTGTCCACCATTAGTTTATTCTTAGTAACACCACAGCTAAATTCATGTGAAATTGTTTGTTTTCAGATTGAAGGGCAAGGCCACGGTGCTATTTATGACTGCAAGTTCTCAGCTGATGGGCAGCATTTTGCCTGCACTGACTCACACGGCCATTTGCTCATCTTTGGCTTCGGCTGCAGCAGGCCATATGAGAAGGTAAACACTTTTAACCGCTGAACGTAGTTGCCCTGGACAATCTCCATGTCAGTTTCTATGATTTTAAGGCTACAATCAGAATCAAAAAGTCCTAGTGAGGCCTAGTGAAATTATTTTAATAATTTGTCATTACACTGGAATTGAAATACTAGCAAGGATTATTTTGCTTGTTGTAGAGAAGACTACGAATAAAGAATGTCTTTCAGTGGTTTTTTGCTCTTACCTGGTCAGCCTTGTATGAAGGGAAGCAAGCAGCAAACCTGAATTCTCATAACTCATTGTCTGCACACTTGTCTGTATCTCCTCCAGATTCCTGACCAGATGTTCTTCCATACCGACTACCGACCTCTTATCCGTGACTCCAACAATTACGTGCTGGACGAACAGACACAGCAAGCCCCACACCTAATGCCTCCTCCCTTCCTGGTGGATGTTGATGGAAACCCTCACCCTCCTCACTACCAGCGCCTGGTGCCAGGAAGAGAGAACTGCAAAGAAGACCAGCTGATTCCTCAGCTAGGCTACATGGCTAACAGTAAAGCGTGTTTTCTATTTTGTAAATAGTTCACGGTGCTTACACAGTTTAATCTGAGGAAATATCGCTGACTTTTGTTGTTTAGGTGATGGTGAGTTGGTTGAGCAGGTACTCGGCCAGCAGACGGCAGACAACAGAGAAAGCCTTCTGGACAATCTCATCAGACAGCTACAGGACGAGCAGGACCAACGTCACAATGCAGAGCAGCAGGCAGAAGGTATTTAAATGTGATGTGATTTCTGTGTTATACAGTATGACTACCACTAAATTTAGTTTTGAACAGGGTTGTCCCAATCAGCATTTTTGGCCGCCAGTCCCAATACGATTTTTAACATTGGGTATTTACTGATTCGGTGGCCCAATCTGATACTCATATTTGCCTAAATTAAGGTTTCCATGTTATTAGTTTACAAAATAATTTAAGTAAATATAATTCAAGCTTATTACATTTAAGTTGGTACAGCTGACATTTCTGTAAAACATTTAAAAATCAAATTTCTACTCATGCAGTATTTCTCAGGCAATGGATGCCATAACATACATGCCCTGTCATTTTAGCTAATGCTGATGATGCAGCAGAGGTGGTGCCCTCTTCTCCAGCCGCTGAACCCCGCAGGACTGGGCAGGTGGATGGCGTGTGGCAGATGCAGCACAATGCACTGCGTAGTCAGGTAGCCACTGAGAGGGATCTGCTAGCCTGGAGCCGCAGAGTGGTGGTCAATGAATTGCCTCATGGAGTATTCAGGTGAGGGGAAATTTCTAAGTTTTAGATGGCTATGAAATAGATTGAAATGAGTAGTTATGCCTCTTATAAATATATATAAATAAAAAAAAAGAAACAAGACCATCAGCAACTAGACTGACTACTTTGTAGTTACTTTAAACGCTCAGAGATTGTTTTAATATTGATCACAATCAAGCTGCTAAGTGCAAAAACTGCACTTTTCAAATGGTACTTAAAAAAATATGATATATTAATATTCTATTCTACTTTCATTGAGCTAATTGTTTTTTCCTTACAACCCTCCTAACTGATGATATCAAATATTCATTGTTTTTAGAGATTTTAACCCTTTGAATGCCAGTTTTGTCATGTTTTTGGATGAAAAACAGAAAAATTAATTATTTGGCTATTTAATATGTAAAGTAGATTTTTTTGTGCTGAATTATTACAGCCTGGGATATGTCAGTGATTTATTTGCATGATCATTTTTTGTGCAATGTCAAATACTCACTTTTGGGCTGCTATGAGCAAAAAAACATGTTTTTCATACAGTAGCTATAGAAAATGTTTCACATTAATATTTTGTTCTTCTTTCATTGAGCCAAATTTTGTTCACCAACAACTAACCTAACTGTTTAAATTAAATATTCATTATTTTAAAGATTTTAACTCTTTGAATGCCACTTTTTCCTCCATGATATCACCTGTTTTCAATGAAAAAAAACAGAAAAATAAATGATAGTAGATGTTTTTGTGTTGATTTATTGCTGCCTGGGTTAGGTCAACGATTGGCAGCAACACTGAATTTTTTGCGGTGTTATTATTTTTTTTTTTTTTTTATGTTTAGCTTTTTTTTTTCTCCATATACCAAAAGTAGTAAAAAACGACGCCATCTGGTGGAGAGTTGTAGAAATGATCAATTCCAAGACAAAAGCCCACATTGACAACCAGATTATTTCAAATAAATGTATGATGCTTTAATGGAAGTGAGATTAAAAATTTTCAGTTTGAATGGGTTTCAATGGTGCATGTTTTGTGCTTAACAGCTTGAGTGTAACTCTTGCTTGTAAACAGTGAATTTTAGACTAACTGTAGGACCAGGGGCCCATTGCACAAAACTAGGATAAGGGATTAAGCTGGGATATCTTGGTTATCCTGGCTCAACTTATCCGTGATCCAGTTGCACAAAAGTGGGATAGTGGAAAGCGGGATATGTTATGGCATAAGTTACCATGGAGATTTATTCTGTGGGGCTAGCCTGCTCCAGACCAGGCTAAGTTCCAGGATCTATTTAATCTCATCCCTTATCTCAGTCAGCAGTCACCACAAATGGAAACCAGTAGTTATTCCACTGCCCAATACAGAATGTTATAACATTCAACTAGACCCACTGTCATTATCTAAACATTTGTGATATTAAATGTCAATAATTTTAGATGAAAGAGTATTTTAATGATGATTTTGCAATCATTACATAATTTATAGTTTCCCACAGACTATATATGCCATATAAATATAAATGCACATCAAAGAGTAACATGAAGTTCCTTTATTGAATAAGGATAAATCAAAGCAAGTAAACCATCAGCTCCTTTCAAAACTGAAGTCACACAGAGACTCTACAAGATAGAAAGCACGGAATCAAAGCATATTATGGAACATAAGAATAAATACACATTCAAGGACTGTATATTATACACCCCACATGTCTGGACACTGAAATAAATGCATACATACACTTTAAAAATTACTGGTCTTTACTTAATAAAATCAATGAAAACAATTACAAAAATATCACAAAAATATTACACAAATTGTCAAAAATGGGTAAATCTAACTTATGGTTTCATTTATGTCTACATAAATTGAGTTATTAGAATTAACGAATTAAATTGAGTAAATGTACTCAAAGTTTTTAGGTGGTAGAAATCAATTTTTTTAGTAATAATTTCTCATAGGTTTATGTTGGGTAGTTTTCATAAAGCCATGTGTTCTACATCAACTACAATTATCCCTTTTTTCCATCATATACATTAATCTTGAATATTACTGCCACCTGATATAGTCTGACTTGTGACTTCAAACCACAATTAGTGAAAAGTGCACTTTGAATGGTGACATTTTTTTTCATCACTTTCAATTTATCATTCACCATATAGCCTGTCTGCTTCCTACAGGCAGAACTTTTATCCACTGTCACTGAGTTAGTGTCCTCACTCACGGTGCAAATGTGTCTAATGCTCAAAGGCATTCTGGGACAAAAAATAATTAAAATCGCTGAGTACTGTTTACTTAAAACTTAAAATGTGCTCAATAACTCAAAAAAAATAGAGCTTGAATACCTATTTTGGATTTTAATTTAAAACAATCGATTTTTTTAACAACCTCCATCTGGTCGGCCTTACAGTGTGCTTAGTTGTTGCTTCTGTAACTGCTGCTTTCTCATTGTTTTATTACTGTGGCGGTGTTTCTTTATTTGGTCCTCCTCGTACGCCTCAATGAGGATTTCTGCCTCTGGGGGGGAAAAGTACGCCGCTCTCGTTGTCATGGTGAATCGGTGAATCTGTGATCGATGGCAGGGTCTAGTTGAGGAAGCTGCATGTGCGCACTAATCCAGGATAGGTTTCACGTGGCCTGATGAATCCATGTCTGCTCATCCTGGCTTGGTCTTTTTGCAACCAATTAAGCCTGGACGCTCTTGTTTTGGATTCATTGAACCCAGCTCAATCATTTATCCTGGATGTCTGAATCCTAGTTTTGTGCAATGGGCCTCGGAGCTGGAAATAACAAGATTAAATAAAAATACACAATCTTGCCAACATTCATCTTATATGCATGAACTCGGCCAAAATTAGTAAAAAATGAGGAATGAAAACCTTGTAAAATACACGTAACTAGCCCTGCATTGTCCACAGGGGTGCACAATAAACATAAAACTTGGGTTTGGATTGAGAAGCTTTAATAATTGTTGATGGACTATTCTTTTCACATTTTATGATGGAATGACTTTTGTCTGTTTCAGAGTTTTGGAGGAGTGCAGACAAGCCAAAAGCGACCTAGAATGTTCTCTATACAATGCAGAGAGAAGAAAGAAACCTGTAGCATGCTTACCTAAGGTGAGCTATCCTCAGTTCTATTTTTTTATTTTATTTTTTTTTCACATCAAAAAACAAAAAAAGCATTTTCCATACTTATTCGTTTGGGCTTTTCTTTTTTTCACCCTCTTACTGTCCTTTACAGAGCGATCCGCTGACTACACGTCTTCGCACCCTGCGACCAACCAAGAAAAAACGGCAACATCACGCCTATCAGACCCGGTCAGCACAAGTCCGCCGTCCTGGGACCAGAAGGCGAAATTCAAGCAACCGGCGAAACTCTGACAGCCAGGCGGAGTCTGACAGTGATGGAGAAGTATGTAGAGTCCCTCTGCTCTTTATATGTAAACATCTCTAACAGAATGTGTTGTCTCTAGTGCATTTTTGAAATAGCAGTTCAAGTCAAGGGTTAAAATTGTAACTAGATTTGTATAGAACGTTTTTGAAGTAACTGTTGGAGTACATTATTTTTTGCACAACAGCCCTATAAATCACTGTTAGGCAATGTGTAAATATGTTTCTTGTGTCTTTGTTGACAGGGAGCAGAGCAGGCGGAGCAGAGTGAGGCCTCCTCTGATGGTGAAACTCAGTGGCAGACAGAAAGCAGCTCCAGGTAAAAAAACAAAAACAAAGAAAAACCTTAGACTGAGCTGTGTTAGACTGATGTATTAAGATCATCTGGCTAACAGCTCCTCTCTTCAATGCTCAGTGACTCCTCCAGTGAGTATTCTGATTGGACAGCTGATGCGGGGATCAACCTCCAACCACCAAAGAGATCAAGCAGGAGGCCTGTGCAGCCCCAAGGATACAGCAGCTCTGAGGAGGAGGAAGGTGATGACAAAGCAAAGGAGGCAAAGAAGAAGGAAAGTGAGAAAAAGAAGAAGCCCAAGGAGACCAAACAAGTGAGTAACTTAACGTCTTTTTAGAGTGAAAGCACATCTTTGTGGAAAACATTGGCTGAACTCAGTGTAACACTGTGAAATCCTGCAAGCTAATGTTTGTTTTATCTATTTGCATGTAATTAGAAACCCACATCCTCCCTGGCTGGACTTGATGCTGAGGAGTGGATGCCACCATCATGGATAATGGAGACAATCCCACGCCGCTCTCCTTTCGTTCCACAAATGGGCGATGAGGTAAGGAGTGTCTCTCTGATGTAAAACACATGATTATATTTTATAAACTTAAGTCTGATCGAGGTTCTTCTGTTCTCCTCCAGCTCATCTACTTCAAACAGGGCCACCAGGCCTATGTGCGGGCTGTCCGCAGGGCCAAGGCGTACAGTATCAACCCTCAGAAACAGCCGTGGAACAGACTTGACCTCAGGGTGAGGCTCAGCGGTTTTTAAAAGACCTACATACTAAAATTTCAAACAATAGAGAATTCTTGTGACTTTCTGAATCAGAATCAGCTTTATTGGCCAGGTATGTGTGCACATACGAGGAATTTGACTCCGGTTAAACTTCTGGAAATACCAACCCACATCTACGCCCTCTTCCAAAAATCTAAACCCACCTCTAAGTCTTTTCCACAACCCCAACAGCCCTTCTCTCCTTCCTGTTCAGTTCTAAATCTCATTGGTCAGTTCTGTGTCGGTAAAGACTTACAAAAAGATGCTTTTTGTACTGCAAATCTAACTACAGGGCTATTAGATGAGGTCCAAACGACATGTGATTTGTCACAACAGGCTTTGAATTTTGGTGAGACATCCATCTCTCCCTTAACCTTGCAAAGCAGATGGATACGCCCATTTCCTTGTTTTTCACTGGCAAATCCATCTTGCAAAGCTCCCATCTGAACCGTTGGGGCCTGGTTAGACAGTGACAGGACCAGTCAGCAGCGAGGGGCAGTACTTTCAGGCGCAGCAGAGTCATGACATAAACAAGCAGCAGCAAGAGCTGGTGCAGTTATGGAGGATGAGATTGGCGTGGATGCTGCTAAAACGCCAGTTTTATCAGAACTTGACGACATTTCTTTGTTAATAGAAAAACAAAGAACAGCAGTGAGTTGTTTTCTTTTCAAAAACGACAAAAGTCGAGTACTTACATGTCTATAGTCGCCATGTTTCGCGTTATTCCTCAGTAGCTGTGCATGCACAGCTTGATATCGGCTACGTCAAGTGTTCTGTTGCTCTGATTGGCCCGTAGAGATGTGACAGACAGAACGTTCACCCAGTCACACTCTGAGTTTTTTTCAAAGCCTCTGCCTTTTCTCAAACATTTCCTATTGAAGCTTTCCCAGATGGATGTGTGAAACAAATCCATCTGGCGTGTCAGGTTATCTCTCCCTCAGAATGAACTGTAATAACTGGTGACCCTGCAGCTGCATGTAGGGACAAGATCAGCTTTATTCAAACACTAAGACGGGCATATTTATTGTGTTTTGATTATGACATGAGCCTGTTGAGTTAAAGGACATTTGTCATGATTAACATCCTAATAAGCTACACTATGATGTGAACATTAGTTTATTACTACTGAACATCAACATTCATAACATGTTAACACTAGTGTATCTTAAACACAGCCTTACAAAGCTATAAGCATGGCTGTAGCCCAACTTAGTGCTGAGATAAATAGTCTTGTTATAAGGCATGTTTGTTAGCACAAGATGATGCTGCTGGAAGGCGTCTCCCAAAAACAACAAATTCTTTCAAACATTTTCAGGTTGAACTTCTGTATGCTACCCTAGCCTGAGCCCTTTTTTATTCTGTAGAAGTTCTGTTCTTTATCTTCTTTGTTCTTCTTTGAGTTTTACCTTAGTGTATTTTTGTCTGCCTCCTCAGGATCAGGAAACTGTGAAGGTGGTGGGAATTAAATATGAAGTGGGACCTCCCACCCTCTGCTGCCTCAAACTGGCTTTCTTGGACCCAGTCTCAGGGAAGATGACCACTGACTCTTTCTCCTTAAAGTAGGCGTTTATGAAGTCTACACAGTTCTAGATTATCCATGTCAATCCAAACAAGTAAGAATAAAATTTGTTTTTCTTTCCCACACTCTGCAGATACCATGACATGCCTGATGTCATAGATTTTCTGGTCCTGCAGCAGTTTTACAATGAGGCTAAAGAGCGCAACTGGCAGCCAGGTAAGTCTGAGTGAAATTGTGTTTACCTCTCATGTTCATTGTGTTTGATGTTTCTCACTTATGTTTGATCCTGCCTTCACCTCGCAGGTTTGAGGTTCCGCAGCATCATTGATGACGCCTGGTGGTTTGGCACGGTAGAGGACCAGGAGCCTCTGCAGCTGGAGTATCCAGACAGCCTGTTTCAGTGCTATGCAGTAAAGTACGTTTGTGAAAAAATGTGTTAACAATATCACACTCTTCTTAGATATTAACGTGTGATTTCTTGTTCTTATTTACTGGTCTGATGTACCATTTATTTTCTGTCAAATAACCTCTAACTGCTGAATGTTTTCTTTCTGTTTATCAGATGGGATAATGGTGAGCGTGAGAAAATGAGTCCCTGGGACATGGAGCCCATTCCAGAGGAAGGTCAGTATGAAAGCGAGTCCAATCTAATTTTACATGTGCAGTTGACAAAATTTCAAATGAGTTAATTAAGTGTACAGCACCAATGCAACAAAGAAAAAAGCTGATGATTATGCTAATTTTTGTTCCAATTAGATTGAAAAGTAAATTTCATAACATTTTAGTTCAAGAGCTGTGAATTAATTTGGAAATACTTCCTCCAATTAAATTGTCTTTCAAGACAAACCAATTCCCAGCTCACTCTTGAAGAAATAATGTAGCTTAGCGTTGTTTTGTTTTAACATAGACGGTTTAAACTGAGACTGTATACAAAACAAATTTGTATATCCCAGCAGGTTTAGTGTCAGGTCCCATCAGCATCTCCTTAATGTCAAACCACATCCTAAATTTGTTCAATTATGTAACCATTACAAAATTTTAAAAATCAAATGGGGCAGTTTGGATTTGAGATTAAACTAAAGATGTGATTGAACAAAGATGGAAAAATATCCTTCAAAATAAAAGCACATCATAGACTTTTTGCCACATACATTATAAGGGCAAAAGTATTTGGCCTTCTGACCATTACACCAGCAGGGTATTCATATTCATTCTTTTTGCAGCTGTAGCAGCCTCCTCTCTTCTTAGAAGGCTTTCTACAAGGCTTTGGTAGGGTTTCGGAGTGTTTCTTTGGGATTTTGTGGCCATTTATTCTGTAGAGTATTAATGAGGTCTGGTACTGATGTTGGACGACCCGGCCTGGCCTGCAATCTCCATTCCAATTCACCCCAGAGGTTCTTGATGGGGTTGAGGTCAGAGTTCTGTAAGGGCCGGTCAGGTTCTTCCACACTGAACTCATCAAACCATGTCTTTATAGTCATTTTTTGTGCACTGGAGCACAGTCATTTTGGAACAGAAAAGGGCCTTCCCCAAACTTTTGCCACAGAGTTGGAAGCATAGCATTGCCAAAATGTCTTGGTATGCTGCAACATTTAGATTGGCTTTCGCTGGAGAAAAGGGGTCTAGCCAAACCCTGAAAAACAGCCCCCATACCTTTATCTATGCTCCACTAAACTGCATAGTTGGCGCAATGCAGTTGGGTAGATGACATTTTCCCAGCATCTTCCAAACTAAGACTACCCCATCTGACTACCAAACAGCGAAACTTCAATCATGACTCCACAGAGCACATTTCCACTGCTCCACAGTCCAGTGTTAATGTGCTTTTTAACACACTATCCAACACTTGGCATTGAACTCAGTGATGTGAAGCTTGCATGCAGCTGCTTGGCCATAGAAACCCATTCATGAAGCTCCCACTGCACAATGTTTGTGCTTACGTTAATGCCTGTGGAAGCTCTAGCTCTTCCGCTATGGATTCAGAGTGTTGGCGACTTTTACGCACCATGAGTCTTGCTAGTCGTTGACCCCGCTCTGTGATTGTACTTGGTCCTTTGCTGTTGTTCCTAGACTCTTCCACTTTCTAATAGTATAACTTTCAGTTGATGGTACAATATCCACCAATTAAATTACACAAGCTGTTTAATCACAAAGGTGGCATCCATAACAGCTCAGGTCAGGTGTAGGAGCATATGACAGTTTTGACACAAGCTTGGTCCTGTACTGCTCATGCCTCCTGATGACCATCCTCCATCATGGTACCACGCTTTAAGTCACTGAGGTCCTCAGAACAACCTTTTTTGTATCACAAATGTTTGTAAATGGAGACTGCATGGCTCGGAGCTTGATTTTCTGCACCTGTGGCAACAAGTCTGATGAAAACACCTGAATTAAAAAATTAACAGGTCTGGCCAAATACTTTTGACCCTATAGTGTAGGTTTTTTTCTGGGAACAGTTGCGTTTCACTGAAAATGGCTTCACCACCCAATTTTGAGTCCCAACTCAATGGTTGAGAACCAAGGATCCATCCTATTTGTTTGTATAGCCTTTGCACAATGTTACCATGAGGTGTAGAGCCAAGTTGTCCAGAATATTGACAAATTAAATTGACTCACATGTTAAGAAAACAGTGCAAACATACTTTAAAAAGTGCAAAATGTTATGGGTTTTTTTCCAGTGTAGATTTACCAGTAAATATCTGTAAAAGTCAAATATTAATTGCCCTTAAAATCATTATTCAGTTATTTTAATTATGCTTCAACAAAACAAATGTAACTAAGAAATAACCTCCTCTCCCAAAAGGTCAATAATTTGACACAAATGTTTTTCATAAGGTTTTATTTGCCTGAATACGTTTCATTTTAAAGAACTCATGGTTTTCATAGAAGCGTTTTTCTCCATCTCAGCTTCGACTCTTCATTTCCTTTTTTTTTTTTTTTTTTTTTTTTTTTTTTTTTGTATTTAGACATGCCGACTGATCCTTAGTATAGCTTCATTCTTTTGCCAGCAGTTACATTTACAGTTGTATGAAAAAGTTTGGGCACCCCTGACAATTTCCATTATTTTCATTTATAAATCACTGGGTTTTTGGATCAGCAATTTCATTTCAATCTATCAAATAACTGGTGGACACAGTAATATGTCTGTAATGAAATGAGGTTTATTGGATCAACAGAAAATGTGCAATATGCATCAAAACAAAATTTAACGGGTGCATATATTTGGGCACCCCAACAGAAAAATCACATCAATATTTAGTAGAGCCTCCTTTAGCAAAAATAACAGCCTCTAGGCGCTTCCTAAAGCCTCTAATGAGTGTCTGCATTCTGGATGAAGGTATTTTGGACCATTTCTCCTTACAGAACATCTCCAGTTCAATTAGATTTGATGGTTGCCGAGCGTGGACAGCCTGCTTCAAATCATCCCACAGAATTTTAATGATATTCAAGTCTGGGGACTGGGATGGCCATTCCAGATCATTGTAGTTGTTCCTCTGCATGAATGTCTGAGTGAATTTTGAATGGTCTTTTGGGTCGTTGTCTTGTTGAAATATCCAGCCCTAGCGTAACTTCAACTTTGTGACTGATTTTTGAACATTATTCTCAAAAATCTGCTGATATTGAGTTGAATCCATCCAACCCTCAACTTTAACAAGATTCCCAGTACCAGCACCGGCCACATAGCCCCCTAGCATGATGGACCTTCACCAAATTTTACTGTTGGTAGTAAGTGTTTTTCCTAGAATGCGGTGTTCTTTCGCCGCCATGCCTATCGCCCCTTGTAATGACCAAATAACTCAATCTTTGTGTCATCAGTCCACAGCACCCTATTCCGAAATGAAGCCAGCTTATCTAAATGTGCTTTTACATACCTCAAGTGACTCTGTTTGTGGCGTGTGTGCAGAAAAGGCTCCCTCCGCATCACTCTCCTGCACAACTTCTCTTTGTGCAAAGTGCGCTGAATTGTTAAATGATGCACAGTGACACCATCTGCAGTAAAAGGATGTTGTAGGTCTTTGGAGGTGGTCTGTGGGTTGTCTTTGACCGTTCACACCATCCTTCGCCTTTACCTCTCCAATATACTTCTTGGCCTGCTACTTCTGAACTTAAGAACTGTGCCTGTGGTCTTCCATTTCCTCACTATGTTCCTCACAGCAGAAACTGACAGCTGAAATCTCTGATATAGCTTTTTGTAGCCTTCCCCTAGGCCATAATGCTGGACAATCTTTGTTTTCAGGTCATTTGAGAGTTGTTTTGAGGCCCCCAGGTTGCCACTCTTCAGAGAAGAGTCAAAGAGAGAAGAACAACTTGCAATTAGCCACCTTAAATACCTTTTCTCATGATTGGATGCACCTGTCTATGAAGTTCAAGGCTTAATGAGCTCACCAAACCAATTTTGTGTTCCAATTAATCAGTGCTAAGTAGTTACAGGTATTCAAATCAACAAAATGACAAAGGTGCCCAAATTAATGCACCTGTCTAATTTTGTTTTGATGCATATTTCACATTTTCGGTGCTATAAACCTCATTTCACTACTGCCATATTACTGTGTCCATCAGTTATTTGATGGATTAAAATGAAATTGCTGATCCAAACACCCAATGATTTATAAATGAAAATAATGGAAATTGTCAGGGGTGCCCAAATTTTTCATACAACTTTAGTTTGAACTCTGACTGAAGAGGTTATCAAACCAAATGTTTGTCTGTGGAAATGTGGTCAATGGGTGAAAATCACTTAAATAATTTCCAAAAGAATTTAACACAACAAAGAATGTTGGGGTTTTTTGACGAACTTTATTAAAGCATTTCTAGACCTCAGATCTGTTTGAAACAACGCCCACTTTTATATTACTGAACATTTCACAGTTGAGAACTTTTCATTCTAACAAAGGAGTCATACAATAACATCTTAAACCCCTTGCCATGCCTTTAGAAGTACCATTTTTAATGTAACTGAACCATGAAGAAGTCCATTCATATTTAAATATATCTCTCTACCTGCTAATGTTCACTTGACTGGCATTTTTACTCAGTGAGTGCAGATTTATTCTGGAGATAGGCTTCATTTGCAGAATAAAGAAAACGAAAAACTATTGTGTGAATAGAACTGGGCTGTTGCTTCTGTTCTCTTTCAAAATTTCTTTAGAAATTCTAATTTCCAGCTATTAGATTAACGGAAAATGATTCAAAGATTATTTGTATTTGCACAGAAAAGTGGAGCTGATTACTAGTGGAAATGCATTAATATTATTTTCCTTCAGTTACATTGCCAGAGCAGGTTGGTGAAGGCGTTGAGGTGGCAGAGGATGAGCTGAAGGCTCTGCTCTACCGGCCTCAGGAGGGCGAGTGGGGGGCTCACACTCGAGATGAAGACTGTGAGCGAGTCATCCAAGGCATCGACCAGCTTCTCACACTAGGTACGCCACCAGAGGATTCACAAGTTTGTTTGTTGAAGACAAAGTTTGGTCATGGCCACAGTTGTTTATGTCCTTTTGCAGAGGTTGCCAAGGCATTTGCATACCCTGTAAATCTTCGAGACTACCCTCTCTATTGCACTGCGGTGGCTTACCCCACTGACCTCACCACCATCCGTACACGGCTGGAGAACCGGTTCTACAGGTGAAGTAGCTCATGATAGCCTCACACATCCTACACAAAAAAAGTTGGGACATTGCAAATAAATACCCCTATTCTTTGCAAGTTGGACAGTGTGCAGGTATTTGTCTTTGAAATGTTTTCCCACTGTCCCACCATTTTTGAAAGGGGTTGTCTGCATAAAATTCAAATGGCAGTCACACTGTTTGCCTGATGAAGGTCTAATACTGAAACGTTGCAAATAAACATCCCCTCTCTTTGCAAGTTAGACAGTGTGCAAGTGTTTGTCTTTGAAATGTTTGTTGGATACCTGGCCCTCTGACACTCCTGTCCTGAGAAACAGATGTGAGAAGAAACCTTTCCATTGGGACAGTGGGGGAAAAAAGATGTAAAGTACTTCACAGTTGAGAAGTTTAACTGACAGGTTAAACATGATTGGGGTTCAAGGAAAATAGGACCTCTGCAGCCCTGACTTGCCAGCCACTGAAAATGGTTGGGCATTATGAAGTGTAAAATAAGACGAAGGCGACCCTGAGTGTTGGACAGTTTTATCAGTAAGGAATGAGATAAAATTCCAGAAACTGGTCGTCTCATCAAAGTCAAAATGGGCATAAAAATTCTGCAAAAACAGTGAATTTTCTCAGTTTAACTTTGATGTTGTCTTTCTGCTACTTTAGATTAAATAAGGGGTTTCAATGTTTTCCAAATCCTCACATTTTTTTGAATTACATTTTACACAGTGTTCAACTCATTTTAATTTGGGGTTTTAAATTTGCTATAAAGTCCAACAATATTAACATTTTAGCCGCTTTGGTTTTTCAGGCGGATCTCTGCTCTAATGTGGGAGGTGAGATACATTGAACACAATGCCCGCACTTTCAACGAACCCCAGAGTCCCATTGTAGCAACTGCCAAGGTGGTGACAGACGTTCTCCTGCACTACATCGGGTGAGACTCCAAAGATGTCACATTGTAGTATTTTTATTGAACTGCTGAAGTGGATTAAAGATAATTAATGCTTTTGCATGTTTAACTTGTCCACCGTCTCTCCTGCAGGGACCAGAGCTGCACAGACATCCTGGATCTTTATCATAAATTGAGGTCTGAGATCAGCAGCGGAGGAGAAGCTGAGGTGAGAGTGTGTGGTTAGTTTTTGTTTCTTTTTTAATAGTATTCCTTGCTGGGAACAGTACTTTTCACTTTGAGCGTGTTCCTCTGCAGGCTGACTTGGATGTAGACTCTGACACTCCAGGAACGTCTACAGGACAACGGGTAAGAGAAGGTCAAGCGCACCACAACAGAACATTTCACACTGTTACAGACACTGAATCCTGTGCTGCCAATCTGTTCTTAATTTTTGTTTTCTCTCCTTGCAAGGGATCGAACCCAAATTCAAAGAAGCGCGGTGTGTCGTTGGATGCGAAAGCGTGGCGAGGTCAATGCAAAGAGCTCCTGCGTCGGATGATTGCCTCGCCCGATTCAGAACCGTTCAGACAGCCTGTGGACCTCTTTGAGTATCCAGTAAGACAATGAACTTTGCTTCACTTACAGTCACTGTGCAACTAAAGCCAGATGTGTGTTACTTTAGCATTAGAAATTTAATTAACAGTTGAAATCTTTATGCATAAACACTCGAAACTGTCATCCTTGGTATTACCAGGACTATAGAGACATCATTGACACTCCCATGGACCTGGGCACAGTGTCAGAGACACTGGTTGGAGGGAATTATGTAAACCCAATGGAGTTTGCCAAAGATGTGCGCCTCATTTTCAGCAACTCCAAGGCGTACACACCCAACAAAAAATCCCAGGTAAAGTAGCATCCATGAGATTTAAAAAGCACCATCGAATTGGTACTCTGGTATTTTTCTCTCTGACTCGTTTGTGTTTTTGTCTAGATCTACACCATGACCCTCAACTTGTCAGCCTTCTTTGAAAAAAACATCATCTCCATCATCTCAGATCACAAATCAGCCATTCAGAATGAGCGGCGAGCTCTCCAGCGGCTTAGTTACAGGAGCAGGCTGCACAACGGAGGCAGCTCACCACCCATCAGTCCATCCCCCAGGTACAGAGACACGTTCACAAACCTGCATCCCTAAGTTATCGTCAACAATCCAGGGCAGCTGCATCCTCAGAAAAAAAAACAGTTGTTTTACCCTTTGTTAAGATTAGAATGTGCTGAAAATACAGTATGCAGTCTTCTGAATGAGTTAAATAGTTGTAGTTATCAGAGCTGTTTTGGATATATCTGGGATTCCAGATGTTCCACAGTTTTACGTTTTGTGACACTAAAAGTTGACCCATGAGATATATTTGTCCATGTCTTTTCCCAAGATAAGGCTTTACCTGGCTGGGCCACATATGTGGTATGGCTATTAGAAAATGAGACTGATGCTGCAATTCAGTTTCATTGAATAGAAACATTTTTCAATGTCTTTATCCTGTAGTCTCCTCCCCTTCTGCATCAACATACCTCTGCATGCAGGTCTTCTGCTGATGAAAGCAGTGCAGTAGGTCTACTTTGGACAGTTGCCTCAGAACCTCTGTGGTTCTTTTGTTAACCTATGACACAGACTCAAAACCAAAGCACAGATTTGATCTTAGGAAAAGGGAGAAAGTCACATGTTGATTGACCTGGTGAACAGGGAGGGTGATGAAGCATTGTGATTTGTTTCAGGGCCAGAAACTGCTTTACTGAGAGCACAGTGTGAGCTGGTGTGTTGTCTTGATGAAGAATGAAACTGTTTCTCCTCAGCTGTGGTCTCTTTCTTCTGAGTGTTTCTCAGTTTTTTAGAACCTGTTTGTAATACCGTTGATTTACCATTGACCCTTCTGGAACCCACTCCAAAACTCTTTCCCTTAATGTCAAAGAAAACAGCCAACACGGTCCTTGGTACTTTCCAATACACGGACTGCTGTTTTTTCTCAGGATCATATTAGAAGGTCCAAGTTTCATCACATGTAATCACTCCTAAACAATTTGGGTTTCTATCAGTTTATTCCAAAATGTCTCCACAAATGTGCTTACATTTTCTTTTAGGAGTCAAAAGTTTTGGGACAACTTTTTACACACTTCGGTCATGTTCAAATTTTCATGTAAAATTTGCAAAACTGTTCCTTTATCAATGGAGACAATTTCTGCGCTCATTCTTATACTGAATTGTCGACCCATTTCAAACAGTTTGTTGATTGTTTTAATTAGTTTTTAATGTGCATGGGCACCCAGAACGTTCATGGTCTTGGACATCGTCTCTGTCTGAATAAATCTTTTGTGCCATGCAAATACACATGACATGCAGTGTTCCCTGTACACCTCAGTTCATGTGCGAATAGATTCCTCTGCTGTTTTGTTCAATTTCAGCAAAAATTTCAATTTCAGCGTTGCCTAACTTTTAAGCTCATCATTTTCCAACGTCTTAGCAAAAACGCACGCACATTAATAGACGAACTAAAGACGTCACTTATTTAAAACTTGAAGCAGTTGTGTGTGAATACACAACCTTTAATATTTAACACTGGGAATGACTGTAAACAACGTGGTTTTATCTTCATAGGTGTAATATTGTTATCTAATAGCCCTACCTCGTAATTATATTCACTGTTCATTGCCTTGTATTTCCTTTTTTCTACCTTTATTTGCCATCAGATATGAATGAAGCTGATGATTTGAACAAACTCCCTAGCACTTGTGTTAAAAGTAGCATCTAATAATGCTCCGCTGATAATCAGAAAGAGAGAAAGAGAGAGGGTTGTCAGTTGTTATGAAACACATCGAATGTGTTAAAACATCACATTAGGACTGGTTCTGAAGACAAGGACACATTGTAAAGAAACTTTACTCATAGGCGCTGTGTTTGTGCAATTAGTGCATTTTTCTATTTTCTATTAATATTTATGAAGAAAAACCTCGTTGAAGTATCTCTTTCATTTTTCAGTGTCCTGGCCAAGACTGGTATCAGCAGTTAACAGAGGTTCAGACAACTAGCAGCCATTAACAGAAGACATTATACATGAAGCAAAATTAAAATGCATTTAGAGACACAAAGAGATAAATTTAAACTGCAAATGTTTGTGAGAATTTCCCTCAATCATACATAAATCTGGTAAACATCTGCAGTCAGATGTGTCTGCCTCAAAGTCATTTAACATTCTCAAAGCATCACAGGAGACCAGATCATTTTTCAGGTTCTTTTGCAAGTCGTTCCAAGCAGCAAAATTAAAAGCCTTTTTCCTATTGCTTCTTTTCTCTGTCTCCACTTTTTCAGTCCTAAAGGGAAGCACAAGTCAGGGAAGGTGTCAAAGCCAAAAAAATCCCAGACCTCAACAAAGAGTCGTTCTCAGAGGCCATACCAGGGTAAGACTGCACTTCTCAAGCTTCATGTGTCATTTGTTTCCTGTGTTGTGAATGGCAGTTTTTGAATTATTGTTGCTTGCAATGTAAGGATCTAAAAAAATAGCATTTTTAAATTGTAGTCAAAATAATAGTTGATTTTATTCCCATTTAAACTCTAACCCATACAAGCAAAAATAGAATGGTTCAACTTCTTGCGGGACCACTCTGCAAGACAGCTTCAGGATTGACAGATTTACATTCGGCTGTTGGAGCAGCAAGACATAATGTTTATAAGTGAATATTACATTTTAATGGGATATTTTGGTATTTTTGAAGCCGGGTTGTAAAAGTTACTTGGCATTAGTAACTGCATTAGCCTCCATAGATTTCAGTCTGCCCTTAAGCAGACTGCGCTTGGGGTACCAGCAGGGAAGCTAGGCTATATAGCACTACAGACGGGTACAGTTGCTTCCTGTGATTTAGCAAGTTTTATATATAAAAAGGCCAAAAAACAACGTTGCACAGATGTACGCTGTATTGAAAATTTTCAAGCTTTGTATTTTTTTCCCAAGAAACCACTCTGTGTTTGCCACTATTTTACGATAGAACTTCCTGCTATGTGTTCCTTGCCAGCAGTGTATCACTATCTCCTGATTGGCTGATTTCAGCATGCAGGCTTCGAACAAAGATGAAAACAACAGACTGAACTAAAACTAGTAATTTCAGCTCAGTTTTCCACTTCATCAGCTGACATATTGTTATCAGAGGTTAAACATATCATGCTGACTGTAGCATGTCTCGTTATCAGCCAGTAGAAGAATAAAGAGAGAGCCATAAACTTACTTGGATGCTTGGATGACAAATTTCAATTCTGCTCTTCTGGTTGGGGTTGGGTTCTCTTATACAGTCTTTCTCAACTGTAAGAATACCATGGACCATTTTGGGACCTAAAATGCTTCAAGGGCCCACCAAACCACTCATATAACCATAACACAAGAAGTCTTTACAGTTTTTTATGTCATAAAAAAAAAATTTCAAAAATGCTTTTGTTTTACGGCATTAATGTTACTAGGAAGGCATTTATGTAGTCACAAAGTAAAACTGAAGAGCCCACACCATTTATTTGGTTTTGATCAGGCATCCCTATGGTCGCATACATTTTCTGTTTTGATATTCATCTATAGAAATGTACTTTATGACTCTACACAGTTTTTCCTGGTAATGTTATAACCCTGAAGGCTTTGATAAATCCTACAAATTTGGTATCGAGTGAGGCTGGAGAACATTTGATGGAGTGTCTTTAGTTAAATCAACACCAGTGAAAAACTGGGACACTGGTTCTCTACATTAGACAAAATAACTGATAAAAAGGTGGCTTTTTATGGCCGAGTGGTAAAGGCACACCTCATGAACACAGGCGGTCTGGGTTCAAGTCCAGCCTGTGGATCCTTCTCCACATGTCTGAACCCCCCTCTCTCTCATTCCTGTTTTCGACTCTGTCCGCTGTCCTCTATAAAATATAAAAAAAACATAAAATGCCAAAAAAAAAAAAAAACATTCTTGTGTTTTCTAAGTTCTGGAACATAGGGAGAAAATATCAAAAAGCATCTAATCAAGTATTTTACTTAAATTTTAGGGGGATTTCAATTTTTAAAAATTATGTTTATATGGTTTTTATGGATTTTTGTAAAATCCCTAGGGTAGGGCTGTGGAGGGAAGCAGTGCTCTAATACATCTCCAGAAAGTTGAAGGTCTTTAAATACCAGCATTTAGTAAGGCAGAGAACTGGATGGGGGGGCGATACAGACTCAGTTGCATCTTTGATCTGTCATTTGTGTAATCTTTGTGTTGTCCCAGTCCTAAAGGTGTGTATTTTTTTAGTTTTGCGGTGGTCTGATATAGCTGATTTGAGGTAGCGATATTGAGGGGGGCGTGACCATGTTTCCTACATTTCTTTGTCTGATAAAAGAGAAACAGAAAAAATAATAAAGATAAGAAGACAAAATGAATTTACTTGTTATAGCTTTAGGTTTGTGGGCTCACGGTTTGCACACCTACACCACCAGGTAACCTGGGATCTCTCCTGCTCACCAGTTTCCACTAAAGTTTGTCCCTTCTCTTTTAGCCTGCTGAGTCTCCATCTGCAGATATTGTCCATCTGTGTGCTCTTTGGCTTAAAAGTATCCCCTCTTATCCACAGTAAACAGTATGCCATCATCACTCTAGTCGAAGCCGCTCATGTTTGGTTTTGTTTTAGTTTTGTTGTTGTTTCTGTAGATGCCCGTAGATCCAAACAGCTGTTTGGGAGATAACAATATACTGAGGTGGAAAAACACTTAACCAAAGGTTGCATCTCAAAATAAAGGTACATCACAAAAAATTAGAATATCATGAAAAAGTTCAATATTTGTTGTCACTCATTTCAGAAAATGAAACCCATATATTATATAGACTCATTACACATAGAGTGAAATATTTCAAGCCTTTATTTCTTGAAATGTTGATGATTATGGCTTACAGATAATGAAAACCCAAAATTCGGTGTCTCAGAAAATTAGAACATTGTGAAAAAGTTCAATATTGGAAAGTCATGGTGTCACACCCTAATCAGCTAATTAACTTAAAACACCTGCGAAGGTTTCCTGAGCCTTTAAATGGTCTCTCAGTCTGGGTCAGTAGGCTACACAATCATGGAGGAGACTGCACACTTGACAGATGTCTGAGGACATTCACTGACAACCTCCACAAGGAGGGTAAGCCACAAGAGGTCATTGCTAAAGAAGCTGGTTGTTCACAGAGTGCTGTATCCAAGCATATTCACAGAAAGTTGAGTGGAAGGAAAAAGTGTGGTAGGAAAAGGTGCACCAGCATAAGGGATAACCGCAGCCTTGAGAGGATTGTCAAACAACATCCATTCAAGAATTTGGGGGAGCTTCACAAGGAGTGGACTGAGGCTGGAGTCAGCGCGTCAAGAGCCGCTACGCACAGACGAATCCTAGACATGGGCTACAAATGTGGCATTTCTCGTGCCAAGCCACTCCTAAACCAGAGACAATGTCAGAAGCATCTTACCTGGGCTGTGGAGAAAAAGAAAGTCCTCTTTCAGATGAAAGTAGATTGTGCTTTCATTTGGAAATCAAGGTCCCAGAGTCTGGAGGAAGAGTGGAGAGGCACAGAATCCACATTGCTTGAAGTCCAGTTTGAAGTTTCCACAGTCAGTGATGATTTGGGCTGCCATGACATCTGCTGGTGTTGGTCCACTGTGTTTTCTGAAGTCCACCGTCAACACAGCCATCTACCAGGAGGTTTTAGAGCACTTCATGCTTCCTTCTGCTGACGAGCTTTATGCAGATGCTGATTTCATTTTCCAGCAGGACTTGGCACCTGCCCACACTGCCAAAGGTACCAAAAGCTGGTTCAATGACCATGGTGTTACTGTGCTTGACTGGCCAGCAAACTGGCCTGACCTGAACCCCATAAAGAATCTATGGGGTATTGTCAAGAGGAAGATGAGAGACACCAGACTAGAGGGCTGCATTGGGCGGGACCCAATGCAAATCTCGCGGGAGCGGGCGGTTTGAACTTTGCTGCGGGCAGCGAAAAAAAAAAACAGCGGGATCAGGATGTGGCCTAGCGACAGGATGATGGAGTAAACAAATGATGTAGAAAAAAAGCTCAAACCAGGTCTTTACAAAAGAAAAAGAAAACAAGGCAAGTCTGACAAGTTTTGTTTCTGCAGACAAGCTTTGATGGAATAACAGATTAATATCTACTTCTGAATACTAAATGGCGAGACAAGTACAGTTTCATAAATAATTATTTCAACTGATAAAGCGGGTTTTTGTGTTGTGAAAGGTAGTAATGTTTATGCTGAGAATGGCTAAATGAGCTGTCCTTGGTGCTGAAACGCAGCGATTTGACTGACAGTTGCCGCTCAGAGAGAGAGTGAGGGAGAGAGATGCTCTCCGATGATAGTGCGTGTTTTTCTGCAGCTGATTCTTTTTCTTAATCATTTAGATTAATAGGTTGTTTGCACTCACATGATCTTCTTGGCCCATTTTTGCACAAAGCACTGTTTTTCGTTTTTGATGCATTCCGTGACACTTTTGTTTTCCCTTTACCGCCGAAACAACACCTGGTCTGAGTCTCTATTAATGGCCTATAAAATGACGTGTTTTCTCCTGCAGGATGGGAGAAGTCACAAAATCAATGCATCTGTATTACGGTGCGGGCATGAATTCTCAGGGTTTTGTGGATGCAGGCGGGAGTGAAACACAGACATTGTGGGTACGGGCAGTAATGGTCAGAAATTCAGCTGGAGCGGGATGAAGAAAACAGTCCTGCGCAGGGCTCTACACCAGACCCAGCAATGCAGACAAACTGAAGGCCACTATCAAAATAATCATCAACATTTCAAGAAATAAAGGCTTGAAATATTTCACTCTATGTGTAATGAGTCCATTTAATATATGGGTTTCACTTTCTGAAATGAGTGACAAAAAATATTGAACCTTTTCATGATATTCTAATTTTTTTCGATGTACCTGTAGTGCCAAACACCATTGACATTCTGGGTGAAAATAAAGCATTTCAGGTTTTTCAATTTAGCATGCATTTGAGCTAGCATTGTTTTTGGCTCGTTTTTGCTAAAACTCGCTAAATTATGCAGGGCAACTGTACCAAGTTGTAGTGCTAGCTTCTTCGCTGGTGCCCCCAGTGCGCTCTCCTTAGAGGCACAGCACACTGAAATTCCTAGAAACTGATGTCATTACTATTGCCAAGTACCTTGTACAACCTTTATGCATTACTCTAGATACTGTTACTGAAAATTGTAAAAGTTATGCAGTCACAGCCCTAATCTATAATGTCTGTGCATTGTTGCTTCAGCTAAGCAAAGCAGCAGTGTAGCAGAGGAGGAAGACAACCAGCCCTCTTCCCCGAGTTCAGGGATGAGCAGAGACAATGAGGAGCACCGGGTGACCCGCAGCCGCACAACTCCAGTGAAGAAGTCAGGTATAAACTTTCAAATTCTACTCAAAAAATATGTAAGTGTTTCATTTTTTTCAAAAGAGTTCTGTTGCAAAAATAAACTTTTGTCCTCTTGTGTTGAATCAGGGCATCGGCGAAACCTCCATCTGAGTAACGGCTCCAGACAGCGCCACAAGCCTGAAGCACCGCAGTCTGACGACGACGACGAGGCGTCTGGATCCAACAGCTCCTCATCTGAGTCATCCTCCACCTCATCTTCGTCCTCTTCTTCGTCGTCGTCAGACAGCGAGAACAGCTCTGACTCTGAGGTAGAGAAGTATGTGGAGGGGGGGGACCACGACTACAGCAAAGCCCCCCGCCTCTCTGTGAGCCTCGCAGCCAAGGGAAAGATGGCGGCCTCAGGGAAAAGGAGACATAAAGGAGGGGAGGAGGAGGCACAGAGACCTAAAAGAGCACGGGTGCAGCTGCCTGTGGAGGAGGAGGAGGAGGAGGAGGAGGAAGAGGAAGAGGAGGACGATGAAGATGAGGAGGATGAAGAAGAAGAGGAAGAAGAGGAGGAGGAGCAGCCGCAGGTGCAGCAGCAAAAGGAGGAGATAAGACATGAAGAAGAGCAGGGAGAAGAAGATGAGGAGGAGGATGAAGAGGAAGAGGAGGAGCCTGAGGAGGAAGAGGAACCTGAGGAAGAAGAAGAGGAGGAGGAAGAGGATGAGGATAACCCAGTAGTGCAGAGAGGAGCTGGAGCAGCAAAGAATCCACCAGAGAGAGGCAGCCAGTGTAAGTCTCGGCGTGTGAATACACGAAACCAGGGCCGCAGGACAGTAACATACAGGGACGACTCAGAGGATGATGGCCAGGGGTCCAAAGAGGACCCCCTCAATCTGGGCATGTCCCGCTCAGGACGTGTGCGCCGCATGACTGAGAAAGCCCGCGTCAGCCACCTCATGGGCTGGAGTCACTGACATGTCGCCCCATTCTCAAACCTCAATAAAATAAAAAAACTGTCAACCATGATTAAAACTTCAGGGATTTTTCTTCTTTCTTTTTGTACAAGTGTATATATAATATATAAATATGATGTTTCTTTTTATCTGAGACTGCTTGTGACTCTCAAACTGATCGCTGGTGCTCGTGACACGTTGCCGTGGAGTTTCCTCCTCTGGTCGACGATGCTACTGTTCAACGAGGACCTTCCCCCCAGCTGGACTCGGTCACCTCAGCCTTATTGCTCGCTGGCGGAGCCTTCACTGCTCTTCCTCCACTCCTCCCCATCCTGTTTGAAACACTATGCTCCTCCTTCTACTACCCCTTCCACTCCACTTTCTCCTCGTCGCCAAAGAAGGATGCAGAGATGCCAAAAATGGTGCTCATGTTCTTATTCACGGGGATACCTTCATTTCCAGCAAATAATTTAATGAAACTCATCATGCTAGGGGGTCACTACTTCAACTCTGATGTCAGCTGTTTTGGTACTCTCTCCTCACAACCAGAAGCCTTAGATTTGAGTGTTTTCTGTCAGATTTTGTACAGCTGTTTGGGCATTAGCACTACACAGGAATCAGTCCTGTTAGCCAATTAAAACACCACAGTTAAATGTAGAGCCTGACTGATATATCATTTGGCCGTTATAGGCCCATATCAGTACAGACATTCATTTTATCTAGGTATATATTTATCAGTGTGGATGAGGGCTGGTATACAGTGTGTCCAGCAGAGCATTCTTACAACACTTGCAGCCCATGTAGCAAAGCATTACAGACAGGAAATCTGCACTACAGATTTTTATAGAGTAATATGAAATGTATGAAAAAGCAACCTTCAAAGTACTTTTGTGAAGTCTTATCAGCGCAGAATCTATGTAAAGGAGGTCCAATTTTATTCTAGGTAAAAAAGTCACTATCAACTGGGGATGCAACAATTATCAATACAATACTGAACCATTTGGTGCAGCATCTATGGTTTCAGACTCATGTACATTTTGCATTTTTGGGGGTTTAAGGTTCAACTACCATCTTATACATTTATTTGAATTGGCTCAGTTTGTACTGAGAAAAGGAAACTCATCAGCATGAGTAAAGACTCAATCTAAGGTCTAAAAATTAACACCAGCCCAGCACCAAAAGCAGGTAGTTTCTCTGTTTTGAGAAACTTTTTACACCAGGTGGATATTTGCACCAAAATGGTCAGGCATAAGAAAACTATGCTGTGTCAAAATTGCTAGTGCATGCTATCAGGGTTTAGCAGTGGCACACTGAGAAAGACATCCAACAAGTGTATGACCACTTATCTTTCAAGCGTCACTCTCCAGGTGAAACTCGCCAAGCCACAAAATGCTTGTGATTCCTTGATCGATGAAAGCATGTCATATTTGAGTTGAAAACATTTTCAGTGAAATGAAAACTGCATTAAGCTTGTATACGACATGGACTGAAAACAGTCCTTTTCATCCCCTCTCATGTCATCATGCAAGTGACTGACAACAATCTAAAACACCCAGCCTGGTGTAGACTTATTCTTACATAACAGTGCTCTAAAAACATATTCTTTCAATACATCCTACTTGTAATTCTTTGTGTAACACAGCTCATGATGCCAGCAGTGGATGAATTTTGTCTTCAACAGCTGCAGAATTCACCTAAAACCCCTAAAAATGCAATTTAAAAAACCCTCTGCAGGGGCATCAGAATTGAAACTGAGCCCAAGACGGAGTTGTATATTGAACCATGAAATACCTGTGTTGTTGCATCCCTATGTTCCAAGATGATAAATTTCAAAGTCTGTGAAATGCAAATTTGAATTTAAACAAGTCAACCAGTGTTAAGAAGAAACTCCAAATACGGTCAAAATAGAGCACAGTTTTTTTTTTTATATCAAGGCTAAACACGGTGTAACGGCAACGTTAGAAGTGTAGGCACTGCCAGCCTTTACTCCTCCTTGCAGGTTTACCAACACATGCCTGTGCTTAATCTGGTTAAGAACTTCTCTAGTCTGTACTCCAGTTTAACCTAACTTGGACTACGTTCAACTTCTTTCCATGTTCTTGTTTAAAATACTAAAGCTAAACTGCTGCATGCCATCCATTGTCTGTGCTGGTATGCATCCAGAAAGTGAAGCATTATGGCAGTAGCCGTTAACAGCCCAGCTAATGGTGAATGATTGCATTGCAAAGCATTGTTAATAAAAGATATCAATAATTAGTTTAGTTGAACCATGATTCTGGTGCTGACTTAAATTGTCAGCTATTAACGCACCTATATTATCTGTAATATCACTGATTGTTTCCTCCCTTAATTGTGACCTATATCAGTGTGAAAATATCAGTATATCAGTCAGGCTCTTGTGAAACCATTGCTTCTAAATCCTTTGTCTAACTTAGGTTAGTTTTTCCCTGCTTCCCTTTTGGTGTTTTTGTCTTTTTTTGCCCCTTGAATTCCTACCTTTTGTTTGTTTTGGGGTTAAAAAAAGCCATTGCATCCTGTCCTGTTGTACTTTGTCCAAATTGCTTCCATCACAACTTCTCCAACACACAGCATACACAAAAGCAAAGAAGCCTCTGGCTTACTCTTCTACGGAAATATTTATTTTTCATTGTGTTAACTTGGTTTACTTTTTTCTTTACAATAGTGATGAGGAAACGGATATATTTGCACATTTATCTCCTCCACGTGGCAGCTGAGTAATAAAGATTTTTGGAGAAAGAGAAACAAGATTAAACCTCATGATTTTTGTTTAAGAATTTTGGACATCAACAAGCATTACATCAGAGTTTTAAGTCTCATCAGCCTGGCCGATCATCTGATAGGACATTTTAGTCATCTTCAGCTCTGATTTCAAGCAACAAGGCAGCATCTCGTTGCACAGCCATTTAAACAAGATGTGCCATTTTTTTCTCATTTTTTAAACTGAAGTCACCTTTGTTTCCTGGCAAACTACAATCAGGTGTTGATTTGCTTTCAGAATCACTGTGTTTATTTATGATTGATTCCTGGGTTGATTGTTTCTGAAACCTTATGGAAGTTCTGCACAATGATGCATCTTTTCCACTGCACCATTAATGTTACTTTAGTGTAGTCTCTGACTCATTTGAGGGCCACTTTCATTTCAACACTGGGTGCTCAAATCTGAACACACTTCCTCATAAACCTGCCTCCATGTGGTCACTGACATCAGAGGGAGGTTATTTGTTCTCTTTGTTTTGGGGGAATGAAGAGTTTTTTTTGTCAGGTTCTCAGAGATTAAACTCACAAATCAGCATCTAGGGTGCTCTGAGCTGCAGCATTAACCGGCTTCTTGAAATATTTCTGGTTGAGTGTGAGAAAAGCATATTTCGGGATGTTATTTTCATACAGTAGATGTCTCTTAGTCTCGCCAGGAAGCATCAAATTAGTCGATGACGAGTACAACAATAACATTCTGCTGTAGGTGGAATGAGCTTATGTGACTGTCTTTTATACACAAAGTTTGATTGGAAGCGTTTTCCCTTTTTTTAATAAAAGATATTTGATTTCACAAAGATTTTTCGAGACATTTGTGGTTTCTTTTTAATGATTTCTGTGTGTTACGCCACCACAAGCTTCAACAGCTATTCACCAGCACCTGCACTGAGTCATCTGCAGTTTTTATGATGGTGGTAGAGTCATAAACATGCTCCGAAGGCAAAGATTCAATAGTTAGTGGATATTAGGACGGGGGCTATCGACCGTGATGAGGTGCGTCGTAAACCTGACTGTACCATTTCCCTCTGCTAAACTGCATTAATGCACTGAAAGCTGGGGTGAGTCAGACTAGGGACAAACAAGGTTTGGTAGTGACGCACCATGCTCTGCCACACCTAGAAACTGCAGAGATGCTGAAGGATCATGGGAATTTAAACTGGTCATGTATAAATGGGTGAATGACAATTTAAGGGATGTTAGGGAAGCAAACAGCGAGGGTAAAATGCAACCTACTGTGCTTAAAAATGACTTAATTATAAATATAGCTTGAGTGATAACTGCAAATCAGAAGGACTCCATTTTTGATTCTCGCATACATAAATAAACTTAATCTGGTCTTTAAAAAGCTTTGCAGATGTGTGTTGAGTTAGGGGATCAAATTTGGTCAGGCAAAGATTGTGTGAAATTAGGATTATAAATTCTTTTTGCATTAATGTATTTTAAAATAAGAGACTGAAGAGTTGGAAAACACAGATATCTTGATCATATATTCTTGGGCTAGTGCCTTAAGTCTTAATAAACGCAATAATCTGTAAACTTTGAGACTCCATGTAGACACCTCTCTAAATAATGAATCAGTTTAGTTCTAGGGAAAAAGCGGTGAAGCTGAGCTTTAAAATGCTGCACTGTTGTCAAAATTATCAGGACTTCTTTTTAAAGTTTGTGTTATTCTGTGAGTTCAGACCCTCGTCATTTTTTTCAATGTTATGATGCTGTAGTTGAAAAATATATATATTTTTTTTCATTCATTTGCCAACATTACCCCATCATGAAAAAAATAAAACAGAATTTTAATAATTCTTTGCAAATGTATTAAAGATAACGAACTTAACTATCACATTATATACATAGAAAAAGTATTGACTCAATTCTGAAATTAAATTCAGATTTAACCACATACGTAATTCAAAAAATGAAATAACTGTAGTTGGAGCGGGGGGATGGCTAACAGGGCTAAAGCCCCGAATCTTTTAGACTTATATATTTTTCAATAAATGCGAGAAGAAATAATTTTAGTGTACAAATGGACATGGAAATGTCATTCTTGTTGGCAAACTAAAATCAATCTTTTTATTTTTTAAGTCTATGGGTGTAAAAGTATAAGAAATACATTTTACATTGTATCAGATATTAACATTTTCTGTACATTTTGCTTTGATGCTTTTTTTTTAAATACATAGTGTCAATTGTAAACATTTACACTAAATTCAAACCCTATCCATGTGTACATTTAAAAGAAATATCAGTTTGTGCACATTTTCAGGCAGAAGAAGTGAAAATTATTGATCTTCAGTGCAGTGTATTATTGGTTTAGAATGATGGACACACTTTGAAACCATAGTATTTAAAATAAATTATGTTGGCCATAAAGGGCGCTTTTTTTTTCTTTTTTTTTTTTGTAAAGAGGAAACCACCATTTTTGCCCAAATGATGCATAAATTTGTTGGTGTTTTAAATCTAAATTCTTATTAAAATTGCTTGAAAATAGTGAATATGGCTGTCTGAGAAGAGAAAAACTCCCCCTGAACCCTACTAAATTTAGGCTTAGCACTGGATATCAAACACTTCTGGCTCTGCCTCTGGATATAACAGTTTAAATAGTGCTTCTTTAACCTATAAGATCAGCGCTTACAACAGTACAGTCCTTATAAGGAAGTATCCATCCATTTGGTGGTGGTTGTTAGCCTTTTACTGATTTCATAAATCAATTATGGTCAACATAATTTGTTTTTAGATTTAAAAAGAAAAAGGAAAAACACCCCTTTATTGTCAAGTGGAAGAAAGATTTTAGGTCTGATGAGACACCAAACATCACCAGAAAGCATCATGCTGTGGGGATGCTTCTCAGCAGCCGGCCCTGAGAGGCTTGTTAAAGTAGAGGGTAACTTTTTGTTGTTGCTGTTGTTGTTTTAATTTAGTTATGGAAGGGACTGGAATCAATACTGACGCCTCCATGTGATAAACAAAAGCAAACAAGAGTATCAGCAACAAGATTTGTATTTTAGTTCAGGTGTTTTTAAAGTTCAAAGTCAGTTAATTGTGTTTGAATTAATGACAAAACTGCAGAAGTGTACTTTTTTTGCTTCACATCAAAGATCCAAAGTAAGAGGTACTGAATGAAAAAAGTCAGGGGAATAAATACAAAACACTTACATGTGTACAGTCATGGACAAAAGTATTGGCACCCCTGGAATTTTTCCTGAAAATACACAATTTTTCACAGAAATTGTTGCGATTACAAATGTTTTTGGTATGCGCATGTTTATTTCCTTTATGTGCATTGGAACAACACAAAAAAACAGGGAAAAAAAGCCAAAATTGACATAATTTTACACAAAACTCAAAAAATGGAACGGACAAAATTATTGGCACCCTTTTAAAACTGTGGGTCAATCATTTTATTTCAAGCATATGATGCTCATTTAAACTCACCTGTGGTAGTTACAGGTGCTGGCAATATAAAAATCACACCTGAAGCCAGTTTGAATGTATAAAAGTTGGCCCAACCTTTGAGTTGTGTGCCTGTGTGTCACACCAAGCATGGAGAAGAGAAAGAAGAGCCCAGAATTGTCTGAGGACTTAAGAAGCAAAATTGTGGAAAAATATGAACAATCTCAAGGTTACAAGACCATCTCCAGAGATCTTGAAATTCCTTTGTCCACTGTGCGTAATATAATCAAGAAGTTTATAACCCATGGAACTGTGGCTAATCTCCCTGGACATGGACAGAAGAGAAAAACTCACAAAAGAATGCAACGCAGGATAGTTGGAATGGTGAATAAAGATCCTCAGTCAACTTCCACACAAATTCAGGCTGTCCTGCAGACTCAGGGTGCAAAAGTGTCAGCTTGGACCATACATCATTATCTGAATGAGATGAAGCGCTATGGCAGGAGACCGAGGAGAACCCCACTGCTTACAAAGAGACATAAAAAAGCCAGACTGGAGTTAACAAAAGTAAGCCCCAATCCTTCTGGGAGAACATTTTGTGGACAGATGAGACTAAGGTAGAGCTTTTTGGAAAAGCACGTCATTCTACTGTTTACAGAAAACAGAATGAGGCCTACAAAGAAAAGAACACTACCTACAGTCAAACATGGTGGAGGTTCAAAGATATTTTGGGCTTGTTTTGCTGCCTCTGGCACTGGGTGCCTTGACTGTGTGCAAGGAATCATGAAATCTGGAGACTATTTAAAGATTTTGGGCTGCAATGTAGGGCCTAGTGTCGGAAAGCTGGGCCTGCATCAAAGGTCATGGGTGTTCCAACAGGACAATGACCCCAAACATACCTAAAACAACACCAAGAGTCAGGATCTAAATCCCCTTGAACACCTATGGAGAGATCTCAAAATTGCTGTTGCAAGAAGGCACCCCTTCAAATCTGAGAGACCTGGAGCAGTTTGCAAAAGAAGAGTGGTCCAAAATTCCAGTTGAGAGGTTTAAGAAGCGTGTTGATGGTTATAGGAAGCGATTGGTTTCAGTTACTTTTCCCAAGGGTGTGCAACCAAATATTAAGGTGCCAGCAATTTTGTCTAGCTCATTTTTTTTTTTTTTTTGTGTAAAATTATGTCCATTTTGGCTTTTTTTCTTCTGCTTGTTTGTGTTGTTCCAATGCACTTAAAGGAAATAAATATGTGTATACCAAAAACAATTTCTGAGAGAAACTGTGTATTTTCTGGAAAAAATCCAGGTGTGCCAATACTTTCATCCATGACTGTACAGGACAGCAAAGACATAAAAGGTACCACTTTGTCCACAGGGGCTGCCAATTTACACACTAAGGAAACATTTCTCACAGGGGCTTTAATGAAAACCAAACTGTAAAAGTGTAGCTGTGAGATAAATGACTCTAGAAAGAGACTGGTTGTGTTAAACTTTTATTGCACAATAACACAACAATCTAAGCGACTACACATCATAACTGAAGTATATTTTCATTTCTCTACTGGTCAAACAGCTCTTTAACGATACATAAACTCACTGGAAATGTCAACATGGATACATGACTTTAAAGCTACATACAGCAACTACTGCACACACTACTGTAGATCTCTTCAAGATTCACAAGCATATCATAAACACATCGTCTACTCAACAACAGCTAAGTGCATTTACATTGTGCTTCAGTCTCAGGTTTAAAGTGATCAGTCCACATTTCCCCACCTGTGCTCAACTGTGTTTTTTGTTTGTTTTTTGTACTGTATCTTCACAAACACAGGGACGAACACACGGGGACAGAGTGCAGTATCTGCTTACAGTAGCAGTCAACATCCCGACAGAAGTGACACTTACTACATCCAGTATAAACAAACAGCTGTGATACAGAGCCATCCAGCCGGTTAAAGATGGAAACTTGGAGGTTAAAAACAAAAAAAACACTGGCTGCATTTCTTCAGGAGTTGTTCCATTCTGTTAGGTCTATGCAGAATACAAAAAAATCTCTCAGATTTTAAAAGCAACACAAAAAGGCAAAACCAATCAGTTAAAATGCAAGGTGAGTACCGAAAGATCTGATCTGATATTAAAATCAACACCCAGCATTTTTCTTTTATTTTGCTCATTTGAAATTTTAAAAAGAAAAAGTGTTTTTTTAAAGTAGTGTTTATTTCTGTGAAGGACCTTTGAACAGTCAACATGATCATTATGATGACTGATGGTTGAATGAATGAATAAATAAATAGATAAATAGGGCTGTCAAAGGATTTTTGTCTAATCAAGATTTATCTTATAATTTCTACACTGTAAAAAATCCAACTTGATTAATGTTGCATGAACAAATGATGAAGCATTGAATATTACTTTATTTACTGTATTAATGTTGAGCTCACATTTTCCAGGGGCTCAACTTAAGTAGTTGGTGCAACTACTTTAGTTGAACCAGCTGAAATATACATTCACCATCCACTTCAATAGGTACACCTGTTCAGCTGCTTCTTAACACAAATGGCCAATCAGCCAATCACATGGCGGCATCTCAATGCATTTAGACATGTAGATGTGGTCAAGACCACTTGCTGAGGTTCAAACTGAGCATCAGAATGGGGAAGAAAGGGGTTTTAAGTGACTTTGAACATGGCATGGTTGTTGGTGCCAGATGGGCTGGTCTGAGTGTTTCAGAAACTGCTGATCTACTGGGATTTTCATGCACAACCATCTCTAGGGTTTACAGAGAATAGTTCAAAAATCTTTTAAATACCACAGCCTGCTGACTATGTCCATCCCTTTATGACCACAGTGGACCCATCTCTGATGGCTACTTCCAGCAGGATAATGCACCATCTCAAACTGGTTCCTTGAACATGACAATGAGTTCACTGTACTCCAATGGCCTGCACAGTCACCAGATCTCAATCTAATAGAGCACCTATGGGATGTGGTGGAAAGGGGGATTTGCATTGTAGATGTGAAGTGACAAATCTGCAGCATCTGTGTGATGCTATCATGTCAATATGGTCCCAAATCTCTGAGGGATGTTTGTTGAGACTATTTAAGGGAGCTCTGAAGGCAAAAGGGGGTTCGATCCAGCAGTAGCAAGGTGTACCTAATAAAGTGGCCAGTGAATTTATATTTCTTTTAAAAAATATTTCTTCTTAAAAATGTACTGCCTGAGCATGAGCACATTATGTTATCTAAATGGCAACATGAGGTATTAACTCAAATAAAACTTCCAAACTTGTTATGTAGTTGGGCCCTCATATTTGTTTTTCCAGTGTATAATTAATTGCAATTACTTATTCTAGCTATTCTAAACAGTTTTGGTTTCATATTGGATTCTAGGAAAGTAAGGAACATCAGGTAGCTCACAGATGCTATGAAGTTACCAGCGAAATAAGAAAGTTATGGATTGTAAAGGAAATATGGGAAGAGTAAAAAGTGAAATGTTTGACAACGCAAGGTGCAGATGACTTTTGACTTGTTCATTGAGTGAGTTTTATTTCAAGTGAAATGAGACATGAAGGAGCAGTGGTGTCCTTATTTTACACCACTATGACAGCAGGGAGATTTTGCAGTGGCTAAAGTGGGCCTAAAAGGGGAATCAAGTATTTGATTTATATCATTTAGAAAATAATTTACTCATTATGGACCTTAATTGCATCAGAATAAATGCATCAATGCTGACAGACCAAAAAAAAATCTGTCCAAACAAACGATTTCTGTAGTTTTTATTCAGTCATTGGTTTTCTTTTTCTTTCCACCAAACAGGATAAAATGATAGAATTCTTTGTAATCATTATTTGCTAGTTTTGCAACTGCTGATCAAATCTGATCAATTGTTTTGATATTGATACCAAGCATCAAATAATATTTTGTGTCCAGGAGTTCTGAAGACCCCATAGATGGGCTCCTTCCATTTTTTTGTACAGTTCCTAATGGACCTGGAGCTTGAACCACTTGTTCCTACCTTAGTATGTGTATGTTAACATTCACAAACACAGATCTTACAATATCATGGAAATACCACAGTAAATTTCTCTAATATACTGTATGCCCTCACTGACAGGTGTTCTAGCTCTATATAGTGAATACAGTTATAGTCACGTGCTAAAATTACTCCACAGAGACTGATGGTTCACAAGATAGTTATATGAGGGTTTAACCCCTCAGAAACATTAAGGACCGATCATTACTCAAACCTCAAGGTCAAGATCAAGATATTTGCTGCCAACAGCTGTTTCATTACAGTAAATAATTATCACACCATAACATCTCCTCAACAAGGGAGGGAGACCACAACAGAGCTCGGCCAAGACTGAGCCGAAACAGCCTGAAACAAGATCAGTCCACCTCACTGAAATCCTCTCGACAAGCTCTTTAAAAACTAGACTCTGAGGGTTTTCTTTTCAAAAGTGTTCTTCCAGAAAGAGTGGCATGCTCTGCCTCCAGACCTCTTTCATTTCTGACCTCTCAGGGTCATTCATGTCATAAGCAGGAGGGATTTCAAAGCGTTAAACAACACTGCGCCCGTGGTTGCCTGTTGTTGCTAAAACTTCCATTTGTGCCTGTTACAGCAGAGCACCATGCAGAAAGCTGCCGACATGCCTCCTCGTGGGCACGTCACTGTCGCTACACTAGGCCAGTCTGCATGTGGACGTGTAAAGGGGGGTAGGGGTGGTAGACGAGCGGGGGCTGGGCCTGGGTGATGAAGTAGCTGCTGTAAATGGGCTCTGTCACGTATGGCGCTGGCTGGTAGAAACAGGTGACGTTGGCCGTGTTGGGGATGGCGTTCTGCTCGCCCAGCACCCTCAGAGCGAGAACTGTGATCATGTTGAGCGTCTGCCGCCTCTCATGTCCCATCAAACACACAGTGCTCTCGTCTATCACGCGCCGCAGGGTCATAAGGTAGTCATACTTGCTTGCCTCCTCGTTGCCGATGAAATGACACTGCAGGTAAGCCTCGATCTTACGTTGCTGCTCACTTACATCGGGAAAGTCGATGAAGAAACGTGAGCACATGTATCGCTCCAAGGACTTGATCTCTGTCTCGCTAGCAGGTCGGAAGTTCCTCACCAGCAGGTCGCTGTATTTCAGTAAACCCCCTCCCCTTATCTCCTCTGGGCTGTGAGTGGCAATGAGGCGATGGCGAAGGTGGTCCAAGGCCTGCTGGAAGTCTCCATACATGCACTCTGCTTCAACAGTGATGGTAAAGTCCTCTGCAGACCTTGCCCATGAGTTCGCCTCGCAGCTTTTCTGGACATTGTCTGTTATCTCAGGCATTATTTGAGGCTGTGAGGGAGTGTTTGTTCCACATGTGTGGCTCTGATTGTCAGAATCAGGTGGCTTCTTTGAGTGCTTTGGCTTTACAGTTTGTTCCATATTGTCATTCAAGCCCGTCCCATCTGGGGGTCGAGTATCTTGACTGTACGCCGGAACCATTAGGGTCTCAGGAGTCTCTGTCTTGGAGTCTGAAGTGTTTGACCTTTGTGCCTCTTGAACATTGTCCTGTAAAGGAGGCTTTGGCTGAAGTGTTTTAGGGATTTCTATGGGTGGAAAGAACTGCGTCGTGAGATCTGATAAATCATTTAGTAAAGACCATTTTTCTGGCTTCGTTATCATCTTACGGGACATTTTCCGTTGTAGTTTCGGTGAGGGGCAATGGTCCGGTATGATATCCTGGGATGTGCTGCAAGTTTTTTTAGCTGGAGGCGGAAAGGAACATTCAAGGTGGGAATCTTGTACGCTTGAGGTACTTTCGGTCCTGCAGATCACAGAGTCTACTTTGAACTGGGTAATGTCCTCACAGAGAGACGACTTCTCCAAACAGGACACTGGAGGGGAAGCTTTTGATACGGGAAGCTCTTTGTTACTCTGCAGCTTAAAACAGTCATGTGTTACCAGTGGATCCCTGACATCTGTGAATACAATATTAGGGGAAGATATTAAAGGGTATTCCTGTTGAAACTGTCCTTTCTTTTCTGCACTTTCATCACATAACTCAAACGCAATGTCCTCCTCCAAATGTATGTCCTCAATGCCATCCACCTCCTTGTCCTGCTGTGACTCATTGTTTTCAGGCTCTAACACCTCATGAGCCTCATGCTCTCCGTCGACATGCTCAGCCTCATGCTGAAGCTCTTTTTCATGCATGGAAACAGCTTCATTCAAGGATGGATTTTCTTCACCACTTGCCATTGCATTGTCTTTTACACCATCTAAATCCAGCTGAATGCTTGATTGTGCTTGCTCCTTCTCTTTATCCTCAATGTCTCTTTTAGACGAATTCCCGATATTCAACGCCAGCTTTCCACCCTGTCTCCTTTCAGTCTCCCAGTAAGACTCCAGCATTCTGTCTAATATTATCTGAAAGGAATCCACACTGAACTCAAACTGCCTTCGAAGGGAACTGACAAACCTGAGCCCCACGGTTTTCGACCTGTTGTTAGAAAGTGAGATCAGGCTCCACCTGTCATGCTCATTGAAGACTTTCACCATCTTTTGCACGTATGCCTCCTTCATCGTCAGGCAAGTGATCTTTCGTCTGTTCACTCCACAAGGGAGGAGATCTCGCAGACTTCCCAGAACTACCTCTTTAATCACCTGGAGGTCCTCCTGCCGGGGCAGCTCCACTCCAAAAATGATGTCCAAGTCTCTGCAGCCAAGGCCGTTATCCCTCACCAGGACATGGCTGGCAGTTGCGCCGTTGAGTCGTATGTCTTTGACCTGGATGTCTCTTTCGATCAGACGTTCCTTCACCACACGGATGATGTCTTTGGCTCTCACCTGCAGAGTTGGGAAATTTCCCCTGCCATGGATGGGGATCACTTCAGTCAGGACCTTATCCAGGGCTTGGACTTGCTCGAGGGTCAAGTTGTGGATCCTCTTCTCTGTTTGAAGCTCTGTCATCCTCACCTGTAAAAGAGAGAGCTGATATTTGTATCATATTTTGGCTCACAATTTGTCAGGAATAATGATCGCTGAAAGCAGCACAAGGGAGCAGAAGTATTTTTTTTCTTGAACATCATCTTCTGGCCTTTCCATTTTGTCTTCAGTGCAGCATACCTGTGTCATTTAACATTGCTTTAATGCATGGTCTTTATCCATGTTTAAATGAATTCTCTCATTTGTTTGCTTGGATACACTTCACAGGCTAAGCATTTAGGTGCTAAAACATGATGACGTGCATAAATGCAGTCAAGCAAATTCTGATTTGTTTGGAGATGTGATTTTGAAATGCACTTACAGCTCTGATTTTCTGCAACATTTAGCATGAACAACAGCCAAAGATTGAGCTTATAGGACTGCTGCAGGTCTTAGTGATCAACCTGTATCCTGTACTACCACTAGATGGCAGCAGTCAGCATCATTACCCAAGGCAAAATGAGCTGAATGGTATAGAAGGTGCTTGAACATGAAGGAAACCTGCATGTTAAAGCACCCATCAATGTCTTTTCATGTATGTTGTACAAAGAAGCACACTAGATTTTTAGTTTTTCTGAAAATCTTTAAAATAGATTCAGATGCAGGTTGGCACTGTGCAATGCCCTCTGGATAGTGATGTGTTCTTCTAGCATCTTTCCAACTGTACTTACTCTACATTACAATAACTTCTTCCTTGTTGTCTTCCACAGTGAAACCCGGGGTAACACTGAAAAGGCTCTAGGGAAGGCATGGGAAAAGATAAGGGGAAAGCAAAGCAGTCATTTGCCTCCCTATCCAGATTGCATTGCACAGCAACAACAACAAACATGTGAATCTGTTTTTCAGATCCCCCACAAAATGTAAGAACTATTGAGTTTCATTGTACAACATGCATATAAAATACTTAAATGCCAATTTTTCCCTCCCAAATGAGGAAAATATTGCATCATGATTTTCATGTATTGCTTGATAAAAGCAGATGCAAACTACACAAACTGTATGCAAGATATAAACAGTGTTTAAAGAAGATAAACACTGAAATGATTCTGTTATCAGTCATAAATTAATATACACTGTTTGAATTTAAATAAATTGGTCCTATTGTAAATAAGCCCATCTGGCACAAAATTTGATTATTCATCATCACATTTATTTCAGCATCTTTTCCACACCTCACCACTGCACTATTGTCTGATTTGGCTGGTATGTATTTTTTTAATAGATGTATATCTATATTTAACTCTTGCATAGAGAGAAAAGTGGAGGCAAAACTTCTTGTATGTGCACACATAGCAGGCCAGTAAACCACTTCCGAAATATTTTTTTTACAGATGTATTATAGAACCTTCTGTCAATTGATTTTTGTAAAATTAATCTTATCAACTGCAGGCTTTATAATCCATTAATGGCAATTCATTGCATATACAGTGCATTCAGAAAATCTTCACCTTATGTCGATTTTCTTATGTTGCAGCTTGATGCTACATTTTTTTTTTCTCATTCATTTACAGTCAGTACCCCATAATGACAAAGTAAAAACAGAATATAATACATTTTTTGAGGAAATTTTTCAAATAGAAAAATCTCATTGACATAAGCATTCAGACCCTTTGCAAAACTTGAAATTGAGCTCAGGTTCCTCCCATTTCTCTGGATCTTTGCTTAGATGTTTCTACACTTTGATGGATTCCATCTGTGGTAAATTATATTGATTGGGCATTATTTGTAAAGGCACACACTTCTCAATAGAAGGCCTCACAGCTGGCAAAGCATATCAGAGCAAAACCAAGCCCTGATTTTAAAGGAACTGCCTGCAGAGCTCAGAGACGGGATTGTTGCAAAGCACAGATCTGGGGAAAGGCTACAAAAAAATTTGGCCACACTGAAAGTTCCAAAGAGCACAGTGGCCTTCATAATTCTCAAATGGATGATGTCTGGCACAACCAGGACTCTTTCAAGAGGTGGTTGCCCAGCAAAACAGAGCAATTGGGGGGGGGGCCTCGGTAAGAGAGGTGACCAAAAACCCGATGGTCCCTCTGACTGAGCTCCAGAGATCCTGTGTGGAGATGGGAGAAAGTTCCAGGAAGACAACCATCAATGCGGCTCTCCACTGATATGGGCTTTAGGGCAGAGTGGAAACCTCTCCTCTGTGCAAAACTCGAAAAACTGCTTGGAGTTTTCAGTGAACTCCACATGAAAACCAAATGGGCTTTTGTGTGTTTTGCACTGAGGAGAAGCTTCCATCAAGTCACTCTACCATAGGATCAGTTTAGGGGAGGGCTGCAGTGATGGTTGTCCTATTGGGACTTCGTCCCATCTCCACACAGGATCTCTGGAGCTCAGTCAGCATGACCATCAGGTTCTTGGTCACCTCTCTTACTAATTCCCTACTCCCCAAAGCAGTTAGGCCGGGCGACCAGCTCTTGAAAGAGTCCTGGTTGTGCCAAACATGCAACAATCCTGTCTCTGAGCTCTGCAGGCAGTTCTTTTGACCTTATGGCTTGGTTTTTGCGGGGTCAGCTGTTAGGCCTTCTATAGGGAAGTGTGTGACTTTCCAAATCATGTCCAGTAAATTTTATTTACCACAGGTGGACTCCAATCAAGGTGTGGGAGCATCTCAGCAGAGATCCTAAGAAATGAGCAAAATTTCAAGTTTTGCAAAGGGTCTGAATACTTAGGTGGATGTGATATTTCAGATTTTTATTTTTCATAAACTTGCAAACATTTTAAAATTCTGTTTGTCATTATAGGGTACAGGGTGAAGATTACATAGAGAAAAAGTTAACTGAAACGACTGCAGCATCTGTACCAAAATTGAAAAAAGTGAAGGGGGTCAGTGTCATTAACTGGCTTGCATATTTAAATTGCATTATATTTCTTAATTAATTAATCAAAATTAATTTTTTGACAGTACTAATTATAGACAACGCAAAGTGTTCCTCTAGGTTTTGTAGAGTCTTGCAGATAAATATTCAATGCACAGCATGCTAGATTTCCTCCATGATAATGAACTTCTTTTCCTTTTACAGGTGACTCACCTGTCTGTTATTCACTGACTGTCAGCTGCAGATACAAATCTGTTTGAAGGCTCTGTGAGAGACAGGCTCAACCTGTCTGTATGCTTCTCTCCCTCTGACGCAGGTGTGCTGAATGTAAGCTTTTGTTACCGAACAATAAAAATAATACTGCAATTATGCACCAACCTGTGTGATATTAATAAAACAGCTGACAAGTTGCTCATTCTTGCTGATACAGTGTGAAAAAAAATTAAGAAGGTGCATCATTAATGTCTGCTGACTCACTCACTACTGTCTCAGAGTTAGCCTGATGCCAGCAGGCTTTAAAAGAACCTTTTTTGATCTCATTTTTAAAATTCTATTTATGTTTGCATAGGCACTGGTGCTTTATAGAGTTGTAAATAATCACCAATGTGCTGATGTTAGTGTTGGTTGTCTTGTATTGCACTGGTCAGAGCCTAATAAGAACAACATAACACAAAGAAAGATTGGGGGGAAAAGTAAGGACTTTAAAGCACTTAGGGATCGTGACAAATTTCTGACCATATTAGAGTGGAGGGATTGGTTAAGCGTCCCCAAGGTGTTTCAAGAAATATATATGTCAATAATTACTACTAATGTGCAATAAGAGACTCTGAGAGAGAGAACCTGTACAGTCCATCATCTGCTTTAGGATTTTTATGCCTTCAAGCATGAGCCCGCCATGAGAATCATGCTTATTAATGTGTATTGAATTGAATGTCAGAGCTGAAGATATAGGACATCCAGAGCATTAATTTAATGTAAACATATCTGTAGATATCCTGAAGTAAAACTATAAGTTGATGATGTTGCAATAAAACATCTTTTAATAGATTTGACTCATGTAAATTAAACTACTGTTGTCAGACTGGACTGGCCATGTGTCAAAGGCTACAGCACACAGTTTCTAATCATCTGTTGAGTTCGTACAAGGCCATAACACTACATCCTCAGCCTGCCTTCATTGGTGTAAATACAGTCAGAGGCAGTATAACTTGGGGCACAGGGAAGCATGGCCCACAGCAGCCTCTAGTGAATCTCAGGGGTTACATCAGCTCGGTCCTGCAGCAGGACTGCTCTCCTGCCACTTGGCTTCTTTATAGATAAGACTATATGAGTCATACAGCCCCTGAATGAAGCATCACTGGCTGCCTCTCCTGGATGCTTTCCCTGACGACACAAATGCACCACCTATGATGGATATTTTTATCAATCAGCCTGGAAAAAAGATGAAAACAAATCAAATTAAACAGCCTTGAAATGGGAGTAATCATGGGGGCATATTTTAAGGACTCCAGTCACCAACAGCATTTTCCCACGTTTGTTTTTATGCTATCCTTTGCACTCAAATTTTTACTCAGTTTCTGCTGCCTGAATCACCATTTATATTCCTGTGGTACATTCAAAAGCTACATGCTGCAAGACAAAATAGCAGGTCAGAAGTTGACAGCCATTCAAAGTGAATGGAGAGAATTATTTTGGTGGAAACTTGTAAAATCGTGTGCAAGTGTACAAAGGCAAGAATGTAAGAATGAGACACAATGCACAAATTTAAAAACTCACCTGGTTCGTTGCCAAGTTAAAATTGATGGTAAAGCAGCAGGGCGAAAATACAAACAGATATCCAACAGGTTTGTATTTATCCGACCACGTTAAAGAGGTTGATGCTGAAGTTAACACGGACTGTTTCCTCTCAGCGCACGAGCACTGTTTCCATGGTAATGAGGCGTCACGAAATTTACGGTAAATCACGACTCTCCGTTTCTCTCTAACTACAAACTGCCGAACAGTTAAGTTTCAAACAAACGCAGCATCTTTGCACCGTCCAAACGCAGCTTCACAGTTTGATAAAGTTTGACTTTTATTGGAGGAGCACACCGATGTGTCAGGCTGAACTACCGGCGTGCCACCGCACTGCCGAGCTGTTGCGGGGTGAACATCACATCAGACGGAGTGAGTCATCCTCTCTCCCCGCCGTGATCCACACCGTAAATCTAATCATCAATCACCCGCCCTCACCGCCCACCAATCCTCCGTTGTACCGCCTAATACAGTTTAATTTCCCTGGATTTATCCAATTCCATGATAAAATCACCGCGTAGGGCAGATTTAAAACATTAAAACACTATGTTTTCATGTTAACGGCTAGTTTTTCCCTTTTCATTCACATTTCACGTGGAGGCGGGGGACAACGGCTCCCTCGTGACGTCGAGTGGAATACCGTCACCACGTGACCATGACGTCGTTCATATTTTGGTAAAACATCAGGAAGTACGGAAGACAGGCGAAGACCGAAACCCCACAGGTTGAAGTTTTACTCGCAGGTTTTGCCTTATTTAACAGGTTCTTTACGGAGTATCTTTAAAATTTTCATCGTCTAATTGTTGGATATACGAAGAGACGCCTCAAGATGCCGTCAATGGAAAGTATCCTTTAAAAACAACGATGAGAACAAACTGGTTTAACGTCGAGGACTGAACTAAACAGTATGACGAATCTGGTGAGATTGAGTTTCGACGGACAATTTTACACGTTTTAAATTGGTTAGATATTATAAAAATCCTCAATAGATACTTTTTCGTTAACCTGAACATGTCTTAGTCGATTTCTGGCGACTTAAAACAGACAGGACGAACAGCTAAAGACGCGGAAGCTTCAATGCTAAAGGCTAAAGACAAAACAACTGACATTTAGTGATTTTAAACATGGAGTCAAGGGGCTATGTTACACTCCAAGGAACAAATAAGAAATACTATAACGACTGTATTTCCTTTAAGGATTTAGATAACCCTTTTAAACATGGCGTCATGAAGGTGTCACAGGCTAATTGAACACACACTAATAGTTGTGATTGTCTATAAATTAATGTTACATAACTTGCTTGGCTTGAGAGTTAGTCATGAGAAAAGCTGCATAAATTAGTGGTAGAAATCAAAGAAAATATTTACCTGTATTAGTGTAGTTGTGGAGCTTTTTAATTGTTTTGTTAGTCTTAGCTTTTTTCCAGCCATAACACAAACTCCAAAGATTTTACACTGTATAAAAATTAAAAACAAAGTCAACAGTCATGTGTTGAGCAATGACTGAAAAGGCATAGGCAGGAGCAAACTTTTTAGAAAAGCCTATCCTTCATATTTAGCTATTTAAGATACGAACTTCAAGATATGTAAATAAATAACAGATAAATCAGTGACACCTGTAAACCTCAAAAATAGCTTCACGAATCCTTTTTTAAAAAACAAAATAGAATTACATGTTTTTAAAGTTATTACAAAGTTGATCTCCAACAATAGAAACACATCTCCCATGATGCCTTTTTTGTTTTTTAGCTTTTTGTACAGTAAACTTACAAACACTTCTCAAATTATATCGAGTCTTGAAATGAAAATAACTTATGTACTGAGTCAGGGAGCGTCTTTGCATTATTTTGTAGTAATACAAGTCATAACATTTCACAACATGGGAACTTTGAAAAAGTGGATCAGTGTGAGCACAACACTGTCTCATATTAGCAGTTCGTATGGCACTTTTCTTCTTCAGTTTTATTATTGAATTTATGGTTTTAAGGTGGATCCCCACAGTTCCACACAATAAGATATAGAGGGAACAATTAGTGAGTAATCAATTAAATGCAAAGCCTTATAATTTAACATATTTCTGGATTTATATAGAATTTCTATTGACTTTGCAATGTTTCCTGTAATGTATCCAGTCAGAATTAGATTATTTTTCCAAAATCGTTCAGACCTATGAAGTATTCTGTTTACACAGCATTTGTTACAAAGAAATCAGAAAAAAAATATCTGACAAAAAAAGGACCAAGCTTACCATAAACAATGTGACACAGCTATTTATCGGACTTGCGCTGCCACATCAGGTTCAGTCATACCTAGCAAGAGGATGAGTTATCATTACACCCACAAATTGCTTTTGCATTTTTTTTTTTTACTAAAGGTGTGTTTTTAATGTTGATTTAAACCCAATTTATTGATTTTAAATTATTGTAAATTTGATGGGAGGCACAAGACCTTTGACTCCGAGTCCTCTACCACAGTTACTCAAAGCACAAAAGAGTTAAGTTTTATCCAGGAGAAGATTTCCATCCAAGTTTTGTTTTTGTTGGACCTTCTTCTTCTTCTTCTTTAACTTCATATAACAGACCATCTCTTCAATCTGAAGTTTGCCGCCAAAGAGCTTAACAGAAATGCTGCAAAATGCGACAAATTGGAAAAAGTAGAGAAGGGTAAAGTTAAAAAGGTAAGTTTAACTTCTGAAGCTGTCTGCCAGGTATTGATAAAAGCAAATTCACTGGTCTATGCTGCTCAAATTTGTTTTATTTTACTGTGTTATTCCCAGGCCATCCAGAAGGGGAATATGGAAGTAGCAAGAATCCATGCAGAGAATGCCATCAGACAGAAGAACCAGTCTGTGAACTTCTTAAGGATGAGCGCTCGGGTTGATGCAGTGGCAGCAAGGGTCCAAACTGCAGTTACAATGAACCAGGTAGGTAGAATAGCTGGCCAGTTTTCACTACACGCTTGAAAGTGTCACTCTAGACTCTGAGTCTTGATTTTTGTTAATTTTTTTTACATTTAAGTGATTGTCTTTAATCCACCAGGTGTCAAAATCTATGGCTGGAGTGGTGAAAGGAATGGACAAAGTCCTTTGTTCCATGAATCTGGAAAAGGTGGAGTACCACTGACTGTTATTTTCTCCTTTATAGAAAAAAGAACCCATCGTAATTGACCAAAACAGAAAAAAAAACCTTTCTAACAAGTTCCTTTGAGTTTTGACAGTTGGCCTTTGCTTTACAGATTTCAGCTCTCATGGACAAATTTGAGCACCAGTTTGAAACCCTTGACGTTCAGACATCCCAGATGGAAGACACCATGAGCAGCACTACAACACTCACAACACCACAGGTACATTTCTCTCCTCCTGTTGCTTCAGAGTTCCCCCTTTTTTAAAGACTAAAATTATTCACTGTAAATGTAACGTGTGTTTCAGAACCAGGTGGACTCTCTGATGCATGAAATGGCTGACGAAGCAGGGTAACTATTTCATTTTCCAATCTCAGCATTAAGTGTTAAATCACAATGAAGATGTAAGGTTTTTGTTCTTGTAGTACATATGAATACAGTCTTTTGTAATAGTTTTGAACAAATTAATTTAAAGAGGACATATCATTAACCTGAGACACCAGATAGACTGTTTGACATATTCATGGCACAGAATATAATTCAAAGTCATGTGGAAAAATACACTGTGTTTTGGAGAAGTAGAACCTTCAAAAAAAATCTCAGAGGATGATTAGATAAACACTCTGTCTGTCACATTCATTATCGGCCAGTCGGAGCAACAAAACATATGAAGAACAGGCGTACCACCCCAGGGAGACAGAAAACTGTATAATGCAAGCTTGACAGGCAGCCGTTATTATTGTTCACTATCAGTTGGGCCAGCTTTACCCAGGCCCACAGTGATGGGGGGCCCCGAGAAACCTGGGATGAAAAGTGTTTTTATTTTTTTCTTAGTAATTATTGTCATTATTGAATTGAAGCCACTAAATTAATTGTTCAGCAGGCTAAAATTTGTATCAAGTAGAGTAAATTAAAATACTGGTGGGCCCCTGCTTCAGCCTTCAAAAATGTCCAAATGGTATAGCCCACCCCTAGCAAGAGCAAAGCTTGGAGAAGAGGTGAAAGGTGACTGTAAATTGGATGAGTGATGCCACCTGAACACTTTCAGTCAGGTGCCCAAAAGAAAGAGAAAGGAGACGGAATGAGGGGTGACACCTCACAAAGCTCCTTTCAAAGAGAGGTAAGTGCACGCAGTGGTTTAGGTAATGACTGTAAGGATGCAGGACAAGAAGAAAGGAGGGACAGAGAGCAAACTGAGGTAGATGGAGGAGAAAAAAGCAGGGATTGAGAGCAAGATGAAGATGAGTGATTCACACCAAACTCGATTTACGATTTTAATCTTTTTTATTTATTTGTTTTCAAATGAAAAAGAAAAACACATGAACAGGTCTCTTTTACTTTTATCAACAACAACAATAATAATAATGATAATAATAACAACAATGTTTTTATAATGTTTATTTGTAACAAAATTGAACTGAATGTTCCTTTAAAGGTCAAAGTTTGAGCTGTAAACTTGTCTTTAATAGTGCACTATGGAGGGTTATTTACACAAACATTCAGACTGAAAGTTTTTATCTGCTTAAGAAGCAGACAGAAAGTAATGCTAAAGTCTCTCCATGATGTATGCAAGTAAACAAGAGCATCGGAGGAATGTTGATTATTTCTGTATTTGATTTCTTGTCATCTCTGCTACAGAGCCAGTGTCAAAAAAGAAAAAAATGTTGGCAAGCAGACCAAAACTACTTTTAATTTCAATTTCTACTGAAAGTATTCAGAATGAATATGACTATTAAAACTGAGCAGGATGTTTTTCTTTATTTGAGAACACTGTGGTTACACATTAGCAATATGTAAGAAAAATAGATCATTTTGTTTACAGGGTTGCCAGAACTAACATAAAATTAAAGCTTCTTACCGTAGCTTTTACTTTGGTATAACAGCAGTGAAGTTTAACAGAAAATCTCGATTTTCAATTTTCAAAAACCTGATTTATCAATTTATCAATTTAATCGATTTATTGCCTAGCCCTAGAAGAGGCTAAGTAACACAGAAAATAACGTGAAGGAAATAATGCAAGTAAATGTAATCTTACCATAGCATAAATAGGGCTCATTGATGTAGAGAAACTTTTTTGCTTGGCTGGCTGGCTGGATAAGTTGGACCCTGCGGAATTTACTTTCTTGGGGTCCAAATCCCTAGCTACCCCTCTGCCTGCATGATCCACGTCTAAACAGCATAATTCAGAACAGTCTGTCTGGGTGTTTCCTTTAATGCTAATGACTTCCTTCTTCCTGAGTGTACCAACATGAGTACAAGTATGCTGCTATGGCTGTGGGTGTGGATACCTGCAGATGTGGGCAGGTATTATTATACTGATTCTCATTTCCATGTCACTGTGAACACAGTTTCAGAAAACACCATCAGATCTGGGGTTTTCAACTATGAGTGGACCATGAACAAAGGAATTGGTCAGAATATTTCACATTTTGTCGGCCATTCCAGATACCCAAATATAAATGCAAAATACCAAAAAAGCAGTTTTCTCCTGACTTGTCCCCTTTAAATCAATTGTTGCACAGGTATTTTTCAGACAAATGTGAGCAAACATGTTGTGTTGCAACCTTAAAGTAAGGTTTGAATGTATGTTTTTGTTTGTGTGAATGATGTTTAGACTGGACCTGAACATGGAGCTTCCTCAGGGACAGACTGGATCAGTGGGTACCAGCGTGGCCTCTGCAGAACAGGTACACATGCACTTTTTTTGTTGTTATTTTTTTAATCTTTTGACCCCTGGCACAGATTAACTTCTACATGAAAAAAACCAAGATAATTAGCAGATTTATCAACAATGTACAATAAAAGGCTTATCACTTTAAAGACAGAATAATATCACTTGATTTATGTCAAAACCTTTAAAAAATATGTATAAAATCAGTCAGATCAAGACTTGATTCTTCTTCTAAGTGTTTAATGGAATATTTACTTATTCCTGTCTTTTCTTTCCAAAGGATGAACTGTCCCAAAGACTCGCCAGACTCAGAGATCAAATGTAAAAGACGAATGTGGAGGACTCACACCTTAACGCAGTGGCCTGGAGTGCCCTCACACTACCTGAATATTTTACTCCCAAATATTGTTTATTCACATTTTGTCTTTCCTTCCCTCTTTATCTCATTTGTGTCTGTAGAAGATCTACTGATCGTGACTTCTTCTTATTCTGTGACTGTTTTATTCATTCAGTACCATTCTGTAAACTAACACTGATGATGGTGATGGAAAAATTATATATATTTACACAGTTACCTATGAGAAAGCTAAAAACAGAATCGTTTCATTTGTGTACTTGAGGACGCACCATTTTGAAGTGAGCCTCTGTTGAAGGCAAAGTTGATATACTTGTGGTGTATTAGCTCAAAAATGTTCACCACAGAATTTGACATTTGATTCTTCTGTGCATTACTACATGTGCATATGTGTATGCGTTTTGTCCTGGAGTGTGACAGACCCCGCTCTTCACTCTTAAGTTGACTTGTGTTGATTTGTTGTGTTTCTGACAAATACTCTGCAAAGATATGACTGAAGGATCAGCTTGTGTGTTTGCCTGATCATCAATGATTTCACCAATCATTTGGGAATCAGTTACACTTCTGGGGTTTCTTCAGTTAGTGAACAATAAAATTTTATAATACTTTTATCTTGTTTCCTCTCTTTCCATAAATGAATTGATCATTTACAGAGACCACACTTTGAAAGGACATAACAAAGACAAACATGGTGTAATATTGGCTTTAGGAAAATCAGATATTATGGTGTGTATTTATTTTAACAGTATTAAACTGTGTAGGCGAGCAGGAGCAGAGATGTCTCATTTGTCAATATTATGTTGTTATCAATATTTGTGGAAATATTTATGCCTTGGCCTTAATGAATATCCTCAGAGTAGCAAAAGAATAACAGCAGAGACTAAACATAAATCCTGTATTGTGTCTTTAAAATTATTTGTTAGAAATTTGGTGCAAAAAATTCACAAGGTCATATTAGAGATCTTTTCCAGTATCACATAGAAGACAGCATTCACTGGCCTGACTATAGTGCCACAAACCCTGATTATTTCTGATTATTTCACATTATTAGTCTCTGGCATTGACTCATCAACACAAATAAGAGAACAAATCACCTCTAACTGTCCCATCTAGACATGTGGTACCAGAACTGAAGTGAGTAAAAGTTTACAAATATTCATAACTGATAATGAAGCCATGTTTTCAAACTGTACACACATTTTTGGCAATGTTTTTCGAAATACTTGGGAAAAATGTGAAAAAAGAATAGGTATTCTCTCAATAAAAGGACAAAAAAGCTGCTACATGTTATCAATGCAGGTAGGGGGGAAGGCTGTTTATCTGTATGGCTTTGGTTCAACTAGCTGATGAAACAGCTACTCTTTAGACAATGAGGAATTTACATCAGCAGCCTTTGATGCCATAAATCATACCCTGATTTTTAACCAAGTTTCAAGCTTATAGAGCAAATGGTACTGAGTCTGACTGGTTTAAACTCTGGTGTCATTTACAAAAGCGCAAACCCTACAAACACTAACTTACAATGAGGTGTGCCACAAATCTCTTTTCATGGCTGTTTCAAAATAATTTTCATGTACCATACATCAGTGACTTTCAAAGTTTAATGGTAGGGGAGAGCTGGGCACAACCTAACACTTTTAAAAAAAATTTAGCTCAATTATTTTAAAAATGTTTTAGTTATACTGTACGCTGTGTTCCAAATTACTATGCATGTACTGGTTTTCAGTTTTCCTAAATAGTCTGCATAATTGGCATTCAATATTTGTTATTTCTCCACAAGTATATTGTAATCTGGATTTTATTTGACACAATGTCCAATGATGACAATGGCATTTTTTGCAAAATAAATTAAAATGCAGTGTTCCAAGTTATAATGCAAAACAGAGTTTCAAAACACTCAATAGTTTCTAAAGGATTGAAAACAAATCTGTTGTCATTTCTTTGCATTAGTTTGCTTTAATCAAAGCCATTTCAAACAAAAACATCTTTACAGACCAAGTTCCATATTAACATAGGAGCCCTTCTTTGATATCACCTTAACAACTTTCTAATCCATAGAACTTGTAAGTCCATGTATAGTTTCTGCCTGTATTTCCTTTGAGGATGCCAGAATTGCCTCCCAGAGCAGCTGTTTTTAAGTAAACTGCCGTCCACCCTCATAGAGCTTTCTTTTAAGGATGTTCCACTGGTTCTTAATAGGGTTGAGCTCAGGGGATGATGGTGGCCACACCAGGATTTTTTTTTCCTCACATTATGGCCATAGCAGCCAAGACCTTGCGGTATTTTTTTGTAGCATGGGATGGTGTGTTGTCTTGCATTAAACTGATTTTACCCCAGAAGGCATGGTTCTTCTTTTTATACCATGGCAGGAAATGGGCCTTCCTATGATAACCTCCTTTAGTAGTTTCACTTTAATTAGGGTCAACTGGTAAATTAATGACCAAACCTGTCTGAGACTGTTGCTGTAGTCAAATGTCACAACTTATCCTGTAGACGGGGTTAACTGTAACATCAGGAGGGTTGGTTGTAACACTTTCCAGAAAAGTCAGTTTGAACACTATTATTATAACACAGTTTTTATCATACAGTGCAGGTGTCTATCAGTGAATTAAAATATTGTTAAAGAGCTGTTTTATTTAACCAATTCAACTCAAAAAGTCACAAAATGTAGCAAAACCACTTAGTTTCTCCAGGTTTGTTGTAAGTTGTCTGTACACATCGTCCCTGTTCCTTGTCCTCTCCTCTCTGCCCCTCTCAACCTGCTTTTTCTCCACACGTGCACACTTTCTCTTTCTGAAGGAGCTTAGTGACACCTAGTGGACATTTCAGCAAACTGCATCATGAAGAACAGCAATAACTTTGAAACAGCATCTGTTGAATTAATGAGGGTTACAATTTTATGGTTTCCTCTTTCTGCTTCAAGCTGTGTGTTCCCAGAGGAAAGTGTCGTTCAGTGTGTCATCTGACGTTCCTTTTTCTTAAAAATGAATAAAGTCTGCCTGAAATAATGAAAAGTTTTGATTAATAGGCCTACACAAAATGACTTGTGGTAAAAAGACAAAACTGTTGTGGAACAGAGAGAAAAACTGCAGAAAATATATTTATATTTATTTGTTAGTTAGTTTAACTTTGTGATAGATCCCTGATTCTTCTTGTTTATTTCTATCATGCAAGGGGGGATAGAGGGGAGAGCTTTCAGGGGCCCAGCCAACCTGGGGGCCCATGGAGGTCAGCAAAATCATGGTCCATTGTAGAGTTAAGCAGTGATAACCATGTTTTATTTTTAACCTGAATAACCAATCTTGTCAAAGCAACAAAGAATTCATTTCATTTATTTATGCTTTTGTACAATATAGCCCTCTTAAAAATGTAAACCCCTAAAACCAGAATTTCCTTTTTATTGGTAATGTTAAAAATGTGGATGGGCACATTGAACTAACTGATTAGGAAAGTAATGTCTGACTTCATAGTTAGGTCATAATGTGCAACAAACAACAGGATGCCAGAAAATTAAGTAGGAGAAACTGAGACAACCTTGACAGAGAACTGAATGATTATTAAAGGAGACAAAAATAGGCAAAAATGGCAAAGATGGGTTAAAGGTGGGATAAATGTGGCAAAGAGCAGCAAGAAGTAGCAAATGTGTTCAAAATGGCAAAGAGAAGTGGCAAAAAGGGGCCACAATTGGAAAAAAAGTGGCAAAGATGGGTAAAGTTTGGTCAAAGATTGCAAAATTGTCCCTAAAAATGTGGCAAAAGTGGGTTAAACGTCACAAAAAAAAGTGGCAAAATGGCTGAAAAGCAGCTAAATAGTTTTAATGTGGCAAAAAAAAGTGGAAAACAAGGACAGAAAATGGCCAAAGATGGGTTAAAAGAGCAAAGACAAGGGGCAAAAGGGTAGAAAAAGTAGTTAGATGGGTTTAAAGGTGCCACAATAAAAAAATTCAATAGTAGAACCCAATAATAGTTTAAAATGTTTATCAGCTTCAAAATGAGGTTACTGTTAGCCAGGCCGCTAGCACCAATGCTACTGATTTAGCATGCGTGTGTTGATATCATCAATAAATCACAACTGGGGAGGGCCCATTGTCTGGGTTTTTCAGGGATCCAGCCAAATCCCTGCAGGTCTGAAATCATGACAACACACTGCACATCTCTTAAACTTCAGCACTCATATATGGTACTATATTGTTAAATACATTATGTTTGAGCAGATTCTTTCTGTTGAAATTAAACTTCTTAAAGTTTACTGATACATGTTAGCTCAGCTGATGAACTATGATGCCCACAGGCAACATTCCCAGATAATAATTCCTAAAAGTGACAGCACTGATTTGAAGATGTAATCCCAATCAGTCTTGTCTCAGACTTGGACTGGCTGGACTCGGAATTTTCCATCAAGACCAGTCAAGACCAGCACTGATCTGCTATTCTCAGTAATGTGATAATAAGGAGAAGCACTTGCTAAAACAACGAAAAGCTACACCTGCAAAAACTCAGACATCAGTCCATCTTTATTTCTAGTCAGAAATACCTTTGAACACTTACTTTAGGCCTCATTCACCTGACAAATCTAGATAAACATCTCATTTTCAGATATTTAAAATAATTCTGGACTTGTCAGTGGCTTTTAAGTACAAACAAAGATTCATTTTGACAAGTAGTTGAACAAATTTGTTAAGATTTGACATTTTTGCATGTTGTGCTTTGAAAGAGTTGCAGACACCTTGTTTTAATCTGTCAAATTTACTTAAAAAACTAAAATTAAGAGAGAATGCTCTTTCAATGTTCATTCTTGTCATTTTTTTTAATTGATTTTTATGGTCTTGGTCTTGTCACTGCTTGTCTCGGTGTCGGTCTTGACTCGGTCTCGATCCTCAAAAGTCTTGGTCTTGTCTTGGTCTCGGTGCACTCTGGTCCCAGGCAAGTCTGTCGTTGAAGTACCTCCAACATGGCCGACTTCTGGGATGATGATGTTACGTCAAAACACCATAAGGCGCTGGAGTGTAGTGGGAGCCATGCACAGGCCAACAGGCACTATTTACTAGAGGAAGGTGTCAGAGTAACAAATGCAGATATATCTGACACATACAGAGTTAAGGGCGCCTGCCAGTAACCTTTTAACAGGCTGAGGTTGGTCACAAACTTGGCAACGCCCATTCTATCTATGCAATCTTTGAGTTGGGTTTTGTGAACACACAGCTAAACCATGCTCTACCAAATACCTTACCTCGTGTTATATCAATATTTTCTTTGTGGGGATAACGCAGTCTGCGTGCTGCTTATTAGACAGAAAACAAAAGAAAACAAAAACAAATGATTTTCAATTAGAAACATTGAATCATGCACAGAATCTGACAAATGAGCAAAGGACGGTATGTAAAAAAAAAAATTAAAACTGCATCTTTCAACTGGTCTTTGATCTATAGCAATGCATAGATTATACGGATTCTGATGGGGACTGCATGGAAATGCCAGCACAAGCTCCTGCTGAGACGTCTCAACCTGGGAATACTGGCATTTCCTTGAACAGCACTTCATGAAGTTGGTCTTCAATATAGGTGTTAAAAACAGGCATATGTACAGGATTTAAATCCAGAGAGAAGTTGAGCGTGGACACACAATATTCATGAAGTGACGTTCAAAGAAATGCCAGCACTAGCAGACTAAGGAGACTTGGCAGGAGTCTGAGGAGGCATGTCCATGCCTGGCAACATCAGCAGGGACCTTGCGACAGCACCCCACACAGACTCATGTAGAGGAAGCTAGGGCTCGTCCGGGATTTGAACCTCTCGTACCCGAAGCGAGAATGATATCCCTAGACCAACGAGCCACAGACTACCATTTTTCAGGACAGTAAATTTGCAACAAATCTCTCTCTTTTTTAGTCACAAGATTGTTGGATTACATCAAGATAATGCTTCAATTTGGTTGTCAGTATGAGGCTTTGAAACTGGCATATGTCACAGAATTGAACCCTAAAGAGGTTGAGAAAAGACTTTCAACCTTCATGAAGTGCCGTTCCAGGAAACGCCAGCATTGGGAGATTAATTTGGCAGGAGCTTGGGCCCAATTAGCAAGGACTGTGCAAAGAACACCCTATACATAAAGACAGAGGAACCGAGGGCTCATCCGGGATTTGAACCCGAGACCTCTTGCACCCTAAGCCTAAGCCTAGGCGAGAATCATACCCCTAAACCGACGAGCAACTAAATACCATTTTCTAAGCACACCAAAATTGCACCAAGTCTTTTTCTCAGTCACATAATTGGTGGATTACATTGAGGGAACATTCATACAAGTACCTGCTGGGACTGTTCCCTTGGATGCATTATCATGAAGATCTAAAATGCGTCAATTTGGTTATCAAATTAAGGCTTTGAAAAAATGGCATATGTCACGGATTTCAACCTGTGAAGAGGTTGAGAGAGGGCACAGAATCTTCATGAAGTGCCATTCAAGGAAATGCCAGCAGTGGGAGATTAAGTACATTTGGCAGGAGCTTGAGGAAGCATGTCCATGCTGGGCCAAATCTGCAAGGACCTTGCACAAAGCACCCCATACAGAAAGATAGAGGAAGCTAGGGCTCGTCCGGGATTTGAACCCGGGACCTCTCGCACCCTAAGCGAGAATCATACCCCTAGACCAACGAGCCACAAAACAACCTTTTTTAAGCACACCAAAATTACAACAAAACCGTCTTTTTTCTCAGTCACATAATTGTTGGGTTATATTGAGGGAACTTTCATTAAGGCATCTGCTGTGACTGGTCTCTTGGATGCATTATCATGCCGATATAAAATGCTTTCATTTGGTTATGAATGTAAAGCTTTGCAAAATGGCATATGTCACGGATTTGAACTTGTAAAGAGGTTGAGAGAGGGCACACAACCTTCATGCAGTGCCATTCAAGGAAATGCCAGCAGTGGGATATTCAGGACATTAGGCAGGAGCTGGAGGAGGCATGTCTATGCTGGGCCCAACCAGCAAGGACTTTGCACAAAGCACCCTGTACAGAAAGATAGGGCTCGTCCGGGATTTGAACCCGGGACCTTTCGCACCCAAAGCGAGAATCATACCCCTAGACCAACGAGCCACAAAACAACCTTTCTTTAAGGACACCAAAATTGCAACAAAACTCTTTTCTTCCACAGTCACATAATTGGTGGATTACATTGAGGGAACGTTCATACAAGTACCTGCTGGGACTGGTCCCTTGGATGCATTATCATGCCGATATAAAATGCTTTCATTTGGTTATGAATGTAAGGCTTTGCAAAATGGCACATGTCACAGATTTGAACTTGTAAAGAGGTTGAGAGAGGGCACACAACCTTCATGAAGTGCCATTCAAGGAAATGCCAGCAGTGGGATATTCAGGACATTCGGCAGGAGCTTGAGGAGGCATGTCTACGCTGGGCCCTATCAGCAAGGACGTTGCACAGAGCACCCCGTACAGAAAGATAGAGGAAGCTAGGGCTCATCCGGGATTTGAACCCGGGACCTCTCGCACCCTAAGCGAGAATCATACCCCTAGACCAACGAGCCACAAAACAACCTTTTTTTAAGCACGCCAAAATTACAACAAATATCTTTTCTCTCAGTCACATAATTGTTGGATTACATTGAGGGAGCGTTCATAAAGGCATCTGCTGTGACTGGTCCCTTGGATGCATTATCATGACGATATAAAATGCTTTCATTTGGTTATGAATGTAAGGCTTTGAAAAAAATGGCATATGTCACAGATCTGAACTTGTAAAGAGGTTGAGAAAGGGCACACAACCTTCATGAAGTGCCATTCAAGGAAATGCCAGCATGTGGAGATTGAGGACATTTGGCAGGAGCTTGAGGAGGCATGTCTATGCTGGGCCCTATCAGCAAGGACGTTGCACAGAGCACCCCATACAGAAAGATAGAGGAAGCCAGGGCTCGTCCGGGATTTGAACCCGGGACCTCTCGCACCCTAAGCGAGAATCATACACCTAGACCAACGAGCCACAAAACAAGCTTTTTTTAAGCACGCCAAAATTTCAACAAATATCTTTTCTCTCAGTCACATAATTGTTGGATTACATTGAGGGAGCGTTCATAAAGGCATCTGCTGTGACTGGTCCCTTGGATGCATTATCATGCCGATATAAAATGCTTTCATTTGGTTATGAATGTAAGGCTTTGCAAAATGGCACATGTCACAGATTTGAACTTGTAAAGAGGTTGAGAGAGGGCACACAACCTTCATGAAGTGCCATTCAAGGAAATGCCAGCAGTGGGATATTCAGGACATTCGGCAGGAGCTTGAGGAGGCAATGTAAGGCTTTGAAAAAAATGGCATATGTCACAGATCTGAACTTGTAAAGAGGTTGAGAAAGGGCACACAACCTTCATGAAGTGCCATTCAAGGAAATGCCAGCATGTGGAGATTGAGGACATTTGGCAGGAGCTTGAGGAGGCATGTCTATGCTGGGCCCTATCAGCAAGGACGTTGCACAGAGCACCCCATACAGAAAGATAGAGGAAGCCAGGGCTCGTCCGGGATTTGAACCCGGGACCTCTCGCACCCTAAGCGAGAATCATACACCTAGACCAACGAGCCACAAAACAAGCTTTTTTTAAGCACGCCAAAATTTCAACAAATATCTTTTCTCTCAGTCACATAATTGTTGGATTACATTGAGGGAGCGTTCATAAAGGCATCTGCTGTGACTGGTCCCTTGGATGCATTATCATGACGATATAAAATGCTTTCATTTGGTTATGAATGTAAGGCTTTGAAAAAAATGGCACATGTCACAGATTTGAACTTGAAAAGAGGTTGAGAAAGGGCACACAACCATCATGGAGTGCCATTCAAGGAAATGCCAGCATGTGGAGATTGAGGACATTTGGCAGGAGCTTGAGGAGGCATGTCTATGCTGGGCCCTATCAGCAAGGACGTTGCACAGAGCACCCCATACAGAAAGAGAGAGGAAGCTAGGGCTCGTCCGGGATTTGAACCCGGGACCTCTCGCACCCAAAGCGAGAATCATACCCCTAGACCAACGAGCCACAAAACAACCTTTCTTTAAGGACACCAAAATTGCAACAAAACTCTTTTCTTCCACAGTCACATAATTGGTGGATTACATTGAGGGAACGTTCATACAAGTACCTGCTGGGACTGGTCCCTTGGATGCATTATCATGCCGATATAAAATGCTTTCATTTGGTTATGAATGTAAGGCTTTGCAAAATGGCATATGTCACGGATTTGAACTTGTAAAGAGGTTGAGAGAGGGCACACAACCTTCATGAAGTGCCATTCAAGGAAATGCCAGCAGTGGGATATTCAGGACATTCGGCAGGAGCTTGAGGAGGCATGTCTATGCTGGGCCCTATCAGCAAGGACGTTGCACAGAGCACCCTGTACAGAAAGATAGAGGAAGCTAGGGCTTGTCCGGGATTTGAACCCGGGACCTCTCGCACCCTAAGTGAGAATCATACCCCTAGACCAACGAGCCACAAAACAACCTTTTTTTAAGCACGCCAAAATTACAACAAATATCTTTTCTCTCAGTCACATAATTGTTGGATTACATTGAGGGAGCGTTCATAAAGGCACCTGCTGTGACTGGTCCCTTGGATGCATTATCATGACGATATAAAATGCTTTCATTTGGTTATGAATGTAAGGCTTTGAAAAAAATGGCATATGTCACAGATCTGAACTTGTAAAGAGGTTGAGAAAGGGCACACAACCTTCATGAAGTGCCATTCAAAGAAATGCCAGCATGTGGAGATTGAGGACATTCGGCAGGAGCTTGAGGAGGCATGTCTATGCTGGGCCCTATCAGCAAGGACGTTGCACAGAACACCCCGTACAGAAAGATAGAGGAAGCGAGGGCTCGTCCGGGATTTGAACCCGGGACCTCTCGCACCCAAAGCGAGAATCATACACCTAGACCAACGAGCCACAAAACAAGCTTTTTTTAAGCACGCCAAAATTTCAACAAATATCTTTTTTCTCAGTCACATAATTGTTGGATTACATTGAGGGAGCGTTCATAAAGGCATCTGCTGTGACTGGTCCCTTGGATGCATTATCATGACGATATAAAATGCTTTCATTTGGTTATGAATGTAAGGCTTTGAAAAAAATGGCATATGTCACAGATCTGAACTTGTAAAGAGTTTGATAAAGGGCACACAACCTTCATGAAGTGCCATTCAAGGAAATGCCAGCAGTGGGATATTCAGGACATTCGGCAGGAGCTTGAGGAGGCATGTCTATGCTGGGCCCTATCAGCAAGGACGTTGCACAGAGCACCCTGTACAGAAAGATAGCTAGGGCTAGCTCGTCTGGGATTTGAAGTCGGGACCTCTCGCACCCAAAGCGAGAATCATACCCCTAGACCAACGAGCCACAAAACAACTAATTTTAAGGACACCAAAATTGCAACAAAACTCTTTTCTTTCACAGTCACATAATTGGTGGATTACATTGAGGGAGCGTTCATAAAGGCATCTGCTGTGACTGGTCCCTTGGATGCATTATCATGCCGATATAAAATGCTTTCATTTGGTTATGAATGTAAGGCTTTGAAAAAAACGGCATGTGTCACGGATTTGAACTTGTAAAGAGGTTGAGAAAGGGCACACAACCTTCATGAAGTGCCATTCAAGGAAATGCCAGCAGTGGGATATTCAGGACATTCGGCAGGAGCTTGAGGAGGCATGTCTATGCTGGGCCCTATCAGCAAGGACGTTGCACAGAGCACCCTGTACAGAAAGATAGAGGAAGCTAGGGCTCGTCCGGGATTTGAACCCGGGACCTCTCGCACCCTAAGCGAGAATCATACCCCTAGACCAACGAGCCACAAAACAACCTTTTTTTAAGCACGCCAAAATTACAACAAATATCTTTTCTCTCAGTCACATAATTGTTGGATTACATTGAGGGAGCGTTCATAAAGGCACCTGCAGTGACTGGTCCCTTGGATGCATTATCATGACGATATAAAATGCTTTCATTTGGTTATGAATGTAAGCTTTGAAAAATGGCATATGTCACGGATTTGAACTTGTAAAGAGGTTGAGAAAGGGCACACAACCTTCATGAAGTGCCATTCAAGGAAATGCCAGCAGTGGGATATTCAGGACATTAGGCAGGAGCTTGAGGAGGCATGTCTATGCTGGGCCCTATCAGCAAGGACGTTGCACAGAGCACCCTGTACAGAAAGATAGAGAAAGATAGGGCTCGTCCGGGATTTGAACCGGGACCTCTCGCACCCTAAGTGAGAATCATACCCCTAGACCAACGAGCCACAAAACAACCTTTTTTTAAGGACACCAAAATTACAACAAATATCTTTTCTCTCACAGTCACATAATTGTTGGATTACATTGAGGAGCGTTCATACAAGTACCTGCAGTGACTGGTCCCTTGGATGCATTATCATGACGATATAAAATGCTTTCATTTGGTTATGAATGTAAGGCTTTGAAAATGGCATATGTCACAGATTTGAACTTGTAAAGAGGTTGAGAAAGGGCACACAACCTTCATGAAGTGCCATTCAATGAAATGCCAGCATGTGGGATATTCAGGACATTTGGCAGGAGCTTGAGGAGGCATGTCTATGCTGGGCCCTATCAGCAAGGACGTTGCACAGAGCACCCCATACAGAAAGATAGAGGAAGCTAGGGCTCGTCCGGGATTTGAACCGGGACCTCTCGCACCCTAAGTGAGAATCATACCCCTAGACCAACGAGCCACAAAACAAGCTTTTTTTAAGCACGCCAAAATTTCAACAAATATCTTTTTTCTCAGTCACATAATTGTTGGATTACATTGAGGGAGCGTTCATAAAGGCATCTGCTGTGACTGGTCCCTTGGATGCATTATCATGACGATATAAAATGCTTTCATTTGGTTATGAATGTAAGGCTTTGAAAAAAATGGCATATGTCACAGATCTGAACTTGTAAAGAGGTTGAGAAAGGGCACACAACCTTCATGAAGTGCCATTCAAAGAAATGCCAGCATGTGGATATTGAGGACATTCGGCAGGAGCTTGAGGAGGCATGTCTATGCTGGGCCCTATCAGCAAGGACGTTGCACAGAGCACCCTGTACAGAAAGATAGAGGAAGCTAGGGCTTGTCCGGGATTTGAACCCGGGACCTCTCGCACCCTAAGCGAGAACCATACCCCTAGACCAACGAGCCACAAAACAACCTTTTTTTAAGCACGCCAAAATTACAACAAATATCTTTTCTCTCAGTCACATAATTGTTGGATTACATTGAGGGAGCGTTCATAAAGGCACCTGCTGTGACTGGTCCCTTGGATGCATTATCATGACGATATAAAATGCTTTCATTTGGTTATGAATGTAAGGCTTTGAAAAAAATGGCATATGTCACAGATCTGAACTTGTAAAGAGGTTGAGAAAGGGCACACAACCTTCATGAAGTGCCATTCAAGGAAATGCCAGCATGTGGAGATTGAGGACATTTGGCAGGAGCTTGAGGAGGCATGTCTATGCTGGGCCCTATCAGCAAGGACGTTGCACAGAGCACCCCATACAGAAAGATAGAGGAAGCTAGGGCTCGTCCGGGATTGGAAGCCGGGACCTCTCGCACCCAAAGCGAGAATCATACACCTAGACCAACGAGCCACAAAACAAGCTTTTTTTAAGCACGCCAAAATTTCAACAAATATCTTTTTTCTCAGTCACATAATTGTTGGATTACATTGAGGGAGCGTTCATAAAGGCATCTGCTGTGACTGGTCCCTTGGATGCATTATCATGACGATATAAAATGCTTTCATTTGGTTATGAATGTAAGGCTTTGAAAAAAATGGCATATGTCACAGATTTGAACTTGTAAAGAGGTTGAGAAAGGGCACACAACCTTCATGAAGTGCCATTCAAGGAAATGCCAGCATGTGGGATATTGAGGACATTTGGCAGGAGCTTGAGGAGGCATGTCTATGCTGGGCCCTATCAGCAAGGGCGTTGCACAGAGCACCCCATACAGAAAGATAGAGGAAGCTAGGGCTCGTCCGGGATTTGAACCGGGACCTCTCGCACCTTTTAAGCGAGAATCATACCCCTAGACCAACGAGCCACAAAACAACCTTTCTTTAAGGACACCAAAATTGCAACAAAACTCTTTTCTTCCACAGTCACATAATTGGTGGATTACATTGAGGGAACGTTCATACAAGTACCTGCTGGGACTGGTCCCTTGGATGCATTATCATGCCGATATAAAATGCTTTCATTTGGTTATGAATGTAAGGCTTTGCAAAATGGCACATGTCACAGATTTGAACTTGTAAAGAGGTTGAGAGAGGGCACACAACCTTCATGAAGTGCCATTCAAGGAAATGCCAGCAGTGGGATATTCAGGACATTCGGCAGGAGCTTGAGGAGGCATGTCTATGCTGGGCCCTATCAGCAAGGACGTTGCACAGAGCACCCTGTACAGAAAGATAGAGGAAGCTAGGGCTCGTCCGGGATTTGAACCCGGGACCTCTCGCACCCTAAGCGAGAATCATACCCCTAGACCAACGAGCCACAAAACAACCTTTTTTTAAGCACGCCAAAATTACAACAAATATCTTTTCTCTCAGTCACATAATTGTTGGATTACATTGAGGGAGCGTTCATAAAGGCATCTGCTGTGACTGGTCCCTTGGATGCATTATCATGCCGATATAAAATGCTTTCATTTGGTTATGAATGTAAGGCTTTGAAAAAAATGGCATATGTCACAGATTTGAACTTGTAAAGAGGTTGAGAAAGGGCACACAACCTTCATGAAGTGCCATTCAAGGAAATGCCAGCAGTGGGATATTCAGGACATTCGGCAGGAGCTTGAGGAGGCATGTCTATGCTGGGCCCTATCAGCAAGGACGTTGCACAGAGCACCCTGTACAGAAAGATAGAGGAAGCTAGGGCTTGTCCGGGATTTGAACCCGGGACCTCTCGCACCCTAAGCGAGAACCATACCCCTAGACCAACGAGCCACAAAACAACCTTTTTTTAAGCACGCCAAAATTACAACAAATATCTTTTCTCTCAGTCACATAATTGTTGGATTACATTGAGGGAGCGTTCATAAAGGCACCTGCTGTGACTGGTCCCTTGGATGCATTATCATGACGATATAAAATGCTTTCATTTGGTTATGAATGTAAGGCTTTGAAAAAAAATGGCATATGTCACAGATCTGAACTTGTAAAGAGGTTGAGAAAGGGCACACAACCTTCATGAAGTGCCATTCAAAGAAATGCCAGCATGTGGAGATTGAGGACATTCGGCAGGAGCTTGAGGAGGCATGTCTATGCTGGGCCCTATCAGCAAGGACGTTGCACAGAACACCCCGTACAGAAAGATAGAGGAAGCTAGGGCTCGTCCGGGATTTGAACCCGGGACCTCTCGCACCCAAAGCGAGAATCATACACCTAGACCAACGAGCCACAAAACAAGCTTTTTTTAAGCACGCCAAAATTTCAACAAATATCTTTTTTCTCAGTCACATAATTGTTGGATTACATTGAGGGAGCGTTCATAAAGGCATCTGCTGTGACTGGTCCCTTGGATGCATTATCATGACGATATAAAATGCTTTCATTTGGTTATGAATGTAAGGCTTTGAAAAAAATGGCATATGTCACAGATCTGAACTTGTAAAGAGGTTGAGAAAGGGCACACAACCTTCATGAAGTGCCATTCAAGGAAATGCCAGCAGTGGGATATTCAGGACATTCGGCAGGAGCTTGAGGAGGCATGTCTATGCTGGGCCCTATCAGCAAGGACGTTGCACAGAGCACCCTGTACAGAAAGATAGAGGAAGCTAGGGCTCGTCTGGGATTGGAAGCCGGGACCTCTCGCACCCAAAGCGAGAATCATACCCCTAGACCAACGAGCCACAAAACAACTAATTTTAAGGACACCAAAATTGCAACAAAACTCTTTTCTTTCACAGTCACATAATTGGTGGATTACATTGAGGGAGCGTTCATAAAGGCATCTGCTGTGACTGGTCCCTTGGATGCATTATCATGCCGATATAAAATGCTTTCATTTGGTTATGAATGTAAGGCTTTGAAAAAAACGGCATGTGTCACGGATTTGAACTTGTAAAGAGGTTGAGAAAGGGCACACAACCTTCATGAAGTGCCATTCAAGGAAATGCCAGCAGTGGGATATTCAGGACATTCGGCAGGAGCTTGAGGAGGCATGTCTATGCTGGGCCCTATCAGCAAGGACGTTGCACAGAGCACCCTGTACAGAAAGATAGAGGAAGCTAGGGCTCGTCCGGGATTTGAACCCGGGACCTCTTGCACCCTAAGCGAGAATCATACCCCTAGACCAACGAGCCACAAAACAACCTTTTTTTAAGCACGCCAAAATTACAACAAATATCTTTTCTCTCAGTCACATAATTGTTGGATTACATTGAGGGAGCGTTCATAAAGGCATCTGCTGTGACTGGTCCCTTGGATGCATTATCATGCCGATATAAAATGCTTTCATTTGGTTATGAATGTAAGGCTTTGAAAAAAATGGCATATGTCACAGATTTGAACTTGTAAAGAGGTTGAGAAAGGGCACACAACCTTCATGAAGTGCCATTCAAGGAAATGCCAGCAGTGGGATATTCAGGACATTCGGCAGGAGCTTGAGGAGGCATGTCTATGCTGGGCCCTATCAGCAAGGACGTTGCACAGAGCACCCTGTACAGAAAGATAGAGGAAGCTAGGGCTCGTCCGGGATTTGAACCCGGGACCTCTCGCACCCTAAGCGAGAATCATACCCCTAGACCAACGAGCCACAAAACAACCTTTTTTTAAGCACGCCAAAATTACAACAAATATCTTTTCTCTCAGTCACATAATTGTTGGATTACATTGAGGG